>NC_091460.1:70626342-71226342 GCF_027789765.1 Dendropsophus ebraccatus
AGTCAGGGGGGTCGTCAGAGAATCAGAATATTTGACATAGACCTCCAAAGGGAGGCCGTCAGGCCCCGATGCTTTTCCCTTTGTTAGGTCTCCGAGTGCAGTCGCCACTTCTTCCGGGGTTATGTCTGCGTCTAGTATTTGTGTCTCCTCCTCTGTCAGTGTAGGGAAGACTATATTGTCTAAATAAGCGCCAAGTTGCTGGTCAGTATAGTTCACCTGGGATGTATATAGGTCCTTATAGAAGGCGTAGAAGTGCTCAACTATCTGGGATGGATCCGTTAAGACAGTACCCTCCGCAGTTCGCATTCTGAGTATGGGAGGGGCAGCTGTATTCTGATGCACCAAATGAGCCAGTAGTTGACTGGACTGATTCCCATGCTCAAAATAAAATTGTTTAGAGAAAAACATTTTCCTATTGATTTTGTCATTAAGGTGGTACATATATTCCCGCCCCTTGCGTAGCCAATTTTGCCTGTTACTATCTGAGGGGTCCCCTATGTATATGTCCTCCAAGCATTTGCAATCCTGCTCTAGTTCCTTTTCCCTAAGGGACGCGTCTCTCTTAATAAAGGAGATGGAGGACTTGAGGCAACCTCGGAGAGAAGACTTCAGGGTATCCCACATTAGAAGTACATTTTCATAATCTTGATGGGCTGTCAGGAACTCCCCCAACTGATCTGGAATACGGTCCTCCTGGCCTATCAATTTCAGCCAGAACGGATGAATTTTCCATCTACGGGGTTGCAGTTGGACAGCGTGAGAAAGGATAACCATAACAGGTGAGTGATCAGATATTGCTCGAACCTGGTAGGACACGTCTTGTATAAAGGGATAAGCAATGTTATTGCAATAAACCAGATTAATACGGGAGAGAGTCCCTCTGCCCACCGAGTAACAGGAATAAACACTTCTAGTAGGATTACGAGTCCTAAACACATCCAGCCATCCAATCTCTCCCATAAATTGTGACAGAGGTGTATCTGTAGGAGCTTGGGGGGGATTCGCTGGTCCCGGGGGGGGGGCTCGAGCGAGTCTGTCCAAAGCCAGGCTCGGGGTCAGGTTAAAGTCTCCAAAGCACAGGCACCTGGCTCCTGGATATCCCGCTGCAAACGTAGCAGCCAAGTGTAGAACATCCAGGGTGGCCGGTGGGGGATTGTATAAGGCCAATAGGACATAGGGGATATTATGTATATAAGCATGTACAAATATATACCTGCCCTCCGAATCTATCTTAGTGCTGGCCGGTTCCCAGGCCAGTGAGCGATGCACTAATAGGGATACGCCACTAGAGTATGAGGTGTGGGAAGTGTGTGCCTGCCACTGTACCCAGGCTTTGTGGAGCAGCTTATACCTCGTAGGGATCAGATGGGTCTCTTGCAGGCACACTATCATGGGATGATACTGGCGGAGGTGGGTAAATATCAGGGACCTTTTCTTGGGGGAGCCCATCCCTCTCACATTCCACGATACAATTACGGGGTTCGCCATTGCAAAACTAGGAAATGATATGTGGGTATATCTGGTGCGGGTCTCACATATATACTAAATACCATAGGGACAGCAGACTGTGATTGACTCCTAGTGTGCCTACTCCACGTTGTCTCACTGGGAAACCATAATTTGCAGCAGCTGATGTCGCAACGGCGACGCATCACTAAAACATACGTCAACAACTCTATGCTCAAAAACTGCATAAACTTATAAACAGATATAACCATGGTGGCTCTAGATCTGGGGTGGAGCCCGTAAATGCCACCTATCAGCCACATCGCCACAGAGAACTGCCAGAATGTCCCGGGGGTTGTCGGGGGTTCGTCACTGGGTGTAGGTCGTTGGACCCCAGAGAATATCTGCAGACCGGGGTGCATGCCCAACCGCGGTCCAGTGTCAGGATATCTGTCTGCTCAAAATTAGTAGGAGACCGCAATCTGTGATTACAGCCGGTTGGAAGCAAAAGTCTATAGCCTTGGATCAGAAGAATAAGGAGGGGGAGAGGGGGGAGGAAAGAAAAAAAGGGGGGGGGGGAAAGGGGGGAGAAAGGGGGGGGAGAGGGGGGAAGCGGGTGACCATGGCACGGATGGGTCGCTTACTCGTTCAGATCACGCTAGTCCCGGGGCGGAGTATGTCGTCGTTGTCGTCTCACCCATTCCTCGGCGTCAGAAGGAGTGTTAAAGAAGATCGCCCTGTCTCCATCCGCCACTCGCAGCCTAGCTGGATAGGCCATGGAGTAAGCAATGTGCAAATCTTGTAGCTTGACTTTCACAGCTGTAAATGTGGCTCTCTGCTTCTGTAAGTCGGCCAAGAAATCCGGGAACAGGGAGACTTTGGTGTTGTCAAAGATGATGTCCCCTTTCTGTCTCGCCAGTCGTAGGATCAGATCCCGGTCGTTGCAGTTGAGAATCCGCGCCAATAATGGACGTGGTTGCGCTCCCGGGGGTGGTGGGCGCGCCGGGACTCTGTGTGCCCGCTCTACCGTGAACGCCACGGAGAATGCGGCCCCGGGGAACAGATCTCGGAACCACTTTTCGATAAATCTAGCAGGGGCCTGACCTTCCGCATGCTCGGGCAGTCCGATCACACGAACGTTGTTACGCCTCAGGCGATTTTCCAGGTCATCATTCTTCTGTTTGCACAGCTCCAGCTGCGACTCAAGTGCCGATACTGTGTTAGCCATCGGAGTAGTGGCGTCCTCTAAGGAGGAAACCCGGTCCTCAACATGCGCCACACGGCCCCTGAGGTTTTGCATGTCTGTGCGGAGCAGGCCCACATCCACCTTGACCTCCTCCAGTTTGCCCGTAAGTGTGGTTTTGCATGATGATATAGCCTGCAGTACCTGCTCCGTCACTTGTTTCAGCGTGAGTTCGGGCTCATCCTCCGTGTCCGGCTGCCGAGAGACAGCGCTCTGCTATGCAGGCTCATTTTCCCTGCGCACAAGCTCGTCAGCACCATCTTGGGAGTCATCTCTGGCAAAGTCTTTCAGGCGGCCGAGCCCCTGGCGGTCTTTATTCTTGGAATAATCTTGTTTCCTGATCTTCCCCATGACCGTTAGTGGCAGTTCGCACGGGGGGTGTCAGGATATCTCGCAGGATAATCGGTGTTTCACGGGCTCAGGCCTGGAGCTACTCCGGCATGCGTCTGGTCTCAGTGCGCGCCAAGCCACGCCCCCCTGAAAGAGTTCTTTTGTTGGACGTACTCCCAACTTTGGTTTATAAATACTGACCAAAATACTGCCATGTGAATGTGGCCTTACTGGTACAGGCTACATTTATTGTTTTCATGAGTTTCTACTAAGTTGACATATGCCAAAAGTGTGCCCTTTAGCAGTGTCAGACTGGGGTATCTGCGGCCCACCAGAGGAAATGATCCTGAGGGGCCACCAATGAAGAACCTGTGAGAAACTACATGTCAGTCAGCGTTAGTGCAGGTTCTAAAGCTGGGGGCCCACCGGAAGACCAGTCTGACATTGGAGGGAGAGATTTCCTGATGGGAGGGAGTTTTCTTGCTGGAACAAGACAGCCAGAACCATGTTGAGGATTGACTTAGTTGTTGGCAATGATCTTATGGCTCCCAAAATAAAAAGTATTATAAGTATTTTAAGTATCCATTTTAGTAGAATTGTTCACTGGGAGGGAATTGAAGACATTTGCAATTAGCATTAATGCACATGACATTGACATGTCAATTCTTTGAGGGGAGAGGCGTGAAGAGAGGTGGCGCCCAAGCCCTCCCATAGACAGCCTGTATGACACAGAGGCTGACAGGATTTCACGGCGGAGAGTTTTGTTGCGGATTCCACCTCTTTTACTTCGTGTGAAGTGGCCCATAATGTGGATGTTAAGCTATATGCTAAAGATTTGGCCATACGTCTAGAAAAATAATAACTAGGTTGGTACCGGACGACCAATGTGGATGTATCCAAGGTCAGATGTCCAAGTATAATGTGAGAGGAGTGTTTGGTAATATTCAGACGTGGGAGGGATGGCAATACAATGAGAATACGCTCATTCAGTCATTTCCTTATTAGTGCATTGTACAAATCATATGGAAATATCCCAAAAACTGTTATACAGAAGGTACATGTGTGGTGTGCCCCCGGATGGTGTTATAGTGGTGGGGCGGCTGGTCATTTGCCAGATGGAAGTGTGACGCCACTTCTTTGGGTGGATAGTCGAGATACAGCCGGACCTTAGGGTTTTGTCAGGGTTGACGCCAATGCCTGGTGGGCACAGCGGTGTGATGGCACACCTGCTTTTAAGGTCGGGTTGCTGCTGGGTCCCTTGGGATAGTGTAGTCACGGATGATATAGTCACAGGTGGCCAGAGCGGTGTAGTGACCCTCCCGGATAGTAGTAGGCCCCGCTACCCACAGAAAGGGGAGATGTCCCAAGGTTGCTGTTCAAATGCTGTGCAGGTGGTAGTGAATAATCACAGACACCGTAGGTAACATTGATTTTTTTTTTTTACTATAGGCAAATATGCAACAGGTAATACAGGGGTGCTTGGATGTACACTTGATAAACTTCCAATAAATACTGAGACGTAAAACCACCAGATCTGTCTAAGTGCTGAGTAGAATGTAGTAGAGTTGAGAGAGTTGTACTGAGGTAGCTTAGTAGAGAGGAGGGTGCCGTGAGAGTCTCAACCCATGTAGTAATGTGCTCTGCTGGGATGTTGGAGTGTATAGAAGAATACTTGTAGAAGAAGAAGAAGACAACCTGTGCCCAGTATTGACCTTTCTC
The DNA here is from genome assembly GCF_027789765.1 of Dendropsophus ebraccatus. Lineage (NCBI taxonomy): Eukaryota > Metazoa > Chordata > Amphibia > Anura > Hylidae > Dendropsophus > Dendropsophus ebraccatus. The sequence continues at coordinate 70,631,081 of NC_091460.1, forward strand.
TAGTCTTCACACCACCTTAGGCTGAACCGTACTAATGGGTCACACAGGCCCCACACCTTATTACCTGGGATGAGCAGAGTGCTGAGGGTTTCTTGTCTGACACCCACGCTGCGAGATGGAGTTCATAGACTTTCCAGTAACTTTGCTCCACCCAGATCAGTTCCTAGCTCTTTCGCTTTGTAGTGGATACTGTCCTGCACTGTTGTAACTCCTAGTCCTAGGCATGGGTTGAGATGATCTGTTGGCTAGTCCTCCCCCAAACGGGTTTAGCACTGCATCATGCAGGGTATAGGCACTTAAAGGGGTTATCCAGCGCTACAAAAACATGGCCACTTTCCCCCTACTGTTGTCTCCAGTTTGGGTGGGGTTTTGAAACTCAGTTCCATTGAAGTAAATGGAGCTTAATTGCAAACTGCACCTGAACTGGAGACAACAATAGGGGGAAAAGTGGCCATGTTTTTGTAGCGCTGGATAACCCCTTTAAAGAAAGAAGTTTGTAAGAGGGCTCTGTACTTCGTCCTACTTATGTGGAGTACTGACTAAGACTACGACTTTTCTGAGGGGACCTAACCACTGTGGAGATCTATCTGGTCTGTGTCCCTTCTCAAAAGAAACTCAGCTAAGACGACTCCTTTACCCAAGGGACCAACTTCCTATCCAGCGTGTGAGGTGCACTGTGGTTGGGTGGAAAGAGTGCAACAGAAGAGCAGAAAGGGAAGAGGTGATAGGATATAAAAAAGTAAAGATCCTACGGGTTCACAGAAACTGGTACACACAAACACAATAACCCTTTGAGACACTTCAGCTGTGCAGCTTCTACACTTCTGTACATTATACATACTTCATGTACACACAGATTTAGCTCTGGTACAGGAAAGAATCAGGTACAGCTCACATGCTGTCAGATCTGCAGCTACAGGAGCTGCTACAATGCCACACTCCAGCAGAACATAGAGCAGATGGAGGCAGCCTGAGAGAAGATGGAGGAGAGTCCCAGGGGAGAAAAGAGGGGCTGCGCTGATTCTGCACACTACATGCTGCTGTCACCCTTGGCACTCCCTGCCTCTATAGATGAAACCCCAGGTTACTATATAGAGGCAGTGAGTGACCGGGTGACAGGAGTGTGCAGCAGTGTTTGGAGATTATATGTCCTCCTACAGCTGCTAAACAGGGAGGCCCACTTCCTGCTCAAGGGCCCACCAAGTGATTCCTCTGCTCCCCTGTGGGCCAGTCCAAGCCTGTCCTTTCGTAAGTTTTACAGGATAACAGAAGTTAATAGGGGATTCCAATATTGACATCATATTTACTGTATATATATTTTTACTATACAGGTCAGTGGACAGACATATGTATATAATATGTATTTCAATGTGTATTAACCCCTTCAGGACCGGACTGATTTTGGCTTTCAGGACCAGAGCCCATTTTTTTAAATCCAACCTGTCTCACTTTATGCGGTTGTAGCTACATGACGCTACAACTTTTCTTTCTGATTCTAGTGGTAAGTGGTAAATTTTGGCCGATATGCAAAAAAAAAAATTTCTTGTGAAAAATGCTATTTTTGTCATGATAAAATGACAAAATTAGCATTTTTCTCATTTAAAATTTTCTGCAGTCATTGCGCAGGTTTGATCATGTAAAGTTATATTGCCAGCTTCATTACACACACGGCAATACTAAATATGTGTATTTTTTATTTTTTTATCCAACATTTATTATTATATTGGGGGCTATGGTGACTATATGTCAATTTTACTTTATTTAATAACTTTTTTTGTGTGTGTGTTGTTTCTTTTCACTTTATTTTATTGTGCCACCATGGGGACTTGACTAAGCAATTGCCTGACTAAAGTCATATTGCATTGATATTGCTGATCTGCACTGCAATGCAATGTGCCTGTAATAGGCAAAGCCGAGCCAATTTCACTTTACACCATGCTTGATAATTTTCCCCCAGCTGCCTATCACAGCTACAACATGGCATACATACATGTAGTCAGTTGTGTAATTCATTACATCAACATGTGTGGCAGCACACAGCAATAAATACTCGCAGTATTCTAACTACATTATAGCATCATACGAGAGGATCAATATTTTGGTCATTGTTTGATCCTTTAACTCGGCTAGACAATGGCTGACAAAAACTTTTATCCAGACATTAGGTGAGGCTTTTATTACTGCTGTGAGGGCAGACACCATCTATCAGCACTACGTGCTTTCACCATGCTGCCAGGCAGTTGGCAGTATTTACTGTTCCATACATCATTCATCCAGGGAAGCCGGGGTGTGCCGTACAGATCAGCATGCAGTTACTGTAACAATCATCACATATAATAAATAACAATTACCAAACCTTCTGTCAGAGTGGAAATTACAGCTCTAACTTTTCTTCTCTCCCTGTTGGATCATTCTGCCACTGATCATTATGTATATTGCTAAGGATTACAGCAATAAAACTTACAAAAATACATTAATGTGCAGGACAGACATCCACCACAATTTGAAGGTCACTAGTAAAAAGAGTTTTTTTTTCATGGTGCCCATAAACCTTTAATAGGCAGTCTTAATAAATGTCCCCCTCGAACCTTAAATTAAAAAGACATTTGAAAGGGTTTGTACCATAACACAACACCTATGGTATTTTGTGCAGACTGGCTACCATGCCTTTAGTAATCAATACTGCCACCTGCTGGTCAGCACCCATAATGATTGGTGACCAGCAACATATAACTTGAATACTGATCATACCATTTACGTGTGTGTGTCAATTATTTGATCAAGATACAAAAACACAGGAAATCATATTCACAGGGGTAAACTTATAAAGTCATGTACGTCTGCTTTCTAGTATGATGAATATGAAAATCTGCACAATCTTGGCATTTATACAATGCACTTTTTGCTTTTTAAAAGGTGAGTGGGTAGTAGCTGATATGGAGATTGTCTCTTGCAGACCAACACATTTACTAGAAATTATGCCAGAAATTAGTATTTGTTAGAATGGAAACTAGCCAGCGCACAGAAGGCACAGATTTAGTTAAAGGCACAGGGACAATCACAGATTTAAAGGTAGGGGCGCATCCATACCAAATAGAATCTCTCACTTCAGTGACTTTATGTGTACACTGGCATATGAAAAAGCCAGTCTTTAGTAAGATCATCCCCATCTTTAATGTGATTCAAATTCAAACCACTAAAATCTCACAGGGTTACCCAGGCTTGGGAAAACTTGGGAGCTTTCCTCACGAAAGAGTAGCACTCTTGTCCCCAGTCTGGGTGTGGTCCTTGTCCCCAGTCTGGGTGTGGTCCTTGTCCCCAGTCTGGGTGTGGTCCTGCAGCTCAGTTCCATTAAAGTGTATAGAGCTCAATAATAATACCACATACATCCAGGGGCAGCTGTGGCGCTGTTTTTGCAAAAAGGAATCTGTGTTTTTTGTAATCCTGGATAACCCCTTTATACTGGCACTGTCACTCTAAAAAGCTCCTAGAGACATGTCAAAAGTTAAAATCAGTTTTTGTCTGGGTAAAAATGTTAATTTTGGTGAAACTGTACAAATGCATAAGAAGCCCTTCTAGCCTTAAAGGGGTAGTGCGGCGGTAAATAATTATTCACAGAATAACACACATTACAAAGTTATACAACTTTGTAATGTATGTTATGTCTGTGAATGGCCCCCTTCCCCGTGACCCACCCCCCCCCCCACCCGTGTACCCGGAAGTGTGGTGCGCTATACATTACCTGTCACGTGCCGACCCCCGACTCTGATCTTCAGTCAGTGACGTCTTCTTCGGCCGGCCGGTGAACAGCTGCTACTGTTCCGAATGCCGGCCGCCCTCTGCAGTGTCATCCGATGCTCAGCCGCGATTGGCTGAGCATAACTGTGCTCAGCCAATCGCGACTGAGCAGCTGATGTAGCACTACCCCTTTAAAGAGAATCTGCAGCCTTTAAAGTTGCCGACAGTTCAGGTTGCCATGGAAACATCCCAAATATGGCGTTCTGTGCATGAGCCCTATTAAGTTACAATAGAGCTTGTACATGGAACTTGCTGAGGCCTGAAATATTTCCATGGCAATCAGAACGTCCATCGGCACCAGTGTCTGCACACCGATGTATCAAAGGCTGCATTGCGGTAGGTAAGCTTTAACAGTGATGTGATAGGTAACCCTTAATACAAAGAGTAATGTGGTTATCCAGAAAACATATAGTATGAATGTGTATGCACAACCAGCGCGAGGAATTACATGTGTGCTTAGACTATTCATCTTCATGTAATCCATGAAAAAGCAAATTTCATGATTCGTCGACTCCAGCTCCTAAACCACAGCGTATACATTTGCTAACAACTGTAAAGTTTTAATGTATTACAGCACGTTTTTGGTTTATCGATATAATACATGTCTTCATTTAGTACAGAAATACATTATTACATCAGCTACAAGTAATGTACTGTAGATCACACAACAATCACTTTTACGAAATCTTTAGATTTTTTAAAGTAGAAGACTCTGGTCACATCAGGCAGGTTGGTAGCCACTTTTGACCAGACTGACCAGGTGCTGAACAGTTGATGCCAGGGTCCTAGAGCCTATATATTAAATTTCCATAGTTATGTACACAATACAGTCTTTATAACTAGTGGGATATGCATTTGTGCGTGGTTATAATGTATCTAAGTATAACTACACAAACAAGGTATTTATTAGTTCAGGGCTGTTCCATGGGCTTAAAAGCTCAATGCATATATTCCCACTTCAATGCTGTACTACCCTGCAGTACTGACACAGGCAGCGTATTGGCATGAACTGGAATGTACTGATTAAACCTAGGCCTGAAGCTAATGTCCTGGTATATCCTTCTGAGTATGTCAATACTCAAAAACACATTTTCCATTTTAGGATAGTAAAAATATATTGAGTTGAGAAGAGAATCCATACGTGGTTTGAATCGATCTACAAGATTCTCCTTCTCATGCGGCTTCAATAGAGTCATCATCCACACAACGTCCTTGTGGCTGAAAGACAAAGCAGTATAAACAATAAGTAAGTTCACTTGAAGCATTTACATTATACAGGAGCTGCTCACACAGTAAGAATAGATATCGTGGACATTAGCAATAGTGAGGTAGGTAACAACACATACCGAAAGTAATGCAAAGAGATTAGCCTGAGTTTAGAGGAACCAGTCAGGTTGAAATGGCAATCCAATCCACAGACATCATGTTATAGACTGGAAGGAGCTTAACAGACTGATAAAGAGTTATGTGGGAAAGGTTTCAGGACAAGTCAATTCATGTGTCAAGTTAGCCTGGAACCATTCCCACAAAACTATATATCCCTCCTGGTCCCTCCTGTACTATAACATGATGCCTGCAGAATAAACTGCACTTTCAACAAGACTGGTTCCTTTTAAAGATTATACTGGCGTCGCTATACACTGTATTTTATTTGTATTGTATCTACTGTTTTTTTGTATGGTTGTCAATAAAATCAGATTACACATAAAGATTATACTGGCTGTAGTGTAGTACACAGAACAAACCAAGATGTTGAGTGAATTATTTTATAGTCATTGATTTACGCATTAAGCACAAGGATGATAGTGTCATTTTGTATCAGAGCATTGTGGTCTTAGGTGGCATCTTCATCTGAGCCCACCATTGATAATACTAGTGCTGGTGCATATGGACCTGAGATACCAGCCAAACTAAATTCAGCCTATTCAGATTGAAACCTACACAAGGACAGCTGACTTCCTCCACAGGGATCAGTATAACAAATAATACAGGTACTAATACAGGTGGTCAAATTAAATACCAATATGAGAGAACTATGAGAACAGACTGAAGACTTGTCAACTATGGAACAGGAAATAAATGAATTTACCTTCACAAATACATGAGTAGGTAAGAAACGTTTCAGCATATGACTGGTGTAGTTTGGGAATCTTAGTATGTTGATATTGAGAGATGGAAGTGGTTGGTATCCTGCCATCAGGGGGTAAAAGTTATATAACATCTCTTGCTCAGTACCAGGCAGGATCTGTAATCGAATCTACAATATAAAAAAATGTGTTTAGAAAGTGAAAACAATGCTTAATAACTATTTGCAGTTTTGTAACCTTTCTTGTTACTGTACAACTGTGTAGGTAGCTTTAAGTAAACTCTAGGCTTTCTCAATCCAGCAGGTCAGAGAAAGCAGGCATTGAAAGTAACAGGTCTCGTATAACAAGGTCTACCTGCTTGAGTCCAGAAAACATAAATGCGTCACTTGGCTCCACTGCAATTTCGATGTCCTGAACCAAATTGGTCTTGTTTTGCAGATGATACTTGACCGGCAGAGATTCCCTCACCCTTCCAAAGGATGGCAGATCTGCACATAATGAAATGACAAACTCAGCTGTAATGGTAAACTCTAAAAATACAGCAAACCTTGAGCACACTCAGGTTCATCCAAACCCAAACGCTCTGCACAATTGATTACCGGAGGCTGAAGAAGTTGGATGCAGCCCTAGGGAGTCCTGAAAAACATGGATACAGCTTATGGCCTATGGCTGTATCTATGTTTTTCAGGCAGCCCTAGGGCTGCATCTAACTTCTTCAGCCACCAATAATCAAATGTAGAGCGTTCAGGTAAGCCACCTTGAGGGACTTACATATTCATTCATTAGATTGCATATACTGATCAATGCTACGTCATTGCACAGCATTGATCAGTATTATCGGCGATCTGCACAAAGAAGGACATTCCTGAAGACCACAGAATCTCTCAGGTGGGTAATATTTATGAAGACTGGCGGGGTCTTTAATTAGGCCCTACTCCCAATTACCAGATTCACTAAGAGTCGCAAGCTTCTTAGTGAAACTAGACTGACCTGTACCTGCCGTATGGCGGGCGCAGAATTCTACACCAGCTCCTGAGCAGGTGTAGATTTCTTCCATGGTAAATCTAGCGCTCCCAGCGCCCCCCCCCCCCCCCCATTTAGCAAGAAGGGGTTACGGCAGGCGTACGCCAAGGAGTAAGTATCTGTGCCTTCTCTGTGGTGTTCACCACTGGTGGAGCTTTCGTAAATTTCCCCCATAGAGACTGCTTGAGAGCAGACGCTATGAGATGATCGCTAATCCGACAGTAAAGAGGTAAGTATTACACACTTGTCTGTCAGGGAAAGTGATCGGGATCCTACAGGGCCCTGGCAGTAGGAACGTATGTATGCATATTGTCGATGTCAAGGGGTTAACACAATAACAAGGTGCACAGCTGACCGAACATGTTTAATTTACCTGCTCGGATGTGGAGTGGAATACTTTCTACCATAACATGGGGTAATGTAACCACAGTGTTCACAACGGGTACACTTTTTGCTGCTGAACTCCTTTAATAAATAGATAAAATGCAGTCAGAAGATCAGTGAAGCAAATAATAAGAGAAACAGCAAAATAAAACTACAGTAAAGTCTCATATTTCTTCCCACAACATTTACTTATAAACATCATTTAAAAAGAGGATATCTAGGCTTAGAAAACATGTCCGATTTCTTACAGCCAAAAAAACAGAATGTGCAACAGCAACCGACAGGCGCAGGGGCTCACCGTATATACTCCTCCCAGCTTACACACCTTGTGTACGCTGGGAGGAGTATATACGGTGAGCCCCTGCACCTCGGTTGCTGTTGCACATTCTGTTTTTTTGTCTGTACTTAAGCCACAAGCAGCATGCAACCTGCAGTGTGAACAGAGTCATAGATGTGCTGCCAATTATTTATTTTTTTCTATTTCTAACAGCGCCACTCTTGTCCTCAGTTTGCTTTTGGTACTGCAGGACAGTTTTATTGATGTGAATGGACCTAAAATGTAATACCAAAATCAACCTGAAAACAGGTGTGGCGCTGTTTTTGCAGTAACATGTTTTTTTTTTCTAAACCTTTAATCCATAAACATACACCTAAGATTAGATTGTGATCTGCACTAGTGTTATTCTCTATGGTTATCTCTTACCTCTTCCAGGAAATAATATAGCTGCCAGTGGCCACACCAGTTTGAGGACTGGCTACGGGAGGACACTGAAGACAAAAGCATTCGCTGGCACTCTCTCCAGTCTGTAACACAACTGGTATACAACACAAGAAAAATCACTTGTTAGTCTATTATATTATTCATATTTTTAAAGTATTCATGTCAATTACAAAAATGCATAAAAAAGGATTTTTTATAAGCATAATAATACATTTTTCAAGTATGATGATAGAACCTTTTCACATAGGTTGGATTCCACTCACTTTAAAGCAACTCTGTACCCACAATCTGACTCCCCCAAACCACTTGTACCTTTGGATAGCTGCTTTTAATCCAAGATCTGTCCTGCGGTCCGTTTGGCAGGTGATGCAGTTATTGTCCTAAAAAATACTTTTAAACTTGAGGCCCGTGCCAAACGGGAGTATCTGTGCCCTAACTTTGCACCACCCCTCCTCCCCACCCTCTTCATCATTAGGAATGCCACTGAAACATTTTCTACATGCTGAACATTGCACAGGTCCTTAACGATCCAGCCCATGTGCCGGGCTGCTACAGGTGGGGAATAGGAGACAATCTGCCTGGAGCATTCCTAATGATGAAGAGGGTGGGGAGGAAGGACAGTGAGGTTGTGCAAATTCAGGGCACAGATACTCCCGTTTGGCATGGGGCTTCAAGTTTAAAAGTATTTTTTTTAGGACAATAACTGCATCACCTGCCGAACGGACCACAGGGCAGATCATGGATTAAAAGCAGCTATCGAAGGTGCAAGTGGTTTGGGGGGGGGGGGTCAGATTGTGGGTACAGAGTCGCTTTAAAGGACAACTCCGGCAATTTTGTCCGGCAATTAAAACACATTAGAAAGTTATATAACTTCCCTTCCCTAATTTATATGGCAACCATTAGTTAGGCCAGCCCACTTCTACAACATCGCCAGATGACTTACAGCTTGCTCAGCTCTGATTGGCTGAGCAGGCTGAAAACCATCTGAGCCAATGAATGGAGGGGCAGAAGTTTTGAATGGCCAAACCAGGAAGTGGGGAAGAACAGAAGACGGCGATCGAAGCAGATGTGGGATGGAGGAATTCTGAGGGGCGACAGACTCTGCAGTGAGGGTAAATATAAAAATTTTCTTTGGAAGGCTTTTTTTCAATAAAGATTCTCTTGCTCTAGTTAATAGAGGTTGCCCACATCTACTGCCACAAAACACCCTGATAGAGCATTAAGCAACAGCCTATCTTTATATAGATTACTGGACAGTATTAACTCACCATTCTCCACATGTGACTCTAGCTGATCTACAGGGGTGACGAATGATGAGAGCTGTAGTTGGCTGGATAAGATGGTGAGAGCCCATGGAGAGGCACTTAGAATATCCGTCATTAACAAAAATGGGATATCAGTGTAGACACGGTCTAAGTGTTCAAACTGCCAGGAAAAACAAGAGGAAATGACATCTAACAAGACTAATATACACATCTAATGCATGGTCATAAGTGCGTTCTCTAGAATACAGACCTTTATAGAGACAAACTTCACAGCAACATCAAAGGGATACACTGTCTCAATAGTTACAGTCTCATCCTGGAAAGAAAACAGATTCAATATGACAATTCTCTGCAATGTCTGCTAGATACATTCCTACTGTACAAATACATGAACATGGCAGTAAAAAACTTTGGCGAAAAATGATAGAGACCAAAAGTTCTACAAGACAAAAGGTAACTTACCCTGTGACATCTGCAGACAATGTCTTTGCCATCAACAGTGGAATCTATTAGGTAGGATACATAAACCAGGAATACACGTGTTCCGACAGTGCTACAGCGGATGTACAAAGGCATATCCAGCTACAGAGGAGGACACAACAATGACAATGGTTATAACACTGCTATATATAACACTCAAATTACTAAACCTGAACTTTACACTGCATGCAGGATAGGGCTTAGAATGTATTGTGCTTATGCGTATAGGCCTTTATATATTAAAGGGCAATGCATAGGATTTGTACATATTTATTAAGACAAGAAAATCCACCAATCGGCCATAACATTAAAACCACCTGCCTAATATATTGTAGCCTCCCTTGTGATCTGATGTACATGTGATTACTGTAAGTGCATTTGGTAGTGGTTAATGACATCATTCTATCATAAATAGCAGTAACATTTTCAGCTTATTATTCTACAGTTACTCTTGTGTTAAGTTGGAGCAGTTGAGTTACCTTTACTGCCCAGGTGCATCAGTGAGCGTTGAATGTCCATGGCCCAGACATCTGTTCCCATGTTGTCCTGTCTTGGACCACACTGGGAATGCTTGCTATTTTGTACCCAGTTGTCCAGCCATTAGAATATGTCCCTTCTCCTCTGCTTCTCTAATTTTTCTGCTTTAAACACTTAAAGTGTTACTGTCATTTCAAAAAACTTTTCACGCGCCAAAGAGACAAGTTTAAGCCAGTCAAGGTGTGGGTGTTCAGTCCTCCACCAATTGCTAGAACAAGACAGGAGAAGCACACAGCTTTTCCCAGCTCTCTTCTCTTCTTGTCTCACTGCAGGAGATGGGCTCCATAGAGCAGCTAGCTGGGGGGAGGAGCACTCAGCTGCATGCTTCTCCGGTTTTCTCTAGCCATCAGTGGGGGTCTGGAAACCCAAAACCCAATCGAACAAAACTTTTGTCATGTCTCTGTGACATAAAGAAAGATAAAGTGCAACAGCACCATAGTAAGCAACATATCGCCTGTAGAGGCTTGGATGCACATCAGTGGGTCAACAACTCCCTCAGTTGCCACAGTATACGATAGGAAAGGAAGTTCCCTACAGCATACAGGTGCAAAAATCTTTATTAGGTAACCAGGTAGGTGCCAGCAATGTTTAACCCATCTTTGTCAAGCAAGTCTCTGTGACATGTCAAAGGTGTTTTGAAATGAAAGGTACACTTCAAAGCTTTGAGTACTGACTATTCACATGCTGCTCGACAAGCATATTGTCACAGGATGATTAATGTTGTTCACTTTACCTGTCAGAGGTTTTAATATTATGGCTCAAGAGTATGTAGGATAGGTAGTAGTAGTAGTAGTAGTAGTAATAGTAATAGTAGTAGTAGTAAAAAGAATGGAGGCTACTCTTGATATTAGGTAAGAAAAGATGCAACTGACTTCCAATGAATATGTGTCAACCAGTGCCACCTAGTGGTGACATCACAGAATTCTCAAATGAGTAGATTACAGAAATACAGTATAATAAATGATAAATTTGCTTGTTGATTTCACTGTTGTAACTACTGTCTAGAATACATAGGTAACATATTGCAGCACAATTGTAATGCACCACTAGTGTAGAAGCACTGTATATATTTCCAGAAACTGTCCTTTAAGTAAACTATATATAATAGTAACCAAGCCATTTATAAAAACATTTATACTGTACACAGCAACCGTCAGCCTTCAGCTTTTACTCTTAATCCCTTTATAAATATATCACTGCTGTATTACACCAACATATAGCCAGTAAGAGTGATCCATTCCTGTAACACAGCTGCAGATTGAGTAGATTATTTCCTGTAAAAACACCCGCAGTACACTATAGCTCAGTATTCAGCAGAAAGGTCAGACAGGCACCTTTTCTTGGGGTTGCAGGTTTCCTATGGGGATATCGGTGAGCAGAGCTGGACTTGAGTCATCGCACATTTCTGTTCCCTGAAGCGTAACTAGAGTCTTCTGTGTGAGATTGGCATCCTGCCCTGTGAGAGACATTGTTTTCCTGGGTTATTGCACAATACATACCATGGCGTCAGGTCAGATAAGGCGAATGAAAGCAGCAGTAATGAAGCTGCTCTTGCCAGGACTAAATTCTATTTAACACTGGAACTGCCATGAATGTGAAGTCCTAGCATGCACTGTTCGTAATATACAAGACCCGAACAGCATGCTAAGATCTACAGTGCAGTTTTAAAAGAGTTCTCCCAGGATTAAGATCCTGTGAACTAGAGTATCTGATTAGTGGGAATCACTTGGTTAGGCTAGGTTCACACTGCGTTTTCAGCATCCGTTTAACGGATCCGTTTTTTTTAACATCCAGAAAAATAGGGTCAGCAACGTTTTTTGGTCCGTTTTGGTCCACCAAAAAAAACGGATCAGTTTTTTTTTTATAATGGAAGTCAATGGAAAAACGGATGCACACAAATAAATCTGTTTTTTGCAATCAGTTTTTCATGCGTTTTTTGCAAAAAACGGATGCGTTAAACGGATGCTGAAAACGCAGTGTGAACCTAGCCTTACTTCACCCATCATGAGAATGAAAATGATTAGTCCTCTGAGTAACTGGAGCGAAGGCACACAGGCTTCCTCTCCATTGACTGTATATGAGTTTTTCAAACATAGCAGTGTTGAGCTGGGGTCCAAGTGGAAGTCGGATAACATTTCATTTAGGATTACCCTTTAAAGTGTTCATCTCATGTAGAATTAGGTGGCACTCACCAGTTGTTAAAATGTTTCTCTCATTGAAAATTATTTCTGACATGTTGCACAGACATGTCAAAAGTTATGATTGGTGGGGGTCTCTCATACTGTTAGGGGCCTATTCCACGGAGCGATAATCGTCCGAATCGGGGAGAACGATCAGCCGATGATCGTGTCATCGGCTGATCGTTCATTTAGGTTCAGACCTAAAATCCTCGTTCACCACCAGTGCATCACTACGGTGGAATAGAGGTGCGCGGCGGCGACCGACGAGTTCAGCAGCATCATACATTACCTGTCCGGGCTGCAGGTCTTCTCCTTTTTCCTCCCGGTCCAGCACCGCAGCAGGTTCGGAGCGGGGCTGTCTGAACTGACAGACCGTTTAGCCAATCACTGGACGGAACCACTGCGGCCAGTGATTGGCTGAGCGGTCTGTCAGTTCAGACAGGCTGCTCTGAAGCTGCTGCGGCGTGGGACCAGGAGGAAGAACGAGAAGACCTGCAGCACGGACAGGTAATGTATGAAACAAGGGCTGCAAGGACATCGGTAACGCTGTCTCTGCAGCCCTCGCTTAACGATCATCGGGCCGTGTAATAGGCCCAGTAAAGGAGCGCCGATCTAGCAGATCGGCGTTCATTTACATCGTTGATCGGGCCCTGCTCGGCCCGTGGAATAGGAGCCTTAGTTATAGCCTGGGTGAGTTGTGCAGCAGCTCGCTTCACAGCCTGTCTTTGTGCTCAGTCATCACATTACAGAAGATGGCTCCATGAGAAGTCTAAAGAGCCCATCTCCTGTAATGAGAAAGGAAGTGAAATGAGCTATGATGCAGCTCACCCAACTATAACTAACAATCTGAGAGGGTCTTAACACTGGGACTACAACCAATCTAAACTTTTGACATGTATGTGTGAGATGTCAAAAGTTATTTGAACTAAAGTAACACATGAATGCATTTTTAAGCCAAAACCAAGATTAGAGAGAGAAAGGCATAGATGTACAGTACATATAACCAATTCCTTATTCTTTACCTTTGTTTAGGATGTAAGTTGAGTTTAGGCTAAAAATTAAACACACAAAGATACAGACATGCATAAAATCTCCACTGTGAGAACATGACTTCAGCTGTCTGAAAGAAATATAGAGTGGATGCAAAATAAAGAGGTTTTGTCTGTTCTTCCTTTTCATATACGGTGGTTTGCAATAAATTAGAATATCAACAAAAATTTTTTTTCCAGTAATTCAATTCAAAAAGTGACCTCATATATACTATAGAGTCATTACATACAGAGTGAACTTTTTCAAGTGTTTATTTATGTTAAAGTTAATGATTATGGATTATAGTCAAGAAAAACCCAAAAGTCAGTATTTCAGAAAATGTTAATATTATATAAAACCAACTGAAAAAAAAAAGTTAACACAGAAATGTCGACCAAACAAGAAGTCTGTACAGTAAATGCCCCTAATACTTGGTCAGAGCACCTTTTGCATGAATGACGGCATCAATGCGGCGTGGCATGGAGGCGATTAGCTGATGGCACTGCAGAGGTGTTATTGAAGCCCAGGTTGCTTTGATAGATGGGGATAAGGTCTGGCGAGTTTGCCAGCCAATAAAGCACAGTGATGCTGTGGTTAGTAAACCAGGTATTGGTACTTTTGGCAGCGTGGACAGGTGCCAAATCCTGCTGGAAGATGAAAATTCCATCTCCAAAAATCTTTTCAGCAGAGGGAAGCATGAAGTGCTCTAAAATTTCCTGGTAGATGGCAGCATTGACTTTGGTGTTGATGAAACACAGTGAACCTACACCAGCAGATGACATGGCTCCCCAAACCATCACTGATTGTGGAAACTTCACACTAGACCTCAAGCAGCTTGGATTGTGTGCCTCTCCACTCTTCCTCCAGACTCTGGGACCTTGATTTCCAAATGAAATGCAAAATTTACTTTAATCTGAAATCAGCACCTTGGACCACTGATCAACAGTCCAGTTCTTTTCCTTGGCCCAGATAAGATGCTTCTGGCGTTGTTTATTGGTCAGGAGTGGCTTGACACATGGAATGCAACACTTGTAGTCCATGTCCTGCAGACATCTGTATGTGGTGACTTTTGAAGTACTGACTCCAGCAGCAGTCCACTCTTTGTGAATCTCTCCCAAATTTTTGAATGGCCTTTTCCTAACAGACTGCGGTTCTCCCAGTTGCTTGTGCACCTTTTTCTACCACACTTTTTCCTTCCACTCAACTCTCCATTAATATGCTTTGATACAGCACTTTGAGAACAGCCAGCTTCTATAGCAATGAACTTTTGTGGCTTACCGTCCTTTTGAAGTGTGTAAATGACTGCCTTCGGGACATCTGTCAAGTCAGCAGTCTTCCCCATGATTGTGTTGCATACCGAACCAGACTAAGTGACCTTCTATAACACTTAGGAAGCCACTGCAGGTGTTTTGGATTAATTATTCAAATTTTCTGAAATACTGACTTTTGGGTTTTTCTTGGCTGTAATCCATAATCATCAACTTTAAAAGAAATAAATGCTTGAAAAAGTTCACTCTGTATGTAATGACTCTATAGAATATATGAGGCCACTTTTTGAATTGAATTACTGGGAGAGAAAAAATTGGGGATATTATAATTTATTGCAAACCACTGTATGTTGGTATTATGTTTACATAATGTCATTATGGTAGATGAGCTTTAGTGTTTACCTCACTGCCATATGTCTTTTATAATGCAGATACTAATTCCATTACAGATGTCATCTCAGCATAAAGTCACGGCTTTTCCACTTCTGTTTTAGTCACCATGAAATAACAATATTGCAATATTCTTGCCTAGCTCTTGCTCTCTGCTGCAAATGTTAAAATCATCTGACATTATAGGGATCCAATACTGTGAAATCGCTGCTAACGCTCAGATGGCAATATATTTTCATGTATGTTTAGTTTTATAATACAGGTTTAAATTGCGCATATTAAGGGTGCCTTCACACGTACCGTATCGCTGCTTGTTTCTCGCATATAAATCCACAGTGATACTGATTGCTATAAAGTCAATGTATGTGTATTCTCCCTGCATGTTTGGTGCGATTTTGATGCGTGTTTGATGCGATTTTTACATGCGAGTTTAACACCACAAAAAACGCAGCCACTTTCGTGCAAGTTTTGTGCGATAAATACGCAGCGATACGGTATGTGTGAAGGCACCCTTAGGGTATAAACCCACAAATCATATACGCAGCAGATACGCAACAAATACGCAGCAGATTTGTTGGTACAGATTTGATGCTGTGTTCAGTTATTTAGATCTAATCTGCTGCGAGTTTGCTGCGAGTTTTCTGCGAGTTTGCTGTGTATCGCAGCAGTAAATACGCTGCATATACGGTGTGTGGGTTTTATACCCTAAGGTTACAAACACACTTGGCGGGTCTGCAGCGAGTCTCCATGCTGCGTTTTTGCAGCGAGACTCGCTGCAGATCCCGGCCCTATACTTTTAATGGCAGACAAACACGCAGCAGGGATGTACATCCCTGCTGCGAATTTGTCTGCAGCCCACCCCATTAACCCCCCGGCCGCCGGAGCTGATACTTCACCTGATCCCGGCTCTGGCGGTTCTCGATGTCTTCAGCAAGCCGGAGCGGGGACCAGGTGAAGTATATGCTCCAGCCAGCCGCCCGCAGCCCCGGCCGCCCGATCGCACGCCCCCCCCCCCCCCCCGCAGCACCGATCACAGCCCCCCCCCCCCCCCAATCGCCCCCCCCGCAGCACCGATCGCTCGCACGCCCCCCTGCAGCCCCAGCCGCCCGATGGGGGCTGCAGGTGGGCGAGCGATCGGGCGGCCGGGGCTGCGGGCGGCTGGCTGGAGCATATACTTCACCTGGTCCCCGCTCCGGCTTGCTGAAGACATCGGGATCAGGTGAAGTATCAGCTCCCGCGGCCGGGGGGTTAATGGGGTGGGCTGCAAACAAACTCGCAGCAGGGATGTACATCCCTGCTGCGTGTTTGTCTGCCATTAAAAGCATAGGGCCGGGATCTGCAGCGAGTCTCGCTGCAAAAACGCAGCATGGAGACTCGCTGCAGACCCGCCAAGTGTGTTTGTAACCTAAAACTGAGAAAACTGCACGCACAGCAGAAAAGTTTCTCAGCCTATGAAAACCCATTTCATACATGTAAATGCACCTGTAGCACGTGACTGGATGGTTTATAAACAGCATTTAGAGGTATGGAAGTATAGCAGTAATTTTAGCAACAGCTTTGGCACATGTTAGATGCATACTAATAGAAGAGACAACACCGAATACCTGGTTTGAGTCCTGCTGTGAGCTTCACGTCTCTGATGACCGTGTCCTCTTGGGACTGTATGGTGATCATCAGGCAGTACATCTCATTATTTAGTGCTGGCGGCTCATGACGCAGTAGCACTGAAACTTTAGGTACTCTGGAAATAATCCTAAAATAAATGGACATCGTTTAGAAATTTCTTCTAGTACAGTAGGATTAGTCCCAGATAGTCCTCAGCACTTATCTCTTACATGGTGCTGCTCTGGATTATGATGCTATCCCAGTGCACTTCAGTATCAGGTAGCTTCGGTCTGCGTTTAAAGGAGCGAGACGCTTGGATGGCTTCCTGAGCTGAGGCAGCATCTCCTCCACCACCCCTCCAGTTCAGAATGACACAGCGGCCTGTCTCACTGCCCAGGATTAGATCCACTGATGTGATCTGGAAAGTGGAAAAAATATTAATCAGACTATCATGCTGTCCTGTTCACACTACGGAATCGACACAGAGATTCCTACAGAAACCACCCGCGCGGACACAACCACCCGTGCCAAATCCTGCCTTCAATCTTTTTAAAATGGGAGGGCTTGCACACCTCCTCTGATATAAACTATTCCCATCAGCCCAAAACTATAAAGAACAACTGGGCACATGCATTGGCACTGCTTTATTCACACTCCTGCACAACTGCAGTGAGGAGAAATGGTGGCATTCTATTTTAGTGATCTGTGGAAGTCCCAGTGGTGGGACTACTTGCAATCTGACATTTATCACCTGTCCTTGTTTAGGTAGGGAAACCCCCAATAATCTAAAGGGAAATATAACACGCTGTATTAAATTTAAATATTATTGTAGGTTTTTAATATATCTAGGTGTAAAATTTATATATTCTTACGGTCAGAATAAGATAAGTCCAAATTTTGTTATAAACATACAAGTCACTAGCTGTGACTGTATTATAGTGTAAATTGGATTGGATTTATGCATACCTGACAACAAAATACTTCTGCTGCCACTCACCTCAATCTTCTTACCAACATCTTCAGGTTTTGCAACAAACTTAAATGTGAACTTTCTAGTCTTTCCAGGCACCAGGCACATGGTTCCTTGTGCTGACTGCTCCAATATATCACTAGATTGGTACTGTTCTTCCACCACACAGTACTGGTTGTATTCCTTGCCACAAAAAAGCAACATATAATAAGTATAGTACACTGAATGTAACAATATTTTCAATATTTTGTCCATAAAAATATATTTTTCTTCTGAATATGCCCTGGCTGCATGATGAAAGAAGAAAGCCTGTAATCGCCTCCCTCGTTCCCCTGCCACCTCCATCATTTCCACTTGGCTAATCACAGGAGGGTCCTCTGTGGCCAGTGATGGGCTGAGTAGCAACTTTAGTGCCAACCATAACACTAAGTGTGATAATAAGATGCAACCTGGGCATATTCAGGAAACCTTTTCCAAGACAACCCCTTTAATGTGTTCAATCTGGTTGTACTTTGCTAAAATACTAGTGCAGGGCTTTACAGTGTAATGTCATATTGTACGGCTCACGTACAAATCACCTTCACTCCATTCAGTTATAGGGCCAAGAAGCTACATAGAACTCCTTCCAAGTCAGCAGCATATGGATTGCCATTTAGCACAAGCTATAGTCAGCATATGGGACACAGCTTTATGAAGAGCACAAGGGAGAAACAGTGACAGGTTTGAAGGGTGGTGTGTTGCTCACTGGTTTCTATATTTCTCTTTTGCTTTAAAAGAGATTGGCCACTTCTGCACCATACATGCATGCATAGCCAACAAGCAATAAAAGTGTTTGGTAAAAAAAGCCCTTTAAGGAACAGGTTACATTGAAAATGCACTCCAATTTGTCGGCTTCATGCTATAAAGTAGGAGGAGCTGAGCAGATTGATATATATATTTTTATGGGAAAAGATTCAGTAAATATTGTAAATAATTATTTCTAATGATCTGCTTATCATGGACCTAAAAGACCAGAGGTCACAAATTACAAAGTGACAAAGCTATGTATCACTCTGCTTAGCAACTCCTACAGAGTGTATTGCTCTAGCAATCGGACACATTCCCTATATACTTTATGCAGGTATTATTGTTTAAATTACACAGCTGGACAGTGACCTTGCATATGTTACCTGGTTGCTGAATCCAACACAGAGCTTGGAGAAACGAATAGGATGTGGGCAATCGGTTTTTAAGTAGACATACAGCTCCACTGGGGTATCAACATGAAAACTTGGTGCCAGGAACTTGGCTTTGCATTGTACTGAACAGCAAAAGTTGAAATAAAAAAAAGGAAAGGAAAGAAAGTTTAATTTCAACACACAAGTCCACTATAAACCATATACGGTCACAAAGTATTGTATACAGAAGTCTACACATTACACATACCGAATGGAACAAAGTCTTGTACTTCAATGGTAAACATATTACTACCCGCCAAGGAAACTCTATCCGCCCACAAACGCTGTGCCAGTTTCACCATGGATGCATCACAGTCTGGCTCTGAATCAGGACTTTCATTCTGCACAATATAGAAAATAAATTGGATCACTTTGGATCAAGCACACAAAATTAGTATTAAATGCTCAGTTTATAAATGTAAACTCACCATTAACACCATTATTAAGTTCTTTTCAATTCTGGATTTCTGATCATCTTTTAATGTTGATGCTGTTTGGAAAATGGCACAAAAATATATAAAAAAAACAACAACGCTGTAATCCAAACTTTTAAAGAATATTAGACTAAATAATGCTATAGAAAAATGTTCATATGGAAGATTTGTGAGTCTGTGTACACCACTATCACAGGTTGCACATCAAAATAGTATATTTATTCCAACAATCCTTATAACAAACAATATAATGGCAGACATAAAAACAAGTTGAACATATACATGACTACAAGTGCATCTCAATAAGTTTTTTCAGTAATTCAATTTAAAAATAACACCTATATTATACCACAAGGGTAGGGAACCTTGCCCCTCCAGCTAAAGCTTTGGCTGTTCATGCATGATGGGAGTTATAGTTTTACAACAGCTGGAGAGCCAAGGTTCTCTATCCCTGTTATAAGGCCATGTGCACAAAGAGCAAGAGTGGCGGAATTCCGCAGGCAGAATTGTCCACCACAGAATGCCGCCAGCCTCCGTGTCATAATGACACTCTATGGAAGGCTCACGCGCCGTATCTCTCAGGGTCTCTCCGCGCTGAAGAATGAACATGTTCATTCTTCAGCGCCAGGAGATGCAGCGCCCCAGCCTCACATAGAGTGTCATTATGACACAGAGGCTGGCGGCATTCCATGGTGGACAATTCCGCCACTTTTGCTCCGTGTGCACGGGGCCTTAAGAGTCATTACAAACTTGAACTTTTTCTAGTGTTTGTTTCTGTTTTGGTTTATGGCTTTTACAGCCTAGGGAAACCCCAAATTATCTCAGAAAATTAGAATAATTAACCCAAAACACCTGCAAAGGCTTCCTACGCATTTAGAAAGGCCTCTAAGGGTGCCTTTACACAGAGAGATTTATCTGACAGATCTTTGAAGCCAAAGCCAGGAATGAATTTGAGAAGAGGAGAAATCTCAGTCTTTCCTTTATGACCTATTCCCTGTTCTGTTCCTGGCTATGGCTTCAAAGATCTGTCAGATCTGCTTGAGGTCTAGTGTAAAGTTTCCACAATCAGTGATGGTTTGGAGGCCATGTCATCTGCTGGGGTAGGTCCACTATGTTTTATCAAGGCCAAGGATATATTACCAGGAAATATTAGTGCACTTCATGCTTCCCTCAGCCCACAAGCTTTATCCAGATGGGATTTTCATTTTCCAGTTGGACTTTGCACCTGTCCACACTGCCAAAAGTACCAATACCTGGTTTAATAACCACAGTATCACTGTGCTTGATGGCCAGCAAACTCCACTGACCTTAAGCCCATAGAGAATTTATGGGGTATTGTCAAGAGGAAGATGAGAGACACCAGACCCAACAATGCAGGTAAGCTAAAGGCTGCTATTAAAGCAACCTGGGCTTCCATAAACCTCTGCAGTGCAGCAGGCTGATCACATCCATGCCAGCCATCTATGCAAAATTTAAATTGTTTTTAATATAGGCATGTATATGTTCAATTAGTCATGCATTGTTGGTTACAAGGATTGTTGGTATAAAGATAACCATATTTCTTTCTTCTGGTCTGGTTTAGAGCATTGCTCACATGCATAGGTTTGCAGTGGTACCCTTTTTTATTGTTAGAACATCACTAGGGGCTGAACAGATTGGCTTTGGTGGCTAAATCATCTCCAATTACTGTTACCAGGGAGCACGGATCCACATTTAATAAAGTAATTTTGCTCTTTTCAAGCGCCCCCTCCCTAAATGACTGTGAACTTAAAATGACTGTGAAAATACAATTCATTACATTTTATGGACAGGTTGATGTCACCATTATTTAAGAATCGAACCATATTATTAAAAGTGCCTCAATCACTAGAAAAAACTTTTGATAAGTCATAAAAACATTTAAATGTTCAAATTCTCCCAATGTCTAAAACAGGCCAGGAGAAGTACACAGTTATACGCTTCACTCCTAAGCTCACTGCAATCTCTGTCTCTCTACGAGACAAGATCTATTATAAATCTATTGTGCGCTTCTCTTGGCTATATCTAGACGTAGTGGGGGTCTTAACACTCCTAGCCGATCAATTTTTAAATGGTCTCTGTGACAGGGACAAACATAGAAAATTCTTACCTCTTCCAAGCAGCTCCAGAGAGTAGGTAATATAGTCTTTAAGCTGTGCCATGAGATAAGCACATTTTAGAGCTGTGCTTAGTATAGAGGTGAGTAGGGTCCACCACCTCTCGCTGCGGTAGTCACACATGACATAATCTAGCAATCTGGACAAAAAATATACATATAGCAAATGTTACACTGTATACTGCAAGTGAGCATACTTATAAGACAGCTCCTATTGATAAAGAGCCCATGCTAGATAAAAAACATTGCCCCACACACACTGGTGGTTTAGATGCAATTATTATGTACTTATCAGCTAACTGTATACCACCGTAATATTGCTCATTAGATCGACTTATTTGGGTCCTAGGGACATGTCAAAAGTTTAATGTGCTTCTCTCTACTAGTTCTAGCCATTATTCGGGGTATGAACACCAAGACTCGAACAGATGAAGACTTTTTGACAGGTCCGTTGGACATCTGAAAAGTTTTTTGAAAACTCAGTGATTCTCTAAAGGTTTAGAACTTACTTTAGGGCCTTAGTGTAATCTTTCGCATAGTAATATTCTTCACCCATCTGAACCACTGCAAAGGAAAGGAAACAAATAACAGTCATAGATCATACATGTGAATCCCCTGCATTATCTGGAATATAAATGTGCCAACTACATGGCTTTGTAAACAGCGACTAAAAGAGCCATGCATGTTTAATGAATCAGCATTACCAAAAGCAGGAACGAGCACTGCTGGTTCCCTAAGGATTACAGTCATCCTCTCTGACATAACCCAAACTGGGAAGAAAAGCAGGGTCAAATGGGCAACACCAGGTCAATTCAAGTTGTGGTTCTGTAAGAAACCAGCAGGATCAGATTTGTTTTTAAAGCATGTTTTCCTTAACCCCTTGCCGCAAAATGACGTTTGGGGAACGTCATGTAAAGTAGGTAGTTAATGCAACATGACGTTCCCCAAACGTCATGTTGTTCCTGCCTCCCCCCGCAGCCCGTAAGTGAGATCGGGCAGCGGGAGGAGGCAGTATCACACCACATCCTCCCGCTGCCTCTGCCCGGAGGGGAGCCACGCTCCCCCCGGGCAGTTAACCCCATAAACGCCGCGGTCGATGCGACCGCAGCGTCTATGGGGGAGATGTGGTGTTTGCCGGTGATCGGGCGGCGGGAGGAGGCTGCAGGACGTTGCCTCCTCCCGCCGCCACTGTCACAGTGTCCCCTGGCCCCCCTTCCACTGCCGCCGGTAACGGAGATCGCCGATATCAACGTTATATCGGCAATCTCCGGTACCGGCGCCGCCGACAGCTTTCATCTCCCCCCACCGTGAATCCACGGTGGGGGGAGATGAAAATGTAATCATCAGACCCCAGATCAGCCCCCCTAGTGCCCCGATCACTAACCCGCTCCCTCCCCGGGCGGCCATCACATCCAAGATGGCCGCCCCCATCCCAGCGAACAAACGATGTTTGTTCGCAGGGATGGAAATGAAAGAATGATCAAAGCCCCATGCTCTCCGCCACCGGAGGTAGCGGAGAGCATGGGGCAGTGATCGGGGACCCCCCCCGTGTGGTCCCGGAGCAGGCGATCGGCGGTATATACTATATACCGCCGATCGCCTGTTCCCAGTGCTGCCGGCACTTTTTATCCCCTGTCACCATAAATCATTGGTGACAGGGGATAAAAAGTGTTACAGTGTCGCCCCCCAAGTCGCCCCCCACCCCCCCAGTCACCCCCGTCCCCCAGTCACCCGCCCTTCCCATTATACGTTACCTGATCCTGGAGCTCCTTCCTCTTCGGTGTCCTGGCTGCTTCTGATGTGCGCATGTGCGCCAGAAGCGTCCAGCTCTGAAAATTTAAAGTGACAGAGACCAATTTGGTCTCTGTCACTAAACTATGATTACTGTGATAGAAAATATCACAGTAATCATAGTAATACAGTGAAAATGAATGGATAAAGTACAAAAAGTGAAAAACACACAAAAAAAAAAACACACACACTTTTTATTATAGTAATAATTGCAGTTTACTCCCAAATTACCCGTAACCACCGCACGTTGCCCATAACCGCCCCAGGTTGGCCGAAATCACGCCAGATTGCACGTAACCACCACACGTTGCCCGTAACAACCGCACATTCCCCTTAACCCCCGCACGTTGCCAGTAACAACCGCACATTGCCCGTAACCACCGCACGTTGCCCGTAACCGCCGCACGTTGCCCGTAATCATGCCAGATTGCCCGTAACAACCACACGTTGCCCCTAACCACCGCACGTTGCCCCTAACCACTCCAGGTTGCATGTAATCACAACAGATTACCCGTAACCACCCCAGGTTGCCCGTAATCACGCCAGATTACACTTAACCACTGCACATTGCCCGTAACAACCGCACATTGCCCGTAACCACCGCACGTTGCCCGTAACAACCGCAAGTTGCCCGTAACCACCGCACGTTGCCCGTAACCATGCCAGATTGCACGTAACAACCGCACGTTGCCGGTAACCACCGCACGTTGCCCGTAACCACCGCACGTTGCCCGTAATCATGCCAGATTGCCCGTAACAACCACACGTTGCCTCTAACCACCCCAGGTTGCATGTAATCACAACAGATTACCCGTAACCACCCCAGGTTGCCCGTAATCACGCCAGATTACACTTAACCACTGCACATTGCCCGTAACCACCGCACGTTGCCCGTAACCAACGCACGTTGCCCGTAATCATGCCAGATTGCACGTAACAACCGCACGTTGCCGGTAACCACCGCACGTTGCCCGTAACCACCGCACGTTGCCCGTAATCATGCCAGATTGCCCGTAACAACCACACGTTGCCTCTAACCACCCCAGGTTGCATGTAATCACAACAGATTACCCGTAACCACCCCAGGTTGCCCATAATCACGCCAGATTACACTTAACGACCGCACGTTGCCCGTAACCACCGCACGTTGCCGGTAACCACCGCACATTGCCCGTAACCACCGCACGTTGCCCGTAATCACGCCAGATTGCACGTAACCACCGCACGTTGCCCCTAACCGCCCCAGGTTGCCTGTAATCACACCAGATTACCCGTAACCACTGCACGTTGCCCCTAATCGCCCCAGGTTGCCCGTAATCACGCCAGATTACACGTAACGACCGCACGTTGCCACTGACGGCCGCACGTTGCCACTGACGGCCGCACGTTGCCACTGACGGCCGCACGTTGCCACTGACGGCCGCACGTTGCCACTGACGGCCGCACGTTGCCACTGACGGCCGCACGTTGCCTCTAACCACCCCAAATTGCCAAAGACCCCCTCCAGATTGCCGTAACCAACCCAAATTACATATAAGCACTTCAGTTTATCCGTAACCAACCCAGATTGTCCGTAACCACCCCACGTTGGCCGTAACCACAGCAGGTTACCTGTAACCACCCCAGATTGTCTGTAACCACCGCAGATTACCCATAACCACCTCCAGATTACCTGGAACCACCCCAGATTACCCGTAACCACCCCACATTACCTGTAATCTAATTTTTTTATTGTATTTTAGTAACTGCGCTATTCTAATAACTGTTTCTAGCTGCGGTTTTGCTCCAGCAAATTGGCGCTCCTTCCCTTCTGAGCCCGGCTGTGTGCCCATACAGTGGTTTATGCCCACATATGGGGTACCGTTCTACTCAGGAGAACCTGCGTTACAGATTTTGGGGTACGCTTTCTTTCCTGTTCCTCGTGAAATTTAGAAATTTCCAACTAAAGGAACATATTACTGGAAAAATTCGAGTTTTTCATTTTTACTGTCTACTTTTGAATACTTTCCTCTAATACCTGTGGGGTCAAAATGGTCACCACACCCCAAGATGAATTCTTTGAGGGGTGTACTTTCCAAAATGGGATGACTTATGGCGAGATTTTACTACACTGGCACTACAGGGGCACTAAAAAATGCACCTGGCGCTCAGAAACTTCTTCAGCAAAATCTGCACTGAAAATGCTAATTGGCGCTCCCTTCCTTCTGATCCCTGCTGTGTGCCCATAGAGTGGTTTATACCCACATATGCGGTACCGTTCTACTCACGAGAACCTGCGTTATAAATTTTTGGGTACATTTTCTCTCCTGTTCCTCGTGAAATTGAGAAATTTCAAACTAAACAAACATATTATTGGAAAAATTTGAGTTTTTCTTTTTTACTCTCTACTTTTAAATACTTTCCTCTAATACCTGTGGGGTGAAAATGGTCACCACACCCCAAGATGAATTCTTTGAGGGGTGTACTTTCCTAAATGGGGTGACTTTTGGGGGGGTTCTATTCTGCTGACACTACAGGGGCGCTGCAAACGCACCTGGCGCTCAGAAACTTCTTCGGAAAAATCTGCACTGAAAATGCTAATTGGCGCTCCTTCCCTTCTGAGCCCAGCTGGGTGCCCATACAGTGGTTTATGCCCACATATGGGGTACCATTCTACTCAGGAGAACCTGCGTTACAGATTTTGGCATGCAGCTTCTCCCCTGTTCCTCGTGAAATTGAGAAATTTCCAACTAAACGAACATATTATTGGAAAAATTCTAGTTTTTCAATTTTACTGTCTTATTTTGAATACTTTCCTCTAATACCTGTGGGGTCAAAATGGTCACCACACCCAAAGATGAATTCCTTGAGGGGTGTACTTTCCAAAATGGGGTGACTTATGGGGGGTTTCTCATCTGCGGACACTACAGGGGCGCTGCAAACGCTCCTGGCGCTCAGAAACTTCTTCAGAAAAATCTGCATTGAAAAAGCTAATTGGCGCTCCTTCCCTTCTGAGCCCGGCTGTGTGGCCATACAGTGGTTTACGCCCACATATGGGGTACCGTTGTATTCAGGAGAACCTGCGTTACAAATTTTGGGGTACTTTTTTTCTCTTGTTCCTCGTGAAATTGAGAAATTTCAAACTAAACAAACATATTATTGGAAAAATTCGTGTTTTTCATTTTTACTGTCTAATTCTGAATACTTTCCTCTAATACCTGTGGGGTCAAAGTGCTCATCCTACCCAAAGATGAATTCTTTGAGGGGTGTAGTTTCGAAAATGGGGTGACTTTTGGGGGGATTCTATTCTGCAGACACTACAGGGGCTCTGCAAACGCACCTGGCGCTCAGAAACTTCTTCAGCAAAATCTGCATTAAAAAAGCCAATTGTCGCTCCCTTCCTTCTGAGCCCTGCTGTGTGCCCATACAGTGGTTTACGCCCACATATGGGGTACCGTTGTATTCAGGAGAACCTGCGTTACAAATTTTGGCATGCTTTTTTTCTCATGTTCCTTTTGAAAATGAGAAACTTTAATCTAAACGTTTATATTATTTGAAAATTTAAATTTTCGATTTTTTTACGGCCTAATTGTGAATACTTTCCTCCAGCCCCTGTAGGGTTAAAATGCTCATTATACCCCTAGATTAATTCTTTAAGGTGTCTAGTTTCCAAAATGGGGTCACTTATGGGGGTTTCCAGTATACAAGCCTTCTAAATCCATTTAAAAAAAGAACTGGTCCCTAAAAAAAATCAGTTTTGGAAATTTTCACAAAATGTGATAATTTGCTAATAAATTTATAAGCCCAGTAACACCCTAAAATAGTAAAATATGTTTTCAAAATTATGCCAGAATAAAGAGGACATATTGGTAATGTGATTTAGCAACTAATTTATGTGCTATGACTTGCTTTTTTAGAAGCAGAGAATTTCAGAAGTTCATAAAATGCAAAATTTTCAAATTTTTCATGATATTTTGATGTTTTTCACAAAAAATACACAAAGTAGTGACCAAATTTTGCCACTAATATAAAGTGCCATATGTGACGAAAAAACAATCTCAGAATCGCTAGCATACGTTACAGCATCACTGAGCTATAAGAGCATAAAGTGAGACAGGTCAGATTTTGAAAAATGAGCCTGGTCATTAAGGCCAAAACAGGCTTTAGAGGCAAGGGGTTAAAAGATCCCATCTCACAAAGTGATGGCATGTCACTGGAAGGAAGCAATGTATGCCTTTTTATTTTCAGGATTGTGGGAGTCCCAGGAGTCCGACAAGGAATCATTAAGGGATGGCATATTCTAGTGACATGCCATGAGATGGGAATAGCTAACCCAAGATTTAACACACTAAAACTGCTGGGTCTCCCAAAACTCACACAAACTATGTAAATGGAGCAATGGCCAGGCACATGAGATGCCACTCCATTAATTCGCCAAAGATATCTGAGTAATGTACTTGGCTTTCTTCGGCAATAGCATATCAAGTAAATAAATAGCAGCATGCATACTATGGGGAATAAGACCCCCCCACCCCCAATCTCACGATTGATGGAGGTCCTGGATATTCATGAGCAACAGAAAACTCCGCCCACCTGGAGGGCGGGGGGAGGGGTGTGGCAAGAATCCTACTCTCCTGCATATTAGAAGAACGTCTGAACAGAATGATGTAAGTAATAAACTAATCTGTTCAATATTTCTGTCACTAGTTTATGCTGCACTCATTTAAGGCACCACAAATCTAGTGATAGCTGCCCTTTAAAGGGGAAGCCCCATAAACATGCAGGCACATAATAAGAATACTTACCTATCCTTGTGCCCTGTAGCAGCACTCATGGGTCCAGCTGACAGCTCTTCCAGCTGCAAAGTCAGCCAGTAAGAGACTGAGGCAGGACACTAGGCCGTGATGTACAGCTGGAAGAGCTGAGTATATGATGTAGCCAGATTCCAGATGAAAATGATAGCTAGCGGCTGTCAGCAACACACCGAGGAGTGGCACTACGGAGGCATGAGGACCGGTAAATACACGTTGCTAATTAAGGTCCCGCACCCTGCTTGCCTTGCTTTTTATTTTCATGGGACTTCCCTTTTAAGTTCTCCAATAATTCTCTTTACACTGTAGCTAAAGACCAAGGCAATATAAATAATAATAATAATAACTGACAGCTTTTCATAAATGTTAGTACTTACTCAAGTGGCTTTTCATTCGTGGGCATTTGTATTTCTTAAACTGAGCTACAGCATTGCTGAGGAGGCTGATGATAAGTTCCTAATCAAGAAAAGAGACAAAAGTAAAGTAATCCTCTCTTGCCAAAGGCTGTGGTCTTTACATTTGAGGTATATGTTGTAAGTAGAACCAGCAGAAGAACCACAGTTTTGAGGATCACAAAACAGACCAATCTTGGTCATTTGCAGACTACATTCAGTCTACTGTAGTTGGATATGCCGCGGTAAACGTTGACATACCATTCTGCTGGCATGCCAACATATACCCTGAATGTAGACTATTTATCTAGTGTGGACATACCTTTAGAAAAAACAAACTCTGCTTACCGAGTGGATGACATCTTTTTCTTTTAGCTGCAATGCAAGTATTCCTGCCTTCTCTTTCTCTGGATCAGAAAGATCAAAACCTAGGAAAAGCCCAGAATATACATTAACAATGTGTGTCCAGCAGTAAGACTACAGCTGACTAATGTGGAATCCTCTTTTATAATGGACTATAATAAAGATAGCTACTTCAGTTTAAATAGGTACTCTGAAGAAAAACAATAGTTTTAAAATTAACCGGTGTCAGGTTTGTAGATTACTCAAGTTTTCCAGTACTTATCAGCTGTTGAATGTCCTGCAGGAAGTGGTGTATTCTTTCCAGTCTGACACAACGCTCTCTGCTGCTACCTCTGCCAGTGACAGGAACTGTCCAGAGCAGTAGCAAATCTCCATAGAAAACCTTTCCTGTCTTGCAGAGGTAGCTATTAAGCCACAAAATATCCCTTTTGCTGAAAGTGCATAATGTGGTAATTAAAAGGGGATACAAATAAAGGTTTTAAAGCAATGTTGACTTACTCAATATGCCTTGTCTCCAGGCCCTCTGACCATAGAAGTCCAACACTCCAGTGGGGGTCTCCAGAGGATCTGGACTAGGATATGCTACTGAGGACTAAACATGCAATACAAAACAATACAATGAAAGACACTTCGACAATGCAAAGCAATGGTAGAGCAGACAAAAGAAATCCTTTAAAGTTTGTCCAGTTTAAATCCAGAAAATCCATGGCAGGGAATACTGACCTATGCATCAACTATACTAGAGCTACTATAAAACACAAATAAGCAAATGGCTTAGATGACTCCTACTGGTATATAATACACTGTACATGGATGAAGCTGATCTTAAAAAAAAAAGTCAGAAAATTAGGACTTTACAATGACATATACATTAAGATGAAGAAAATAAAAACGTACATCATGGCTACACAGTAGGCCTGCTAGGTGTTTGCGTTCCTGGGCATAATATGCAGCCTGCTGGTAGTAGAATCCAGGATTCTGGGTCTGGATGGCCGTCAGTCCAAGCTTAATAGCCTCATCAAATAAATCTCCAAAAGCTTGAAATCTTTATATCAAAAGAAAATGCTGTTAGACTCAATAGCATATACAATATTTAAGCAGAAAGCTAAAGCCATTACATAGAGAAGTGCATACTGTTTAGACATCCAAGCTGCATGTTCAAAAGACAATTCAGCGCTGCCTATCTTCTTCTTGCACAGATCTATGTGTTTTCTGAACTGTGCAATGGCATCCAGAGGAGTGTTGTGCTGGAAACACAGGCGGCAGATCTGCAGGAGAAAAGAAGATATATAAAATGTTAGAAATACTCTCAACAGATTATCATTAGAGAATATATTAGTAACCAAACAAATGTGAATTCCCCCCTGGACTCCCCCCCTGGTGATATTTGATTTATTTATTTGGCTCCCATATCTTTCCTTACCCTTCTTGTCATTATTTTTTGTTTTGTGTCCATAGAGCTTAGTCATTTATACAGACATTATTGGTTATACTCTGACATTATTACACTATTTTTGTTGTGATTCAACACCATTAGCCATAGGGGGATCATAATATTTATACGTGTCGGTATGTCCTGGTTCCATGTCCATTCAACATGGGCCTTTGTATGTTGTGGTTTTAATTGATTTTATCATGTATGTTTTGCACTTTGTAGTTTTTGCGCACTAATAAAATCTGTATCATTTTTCACTTTCACATACAGTCTATTCCATCATTTTCTTTGGGGATGTGCCACCCCTGTATGTGTGACATGGCTTTTTCTTTTTTTGTTGACTTATACGCTTTTTTCATGTCATATTGGGTTGAGCACCCCATTTTACAGATATAGTAGTGCCTTGTCCTCTATTTTGTTTTTCGACTACAAGCACCAGGACTGGTAAATGTAAATGCTGCTCTAGGCAACACAGTGTTAGGCCATGTTCACACAACATATTTTTTGCATAAATTAAGGCTGTTGTTGCAATTTGCAACTACGGCAGTGGTTGCAATTTGCAACAACAGCCGTGGTTTATGCAAAACATACCTTGTAATTGAATGCATGGAATTTCGGTTGGAGCATATAAACATAGTATACGCTCTGGCCGGCATTCTAACCAGCCGCACAAAAAACTGACATGTTAATTTTGTGCTGCAGCTAATGATGGAATAGGGGCCGCACAGACATGTCAGTTCAAACAATGGAAAGTGTGGCTCCGGCCGCACTCTCCATTGTGTATAATGGTGAATTGGGATGCGAGCGCACACAGAAATGAAGATCAACCAGCCAGAATGGCCGGTGTTATATGCTGTGTGAACCCGGCCTTAGGCAGCATGGATTCCTCAACCAGTTGGGAAGTGTGTCCTCCTTGCTGACAACTAACATCATCCTGATGCTAACATCACAAAATGCTTCATTTGCAACCCAAAGTTTCACCCAAAAGTT
This sequence comes from Dendropsophus ebraccatus, assembly GCF_027789765.1. Lineage (NCBI taxonomy): Eukaryota > Metazoa > Chordata > Amphibia > Anura > Hylidae > Dendropsophus > Dendropsophus ebraccatus. Next base: position 70,662,364 of record NC_091460.1, read on the forward strand.
TCCATACAAATACTCGGAACATATAATACAGGGACATTTCGAGAACAGATCAGTTTGAAAACCGACCAGTGTTTTCCCATTGGAAATAATATAAATGTGTTTAATTGGTTTCAGCACCCACCAATAATTAACTACAGTATCATTTATTACCTTGAAAAGTGACCAGTTTAATTACTGCAGTGCAGTACAGAGCAGCACTATACTGTACAGGACATTTTAAACAAAAAATGTTCAACCAAACCAGGAACTATAGTACAGTAGTCACCAAGTCCTCACTCATCCTTTACTGTATAGAGCCCCCCCCCCCATCCCAGCACTGTAACCAATGGGAGATGGTGGTGCACTGACTCTACTACTACTGTATTTTATATGCACTCCAGCAATCCTATACGGTACTGTACTGTGTGTGAAGCCTCTCCATTGCTAAACTTGCCACATACAACCCACAATCCAAGCTCGCAAAAACTTTTGAATATCGAGCAACGTTTGAATTCCGAACGTTACTTCCGGGTAAACTTTTGTTTGAATACTGAACAGTTAGAATTCAGATGCTTTCAAACACCAGGGTATTACTGAACTTCAAAAAAGTGCATCAGAACCAAGCAAGAGTTTGAGAACTGAAGCAAACTTTCCTTAAAAATATTGTTGTCAAATATTGTTCTTAAGCTGCTCTGAACTCAAAGTTCAGTTTTGAGTTCAGAGCAGTTTGAGGACCGAGGTACCACTGTATACTGTTTTGTAGATATATCTTATCTATCTTTGCTAATTTTAATGTAACCCAGGAGGCTTTCTGGTGTTAAATCTTTGTGGTTGGATGCACTTCTTAGACTTGAAAAAGAGAGTGTGACCTTTTAAATTTCACTTGCTTTGGTGTTCTTCCCAATGCTAGATCTCCCTCATGGCGTCTATACCTGTGATGTACCTGTGTTATATCCCGTAAGTTTTTGTATGAGAACTTTTGGATAAAACTTTGGATTTCAAAAGGAAGCATTGTAGATTGTGCATTCTCTCAACTGCATTCTGATACTGGAGTTAAATGGCAGCCTCCATTCACATTGCTATTCTGAGATGGGATGGAGATACATGGAATACCTTTTCTGAATTCAAAAAAAAAAAATGACAACTCGAGGACTAGGGGAGAAACTACATAGTAACTACTATTGAACAAAAACAAGATAAAATGTCTGGAAACCCACCGGCACTTGGGTCAGCTCACTAATAAGATATGTAAATTGCTTCTCCACAACGCTTTGAAGGAAATTATTACATTGTTTAGGCAGAAAAATAAGCTATTAAGCGGAAATTGACAACAGCTTAGAGGACTCTAACCTGCTATTATGCTCCCATAGCAAACCAGACACTAAGAATGAAGGTAATTTTCTTACTTTCATCCTCAGTGTCCTCTTCATTAAATCTTCAGTTGAATCAATATGGGAATTAGGCAGTCTGAAGCACTGGGGTGGGAATACTGCCTTCAAAGCACCGATTGGCCCCTCCTGCCTCTTCTCATGAATTATCATCCAGCACTCTGCAGTGATGAATGGTCAGAGTGACTATAATTATAGTTATGAGGCGGCAGACAGCGGACAGATCAGTACATCAGTACAAGGTAGTGGCCCCGTCCCAAGTGCACCAAACTGCCTAATTACCATATTGAGTAAGAAAATTACCTTCATTCTTATTGTGCTATGGGAACAAAACAGCAGGTTAGAGTCTTTTAACCTGCTGTTAGTTTCCCTTTACAGATGGACTCAGGAATCCATGAAAAAGGGGACATCCCAGCAACAGAAAATATAAATATCAAACTCTAGCCTTCCTTTCCTGTAACATAAGGTAATGGGGCATCACTATAAACCTCTAGTATGGATGGATCCCAAATTAGGTTCCTTTGCAATGGTTTATATACAAATATATTTACAGGCTCACCTTATAGTTTATGAATCCAGCCATGGTCTTTATTTCCAACATGTTCGTTTCATGTGCCCTCAGTTCATGCACCAAGTTATAAGCCGTCCTGTAATTCCTGGATATATTTGTTTACATTAAGTAAATGCTAATATTCATCTGACTATACAAATATACTCATTCTCACCAAAACCAAGCTAAAATATAATGAAGACTCCTGTGTAGCAATCATGCCTGACATAAAAGTACAGCCCTGTAAATGTTATTTCACATAAAGCTACTTTAAGGTGCTTACTTTAAGGCATTCTGTGTGTCTTGTTTCAGCTCACTAAAGAATGCAATCTTGAACTGATGCCTGACGAACAGCAGCTGTAATTGAGAATAAATGTAAAATGTGGTGCAGCAGTGAGATAACCAAAGAAAATCCTGAGCCAAGTCTAAAATATTGCAAAACATGGACATTGTGTTTATGCAGAACCACCTGCATGAGAAAAAACTTCATCTTTTCTGGATGGGGATTTTGCTTTACATATAAATTGACACTAGATACTTATGATCTTAATAAGCAAGCAATGAATCCATAATGGATCTTTTGTCAGGCCTGCACACGCACTATTTCTATGTACCAAGCCAAGTAAGGCTGGTTTCACACTACGTTTTTGCAATCCGTTTTGGGAAAACGTATTGAAAAAAAAACATCTGCATGTGTGTGCATCCGTTTTCCATTGAATTCCAGTATTAAAAAAAAAAAACGGATCAAAACGGCTACGTTTTTTTAACGTACACAAAAAACGGATGGAAAAAAAAAAAAAAAAAAAAACACGCCAAAAAACTGATTGCAAAAACGCAGTGTGAACCCAACCTTATGAGAGATTTCGGGAGGACCCAGAGACAGCTACCTGAATTTGAGGGATCTTACAATGTTTAATAGAGCATTCTGCACATAAAGAGCTCTCCCTTTTTGTTAGCATTCAAGACATAGAAATAAAATGAAAAACCAGACAGACCACTAAAGTAATAAAGCAAAACATGAGAAGTACAGAAAACACACAAGCAAGTTACCTGATGAGTGGTTTTATTTAGGAACTCCTTGTGGGATTTTATCCTTCTGATTTCAGTATAGTAGTAGGTCTGGGCATGCTCATAAAAAGCATTCTCCAATCTAAAGGAGGAATAAAAGAAAAATGAAAAAATCTTTTTGTCATTTCATCACTCAAAAAATGTATACATTGTATATAAATAACTTCAGTTCTTGTTCATAAGTCTCTATGTGCATGTGTATACGCTGGTTAAAGCAACCCAGTGGCCACACACGCTGCAGTCCCAGAACTAGGATCTGAATTCCAACAATGAATGCATCTTAGCTAGTATATATCTAGTGCCAGGATGGGTTTAGGCAGCATAAAACTATCTAACTGTGACATAGGTACTGGAAGGTATGCAAGATTGGGATAAGCTGTACTATTGTTGCCATGCAGGCTTAGGAAGATTTCTCTGCTTCCTCTTTGTTGGTTTGGGGGCTCAAACCTGCTCAAAGGCTCCTTTTCAAGATTATTAATATAATCTTTAACACTGTACTACACAATTCACAAACTGTTTATTATAAAGCCAAATGATATCTCCAAATGTAGCGCAGAATATAGTAACATACCGGATTATGTAGCCCACCAAGTGATCAGTGTGTGGCAGTACAAACAGAGACTTCCCTGACAGGTCACAGGCATTGCATAGGGCAGCAGCTCTTTCAGAAGCAATGAGGTCTTCACCTGCACATAAAAAACAAATATGACAATAAGACAGCACACAACCAACACACATTCCTTTGAGTAGGTAAGTTCTGGCTGAAATAATATACTTCAATAATAAAATCTATATCTCACAACAGCTCTATACTAAGGCCGCATTCACACGATCCACACGGAACACAGACGTGGAATGCCTGTAACAGAGCTTCCTATTAAATGCTTTTCAAGAGGCACGTTCAGAAGACTCTACTGCACTTCAGTGTTCTGCCATGCCCGGACTGTTCAGGGCGACGAGAGGTACCACAAAAGTAACCATTTTTTAGACTTTGACAACTTTTTTATTACTTTAGTTCTATTTTTTTATATTTTCATGAAGAATTATCAACATATTTTCATAGGTAACCATTATTTTTTATGGTTTAGATTTTTTTTTCATATAATATATAGTAAGGGAAGGGGGGTTGAACTTCTAATTTATTTTTAAAGAAATTTGTTTTTATTAACCTTGTGAAACCCTTTTCCGGATGTAAGACAATCCCAGCATTACCCTCCAATTGTGCATGCAGGGGTGCAGTACGTGGGGGATTGTGTAACAGGGTGGGCTTCCTATGCCTAACCTGAAAAGCTGCTGTTAGTATTATCCATGGCATTATCCACAGTCAACTGTTAGTATTATTCACAGTCAACTGCATACACAGCCAGTACCCTCCAACCTATGGGACAGGCTAAGTACCTGAGTCTACCTCACATTCCCCTTTCACATATCCACTATAATATGGTGATATTATATATGTTATATATGGTGATATAATATGTTACAAAGAGCTACAAAGAGCTAGCACATGCTTTATTCTTTCCAAGAACTGTACAAAGGGACATTGGTAACATGTGGAGGTAAGGTGCTTTAGGTGTCAGTATAGGTACTTAATAGATAGAATAGAATGCCATGCCCCAGGAGCTGCTAATACCAGGTATTATATCAGCATTTAGAGGAAGCCTAGATACGCATCTCATGACAAGGGACAATGATTATATAATATGTAGATAATGAAGAATGTACAATTGAGACAGAGAGATAATATTTGATGGACATGGGGACAGGTGTCTTTTTTACACTATGTAACTATGTATTTAATAGTAACAAACAAATGTTTAAAAATAACATCTGTGTAAGAGGTCCTATTACTGGCTCCATACTGACTTGTATTCTCCCTTCTACATATGTACCTTTGCACACACATAAAATATAGAATAAATTAAATGCATGCATATGCCAATATATTTGCACTGAGCATTACACAGACAAGTTGCATTTATAAGTAATAAATCCATCCATGTTAGTACCTGGAGGTAAAGGGGTTTTCTTCTGAATGAGAACCACTGCTACCTTTGTGTTTCTTCCTTGCAAGCTCTGCCTGTGAAACAAATATAAACTATTACGTTTTTCCCTGAACACTGTGGCTGCAGCATATACACGTGTGACATTGGAGTATCTGTGCCCTACCTTTGCACCACCCCTTCGTCCCTCCTCCCCACCCTCTTTATCATTAGGAATGCCACTGGAACATTTTCTTAAAGCTGAACACTGCAGGCTGCCACAGGTGGGGAATAGGAGACAATCTGTTGGAGCATTCCTAATGATGAAGAGGGCGGGGAGGAGGGACAGAGAGGTGGTGCAAAGTTAGGGCACAGATACTAACGTTGGGCACGGGGCTGCAAGTTTAAAAGTTATTTTTAAGACAATAACTACATCACCTGCCGAACGGACCCCAGTAAAGATCTTGGATTAAAAGCAGCTATCTGAAGGTACAAGCGGTTTGGGGGGTCAGATTGTGAGTACAGAGTTGCTTTAAAATTTGTCCTGACCTAGTTGTGCTTACATGAGTTTGTGGTTTGTTAAAAGAGTTGGCTCACAACCTCACACCATCATAGTCCTTGTCCATATGACCTATTAACTACAGAAAGGTGCATACCCCTTCATAACATAATATGTGTAGGTTTTTTATGTGTCATATTTTTAAGGACCTACATCCCTTTCCATTATAACATATTTAGTCTATATTTAGTTTCCAGTTTATGGGCTTCTCATTATGATTCATCATGCAGTGGCCCTCAAAAGCATCCCTATAAATGCCAGGTATAAACTATCTGCCAAAAAACGCTGGCATTTGTCCTGAGCTCAGCAAGGTTTGGAAGCCTCACAGAGATTGAATGGAGCGTTGTACATACATGCAGCTGCTGCCCTTTTTTTTAAGGACATTGTCAGGATTAGTGGGGGCCACAGCAGCAGCACCCCCACCAATCAGCTATAGAAGATAACTTTTGATGGTGAGAATATCTTTTTAATGTCTGCAGGTTTGCATTGTCATTACCTCACAATTTCCACTCGAGTTGCACATTCTGACTGCTTCTCCTTCCATTGAGCCTCATCCCAGTCAAGCTCATAAAACACAACGACCAGAGCTGGCACCAGGTTGAGGTGTTTATTCATCCAACCAGTCTTGAGAATGCCTTTGGGGATGTACCATTCATATGATGTTCTCTGTGGAAAACAGAATCCAATGGTGATTTGATGAGTTTAAAAGATTAAGCCCAGTTATAACCTTACAATACATTTATGGCACTAACTTTGATTAGCGCTAGTTACTATTTAATCAGTGTTAGCCGATTGACTGTGCTATTTGGATAAGCTATGGGCAACAACTCACCAGTTGCTCCTTAAATGGGTTTTAATATTAATATTAATGGCCTATTGTTAGGGTCCTGGGTGATGAGTCAAAGAAGCGCTGAGGCCTCATCATTGTTTACCAAATGCAGCTCCATACAATTTGTAGTGGCCATGTCTGGTACTGCAGAACTGTCTCATTTAAAGGGATTTCCTGTGACTTTATGATTGTAGGCCTATGCCACCCAGCACCCCCACTAACCAGCTGTTCGACAGAGCCACTGCGCCAAGATCTAAACAGCGTACAGAGCTAAAAGCAGATGGCTCTGTGCTAGATTGCTGCAACTCAGCTTTCTTCTTCTTCAGTGAGATCTAGGCTGCAGGAAACTAGCACAACCAACACACAATAAATGGAGCGATCTGCTTTCTGTCCTTTTAGAGTGAACTTTAGGTCACAGTGGCTCTGCTAAGTAGATAATTAGGGGTATGCCAGGTGTCAGCAGCCAACAGATCAGATACTCACAGCCTACCGTAAGGATCAATCACAGGTAAGGCCTTTTAAATGAAACTGCTCTGCTGTAAAGAGCAAAAATGACCCAATAAGTAAATAGGATTGAGCTAGTACCAGACACAGCCACTACAAAAGGTATGAAGCTATGTCTTCTAATGGACCAAGCTCTATGCCCCATCAATGGGTGGTGGAGTAAGTAATCGTTTGAATTTGTACGATAACGATCAAATTCGAACGATAATCGTGTAAACGCAGCGAACGATCAAGCTATGAGCGAGAAATCGTTCATTTTGATCTTTCAACATGTTCTCAAATCATCGTTGATCGTTCGCAAAATATTCGCAGATCGTTCCACGTAAACAGTCTTTCAACGATTCCACCTGTGTGTGAGATAGGCTTAAGCGATCGCAAAACGATTGCAAAACGATTTTTCCGTACGATGTATCGTTCTGTCTAAACGCTGATCGTTATAAAAAAACCATCGTTCATTCAAAATCGTTAATTGTGCGATTGGGCGAATTATCGCTCAGTGTAAAAGTACCATAAGTCAGACCACCATGCATGTAATAAATAAATCACCAACATATCAATACCCCAAGGATAACACATGTATCAAAAAAGTCCAAACATTTAAATATAATATCATTATTAAAGATGTCACACAATGCAATGTCAGAAAATACAATATGATACCTTTGTTCTACACTTTGGATATTCGTGGTCTCCAGGAAGTACTTTAAATGAGATGGGTACACGGTCTGCTCGCCTATTAGCACAAAATGCATCCCAGATGGCGCGATGAACAGCATTATATGTCACATCTAATCCAGTGAGGGTCACAAAGGCCATAGGACGACAGCATAATTCCACTGGAAAATCCCACTGTGTGGGGCTCATTTCTGCAAATACTGGAGAAATAAGAAGAAATATTTGTAGCAGTAGTCACTCATAATAATACACAACACATTGGGGTATTCCAGAAAAGAAATGCTTTTAAATGTTTAAAAAATCTCTTCCAGTACTTATGAGCTGCTGTATGTCCTGCAGAAAGTGGTGGATTCTTTCCAGTCTGTCACTGGGCTATCTGCTGCCACCTCTGTCCATGACAGGAATTGTCCAGAGCAGGAGAGGTTTTCTGTGGGGATTTGCTACCACTCTGGACAGTTCCTATAATGGACAGAGGTTGCAGCACATCTTGCAGCAAAAGTTTTTTTTCTGCTGCTACTCCGTATATGCTTTACTTGCTGCAATATAGCTGGCTATTCTCTTTCCCGGAATAGGAGTGCAAAGGACCTCACCTGTGGGTGATCAGGCGTTGCAGCATGGATAAAAGAAACGTATTCCAGCAGTCCAATAAAATCCGGTATTTATTGTGTTAATTCCATAAAATCGTTACATACAAAAAACGTAGAAAAATTCTAGACGCGTTTCGGCCCGCTCTGAGCCCATGCTGTGATCAAAGCTCAGAGCGGGCCGAATTGCGTCTAGCATTTTTCTACTTTTTTTGTATGTACCGATTTTATGGAATTAACACAATAAATACCGGATTTTATTGGACTACTGGAATACGTTTCTTTTGTCCAGGCAGCACATCTTGACCTGGGGCAATTACAGGGTTTTATAAAGCCTTTAAGCCCTGAAACCCCCTTTAAAGGATTATTACTGCCTTCAAAAGTTATCCCGTATCCATTCACTAAGGGACAACAAGCTGATTGGTAGGGGTCCGATCACTGGGAAAACCACCAATCATGAGAGCAGGGAAATTGCCCCCTGAATAAATGAACACTCTGTCCACTCTCTATGAGGCATCTGATCATTTCCAAGTACTTGGCTAGATAAAGAATAAATCTAGAGATGGGAATACTCCTGTAAATGTAAAAAATCTATCCTACCTATACAAGCAGGGTAGATAATACATTTAATACAAGGTATATTTTTGTATTATTGCAATGGTGTCAGCAATAGAAAGACAGTGACATATATAACACCACCAAAGAAGAATAACGTTCCCCCCCCCCCCCCGTCTCCTATGCAAAAAAATCTGCAGAATTTTTAGTTGCTGATGAAGACAAAACCATCTCTATCACAACACATGATGTGTATACAGCTGACAGCAATAGTACACATGATGGGTATACAGCTGGCAGTAATAGTACATTTAATAGACATAGAGCTGGCAGCACTGGCACACGTGATGGGTATACAGCTGGCAGCACTGGCACACATGAGGGGTATACAGCTGGCAGCACTGGCACACATGAGGGGTATACAGCTGGCAGCACTGGCACACATGATGGGTATACAGCTGGCAGCAATAGTACACATGATGGGTATACAGCTGGCAGTAATAGTACATTTAATAGACAGAGCTGGCAGCACTGGCACACATGAGGGGTATACAGCTGGCAGCACTGGCACACATGATGGGTATACAGCTGGCAGTACTATTACAGATGATGGGTATACAGCTGACAGCACTGGCACACATGATGGGTATACAGCTGGCAGCACTGGCACACATGATGGGTATACAGCTGGCAGCACTGGCACACATGATGGGTATACAGCTGGCAGCACTATTACACATGATGGGTATACAGCTGGCAGCACTGGCACACATGAGGGGTATACAGCTGGCAGCACTGGCACACATGATATGTATACAGCTGGCAGCAATGGCACACATGATATGTATACAGCTGGCAGCAATGGCACACATGATGGGTATACAGCTGGCAGCACTGGTACACATGATATGTATACAGCTGGCAGCACTGGCACACGATAGGTATACAGATGGCAGCACTGGTACACATGATAGGTATCCAGCTGGCAGCACTGGAACACATGAAAGGTATACAGCTGGCAGCACTGGCACACATGATATGTATACAGCTGGCAGCACTGGAACACATGATAGGTATACAGCTGGCAGCACTGGTACACATGATAGGTATCCAGCTGGCAGCACTGGCACACATGATGGGTATACAGCTGGCAGCACTGGCACACATGATGGGTATACAGCTGACAGTACTATTACACATGATGGGTATACAGCTGGCAGTACTATTACACATGATGGGTATACAGCTGGCAGTACTATTACACATGATGGGTATACAGCTGGCAGTACTATTACACATGATGGGTATACAGCTGGCAGCACTGGCACACATGAGGGGTATACAGCTAGCAGCACTGGCACACATGAGGGGTATACAGCTGGCAGCACTGGCACACATGATATGTATACAGCTGGCAGCACTGGCACACATGATATGTATACAGCTGGCAGCACTGGCACACATGATATGTATACAGCTGGTAGCACTGGCACACATGATATGTATACAGCTGGCAGCACTGGCACACATGATGGGTATACAGCTGGCAGCACTGGCACACGTGATAGGTATACAGCTGGCAGCACTGGCACACGTGATAGGTATACAGCTGGCAGCACTGGCACACGTGATAGGTATACAGCTGGCAGTACTGGTACACATGATGGGTATACAGCTGGCAGTACTATTACACATGATGGGTATACAGCTGGCAGCACTGGTACACATGATAGGTATACAGCTGGCAGCACTGACACACATGATAGGTATACAGCTGGCAGCACTGGCATACACGAGGGGTATACAGCTGGCAGCACTGGCACACATGATAGGTATACAGCTGGCAGCACTGGCACACATGATAGGTATACAGCTGGCAGCACTGGCACACATGATGGGTATACAGCTGGCAGCACTGGCACACGTGATAGGTATACAGCTGGCAGTACTGGTACACATGATGGGTATACAGCTGGCAGTACTATTACACATGATGGGTATACAGCTGGCAGCACTGGTACACATGATAGGTATACAGCTGGCAGCACTGACACACATGATAGGTATACAGCTGGCAGCACTGGCATACACGAGGGGTATACAGCTGGTAGCACTGGCACACATGATATGTATACAGCTGGCAGCACTGGCACACATGATGGGTATACAGCTGGCAGCACTGGCACACGTGATAGGTATACAGCTGGCAGCACTGGCACACGTGATAGGTATACAGCTGGCAGCACTGGCACACGTGATAGGTATACAGCTGGCAGTACTGGTACACATGATGGGTATACAGCTGGCAGTACTATTACACATGATGGGTATACAGCTGGCAGCACTGGTACACATGATAGGTATACAGCTGGCAGCACTGACACACATGATAGGTATACAGCTGGCAGCACTGGCATACACGAGGGGTATACAGCTGGCAGCACTGGCACACATGATAGGTATACAGCTGGCAGCACTGACACACATGATAGGTATACAGCTGGCAGCACTGGCATACACGAGGGGTATACAGCTGGCAGCACTGGCACACATGATGGGTATACAGCTGGCAGCACTGGTACACATGATAGGTATACAGCTGGCAGCACTGACACACATGATAGGTATACAGCTGGCAGCACTGGCACACATGATAGGTATACAGCTGGCAGCACTGACACACATGATAGGTATACAGCTGGCAGCACTGGCATACATGAGGGGTATACAGCTGGCAGCACTGACACACATGATAGGTATACAGCTGGCAGCACTGGCACACATGATGGGTATACAGCTGGCAGCACGGGTACATGCAGAGCTCTGGGCAGTGCAGCTACAGCTCTTCCATCTGTCCAGCATAGTACCGGGTGAGTAGGGGGCTGCAGTCACACACAGGGGGCTCCTCAGTACATGCCTGTCCCGGCCCCGGGCTGGAGATCCTCGGGATACGACCACCCCGGATACACAACACCAAACAGTCACTTGTCACCCCCGGAACACAGACCTGTTCCTACTCTGTCAGCTGATCCAGCCGCACAGCCTGCTGGGACCGGTCCGCAGTCGCCATGTTTACTTTGGGCACACTACTCCATGGATACATTAAGTTTTTTTTCACGTGTTGTTTCTATGGCGGAAACGACCACATTTGTTCAGGTGTGATGTGTCAGCAAGAAAATCATTATTTATGTTGTACTAGGCTCGTCCTCTGCTGCCGAGTCCCTGAACCAAAATGTCCGCGTCCACTACCAGAGTGAGAGTCGCAAAGTGATGAGAGAGACGTGTTGGCGCCTGCGCAGTGCGGCTCTCCTGAGTTTTGGAGCCGTGGCTGAGAGTGCTAGAGTGCGGCTCATGTGAGCCTGTGTGCTGGGAGCGGCAGCCCGTACACCAGTGACAGCATGGCTGCCAACGAGGACCAGGAGGTGAGCGACACACAGCCTCCTCCCTCTGTATATAGCCTTATAGTGAGCCTGGGCTGACGTGTACTATTATATCAGGGACATCCTGAGCACTACATAGGACAGGTTCAGGGAATGTAATGTGCCCATAGATGCCAGCCTGGCACTGCCACCAGGAAGCCTGCAGCATCTACTGCCTGGAAGTACTGGCAAGTGTCACATCAGCCTCACCTACAGAATACAGGGCTGTACAACTCTGGTGATAAGATAGGACACTACAGCTCCATAACAAAGCCGAGTATTGACTTCACTATGAGTCAGCTATGAGTAAAGCCCTGGTTTTAGTGCACCATGCACTCATGTAGTACTTACCTACCAATCCCCCACTGCTACCATTCAGATGTCTCCCCTATGATTAGCCCTGACCAGTGGGCACAGTGGTGATCCACTCATCTGTGATTCCCTGTATATTGAGAAGAAGATTGCAGGAATCAGGCACCATCTGAATGTCAGCAGAGGGGGTCAGGTAGGTAAGTATAACTTCTTTTTTTTTTTAAGCAAGCCTGAGCTCAGGCAAAAAAAAATGTGTTTTGCTGTCTTTATTTTGTTGCTACATCCCCCCCATTCCCAAGCAATAGGGACTTTACTATTAGGTTGACTATCTACACAAGTTCGTTTCAAAAGATGACCTAAATAGTAGGGCATAGGATATTTTTGTTTTACCCCTTTAAATGTACCACCAAGATTACAAACTACCCCGTCCTCTACTTTTTGCTTATTCAAACGAGAGAAGGTTCAGAAGCACTCATTCCCTTAAAATCTCGATCCTTTGTTATATCACGGGTACAAGATAGTCCACATAAAATGCAGCAATATAAAGCTTTTTATGTGGACTATCTTGTACCCATGATTTAACAAAGGGTCGTGATTTTAAAGGAATGAGTGCTTCTGAACCTTCTCTCGTTTGAATTGGACTTTTGTGACCCAGCAAGCTCCTGGGCATTCACTGCACCTCCCTGGGTCCAAAGACGTCTTTAAGGACAGGTATTCAGACTGATAAACTGTGGCATGATTATGCTTGAGCAGTAGACCTACATTTTCTTTACTATTTGCTTATAACTGGCGGTGTGTATGCAGTAACTCCAACCATGGCTTGATATGCTCTATATATATATATATATATATAATATATATATATATATAAATATGCACCTTTTTGGGGTAAAAACATTTTTCCAGCTAATAAACAGTTTTCTTTCCGTTCACGCTTTTCTTATTTTTCAGATGGAGCTAGAAGCTCTTCGATCCATCTATGAAGGAGATGAATGTTTTAAAGAGCTTGGGCCGACAGTTTTTCAGTATCGGGTAATACATGCGTATTGTTACTTTACTCAGTTGTGGTTTGGGAATATGGATCCAGACTCTGGTTCTCAGTTTATATTTCTAATCTAAATAGTAAAAAAAAAGAAAAAAGGTCTTAATTCCCTCTGCCTTAATATCTTACAGGTTGGTGACGTTGGGGACACCAAAGCCTTTCTTGTTGAAATATCATGGCCAGAAACCTACCCTGAAACTGCCCCCAACATATCTATGAATGCCTTTTTTAATAATCAGATGTAAGTACAATATAGTATGGTTCTGTTATTGTCATATTGTTGTTCAGTTTATACATTTTTATGTTTTATTTACTTCAGTTCTCAAGCTATAAAACAGGGCATCATAAACAAGTTACAAGAGCAGGTAGAGGCAAACCTTGGTACATCGATGATATACACCTTATTTGAATATGCCAAAGAAAATAAGGAAGAATTAATGGAGAACCATCAACCATTCAGTAACACTATGGTAAGTGTTGGTTATTGTGAAGGATCTTGAATCATAAAGAAGATAGCGGAAGGGCACTCACCATAAAACGTAACTTTTATTGCAGTTTTATAAAATCTTTTCCATCTTATTTGGGTGATGCAGACGCCAGCTACATGCGGTGAATAGACGAATAGATCTGAAATCTTATTGTGAAGGATAGTGGCATCTGGAAATAAGGCTAGGATAGCAAAGATCTGGAAATGTATGTCCAGAGTATGGGAATGTTAAAGAGTCACTGTCATATGTATATGTGTGTGTGTGTGTGTGTGTGTGTGTGTGTGTGTGTGTGTATATATATATATATATATATATATATATATATATATATATATATATATATATAATTATTTTTTTTTTTATTTTATTTTTTATTTATTTTTTTTCAGAATAGTCCAGGCGATTTTAAGAAACTTTGTAATTGGGTTTATATGGGTAAATATGCTATTATCTGCATTCAATAAGACTTTTCTCAGCCCCCCCCCCTCCCTCCCTCTTTTCCATTTACTGCAAATTATCAGGAAATTGTGTCTTGTTGCATCAGACATGCCCCTGTCTGTTCTATGGAGAGGGGAGGAGGAAGGAGGGAGCTTAGTCTGCAGCAGAGAACTAAGGATTACACCACAGGCTGAAAGCCCCTATTCAGAGGTTAGAGAGGTCAGTGCTGATGTCAGAGGAGAGAGCCTCTCCTCTTTGTTGTCCTGTTTTGGTCCCTCATCTACCTCCCCTCTCCATAGATAACCATGAAAACAGGGGGGAGAGCTGTTTTCAGCTACTAAAACCCAATTACAAAGTTTCTTAAATCGCCTGTACTTTTTTTCTTATTTCTGAAAAAAAAATAAAATAAACGACAGTGACACTTTAAGGTGACCAAATATATTGGGATGTTTGTAGTGAAGGGGACATACACAAAAAAAGCCAATTCATAACTTTACAGGGGGTTGCCACGTAAAACAGACTGATCAGCAGGTGCTGACACCTGGCTCCAATTGTCTGGTTCCAGCCCGCATTACACAGTAAATGAACTTTGTTTCCATTCATTGTGCAGCAGTGGCAAACTGTAAGGGCCCCTTCACACAACGGATTTGGCGCGGAGATTCCACTCGGAAGTCCCGCCAGCGGACTCCACGCTGAATCCCTCCTGCTATCTTTTTCAATGGGAGGCCTTGCGCGCTTTTCCACTCAAAGAATTTACATGTCCATTAAAAGAGATAGCAGGCGGGATTCGGCGTGGATCCGCAGGTGGGGGTTTCGAGCGGAATCTCCTCGACAAATTCGTAGTGTGAACGTGCACTTACTGCCGCTCTGGTCGCATTCAAATGAATAGGAAGCTGAGCTGCTGTTACAGGTCGTCTGTAACAGACAAGTGCTGGTCACTTTGTAATGCGGGCATGGATGCGCCGAGTGTCAGTACAAAACCCTTTTAAAACCAAGAGTTGGTAGTGACCTGTTCTGGAACAGTGGCACGTACCACCTTTCAGCAGGATAATGCGCCCTTTATCCCTGCAAAAATAGTTCAGGAATGGTTTAAGAAATGTGTTGAAGTTATGGACTTGGCCTCTAAATTCCCCAGATCTCAATCCAATACATAAAAACCAAAGACAGAAAAGACATGGTGGGCAAGATTTATGAATGCACAAGCGCCCCTGCACACTTAACAAAATTGTAATGGATGGAGCCTCACGGTATTTTGCATTGGGCTGGCTTGGAAGATATTATTTATGTATTCTTGTCCACATTATTGTCAACAATATACAGTTTTTTTTCTTTTGGTGTCTTTTGTTATACTTTATTTTCTGTGTTTTTTTCCTTAGACATTAATAGGAAATGACAGCACAGTAGAAACAACAAATATAACTACATCTAGTAAGAAAAAGGACAAGAAGGAGCAGTTGACGAAAGCACAAAAGAGGAAACTGGCAGATAAAACAGGTCTGTTATAATGGATACGAACATAAATCCACTGGGAACTCTGTGATGTGACTATATTAAGCCGGCATGGCTTGCACATAAGTGATGTCTTGACAACTAGTGACAACATATTCACTGAGTAGTAATATGTTGTCATAGCCACAGTAAGGCCTCACTGTTGATCTGACAAGTTTGGGGAATCTTTTGTCATAGTGATGTAATCCTAGTCATTACATTAGCCGCAATCTGTAGTTACTGAAAGGCAGGAGATACAGTTATCGGATCTCTTCTGTACCTTTGTCCCCAAAAGGTGCAAAAGATGAAAGTAGGTAGATGATGCTTGGAGCTCTGCCAGCTAGTTGCTATCTACAAAAAAAAGCCAAGCTACCAAAATGACTATATACTAAATTTTTATTGAATAAAAACATACATAAAAAAACAAAAAAGAAGAGTCAGCACTGATAAAGTAAAAACACTTTGAAAGACAGCTGCCGGCACTGCTAAACTTAGGCTACCACATGTATGGACTCCACCGATGAATAGAGATTAGACAGTGATCATTGGTTGGTGCTCAATACGATGTTAGACACATGTAAACTTCACAAATCCGTAAGAAAAAGATGAGGGCACTCACCGCTTATGTGATCTTCTTTTATTTCATTTCATCTCTTTGCGTGCACAAATGTTACTGGGCATACTGGGCTTCATCGTGGATGCCAGGCACCCACCAGATCGCGTAACAGCTGTTTCACGCACATGCGCGCTTCTACAGAGGGTCTGCAGAAGTGCGCATGCTCGTGAAACAGCTGTTACCCGATCCGGTGGGTGCCTGGCGTCCACGCTGAAGGCCAGTAACATTTGTGCTTGCAAAGAGATGAAATGAAATAACCGGTGAGTGCCCTCATCTTTTTCTTATGGATTTGCACTGATAAAGTAAGTGACATGGGACAGAAAATATATAAATATCATAGAGCAGCACAAGTAGTAAACGATGTATAATAAATATAATAGTATAGCTGCCTATGCAAGATACTAGCTACTGCATGTAAGATATCACAGAGTTAGATTAAAGTGCCTAGTGCAAATATATTAGCAAATGCAAAGAAGAATGAAACCTAGTGCTATATACATGCAGTCTATATTACCATTACCAGTGTAGAGTCCCAACAGCCACGTGCTTTAATGCACATTTTAAGGTCATCATGACAATCATTATTCTATAAGTTTTATGTTTACAAAGCAAGCCTGTGTTTCCTTTTGCATCTAGTGTCTAAGTACATGGTTAGATTTTCAGAAGGCTGGGCGACTTTATACAACTGATGAACAGCACACGAATAATCATTATATTTATTTATTAATTTTAGATCACAAGGGGGAGCTACCACGTGGATGGAACTGGGTTGATGTCATTAAGGTAACACTTTCCAGCCTAGTGATATGAAAATTAGTAAAATGTACTCTTATTTGATGTGTTAAGAATTATTTCTTTCCTTTTTTTCTATTTTTACCTTTGCTGTTATTGACCTGATGGATTCTTCGGTTTAAATGTTTCCAGCATGTAAGTATCAAGTCCATGTAAAATCGATATTTGTGTACCTTGTAACACTAAGGATTGTGTGCATCAAAGCCGCAGCCTCTTTGAAGGGAATCTGTCAGCTGTAATTCACTTTCCAAACTGCTGACACATGGTACCTTTTAATTATTTGTCTGTGCTTCCAGGAGGTAGAAAAATGTAAGTCAAGTCAAAGAGGCTTGCTGGAAAGGAATGCTGGGAGATTTGGGCTGTGAAGTCTGAAGATTTGTAAATGTGTGTCTGTCTGGCCTATAGTTCAGTGTGGACATTGGGATCAGTACTAATTAATTTATGTAATTTAGAAGGGGTTTTTTTTGTGTTTTTTTTTTTTTTCTTCTTTTTATGTACTTTTTATTACACTTACTAAATCAGAACTACATACAATAGGAATATTAACGATACAAACAAACTATCTAGCAATCCATAAAGATACAGTATACCAGGTATAGTTATATGTGTTGTTTGTTATCATAGGTTATCATTTAGAGGGTTACTCAACTTTTCATTAAAGTGTAACTATCATGTCAAACAACTTTGCAGAAATCAAGCTTTCTTCTTAAGGCTGGTTTCCCTCCTTACCCCTATAATTCTTATTTGTTCATTATCAAGGGAAAGCAGTCTAGTAAAGAGAAACAAAGTGAAGACAAGTTTGCGCTGACCATTACAGTCTATAAGGGGGGGGGGGTGAAGAAGATGAGTGAGCGAGGAGAGCTTAGAACCAGCTTGTGCAAGTTGAAAACTTTCTGGACACATAAAACTTTTTGTTTGCATGTTGAACTGCTCAGCTGGATTGGGAACTTAAGAAGGTTAGCTACAGTGATGTAGGATTGCAGGATCTAGTTTTTAGTGTGTATATAGGAGCCAGCACAGAGGCCAGTCTGCAATTACACTGCAACTGAGTATAGGAAATGCAGACACAGAGGAGTCTGTGGGGTGCTAACCAGGTGGGAAAATGGCTTATACTAATGACAGAATGGCCATATAGCCCTGCTCCTCATATACATACACAGGACAGGGCATCCTGAAAAGTCACCTGAAATGATAGTTACACTTTAAATTCTAAATTCTGTGTAAACTAGTTAAAACTGGAAGGCTGAAAGAGAATAGTTAGCACACCTAACACCATCCTTAAAGATGAGAGGCAAGCAAATTGTTCTGCAGAATGTTTCCTAAACCTTCGAATATTATGTCTTGTGCTGCTCTTCTTTGCTGCTTATTGCACCTTCATTCCTGGAGCAAGATTTCCTAACCAGTATTTTCTCTCCCGTGACAGCTGTCTAAAACTGGCTCCGCTGAGGATGACTAGGAATTATGAAGAGACTTTTTAATAACAACATGACTGCAGTTCGTCATCTGGATGGTTTTTCTTATTTTACTTTGGTAATTTATTAAGCCACATTTTATAAGAGAAGCCCCTTTTGTAGGCTTCCTGTTTAATAAAGATGTGCTGTGTTCTTGTAATTGTACCTTTTTTATTTTTTTTGAGTGTGATTGAGTACAGAAGCAGACATAATAATTTTTGAAAAAGGTTAATTGGCGCTATTTGCATGGCCACTCCATTTGCACTGTTAACCTTAGCAGGTCCAATTTGATGATTCATTCACTTATCTCTAAGCGGAAAATGCCTACAAATTGCACTACTCCATGTTGTTGTTGTTTTTATAGTGGTAGTTATGTAAAGATTCTAACAAGGGGTTAAAAGGTAGGCAAGACTGGGAAGTAGAAGGGTAAATGGCATGTACAGTTAAATGGGTTCTCTGGCAAAAAATTATTATTTCTGGTGTCAACTGGTGCCAAAGAGTATATCAATTTACAGATTTGTTAATTACTTTTATTTAGAAATTTCACTTTTTTTCTGTACTTACCAGCTGCTGTATGTCCTGCTAAAAGGACTTACCAGTCTGACACAGTGCTCTCTGCTGCCACCTCTGTCCATAACAGGACCTGTTTAAAGCAGGATAGGATTTCTGTGGGTATTTTCAATTGCTCTGGACAGTTTCTGTCATGGACATGGACTGGAAAAAATACACCTCTTCCTGTACAGCACTCAGCAGATAGTAAGTACTGGAAGACTTGAGATTTTCAAGTAGTTTACAAATCTGTATATCTTTCTGGCACCAGGTGATTTGATAATATTAATCTTTGCCAGAGTACCCCTTTAAAGCAAATGTAACATCATGTTTATTAATTTTTTTTTTTTAGTACCTTATTGTTGCAGGGATCCCAGGCGCAGTCCTTTTTTCAAATGTTGATCGGATCCCGCGCTTGGCGCCATTTTCCTGTTGTGCAGCTGCTCCAGTATGACAATATCACATCCGCTCAGTGATGTGGCCCTCCTTAATTCTAATGGAACCACGTCACCGAGGGGATATTGTCATACTGGGGGCACTGGGCCCACCTCCAGTGCATAGAGCCAGGCCAGTGCACAAGAAAATGTTGCAGTGTGGGATCTTGGCGCCGGTAAGGTACAGCTAAAAAATAAATTCATAAACATGATAATAAGGGTACGTTCACAATGAGCAAAACAGGTGGGATTCCTTGGTGGAGCTCCCCGCCGCAGAATTCTGCCTGCCTCAGTGTCATACAGGGGTTCCGCTGCTCAGGCCCTGACGCTGTCTTAAAGAATTGACATGGGAGGGGGTCTGGGGGACAAGAGAGAGCTGTCAGATACAGTGTTTTGACAGATTCTCAACATCACAAGATAGGAATTACATGGATTCAGATTTTTTTTTTTTAAATCTATTGCTTTTTTAATGATTGTTTGTTTAGATCATAGGTGTCAAACTCAGGCCCTCCAGCTGTTATAAAACTACAATTCCCATCATGCCTGTCCAGGCATGATAGGGATTGTAGTTTTGCAACAGTTGGAGGGCCTGAGTTTGACACCCCTGGTTTAGATAATTGCTTAATTTTTGCATTCATGAGACAAATGAACAATACAAGAAATTCAGTGCAATAGTATCCATAGCCTTTTCTAAAAGAAACATGAGAGTTACCATGTAGTTGGCTATTGAGGAAAATTCAGTTTTCAGTTTTGCAGTCAAACAGTAAAATCCTGCATGTCGGGAATGTAGAATTAAAATAAGAACGTTGTCATTAACAGAGGCTACATATAAATGAAGAAATTGAGGCTACAAATAAATGCATTTTGAATTTTAATGGTGTCCTTATGTTTAGGCTTTTGTGGCTATGTAGTGGACCTTCCCCTTGACAGGTACACTGAAAGTGTTTGGTTTGTTCTTTGTTTTAGATACTTAAGCTATTGTCTCGCTAACTCCTCTGACTTCAAAGCTTTGGGCACATTCCTTTAGGATGTTGTGTTTTGTTTGTTTTAAATTCAAACATATCTTAATGATGGTTTGTCAGTCCTTCTATTGATTTAATATACTATGACACTGATCTGTTTCTGCACATTGACAGCGGGGCTAAACCTCAAGCAGATATGTGACACTTGATTTTTGCCTCTACTAAATACATGTCAGATTGTATCCGACATGTGAGAATTTACCTTAACGATTATATTGACACCTTTGTAAAAACATGTTGCTAAACTTTGCAAACACAATAGCAACATGTAAAAGGAATGTCAATTAGACAAGGGCTTCAGAGAAACATCAAACTATATTTACAGGTGTATGTTCAAAGCATGAGTGGACAAACCCTATCAGTGGTGTTAGATAATAGGTGTTAGTACGTCCTTATTACTACAGCCATTATTATTGTGTTAGAGGTGTTAAACCTGTGGCCCTCCAGCTGCTGCAAAACTACAATTCCCATCATGTCAAAGTGTTCATTTCTCAAACTGAACAGTGATTAGTAACTATCTGTCGCCAGACAAAAATTAGACATTTTATTCTAAGCTCCAGTTTACACGGAGTAAAAGTGGCGGATCTCTCCGCTGCGGAATCGCACCTGCCAAAATGTCATACAGTCTGTCTATGGGAGGGCTTGAACGCCTCTCTGCTAAAAGAATTGACATTTAAATTCTTTGAGCAGAGAGACGAGGAGAGCGGAGGCGCGAGAGCCCTCCCATAGACAGACTGTATGACACTGAGGCAGGCAGGGCACTCTCTGCCATTTTTACTCTATGTGAACTGGCCCTAAGACAGATCGATAAATCTGGGCTTGAACTTCATTCCTTTATCTTGTTTTCTGTGCTCCAAGATCATAGACAGACCAGAGTGAGAGCAGGTGGAGTTCTTCCTATTAACAAGATATGGTTGATGTAATGTGAATGGGGAACAGTGATTGGTATCTACTGAGAAGGCATAAACTGATGTTAAAGGCAAGGAGTAACAGTAAAAAAAGAAAAATTGCTTTAGATGCGGGGTGCTCACTCTATGAAAAAGGTAGTGACATGGTAAATAGATGAAAAATGAGGAATGTTAGAGGGCACTTACTGTTAAAAATATATCTTTATTTCTGAAACTTTAAAATCCTCATGCAGGGGGATGCAGCGTGCGGGGACGCCAGTATCCTAGCTGATTGCAGAACACATGATAGCTGTTTCCCGCGATAGTCGCGCTTCTACTGACATATCCGCAATACCCTAGATAGAAAATCATTCTTGGACATGCGTGAAGCTGACGTTATAAAATAATACATATTAATAAAAACAAGCATCAGACATAAATCACCATTTCAAATTAGTAAATTAATAGATTCCATGCAAAGAGTATTAGTGTATAGGAAAAGAAAAAATTATAGAAACATGTTAAGTTCTATCCTATCCTTCAATCCAGCCGGGCCTTGGGCATTGTAGCAAGAATTATTTTTGCTTCTTCTTGCAGTAGAGTCTTATTACTGTCTCTATCGTTATACAGTTTGATATGTTTAAGGCCCATAAACTTTAGTACATTTCTATAGCCATTGTGTTTGGTGATAAGATATGGTTCACTGTTTACGTCTGAATCTCTTGGCATCCAGAAATACTTTGACTTCAAACTGGGCATCAGGTGGGGACGTTGAAAGGTTAGCAGGATTGTTGAAGAAACAATTGCAAGCCAGATGTTTTAGAAAATTGTAGTGACTGTTATTTCATGGCACCCTTTTCTATTCCAGTAATGTCATGTATGTTTTATGTATTCATGTGGATTAATTCCCTTCTGTACATACGAGGCACAAAGTCATTAGACATTTCTGTGTCCCATTGGAAAAGGTATTAACTGCTGGGAACTCTCGGGCGTGTGTATCATTGTGTTTGTGCCAATATTTTGGCTAATTTTGAGTTTCTGCAAGATGCGCAAGATTTATAAAGGATTTATAAAGGCTTATTGTGCTGTTTGTACCAGCTGTGTCTTTTAATCATTTTTTATGCTCGGAGGGGTGTGTAGTTTCATGTTAACAACTTTATTATGCAGATTTTTTGTTTGTTTTTTAAATTGCGCAGCAGTACTCCACTTCTACCCTGGCTTAGTTTCTTAGCGAAGTTGTTTTGGGCCAGAAAAGATTCATCAAGGCCAGTGCGCCTACTGATAAATTTTGCCCAAGGTCCGGGGATTTTTGAGCAACACAGAAAAAAATGCGCAGATGATAAATATCATTTCTATCTACTGGCTAACAAAATACACACCTCAACCAGTGATTGGCAAAGGGGGTACTGTCTTGTGCCAACATGGTGAGCAGTGGCAGGGTATCGTGGCAAGTACAGATTTTTTTTTTTCACGTAGCCTGGCCACTTTTAAGATATAAAAAGAAATTGCCCAGATAACCCTAAGCTGGATGTTAGGATAGTTACATAATGGAGCTGTTAAAGGACAACTCCCACGAAAATTTTTTTTAGCTTATTTAACACACATTACAAAGTTATATAACTTTGTAATGTGGTTAAATACCCGGTCTGGCCCCCTTCCCCCACTTTCGGACCCCCCGCCCGGAAGTTAAAGAATATATACATTACCTATTACAATCGTCACGGTCCTCTTCTCCCGGACGGCATCTGGTGACGACGACGTCAGAGCCGGGGGGGCGGTCCGGGTCTTCTTCCTCCTCGGCGTCTTCATAGAGAGTGAATGGGACGGAAAAGGCTGCTGGTGCACATGCGCACCAGCAGCCTTTTCATTGGCTGGAGCGCATCACATGGCCTCCAGCTTCGTCAGCCCTGATTGGCTGAGGTTGCTGGAAGCCATGTGATGCGCTCCAGCCAATGAAAAGGCTGCCGGTGTGCACTGGCAGCCTTTTCCATCCCCAGGACCCGGAAATCAGAGACATCGCTGGACGGCGGTGACGGTGAGGCGGACGGCGGGCGAATGGAGTGGCGATCGTCACCGGAGTGATGGTGAGTATGGTGTCTGTGTGTGTCTGTGGTTTTTTTTTTTTGGGGGGGTCCCGCGGGAGTTGTCCTTTAAGGTTAAATTTAGATGTTGACCTGACTCTATGGAGCCAGGATAAAGGATGGTTATCAATTGATAACTAGGGCTGTAACCTGCAGTATTACCAACTCGTCACTTATAAATCACAGACACAGATTTTGTATCATGATTATAAGCCTGGGTAATAATGGCCCAAGTTTTATTATGGTAATCACATTTTATAGACAGAAAATGGGGTGGTACTACACATATTGTAGTGTATTCATATAAAGTATGTAGAAATTCAATACAGGCGGGGTTTCAAGTCACAAGACACATACATGTCACACTCTAATAGGCCAGTCCATAAATGGTCAGTAGCATCCTGTTTGGCGCAGTCAAGGTGGTATAACATGTGAAAAGTTAGATCAAAACATTCTTTGCACTGATAATAAAGGATGATTCCCAGGGCCCAAATGTAACAAACAGTCCAGTTTGTTCAGACAATGTCCTTGAAAGCTTGATAAGAAATCATGAGACATAGTTCATCATTCCTTATTGTCTCCATGTATCAGAAGTCTCAAGGATAGAGGAATTTCCCAGACATTAGAAAATATAAAATTGACCCTATCAGGAACTCTATACTTTTATGTGCTGATGCTTCTAATTCAAAGGCCTGTATATATATATATATGTGTGTGTGTGTAGTCATATAGGTACGGTGAAGGTAGATAAAATCGCATCGTCTGGCTTTATCAGAGCCAAATATTGTGTAAGTAGAGGTACTGGAAAATCAGTCACCTGTAGTGTAATTATAGCTGTTATATCTATGCATCTCAGACGCCTTCCACAAGTCATTGTCAACAGTGATACCCTATACTGTATTTAACTAAGAATTACTCTTTAACACAATAGAACATACCCTGAATAACACTCTTTAAACCTTGGCGGCAATATAAATGTTACACAAGATATGTCAGAGTGATTGATTTGTTATTGATATAGTCACTGTTTGTCATCTTAGGTATACAACCTTGTTGTGTTGCCTACAGACAGGACTAAAAAACTGTTCATGGTTGGATGATCTTTATTAATTTCTTTTTGACCAAAGATACTTGTCAATATTTACTGCATTTTACTCTATACCTCACCCAATACTTGGTAAAAAGAATTTTTTTATTTTTTTAAATCTGGAAAATTGTGCCAATCTATAGGCTAAGGTTAAAAGAACAATATACAAAAATACATTTAAAGGTAGCTAAAAGGAAAAATGTTATTTAATTAAAAACCCTAGAGTGATCTATACCTCTAATTTGCCATCTACGCACCTTTAGGCCAGGTTCACACACAGTAAGACACCGGCCGTTCTGTGACCCGGCCGTGTCACGGAACGGCTGGTGTCAGTGAAGTTCATCCCAGACGGTAATGCAGTACTGGCCAGATAAACTTAATTTCTGTTGAATTGGGTTGCAGGCGCACCCGAATGCGCCCGCATCCCAATTCAACAGAAATGAAGTTCATCTGGCCGATACTGCATCCAATTCACCATAGCACACAATGCGCCGAATCCCAATTCAACAGAAATGAAGTTCATCTAGCCGATACTGCATCCAATTCACCATAGCACACAATGGAAAGTGCGGCCAGAGCCGCACCTTCCATTGTGTGAACTGACATGTCAGTTTTTCCTCCGGCTGCTAAAAATCCTGGCCGGAGTATATACTATGTGTATACACTTCGGCGGGGGTTCCTCTGACTGCAATGCAAGGTACATTTTCTAGTAATCATGGCCGATGTTGCAATTTGAAATAGAAAATAGAAAATATTTTTAAGCGAAAGCCAGGAATGCATTTGAAAAGAGGAGAAATGTCAGTCTTTCCTTTATGACCTGTTCCCTGTGTTAAGTCTGTTCCTGACTTTGGCTTCAAAGGTCTGTCAGATAAATCTCTCTGTGTAAACGCACCATTAGGCATTGCATTGAAATCAATGCAATCCTGGCCAGAGTGTATACACATAGTATAACATGGCCGCACAACACTGACAGTTCACACAATGGAAAGTGCTGCTTTGGCCGCACTTTACATTGTGTGCTATGGTGAATTGGGAATTTTATGAATGAAAATAAAGGGGTTATCCAGCCTTAAAGAAGAAGTCCAGGCAAAGCTGTGCTGGGGAGGGGGAGGATACAAGTAATAGCATGCTCTTACCTCCCCTTCTCCAGCCATGGTCGCTGTGTACCATGACGTGCTGTCCACTCATCTTGTCAGTGGCCGTGGCAGGACGCAGCTACAGCCGCTGACAGGCTGAGCAGACCGCACATCACCCCCCGGGTCCCGGCTCAGACCAGTAGTATGTATGAATGAGAAAGCAGTGAGAGAATGCAATTCATCTAATAAAAAGACGTAATAACATTAAAGTAAAGAATGGAGAAGTCGGAAAATGAAGTAGATGGTAAAGAAGGGTATAGTTACAGGTAGAGGAAAATAGTTTAGAAGGTGATAATTGGGTTCTCCAAGCTGGCCCTTGGGCATGGGTGGTGCTGTGTTTCATATGAATTAAGGGATTTGTAAAGTTGAAGCAGTGCCTGAATAGTAGGAAAGGTTGTTCAGGTGATGGGTAAACCTTTGACCTGAATATCTTTTATGTAAAATTATTTTTTATGGTTGAAAAAAGAAGCACAAAACAAACCCCACAAGTTCTTCTTGTCAGGGTCTGTAAGCAGGAGGTAAGGGGTGACAATATTGACTAATAGCTGCCATATTGGTTGTCAATCAGCTGTCCCAGAAACAGAAATGACTATTAAGGGACTTAAAAAGAGATGTCTCTATATTCTGTATTTTTGGGAGCAATTTGAATTAAAAAGAAAACCAAAAATAAAAACATGGCCACTACACAATGTGAGCAGCCTTCTGCTTCTGTCTGTTTTTACTGTGTATTGTGGGTGCCATGATCAGCGGGAGTGCTGGGTATCAGACTCCCATGGTTCTGACATTGTCTATCCTGAGGGTGAGCCATTTAATAAAAAAATAAAAAAAACCTGGAAAGCCCTTTTAAGCTCACTGCCATTTCCTGAATCCATCCTTCATTGTGAGTGAGATTCTGCATATCTACTCTGCTTCTTGTCTTAAGTTACATTGAACTCCTGCTGAAGATATCTGGTGAAAACTCATTTGTGACACTTGACAGTCCTCTTACCTCAATTAGAGACAATACTGACCTTTCTCAAGGTTTACCTAACCTTCCATACTCATTAGCCTTACCAGACAAGCCCCACCAGTTGTATAACCTCTTAAGGACCCATGACGTACCGGCACGTCATGGATCACTGTCACTTAAGGACCCATGACGTGCCGGTACGTCATCCCTTTAAACGGGCGCCGCGGCCGGCCGGGTCCCGATCGGGGGAGATAGCCTGCTATAATACATAGCAGGCCATCTCTCCCTGTCGGCAAGGAGGGTTGTTAACCCCCCCCATGCCGACGATCGCCGCTATTGGCTGATAAGCCCATAGCGGCGATCGGAACCTTTCCGGGCCATCGGTGGCCCGATGACCCGGAAAAAAATGGCGGTCGGTGCTGTCCGAGGACGGCACCGACCGCCATTACTGTAAAAAGTAATGGTGGTCACGGTACCACCGTCCCGATCGCCGTGAACGGCCGGCCGGCCGTTCACGGCGATCAAAGTCCCCACAAGTAATAAATACCTGCTCCGGACCCCTCAGCTAGGTAGCTGAGGGGTCCGGAGCAGGTATTTGTACATTACTCACCTGTCCCGGGGTCCTGATCGGCGTCTTCCGGGTTCCCGGCGTCCACTTCCTCTTGTCGGGACTTCGGCTTCTTCCGTGAGTCCCGATCGTCTCTTTCCGGCTCCAGCGTCGTCTATTTTCGTATTTTTCCGGCTCCAGCGTCGTCTATTTTCGGATCTTGCGCTCTGCTGCCCCCTAGCGGCTGATAAGTGTAATACACGTATCAGCCACTACAGGGATGTTCAGAATGTAGTAAAAAAAAAAATTTTTTTTCCCAATTTTTTTTTTTTCTATTTTCCGCACCCTATCGCCGCTGAGTGTTGATCAGCATCGCACGAAAGTGCGCTGCTAATCAGCAACTCCTCCTTTTTGGCGTAGGGTGTTTTTTTTTTATATCCTACTGCCACGGTCTGCTTATAAGTGCCGAACATAAGTGCGGCATTTATCGGCAACACCATTTTTGGCGTAGGTTTTTTTTGTATACTTACTGTAAAAAACACGTAAAAAAACACTACATTACACCACACTACATTGAATAAAGTTTTACACTACACCACTACATACCCCATATACTCATCCCCGTATAAAGATGGCCCCCAGGGTGTTTTCGGTATCGGACGCATACATTATTATTGCCTCCGACACCGAAACAGCCAGTGAGGATGAATTGGGGGGATCCTTCTTTCCTCCATTCATCCTCATCCTCCTCATCATCCAGTGACGTGTCTGGGAGTAGCGTAGCGTACGCTGCCCCCCAGACACGTCTTTTCCGCCAGTACCGTCCCAATAAGAGATGACGGTATGGCGTGAAATTCTACAAACTCTGTGAGAGTACCTCAGGGTACACTTACAGATTTAGGGTACGTGCACACTGCGGAATGGCGAAGGATAACCCTTTGTGCATTCCGCAGCTGGCACCCGCCGGCGGACTGATGCATGTGTCATAGACTCTATCCTATGCATGGGCGGATTCCATTATCCGTCATTCCATCAACACGTTGGACGCAGAGCGGAATCCGCCCGTGCATAGAATGGAGTCTACGACACGGACGGAGACGTGCGCCTGCATCAGTCCGCCGGCGGGTGCCAACTGCGGAATGCACAAAGGGTTATCCTTCGCGATTCCGCAGTGTGCACGTACCCTTAGAGTGTATGAAGGAAGGGACACTCGAATCCAGCCCCCAGATGCCCCCCCCCCCCATCCTCGGAACAAGTGGGAAGATCGTCCGGGAACTGATCATCCCACTGCTGGATAAAGGTTACCACCTGTACGGGGATAACCTTTATACCAGCACCCCCTCTTCCGGTCCCTCGCTGCCCTGTAGCTTGCGGCACGATCCGAACATATCAGAAGTAGTAATAGCGCCCTAATATTTAGCAGCCATGGAGCGGACCCAGCGCTTCTGGATATGAAGGACCCCGTATCGCACCAGGACAACATTTTCCAGGTGACGTCCCCCACACTGGAGAACAGGAGACCCCAGAAGAAGTGCAGAGTGTGGCGTAACAGGGGGATCAAGAAGGACACCATTTACCAGTGTGACACCTGTCCTGATCACCCCGGCCTCTGTATACAGGATCGCTCCAAGGCGCACCACACGTCACTGGGGTTCTACATTATCTAAATTCTGTCCCTTATTCCTATTTCAGGGGTCACGTTGATCCAGGGATTATTCTGATCGCCAATATGGAGTCGGGAAGGAATTTTTCCCCTGTGATGAGGCTACTGTCGTCTGCCTTACGAGGGGTTTTTGCCTTCCTCTGGATCAACACAGGTTGAATTTGATGGACACCTGTCATTTTCAACCTTATAAACTAATAATTGGCCTAATACCCCCAAATAAATTAGAATTGTCCCTTTTCCCCAGCTAAATAGGTATGGCCGCCATTCCCATTAGAGGATACCATGATGCAATTACAAAGCCTCTGTGCGGCCAGGACAGTAGAAACCCCCCACAAGTGACCCCATTCTGGAAACTACACCCCATAAGGAATCTAACAAGTGGGGCAGCGGGTATATGGCCCCCTGGTGACGGCCACATTTGGGACGTGAAAATGAAAAAAATGGTATTTTTTATTTTCACGGCACATGTCCTACACATGTGCCCATCACCAGTGGGGTCCATATGCTCACTGCACCCCTTGTTAGATTCCTTATGGGGTGTAGTTTCCAGAATTGGGTCACTTGTCGGGGGTTTCTACTGTTCTGGCAGCACAGGAGCTTTGTAATTGCGACATGGCCTCCATCCCCCATTCCAGCCTCTAAATGGCGCTCTGTCCTTTTGGTGACTTGCCCTGTGCCCATATGGCAAATTATGTCCACATGTGGGGTATTTTCGTACTCAGGGGAAACTACCCTACACGTTTTGTGTTCATTTTCTTTTTTAACCCCTTGTGGAAATGGAAAAAAATCAAGGCTAGACCAACATTTAGTGTAATTTTTTTAAAATTTTTACTCTAAATCATTGATCTTGTCTTGATTTTTTCATTTTCACAAGGGGTTAAAAGATAAAAAAAAACACAATGTGTAGAGCAATTTCCCCTGAGTACGGAAATACCCCACATGTGGACATAAAGCGCCATGCGGGTGCAGGGTAAGCCTCCAAAGGGAAGGTGCGCCATTTGGTTTTTGAAGGCTGGATTTGGATGGAATGGATTTCGAGGGGCCATGTTGCATTCAAAAGGCCCCTGTGTTGCCAAGACAGTTAAACCCCCCACAAGTGACCCTATTATGGAAACTACACCCCTCAAGGAATGTAACAAGGGGTGTAGTCAGCATATGGACCCCACTGGTGACGGGCACAAATGTGGAACAATGTGGCGTGAAAATGAAATATTAAATTTTTTACACTATAATGTTGGTCTAGCCTTGAATTTATCATTTTCACAAGGGGTTAAAAGAGAAAAAAACACAAAAAAATGTGTAGAGCAATTTCCCCCGAGTCCGTAAATACCCCACATGTGGACATAAAGCGCCATGTGGGTGCAGGGCAAGCCTCCGAAGGGAAGGAGCGCCATTTGGATTTTAGAGGTTGGATTTGGCTAGAATGGATGATGAACGCCATGTCGCATTTACAGAGCCCTTGTGCTGCCAAAACACTGTAAACCCCCCACAAGTGACCCCATTCTGGAAACTACACCCCTCAAGGAATCTAACAAGGGGTGCAGTGAGGATATGGACCCCTGGATGACGGGCACATTTGTGCCATGAAAGTGAAAAAATGAAAATTTTCACTTTCACGTCACATTTTTCCACATTTGTGCCCGTCACCAGTGGGGTCCATATGCTCACTGCACCCCTTGTTAGATTCCTTGAGGGGTGTAGTTTCCAGAATGGGGTCACTTGTGGGGGGTTTCCAGTGTCTTGGCAGCACGAGGGCTCTGTAAATGCGACATGGCCCTTGAAATCCATTCCAGTGAAATCCAGCTTCCAAAAGCCAATTGGCGCTCCTTCCCTTTGGAGGCTCGTCCTGCGCCCGCTTGGCACTTTATGTCCACATGTGGGGTATTTCCGTACTCGGGAGAAACTGCGCTACATGTTTTGTGTTTTTTTTTTTCCTTTTATCCCTTTGTGAAAATGAAAAATTGAAGGCTAGAACAACATTTTAGTGTAAAAAATACTTTAGTCTTTTTTCAAGCCATATTGTTTGGAAAATCTGTGAAGCACCTGTGGGGTCCAGATGCTCACCGCACCCCTTGTTACATTCCTTGAGGGGTGTAGTTTTCTAAATGGTGTCCCTTTAGGGGTGTTTTTTAGGTTTTGGCACCCCAGAGCCTCTGCCAACCTGAAGTGGTACAGTCAAAAATGACCAAAAATAACGGAGCCATTGAAATTCACTAGGCGCTCCCTTATATCTGAGGCTTGTGGTTGCGTCAAATAGCGCAATAGGGCCACATATGGGGTATTTCTATAAACTGCAGAAATGGGGCAATCAATATTGGGGTGCATTTCTCTGGTAATAGGTTTATAATTATGAAAAATATTGGATTACAATAAAATCTCTGCACAGAAAATTAAAATTTTCAAATTTCTTACACACTTAGCTTTTATTTCTGTGACTCCCCTAAAGGGTTAAAAAACTTTCTGGATGTGCTTTTGCAGAGTTTAGGGGGTGCAGTTTCTGAAATGGGGTGCTTCGTGAGGCTTTCTAACACACAGTCCCCTCAAATACACTTTAAACCTGAACAGTTCCCTAAAAATATCTGATTTTGAAATTTTACTGAAAATTTGGAAATTTGCTGCTAATGTTTTAAGCTTCCTATTGTCTAAAAAAAATGAAATATAGTTTAATAAATGCCGCCAACATAAAGTAGACATGTTGCTAATGCTATTTAATATATAATTTATGTGGTATAACCATTTTCTGTATAAGCAGAAAAGTTTTAAAGTTGGAAAAAATGCATTTTTTCACAATTTTTCACGCTATTTTGGGTTTTTTCATAAAGATTCGTTATAAGTATCGACTCCAATTTACAAGAAATGTGAAGTACAATATGTCACGAGAAAACAATCTCAGAATCAGCCGGATAGGTAAAAGCATCCCGAAGTTATTAATGAATAAAGTGACACTGGTCAAATTCATAAAATTTGCTCCGGTCCTTAAGGCCATTTCAGGCTCTGTCCTTAAGGGGTTAATGTCAAAACAACATTAACCCTGAATATTTACATGCGTTTACACGTACAGGATCTGCAGCAGATTTGATGGTGCAGTTTCAAAGTAAATCAAATCTGGGCCATCGGATCTGCTGCAGATTCAAATCTGCGTCATTAAATCTGCTGCAGATCCTGTACGTGTGAATGCACCAGCGCTACAAAAACATAGCCACTTTTGCACCACTCTTGTCTCCAGTTTGGGTGAGGTTTTGAAATTTATCAAACATGGTGTAAAGTACAACTGGCTTAGTTGCCCCTAGCAACCAATCAGATTCCACCTTTCATTTTCCCAAGGATCTCTAAGGAATGAAAAGTGGAATCTGGTTGCTAGGGGCAACTGAGCCTGTTCTACACCATGTTTGATAAATAAATCTCCCCCACAGTGTCTTGATATACTCACAGATCTCAGAAGACCATGAAGACATAAAACCAATGTGAAAAATCAGCTGAAAGGGGAATTGCGTTACTCATTCCAGTCCTTTGAATAGACCAAGGCTTTTTCTTTTTCCGCAAATCATCTTTTTCATGTAAAGCGTTTAACTAGAAAATATTATCTACATAGCAAAGAGCCTGTACTTTGCTCCGTAACTTTTATATAATGTAGCAAACATCCTTTGGAGATGCAACCACATTGGTCTAACCCATATTTTGTGACATTTGGACTTATCCAATTATTTTGGTAACAGGAAGTAGATCTTATAGAAACTGTGACTCTCTCTCAGGTCACTAAGACTGTGATCCCCTGATGGTTTATCCTGTCCCCCATCGGTAACAGACAGGCTGCAATGAATCGTTCACTCTACATATATATACAGCCACCAAGGAGTTTCTATTCCTTTTTATTCTTCAGTGTCTAAGAACTAGAGTGTTATAGTGTCTTGTGTGTATAGTTGTCTAGCCTGCATGGTAAATCCTCTATTCCAAGCCAGGGCTGCCATCAGGAATTTCGGGGCCCCATACAACCAAAGTGTCTGGGCACCCCACATTAATAAAAAAAAAAATTGTGTGTTCGACCCACGCCTTGCTGGGAGGTATAATTTGGTTCAGATCAATTCTAGAGAACTGGCTCATATATCCCATTTTTTCCAGTGGCTTAAAATGTAACCTCTGTTATACAGTTAAAAAATTGTAGAAACTAAATGTGAACAAGGTGCAATTCAAATAGACACTTACTTGTATAGCTGCCTCTTGTGCTCTGTATACAGTGCGTTATACTCACCCTTGCAACGTACAATTTATAGCGTGTCTACAAGCCCAGCGGGGCTCATTATGATGGAGACTAAAACTTATACAAGAGTGGGGTAGGGGTTCCCCTGTATTCAGAATGCTGTTGAATACTAGGCAATGCCCCGTTTAGGGTTATTGAATTTCGAGGGTCTGGGGGGCTGTTTGATTTGTATATGTTCACCAATATCCCCCCCCCCCCCCCCTCGGTATGCTCACTAACATAGAATATGTTGATAAGGCTAATATAATTAGGCTGTTCCATGTTAGTGAGCATATACAAATCCCACACACCCCCAGGCAGACTAGTTTAGCTCACCCAAGACAGTGATAGCGAATACATGGCGGTGAGAACACTTTCTAGGAGATCCTGTTTGTGCAGCAGAGGTGTCTTTATCCTGCTCTGCATAGACCCTCGAAATTCAATAATCCCAGACGGGGCATTGCCTAGCACTCAACAGCATTCTGGATACAGGGGAACCCCTACCCCACTCTTGTATAAGTTTTAGTCTCCATCATAACGAGCCCCGCTGGGCTTGTAGACACGCTATAAATTGTACGTTGCAAGGGTGAGTATAACGCACTGCATACAGAGCACAAGAGACAGCTATACAAGTAAGTGTCTATTTGAATTGCACCTTGTTCACATTTAGGTTCTACAATTTTATAACTGTATATCAGAGGTTACATTTTAAGCCACTGGGGAAAATGGGATATATGAGCCAGTTCTCTAGAATTGATCTCATACACAGACACCAGCACACATGTATACAGACATACAGACACCAGCACACATGTATACACACATACAGACACCAGCACACCAGGGCACGATGAAGTTTGAACTTCTGCAACCTGGAGAAATCACCTGATATCACCTGCACTCCTATGTAACACCACATAACACAGTGGTATCTCTGAGTACAGATAATGTAGTAGATTTCACCTGCAGTCCTATGTAACAGCACAGATAACACAGTGATATCTCTGAGTATAGATCAAGTAGTAGATGTCACCTGCAGTCCTATGTAACAGCACAGATAACACAGTGATATCCCTCTAAATACAAATAATGTAGATGTCATCTGCAGTCCTATGTAACACCACAGATAACACAGTGATATGTCTGAGTACAGATAATGTAGTAGCTGTCACCTCGGGGCGCCCCTACTAAATGATGTTCTACAAAATAAGAAAAGTGTCATACAGGGACTCACAGGTGACGTCTTCTTTGATCTGAGGCGTCACTTTCCCTTTTCCTCTACATCCAGCCCAGTCCTCCATGCTGATTCCTTCCAGATACGTTTCGTCCCCTTAGAACCAGCGAGACAAACAATTTAGGCTCCGCACATTTCTAGCAACTTCCTTTCCTTTCTCCCCCCTGTAGGCTCCCATAGTAACTGCGCTGTGTGGGATGCCCCCTGTATGTAGGATCCCATGCTGTGCCCCCTTTATGTAGGATTCCCTGCTGTGCCCCCATGAGCTAATAATGCCCCTAGAGGTGGCCCCCATGAACTAATAATAATGCCCCCAGAGGTACCCCCATGCACTAATAATGCCCCCAGAGATGCCCCCATGAGTTAATAATGCCCCCAGAGGTGCCCCCATGAAATAATAATGCCCCCAGAGGTGCCCCCATGAGCTAATAATGCCCCCAGAGGTGCCCCCATATACTAATAATGCCCCCAGAGGTGCCCCCATATATTAATAATGCCCCCAGAGGTACCCCCATGAGCTAATAATGCCCCCAGAGGTGCCCCTATATACTAATAATGCCCCCAGAGGTGCCCCCATGAGCTAATATTGCCCCCAGAGGTGCCCCCATATACTAATAATGCCCCCAGAGGTACCCCCATGAGCTAATAATGCCCCCAGAGGTGCCCCCATATACTAATAATGCCCCTAGAGGTGCCCCCATGAGCTAATAATGCCCCCAGAGGTGCCCCAATACACTTATAATGCCCCCAGAGGTGCCCCCATACACTAATAATGCCCCCAGAGGTGCCCCCATATACTAATAATGCCCCCAGAGGTGCCCCCATACACTAATAATGCCCCCAGAGGTGCCCCCATACACTAATAATGCCCCCAGAGGTGCCCCCATACACTAATAATGCCCCCAGAGGTGCCCCCATACACTAATAATGCCCCCAGAGGTGCCCCCATACACTAATAATGCCCCAGAGGTGCCCCCATACAGTAATAATGCCCCCAGAGGTGCCCCCATACACTAATAATGCCCCCAGAGGTGCCCCCATACACTAATAATGCCCCCAGAGGTGCCCCCATGAGCTAATAATGCCCCCAGAGATGCCCCCATACACTAATAATGCCCCCAGAGGTGCCCCCATATACTAATAATGCCCCCAGAGGTGCCCCCATACACTAATAATGCCCCCAGAGGTGCCCCCATATACTAATAATGCCCCCAGAGTTGCCCCTAAAAAAACAAACATCCTACTCACCTAATCCGCGCGGTGTGGCTGCAGGCAGCAGCTCTTCCTCCTCCTCTTCGGGCTCCATCTTGCGAGCCGCAGGGACGGGACTTCCGGCAGACGTGATGACGTCACATCATCACGCCTGCCGGAAAGGTCACGGCCACTTGCAGTACCACTTGTACTGCCCTATCGGCAGCCCTGCTCCAAGCACTCATTCTTCTACAAACATATAACTAACATTCTCTGGCTTTTCCTCAGATCTTCATTTGTGAGTCATCAATGATAAAAAGTCATACTACATATAAAAGTCTGCCATCTAATGGTTGTCCCATAGAAGAGATAGTGGGGCCCTGCATTGTGTGCTCAGAGTTGCTTAGTATAGTGATCATATTTTAAAAGCCCTTTCACCTACATGGTGTAAAACCATTTAAATGTTTGAAAGGGATTTTTACTGAGTCTGGCCTTCTCCCCCATCCCTCTCTCTGCAGTGTATTATGTGTGTTTCCATAGGAATGAATACCTAAGGCTGCTCAGCCTGCGGCTGCTTTCTCATCAGTAAGCCAGGCTCTATAAGGCTATATAACAGGCAGCATCCTTCACATTTGTCCAAAGTCTTCAGATGGGTGGAGAAGTAGTGACACAGCCACAGAGGGAAAAGTAAGTTGTTTTCAATGCCATATGGACGTCTTGTACACTGATAAAACTTCTAACATTTTCCGGTAGTAGAATGACACTATGGAAAGCAGCATAGAATTATCATCAAGTCAAGACCTACTAAGGGAAGCACTTCTTCCTACTACAGTGTTTATTACAATGAAGGTTTGTTTTTTTTTACTCTCAACTGTGATTGTTCTTTTATGTTCTCACTCATGTTGTGTGTTTCATGACTGAGCAGCAAAGAAGATAATAGACATACAGGAATAATATTAGTCTTGTGATTATTTATTAGTGTTAGCTTTTTGTCATTGACACACAAATGTATTGTACAGGCATTCCGCTCTTTTATCCTCTTTGTAACTTTTTAGTCACCTTTGTTTTATAAAAAATTGTGCAAAAACTTCAGAAATAGACAATAACTATATTCACAGAAATTATGACTATATGTTATTGTGGTGCATATGTCCTGGGCTATACCCACCTACATGAATTTACTAGTTACAGAACATAGACAAGCATGACAGGTGTTTGTGTGTATACTCAGACCAAATTTGAGACCAAAGTAGTCCCTAATAAACTTACTTTACTATACTTTGACAAATAATTGAAATTTTGCATCTCAAGCTCTGTTCACATCTAAAATTCTGTCAAAATTCATGAAAAAAGATAGTGCTGCATTAAGCAGTATGTTTCCAGCAAAACATCAGACATCTCATTGGACAGACCCCACTGTAGTCATTGCGATCCCTTAGGCACTTGTGGTGTTTGTCATGTGATGGATCAAGCACTGCGTTGTGGTTTCCAATTATTTAAAAGAATAAACAATGCAGGTGTGAACTAGTGCCAGTGGGTGACCTTTACTCTTTAGGAAAGATAAAAAGACTATATTCATATACAGTGGTACCTCGGTTCTCAAACTCAAACAGTATTTTCAAGTTTCAGTTTTTGAAGTACAGTAATACTGCAGTATTCGATTGAAAATTTACCTGGAAGTAACATTCCAAATGCAAACTTTATCTGAACGTTTTTGCAAGTGTATATGGTGGGTTGTACCTGGTGAATTTAGCATTGGAGAGGCTTCCCATACAGTACAGTACTGTATAAGACTGCTGGAGTGGATATACAGTACAGTAGTAGTACAGTCAGTTCACCACCGTCTCCCATCCTGTACTGTATAAGACTGCTGGAGTGCATATACAGTACAGTAGTAGTACAGTCAGTGCACCACCATCTCTCATCCTGTACAGTATAAGACTGCTAGAGTGCATAATCAGTACAGTAGTAGTACAGTCAGTGCACCACCATCTCCCATTTATTACAGTGCTGGGATGGGGGGGGGGGACTCTATACAGCAAAGGATGAGTGAAGAGTTGGTGACTACTGTACTATAATTGCTGGCTTTGTTGAATGTTTCTTGTGTAAAATGTACTGTACAGTATAGTGCTGTTCTGTACTGCACTGCAGGGATTATACTGGGCACTTTTTAATGTAATATATTAGTATTGTTGGTAATTATTGGTTGGTGCTGGAACCAATTAAACACATTACCATTATGTCCTATGGGAAAACACTGCTCGGTTCTCAAACTGCCTTCCTGAACCAATTAAAGGGGTAGTGCGATTATTCACAGAATAACACACATTACAAAGTTATACAACTTTGTAATGTATGTTATGTCTGTGAATGGCCCCCTTCCCGTGTCCCCCCACCCCCGCACGTGTAGCCGGAAGTGTGGTGCAATATACATACCTGACGCGTATCAACCCCTGTCTTCTGTCGATGCAATCTTCGGGAGGCCGGCCAACTCGCTGCAGCCATCCCACATGCCGGCCCCCCTCTGAAGCGTCATCAGCTGCTCAGCCGCGATTGGCTGAGCATAACTGTGCTCAGCCAATCGCGGCTGAGCACAGTTAGGACGTGGCAGAGGGGTGCCGGCAGGAGCGGGTCGGCCGGCCTCCCGAAGATGACGTCTTTGAAGAAGATGGCGGACGGGGTCGGTCGACACGGATCAGGTATGTATAGCGCACCACACTTCCAGGTACACGTGCGGGGGTGGGGGGACACGGGAAGGGGGCGATTCACAGACATAACATACATTACAAAGTTGTATAACTTTGTAATGTGTGTTATTCTGTGAATAATTGCTGAGCGCCGCACTACCCCTTTAAAGGGGTATTCCCCTCAAAACTTTTATTATTTAATAAAATGTAGAAGCATACTTACATGCAATTTGTAATACACTTCTTTTTTCTTTTTTTTTTTTACGGTTCCTGAGTTTGCCACCTTAATTCTTCCTCTCGATTGAAAATCTTCTTCTATCCTGGTCCTCTCCGACACGCTTCTCTTCTTCTCCCCCATCCGTCGGAGACGGGGTCATGTGCTCCATGGCCTCAGTTAGCTAACCAATGAAGCTAACCCAGCCCACAAGAAGACGTCACAGTGACCAGTGGGCGGGTGACAGACAATGTCATGCTGCACATAGAAGCAGTGCGTCTTTCAGCAATGATCCGGAAAGCTCCTTCTCCTGCCAGTACTCGGGTCTTACATGGGGACAAAGTTCGTTATCTCTCCTGCAGCAGGCTGTGGAGGTTGTGAGTGACGGCGCCCGCTACTCCTGCTCCAGCCCTGCTCCGGGGGGGGGGGGGGGGGCTGTGGAGTATCACTGCTCTGTGGATGCTGAGCTTGCTCCTTTTCCTGCCGGTACTCGGGTCTTTACATGGGGGCAAAGTTCATCATCTCTCCTGCAGCAGGCTGTGGAGGTTGTGAGTGACGGCGCCCGGGAATCCAGCCCCGTCACTCAGCCTCCACAGAGTAGTGATACTCCACAGCCAGCAGGGCATTCTGTATGTCACCCCCCATCCCCAAAGCAGGGCTGGAGCAGGAGTAGTGGGCGCCGTCACTCACAGCATCGATGATCTGCTACAGGGGAGATAACAAACTTTGCGAACATCTCCCTCTAAAGCTAATGACCCCCTCCCCCATAATTACTGTGTGCGGTCACCCCTATAATCACTGTGTGCCATCCCAGCCCCCCATGATAACAGTGTATGTTCTGTTGCACAGTAAACACCAGGTAATGACCTGCAGGGGGCAGAAAGAAAGCAAAGGGGGCGGGTACAAAATCAGGGAGAAGCAATGCATGATGGGAAATGTAGTTTCCTATCTTGTTTATAGATAGGCTTTCAGAAAAACTTTTAACCAAGGAATGGCAGCAGCTAGAAAATCAGGAGATGGCTCAAAATACTCAGTCGGCATTGGTAAGTAAGACCAGGTAGGTTTGGGAGCATTTCATTTTTTTTAGCTCTTGGGGGGAATACCCCTTTAAGTTCGAGAACTGAGGTACCAATGTGTATATATACATACAGTGGTACCTTGGTTTAAGAGTAACTTGGGTTAACAGCGTTTTGCAAGAAGAGCTCACAATTTTTCAGAATTGTAACTTGGTTTAAGAGCTCCCTGTACTGGGTGGTAGGGGGAGTGGGGGAGGACCCAGGAACTCTCCCTCACCTTCCACATCATAGCAGATCCACTTCAGGCTGGGGCTTGCATCAGGGGACATGCCTGTGGGGGTAATTTCTTAATAGCTGTAACCCCTCTCTCCCCGGACAGAGAGTGCTGCTATACTGTGTCCACATCTGCCCTGCTCATTCCTTCATGCTCCCTACAGTCCCTGTCAGCCCTTGTGTTTCCGATCCTCTCCATTCCTGCAATAATGTGGCTGTACTTACACTCAGCTATACACACTGCTGCTATAATGTGCCTGCATTCACAGTCAGCTATACACACTGCTGTTATAATATGCCTGCACTTACACAAAAGTTTCTGTCGCTGTCCTCTTGCACAGCTCTGTGATTCTCACTTCCTGATTGGTCCATGCTGAATACACACCCCTTCCTCATTGCTATCATGTGACTACACAGACCTTTATTCTAGCCTGTTGTACAACACTAATACATTATGGGCATCTGCAGTTCCATCCTTTATCTACAAACTGCTTCTGTCTTTTAAGGTTTATGCACTTACTATACAATATACTCTACATGCTGATTGCTATACTCTACAGTAACTTATAATATCACATATTCAGCTGTTTCCTATTGTTTGTTTCATCTGTTCTACATGTTATCCCGAATTTAAAAAAAAAAGCAACTTATTTTTGGGGTGTGGAACCAATTGTCTGCATTTCAATGATTTCTTATGGGAAAATTTCCTTTGGTTTAAGAGTGCATTTGGATTACAAGCATGGTCCCAGAACGAATTATGTTCATAATACAAGGCACCACTGTGTATAATATATATATATATATACAGTATATATATACAGTATATATATATATATATATATATATATATATATATATATCATGTCTTTTATAATGCAGTTATAGGTCAAAGGGGTAGTGACTCTCCTTAAGGAGAGCCCGTCATAAAGGCTTCTTGACATCTCTTTGCTCAAGAGGTGTGAGAGCTATTTTGTATATCCTTTCTTCCCATAATGCAGTTATAAAAGCTATAGTGAATGCATGTTCTTACACTGAAGAATACTGACTGACCCCATTGACTTATGTGCAGATCTTAAGAATGAGATGAAGCAGCTCTGGTAATGTAATTAGGTTTAGACCCTAAAGGCCCTTTTTACAGATGACGCCAGACTCACGATAAGCATGGATCTCGGTGGTCAGCCCCACGCTAAAAGGGTAATGTGAAGAAAACTATTGCTGCACCTGATGGAACATTCATCTGTATAGGAAAAAAGGGAATGCAGGCTGTACTATGTGTGAAAGATGGATCTCCTTATTGTTGCACTGGAGTCTTCAGGTTTCCATTGCAGTTCTTGTATGAACAGAGCGCACCTTTAGTTATCTGCCTTGAAGGGAACGTTGTGCTGATATAGCTCCAAGCAACACAGTATAGATCTACTGTGCAGCTCCCCTTACCATACCAGCCATGTTTGCCGGGTTACCTTTATATCTGGTAAAAACATTTTCTGGCGCACAAGGCCGGGGGAGGGGCAGCAACTAGTCATCTGGACGGAGAGCCATATGTGACTAGTCATAGCTTCCTGCCTTTCAGCCCGCTCTGTGTGAGGATCGACAGGCAGAAAGACCCTTTAGTGGCCTCTCTGCCTGTCAATCCTCCCTGCAGAGTGCGCAGACAGGCAGAGAGCTGTCACTAGTCACAGGCGGCTCTTTGCCCAGATGACTAGTTGCCGCCCCTCTCCCAGCCTCGCACTCTGGAATAAAAAGTGTTTTTCCTGGATATAAAGATAACCCGGCAGATGCAGCTAGTATTGAAGGGGAGCTGCTATACATATCTATATCAGCACAATCCTGCTGATTGGTTCCCTTTAACTTCCAAATATTGTATGAATATGATATCTAAAACTTCACATCACTAATATATCAGCTTTAAAGCGACTCTGTACCCACAATCTGATCCCCCCACACCAGGGGCGGATTAACTTTACCATAGGCCCCGGGCTGTTCACCAAACCTGGGCCCCCCCACCCCACTGTAACTATGGAAGCTCTAGCCTGGCGTTCATAGTACAGGATAGATAATGTCATGATGTCCTGATTTGTGCAAAATTGCCATAAAAAAACAGTGATTTTTTGCAAATCATGGCAGAAGTGTAGCCAGGAGACAGTACACCACTGATAGTATAAGTCTTTTTGGGTGGTCATGGGCCCCCCAAGAGCTCAGGGCCCCGGGCTGTCGCCCAAAACGCCCCTATTATAATCCACTACTGCCCCACACCGCTTGTACCTTCAGATAGCTGCTTTTAATCCAAGATCTGTCCTGGGGTCCGTTCGGCAGGCGATGCAGTTATTGTCATAAAAGACAACTTTTAAACTTTCAGTTTCGTGCCCTATGGCCGGGGCTTACATTTATATATGCATTAGGCTGGCACACCTCTCCTTCCCTCCTCCCCACCCTCCTCATCATTAGGAATACTCCAGGCAGATTGCCTCCTATTCGGCAGCTTTGTGAATGCTGAACATGGGCTAGATCGTTAAGGCACCTGTGCAATGTTCACACAAGAGACAATCTGCCTGGAGCATTTCTAATGATGAAGAGGGTGGGGAGGAGGGACGGAGAGGCGGTGCCAGCCTATTGCATACACAATGTAAGCCCCGGCCATAGGGCACGAAGCTGCAAGTTTAAAAGTTGTCTTTTATGACAATAACTGCATCACCTGCCAAACGAACCCCAGGACAGATCTTGGATTAAAGGGACTGTACCATCAGGCCTGGGCTGAAGCACTGGAGGCGGGCATACCCACCCCCAGTGGGAGGAAACCTCCACTCCTCTATGACACTGCTCCTTTAGAATCAATGGAGCTGTATCATAGAGGGAAAAGGGTTTCCTCCCACTGGGGGTGGTTCAGCCACCCTTCAATGCTTCAGCCCAGGCCTGATGGTACAGTCCCTTTAAAAGCAGCTATCTAAAGGTACAAGTGGTTTGGGGGGGTCAGATTGTGGGTACAGAGTCGCTTTAAATGTCTGCACTTTTTTTTTCTCTCACATCTACAGGTAGATGGTTGAAAAGTACCTAAGGACACAAAAGTAACTACAACTTGTAGACTACACAATTCATAGATCATGAATTATATAGAGAGGAGCCGCACTGCTAGTATACCACAAAGGAAAAGAAATGAAGCAAAATTGCACTTCTTTAAAGAAAACACTGTCATTGGGCTCTCAAGATGCTTTACTTCACCAGCTAGCCTCATACAGGTATATTTGTAATGTTTCTTTTTTCACATTTTAGTATTACAAAATTGCTGTTTTTACTCCTTGTGGTTCTTTGTCTTATATATTTTTTATATTGTTCATGTTTTTTTTCTTACTGGAAATGTTAAAGGGGTAGTGCGACGCTAAACATTTATTCACTAAATAACACACATTACAAAGTTATACAACTTTGTAATGTGTAAGTGAATGGCCTTCCCCGTGTTCCCCCCCACCCCGGAAGTGTGGTACATTATACTCACTGCATTACTGTCGACTGTCACACAGTTAAGCTCAGCCAATCGCGGCTGAGCAGCTGATGACGCTGCAGAGGGGGGCCGGCAAGAGGGACGGCTGGAGCGGTTCGGCCGGCCTCCCGAAGATGTCGTCATTGTCCCAAGATGGAGGCCGGGGGTCGACAGTAATGCGGTGAGTATAATGCACCACAATCCCTGGGTGGGGGGGGAACACTTACATAACACACATAACACAGCAGCAGCGAGCAGGTGAGTGCGGGAGGGGCGGCGGGGAGCTGCGGGGGGGGGGCTGCCCGGGTGATCGCTGATCGTCCGGGCAGCCCATAAGATATAGCAGCGTCTGCTGCCAAAGCTCCTATTTAACAGAGCAACGGCAGCATATCGCTGCATCGATCAGCCGACATGACTGATCGTTGCACTCTATTCCACGGGACGATTATCGGCCGTAGCGGCAATAAAGTGCTTAGAGCTGGACAAAAACAGTGCTCAGCGTAAGAACTGGGTGGCATTTTAAAAAAAGGACTGCGCCACTGGGATTACCGCACTGGCAACGACAGACGAATGTAAAAAGATAAATTGCTGCACCTGATGCATCTTGATGGTTCACTTCAAGTCTCATCTGTATTGGAAAAAAGGGAATGCAGGCTGCACTATGTATGAACGATGGACTTGAATACTACATTCATCTCCTTTTTGTTGCACTGGGGTCTTCTGTTGCAAAATTCCATTGCAGTTCTTGTAAATGCACACATGTTTATTTATCTGCCTTAGGGTGCCTTCACACATACCGTATCGCTGCGTATTTATCGCACAAAACGCGCATGAAACTCGCACGAAAGTAGCTGCGTTTTTTTGTGGTGTTAAACTCTCCTGTGAAAATCATGTGAAAATCAAAACTCGCATGTAAAAATCGCACCAAACATGCACCAAACACGCAGCGAGAATACACATAC
Source organism: Dendropsophus ebraccatus (assembly GCF_027789765.1). Classification (NCBI taxonomy): domain Eukaryota; kingdom Metazoa; phylum Chordata; class Amphibia; order Anura; family Hylidae; genus Dendropsophus; species Dendropsophus ebraccatus. The sequence continues at coordinate 70,706,730 of NC_091460.1, forward strand.
ATTGATATATAGCAATCAGTATCACTGTGGATTTATGTGCGAGAAACTCGCAGCGATAAATAGGCAGCAATATGGTACTTTTGAAGGCACCCTAAATGGGATCCAATCAACATGACTATGCTGATATAGCACCCAGCTGCACACTATAGTTCTACTAGTTCTAGTACTAGTTCTATGTAGCTCCCCTTACCATACCAACCATGTCTGCTGGTTTATCTTTACATCTAGGAAAAATATTTTTATTACGACTTGCAGAGCCGGGAGTGAGGCAGCAGCTAGTCATCTGGGCGGAGAGCTGCCTGTGACTAGTCATGGCTCTCTGCCTTTCTGTGTGCTCTGCAGGCAGAGAGACCCATTAGCGGCCCTGTTTTTCTAACGCTGGATATCTGACCCAGTAAACACCAGGGATGGGGCTTTTCAAACATTTAAATGCAGCGCTCATCTCTAATGCTGGGTTTACACGAAACAATAATTGGCCTGATCGTACGATTAACGATGTCGGAGTAACGTTTTTTTTCATAACGATCAGGGTTTAGACGGTACGATATATCATACGGAAAAATCATTTTGCGATCGCGCGCCCGCAGCCCGGCCCCCTGCTCGCAGCCTGGCACCCTGCTCATCCGCAGCCCGGCCCCACGGTCAACCGCAGCCCCCTGCACTGCCCCGAACGCCACCCCCGGCGCTCCGATTGCCAAGCCCACCCCCGCCGCTCCGGTGGCCCCCCCGCCGGGTGGCGATTAGGGCGGCGGGGGTGGCGATCGGAGCGGTGGCGATTGGGGCGGCGGGGGTGGCGATTGGAGCGGCGGGGGTGGCGATCGGGGCAGCGCCACCCCCGCTACTCCAATCGCCACCCCCGCCACTCTAATTGCCACCCCCGCCGCCGCCCCGATTGCCACCCCCGCTGCCACTCCGATCGCCACCCCCGCCGCCCCGATCACTACCCCGATTGCCACCCCCGCTACCACTCCGATCGCCACCCCCGCCGCCCCAATCAGAGTGGCAGCGGGGGTGGCAATCGGGGCGGCGGGGGTTGCGATCGAGCCGACGCAGGGGCTGCGGATGAGCGGGGGGCCGGGCTGCGGGCGACCGGACTTTCGCGCGACGACTGTTTACATGGAACGATCTGCGAATTTTTTGCAAACGACGATTTAAGAACAAGAAAAAAAAGACCAAAATGAACCATTTCTCGCTCGTCGTTCGATCGTTCACTGCGTTTACACGTACGATTATCGTTCGAATTCGGTCGTTATCGTGCAAATTCGAATGATAATCGTTCCGTGTAAACCCAGCATAAGGGTCCGTTTACACAGAAAGATTATCTGACAGATTATCTGCCATAGATTTGAAGCCAAAGCCAGGAATGGATTTGAAAAATCTCAGGCTTTTTCTTTATGACCTGATCTCTGTTTATAGTCTGTTTCGGGCTTTGGCTTCAAACCTTTGGCAGATAATCTGTCAAATAATCTTTCTGTGTAAATGGACCCTTACTGTGATCTTTCCTGTCTTGTTCTAGTGATCAGATGAACACCAAGACCCTGACTGAGCAAAACTCTCTATGTCAAGTTAGTGGCTCTGCTTATTTAAAGGAGAAGTCCGGCCAAAATTAATTTTTGATATGTTGTTACTTATGAAAAGTTATACAAATTTCTAATGTACATTAATTATGGGAAATGCACATATACTGCTATTTCCCTTAATTTAGTAGATCAGGAAGTGTTAGAAATATCTCTGAAGAAGGGACGTCACGACCCAGGGTGTAATTCCTATGGAGTGTCCAGCAGGGGGCGCTCTCTATATAGAAGTCTATGGGACTTTATTGTTTCTATGGGTTTCTATGTAATGTAATGTAATGTAGTGTACAGTGCTTTATTGAATGAATACATCTATGGAATACTTTGGGGAGCAAGTGTCCTTGCTCCCCAAAGTATTGCATAAATGTATTCATTCAATACATTCAATACACAGTAAGCCCGCCGATCCGCCGCATTTCCGACGAATTTCCGCCGCATTCCCGCCGATCCGCCACACGCTGATCCGCCGCATTCCCGCCGATCCGGACCATATACATTGAACTACAGCTCCCATCATCTGCTTCTAGTATGAACAGGTGATGGGAGCTGTAGTTGGGTAAGGGATATCACATGCCGCCGGGCCCAGGGGGGAGCCGATCAGTACACAGGAGCGCTCCCCCCTCCTCCTCCTCCTTCCGTGATAACTTCCGCCTATACCAATGCTGACTCCCTGCCTGGCCGCCGCTCTCCGCTCTCATATACCGGCTCCCGGCATCAGCGCGGACACCAGGATGCATCGGGAGCCAGTATGTATGGGGGGGAGAGCGGAGAGCGGCGGACAGGCAGGGAGTCAGCATTGGTATAGGCGGAAGTTATCACGGAAGGAGGAGGGGGGAGAGCTGCTGTGTACTGAGCGGCTCCCCCCTGCGCCCGGCGGCATGTGATATCCCTTACCCAACTACAGCTCCCATCACCTGTTCATACTAGAAGCAGATGATGGGAGCTGTAGTTCAATGTATATGGTCCGGATCGGCGGGAATGCGGCGGATCAGCGTGTGGCGGATCGGCGGGAATGCGGCGGAAATTCGGCGGAAATGCGGCGGATCGGCGGGCTTACTGTGTATTGAATGTATTGAATGAATACATTTATGCAATACTTTGGGGAGCAAGGACACTTGCTCCCCAAAGTATTCCATAGATGTATTCATTCAATAAAGCACTGTACACTACATTACATTACATTACATTACATTACATTACATTACATAGAAACCCATAGAAACAATAAAGTCCCATAGACTTCTATATAGAGAGCGCCCCCTGCTGGACACTCCATAGGAATTACACCCTGGGTCGTGACGTCACTTCTTCAGAGATATTTCTAACACTTCCTGATCTACTAAATTAAGGGAAATAGCTCTATATGTGCATTTCCCATAATTAATGTACATTAGAAATTTGTATAACTTTTCATAAGTAACAACATATCAAAAATTAATTTTGACCGGACTTCTCCTTTAATGATGGAGTAAATACCAAAAAGTCTCTAATTATTAAACAGTGTAAGTTTAGATTAATTTAGTAAATTAAGATTATTTTACTATAAGAATGGACTTTTTGCCCCAATGTTCTTCCTTTACTGGAACAAAAACTGGATAATTGGATGGCTAATTAATAATGGATTAAACAATGCTTGGAAATATTTTTTAAGTAGTTAGTAAAATATTAATAATATAATCTGTTTTATTTGATTTTCATGTGATTAATTTTAGGCATTGAGCAAGTAAATGTAGATAAAAGGTGTGGATAGTTAGAAGGGTGTTAAGGTCCTCCAACTAAGCCCTCTGAGTATATGCCCATGTTTTAACAAATCATGTAACCAAAAACAAAAGAAACACCTGAAGGACAGTAAAAACATATTTTATGGAGAGATATTAAAACCATTCAAAAACTTGTACTTCTAGTACTTGGAACCTGATCACAACAGGAAAACAATCATGGAATCCCCCTCCTCTCCAATATCAGTAACCAGCCAAATCACAATTGACCCACGTACCATTCATGCGGCTATGGCTATTGGCCACACACCCCTGTTTTCCGAGGGAGGTGTGCAGCCGATAAACAATGATTTTTATAGCTGCACAAAAAATGCGATCAGCCAACGAGCGGGCATTTTTCCACTCCTTGGCAGATTTCTGACACTTTTATCGACCGAATGAGCGTTTCTAGCAACTAATAATTGGCCCATATAAAAGAGCCCTTACTCCCATTGTTTCTTACTGTATCTAGCAGATGTAAGCATGCTCTATGTTGCTTTGTGCAATGTAAGCTTCAGCTAAGTAGCAAATAATGTGTGGTAATGCAGTGATCCTACTTCCTCTATTGCGGTTTAGGCGATTGACAGCTCTCACCTAGTGTTAAATAAATGGAGGGAGGGGGGTGTGTGGCTTGCAGCCAAGCTGTGATGCCCTCCGGGAGAGAACACAAACAGGTAGAGTGTATGTTGCTAAGGGGACGTCAGTTTGGTTTTGGCTAGGGAACCTCATCCATTAAAGAGCTTCACAGGTGACAGTGACACTGTATTTCCTATGTATGGCGATCTGAAGGTTCTCTTAGGACAGTCATCTCCTTGCACTACCTCCTGAAAACTATTTTTTTTTTAAATTTTTATTCACAACATATTGATACAAGGATATCTGCGGTACATTGACTAAAATCTTCTGGATTATCCCTTCTGTTCGAATCTTCCTTTCTAACTTTTTTTTTTTTAAATATGTCACTTGATGGTAACTGGAGCTTGTCATCAATGCTGCATAGAGTTTCAAGCTTGTGACCAGGCTAGATGGGGCTGAATTAACTAATATATGGATACTGAAGACTTTGCAAGCCACCAGTCTGCTTACTGACGCCATATAATAGCGGAAAACATTTGCACAGATTCCTCTATGGGATTTATAATGATGTATCTGCGCTTTACTAATATGATCCTATAATTGGATCGCATTATACCCCAATTTCTCTTTATGGATTTCACCTACGGGGCTTAAAGATTTCTTCAGCAGTTAGTGAGGCACTAGCCTTAATCCAGAACAATGTGGACTCTGTATATGAAAGGGTTTACTCCTCGAAAAAGTGTACAGAAGGTAAGTAACCGAACTAGAATTCAGTCGCTTGCTGAACTTGTTCTTATGTCAATAGATTAAACAACCCTGCCTGAAGAATGTGTAATTTTTATTTTTATTATTTTAATGTTATACTATAATATAATGTTTAACTGTGAATGCAAACACAACCATGAGTAACTATGATGTGCTATATAACATAATACATAACATATAATAATCATTGGTTGATGTATATAGCGTATACAGTGAGACATGAAATAATAATTAAAAGGACATTGATGTGTTCAGATTTTTAATTGCTGCTAATAAATACAAAGCCAGGAATTGCTCTAAAAATTTAAGTCTTAAGGCCTTATTAAACTAAACAATTATCGGCCATATCTGGCTTTATCTGCCGTCACGGCCGATAATTGTCTGGTGTAATACAAGACAACAATCAGCCAACATTAACGATGAACTAGGATAGCAACAATCAGCTGCCATCGCTCCGTGCAATAGGAGCGGTGGCAGCCGACTGACGGTATCTTCTATGGGCTGCCTGGACGATCTAGCTCCCAGCACCTCTCTGTGCCTCCCACCGGCTCACTGCCGACACGTGTAATAGTACCTTTAGCGGGCGGGAACTGAGGAGCAAATGAGCGCTTGTTTGCTTCTCAACATCGCCCTGTGTAATAGGGGCTTTAGGCTGGTATTACACGGAGCGATTATCGTTCGAAAAATCGTTAAAGCATTCGGATTTGAACGATAATCGTTTCATGTAATAGCAGGCAACGATTAAACAACCAACGAGAAATCGTTGATCATTTAATAGGATCCGGACCTATTTTTGTCATTTGATCTAGGGATGGTCCGAACCTGCCGAGGTTCGGGTTCGGATGAACCCAAACGCTCGGCAGCAGATTCCCGCTGTCTGCCCGATCCAGCGGGAGGAACGCCTGGAGAACTGGGATACAGCCTATGGCTATGGCTGTATCCCAGTTTTCCAGGCGGTCCTCCCGCTGGATCTGCCCGCTCCACGGAGCGGGCAGACAGCGGGATTCATAACCAAGGGTTCGGGTTTGTACGAACCCGAACCAAACTCGGTTTGGACCATCCCTAGTTTGATCGTTCGCACATTGTTCGGTGGAATAAGAATTTGCAGCTGAAATGTACGCAATACCGACGACTAAACGACCGCAAGAACGATCATAAATAACGATCATCGTTCCATGTAATTGGGCGAATGATTTCGGGTCGTTTGCCTTAGCGGTCGTCTAAGATCGTTTATCGTTAGTTGTCGAAAAATTGCTTGGTGTAATAGTACCCTTTGGCCCTATTCCACCAACAGATCTGATGACAGATTATCTTCCAAAGATTAGAAGCCAAACCCAGGAGTGGATTTGAAAAGAGGAGAAATCCAGTCTTTCCTTTATGACCTGATCTCTGTTTATAGTCTGTTACTGGGTTTGGCTTCAAATCTTTGGCAGATAATCTGTCGTCAGATCTGTTGGTGGAATAGGTGGAATAGTCAATTATCGGCTAAATGAGTGTTCCTTGGAATGCTTGTTGCTGATAATAATCTTGTGTAATGGTGCGTTTACACAGACAGATTTATCTGACAGATCTTTGAAGCCAAAACCAGGAACAGACTATAAACAGGGATCAGGTCATAAAGGAAAGACTGGGATTTATACTCTTTTCAAATCCATTCCTGGCTTTGGCTTCCACAATCTGTCAGATAAATCTCTCTGTGTAAACGCACCCTTAAAGGGCCTTTATTCAGTAATTGCAACTAACAACCTGAACATGTGAACACACCCTTAGGCAATTTTAAGTTAATAAAGAGAAGTCCCCTACTTCAGGGTCCTGATATCTTGGGGATTGCAGAGAGTGGATACAAAGTGGATTTCACTGGACCTGTGTTAAGGGCCTATTACACAAAACAATTATCGCCATATTTGGGCGAATATCTGCCATTCTGACAAATAATCGCAACGTGTAATAAAATGCAATGATCAGCCGACATGAAAAATGTCGGCTGATCAATGTCTTTCATTGTCTTTCAACATGTTAAAAGACAAACTACGTGGATCTGCCATTGGTACGTGCAATAGGAACGGCAGCAGCAGACCGCTGCTATCTTCTATAAAACTCCCCCTTTTGGCATCTTAAAAAAAAGATAGAAAAGTAAATGTGGAGGAAAAGCTTGTGCACCACAAAACAGCTAAGAACAAGCCAAAAGTATAGCACAGACACATTAGTAAATCTGGACCATTGATTTTAATGGTCTCTAATTCTGTAAATGAAATCTGTCAGCACCCAGACCGGGGTGCGGACAGTGTCCATTAAGTGGCAGTTTACTAGTTAGCTTTTACTAGTTACCTTTGCCTTATGTGTCAGTGGAGACCATGCTGTACATGCCTCCACTGAGACATTAGGCAGCCTCTTTTTACATAGTTCCACACACCTGCACACCATATATGTAGAAGTGGATGTGTGAGTATAGCAGCCTTGTTTTGTCTACTTGCATTGGACAAGACTGCCATACCCATTAATATGTGTGTGAAGCACTTTAAAAACTTAAGAGCCCCCCACCTGTGGTGCTGGGAGTCACCCCCATGACCTTATATTAATGGCCCATCATATTTGTGAACAAAATCAGTAGAGGTCTTCTCAGTGGCAGTGTAATAAATCTACGTAAGGGTCTAGCATCTACTATTTCAACATTCCTTATAGTTCAAATAAGATATAAGTAGGACTAGAATTTTCTGGTGGCTGCCCCCCTACCTTTTCCTATGCCTAAAACATATGAAAACTTGAACTCTAGATTTTTTTGTCTAGATATAAGGTAGGCAAGTGGGGCACTGAAACTTCATACGGGAAAAACAGAGCTCCGACCATTGGTAATAAAATTGGAAAACGTTTTTACCCCTTCCCATCATCAGTAAGGTGAGTGTAAATAGCCCCCCTGTTCCTCATCTCACCAGGGCGATAATTAAGGGCCACTTTTCCTACTAAAACAATGCAGATGACAGAAACCTAATTTGTTTTGTTGTTTCTGATGTTAAAGGATTTAGCCAGGATTAGGAAAACATGGCCACACCACTTTTCTCTGAGCTGCAATACCATCTCCACACAGGACAAGAGTGCTGTTGTTTTTGAAAGAAAGAAGACATGTTTTTATAATCCTAGATAACCCCTTCAAAAGTATATTGTGGTAATATTAGATTTTAAATTATCAGAGTATCCCTCTTAAAATGTTGGAACGTGTTGAAATATTTCTTGTATCTGGTGACACTCCCAGAGTACATATCTGCATGAACAAAATCTCTGTATCAGGGTTTAAAGTGAATGTACCACTAGGTACATTGCTTTGTGTTCTTTTTTAACCGCCGCCCGGTTCCCAAGCACAGTGCCGGTCTATTCCCAAGCACAGGCGGACATATAGCACTGGGGGTGGGCCTGCTGGCCTCTAGTGTGACAAAACCAAGTGTGTTGTTTTCTTTTATACCTGTGCTCCCTTATCTGTGTACCTTATTCTATTCTTCTATTTTTCTGCACGTATTGTAGAATAGGGAACGTCAAAGTGGTCGGGGACACCCTATTAAGGAATTGGGCACCTCAAAAGGCAGGATGCGCTTTAATTGATAGGAGTGGGTAGTGTGCACCTCCTCTCATTCTCCTCTCCACCCTCTAATATAGTCCCAATATCTGCATTTTTGCATCAGGCACAGTTTTGTAGGGATGCACAGGTGATTTGTTTATTCTTTTGTTTTCTATTATTTTGCATATAGCATATTGACTTTTTATGTGATCTAATAAAAGTTAAGTTTTAGGGCACTTAGGGGGAAATTTATCAAAGGGTGTAAAATTTAAACTGGTGCAAACTGGCCACAGCAACCAATCACAGCTCAGCTTCCAGCTCTAGTGAAAGGAAAAAGGAGCTGTGATTGGTTGCTGTGGGCAGTTTGCACCAGTCTAAATTCTACACCCTTTGATAAATCTCCCCCTTAGGGCCCTATTCCACGGGCCTGATCAACAGTGTAAACGAGCTTTGATCTTCTAGTTCGGCGCTCGTTTACTGGGCCTATTCCACGGCCAGATGATCATTTAGCGAGGGCTGCAGGGACATCGTTACCTATTATCAATTATCGATTCGTGGAATAGGCCCCTTAGTGTTTAAACCCTGATACAGTGATTTTGTTAAATATTTTGGAGACACATGGCCATACTATATGACATTTTTTGAGGGTGGCGGAGACCTCAATCATTGTTCCTTCCCCACAGTAGAGTTACATTGCAACATTGAGCTAAAAGAAATATGGTTACACAGATTATACTGAAACAATGAATCACGTAAGCCTGATGCATAGAGAGAGCATTGTAAATGTTTGCAGTCATTAGCAGCTTACTAAACTGTAACTATGTCATTATCCTATTTACATGCCTACCTGTATATTCGTCTATGTAAATGCCACAAAAGAACTCAAAGTCTGTAATGAATATACCTACAAATAAGTGCCCTTATACATGGGCCAATTATCAACAAATATAGACTTACATTATGTGGCTTGTCATGTGACAGGGGCTAGAAGAGAACAACCTAGGCGTGGACTTCTCTCGGTTTGTTCTTCTGATTGCTCAGAGTCTAAACGCTCACACCTCGACCAATAAAAACTTTTGATGTGTCTCTTTGACACAACAAAAGGTTTTTTCACATGAATGTGCCCATTCAAATCCAGAATCATGCTATCCTTGGACAACAGTATGGTAAAAATGCTCTTTTTTTTAAATAGGAAAAGAAGGAGAAAGTTGCATTTCCTCCAATTTGCAAAACATCCCCTAGAGTCATATCACACTCTATACGGGTAAGTGATATAATTATGAGTGTATAGAATCATATGCAAAGTGTCCTGGAACACACACACACACATTATTTATATATATATATATATATATATATATATATATATTAGAGAGAGAGAGAATGCAGCAAACTTGTGTTGTTTATTATTAAAAATTATCATTAATAATGATGGGTGGTCATTTATTCCTTTTTGGAGAAGTTTTACTTATTCTGGCCTGAGTAGTCATAAGGGCAGCCCTACTCAGTGATTGACAGCAACCGGTGTATAAGTGTGCAGGTGGCAACAGTTGCCAGTCACTGAGTAGGCGTGCCCTTACCCGGAATGAACAGAAATTTTCACGATTAAATGACATTATCCTGGAAATATTCCACCTTAAACTCTATACAGGTTAAAGCTTAAGGCTGGGCTGTTTGCCAGCATTATTTGCACAGGACCTTCCTTTCCCTTACTTACCTGGCCAATGAACAGAACTTACCTATCTCTGCTATGTCTTGTAACAAAGAGCTTATAAAAGTGCACTAAACCAAAGAGGCTGGCACTGTGCTGGGTGATGCTTATAGTACACTGCAGATGGTATATGTAGAGTAGAAAAGGTTACCAATACACTTGGTTTTTAAGTTGCTATGCCAGTAAAAAGGAAAGAAACAGCAGCATCACAGAAAGGAAGGGGTTATTCTAGAAACTCAGCTGGTTTTCATGATAATGATAATGACAAACCTGTGGACTAAAGGGAAGGGGAGGAGGAGATTACATTAACAGGCAGCACTGTATATAGTATTACTAATCCTGGTATTTACACTAGGAACAGGTGACCAAAACTTTATTTGAGGTTAAAAATTAGAGGGAAGCCTTGAATTACGGTTTAGGCACAGCATGGACCCCTTGGAGGAGGCAGACATGCTCACAAATTGCAGGTCCAAAGCCTCTTTCCCCTCTTCTGCACATGGAAGTAGCTAAGCCTCACCCATGCTTTCTTGGTTCTGTCTTGGTTTCTCTGTTACTAAAGATGTTAGAAATCGTCTACCTACTTAGTCAACCACATGGAGAGAAGTTGTTTGAAATTACAGCGACCATTCCAGAATTTCAGAAGGCTTTAATTCAGTGTTGCTATGCAGAAAAACTATACATGCTTTGAAGATGCATGACAACTAATGCTGCTAGACAAAAAACTATGCACATAATACATTTGCTTTTCTTTACTCTAGACATGTTTGTTAAACTTGGTGACCGATGAGTCTTTTTGTTCATTTACAGAGAAGCAGCTGGTCTGAGCAAGGAACTAGATCTGTGCAGGACCTATTCTTCTCAATGCACCTTTCTGACTCACAGAGGTCACTCAATAGGCATTATAGTCTGAAGGATGTTGGTGTAAGTGCACAAGTAGTATCATAGTACTATTTTACATTATTATTACCGTAATAGTTTATTGTTTTTGAAGAGAACATGTACATTTAAATGTTTGTCAGATGTTGCCCCTATATGAAGCAATTAATGCTGATCAGTTCATCCAATCAGGGCAGTTTCTAGGTCTTTTTGTCAACAGGGCGAATCTTGATAAAAGTGCACCCCCCCCCCCCGACCTCACTCTGTAGAAGGAAGGGAGGCCTTTAACAATATTCAGGTTGCTAGAAAGAAGTAGTGTGTGTATTACGGCATAAAGCATTCCACTGAATACAAAAACATCATTCAGTGACTCACAGGTAATGTCTTCTTTGATCTGAGACGTCACTTTGCTTTTCCTCTTAATCTGGCCCAGACCTCCATGATGATTTCTTGCAGCTACATTTCATTGTGTCAGAACCTGCCAGACAAACATCTTAGCCTCCGCACTTTTCCAGCAACTTCCTACCCCTTTTCCCACCCATAGGGTCTCAATCTGTAGTAATTCTGCACTAAAGTCAGTAGGTATGTGGGTTGCCCCCTGAATGTAGTAACCCCTGCTGTGCCCCCATATAGGAATAATGCCTCCTGCTGTGCCCCATATAGTAATATTGCCTTCTGCTGTGCCCTCCATATAGCAATAATGCCACCTGCTGTGCCTCCATTTACTAATAATGCCTCCTGCTGTGCCCCCATATAGTAATAATGCCTCCAGCTGTGCCCTCCATAGTAACATGCCACCTGCTGTGCCTCAATTTACTAATAATGCCTCCTGCTGTGCCCCATATAGTAATAATGCTCCCTATGCTGTGTGCCCAGATAGTAATAATGCCCCCTATGATGTGCCCTCCATATAACAATAATGCCACCTGCTGTGCCTCCATGTACTAATAATGCCTCGCGCTGTGCCCCCATATAGTAATAATGCTTCCAGCTGTGCCCTCCATATAGTAATATTCCACCTGCTGTGCCTCAATGTACTAATAATGCTTCCTACTGTGCACCATATAGGAATAAGGCCTCCTGCTGTGCCCTCCATATAGTAATAATGCCCCCTATGCTGTGTCCCCAGATAATAATTAATGCCTTTGCTGTGTCCCTATGTAGTAACAATGCCCCCTGCTGTGCCCTTCATATAGTAATAATGTCTCCTGCTGTGCCCCCATATAGTAATAATGTCCCCCTGTGCTGTGCCCATATAGTAATAATGCCTCCTGCTGTGCCCCCATATAGTACTAATTCCCCCTGTGTTGTGTCCCCATATAGTAATAATGCCCCCTGCTGTGCCCCCATATAGTACTAATTCCCCCTGTGTTGTGTCCCCGTATAGTAATAATGCCCCCTGCTGTGCTCCCATATAGTAATAATGTCTTCTGCTGCGTCCCCATGTAGTAATAAAGCCCCCTGCTGTGCCCTCCATATAGTAATAATTTCTCCTGCTGTGCCCCCTTATAGTAATAATGTCTCCCTGTGCTGAGCCCATATAGTAATAATGTCCCCTGTGCTGTGCCCATGTCCCCATGTGCTGTGCCCATATAGTAATAATGTCCCCCTGCATTGCCCCATAGTAATAATGTCCCCCTGAATTGCCCCCATACTGTAGTAATAGTGTCCCCCTGCACTGCCCCTATCCTGTAGTAATAGTGTCCCCCTGCACTGCCCCTATACTGTAGTAATAGTGTCCCTCTTAATTGCCCTTATACTGTAGCAATAGTGTCCCCCTTCATTGCCCCTATACTGTAGTAATAATGTCCCCTGCATTGCCCCTATACTATAGTAATAGTGTCCCCTTGCATTGCCCCTATACTGTAGTAATAATGTCTCCTGCATTGCCCCTATACTGTAGTAATAGTGTCGCCCTGCTTTGCCCCTATACTATAGTAGTAGTGTCCCCCTGCATTGCCCCTATACTGTAGTAATAGTGTCCCCCTGCATTGCCCCAACACAAAAAAATAAACCAATATACTCACCTAATCCTGGCAAGGGTCTTCCTCTCTTCTGGCTTCTCTTCTCCAGCCTTTCAACTGACGGACGGATCCTCCAGCAGGCGTCATAACATCATCACTGCGCCTGCAGGAGGATCTGTCTGCCAGAGAGATGCAAAGTGAGATCTGCGTTGCGGAGGAGGGGGGTGTTAATTTAAGGGGGGCATCAAGACTGGCATACTCATGTGCAAGTCTTTAAGCCCATCCCATTTTCTCTGGCCAGATTTATTAAGAGGCGTATACCTCTTAGCAAAGTTGGCTGGCCCGTGCGCCTGGCACAGGCATTGGGGAACAATTCTACACCTGTCATGATTTGGAGGTTACGGCAGGCATATGCCAAGGAGAAAGCAAGAATCTGCGCCTTCTCCCTGGTGTACGCCAAGCACCCAACATTCCCTAAATTCCATAAATCTTCCCCTAAGGGTGTGCTCACACCTACAGGATCCGCAGCAGATCTGCAGCAGATTTGATCGTGCAGATTTGTTGCTGTGTTCAGTTATTTAAATTAAATCTGCTGCGGATCCGTGTGAGTGTGAGGGTACCCTAAGGGTGCGTTCACACCTACAGGATCCGCAGCAGATCTGCAGCAGATCCGCAGCAGATTTAATGGTGCAGATTTGATGCTGTGTTCAGTTATTTAACCTCTTAACGGCCGTTAAGAGTAAACAGAGAGGGCTCCCGGCGTGAGCCCTCTCTGCAGCGCGCGGTCCCCGGTTGCTAAGTGCAGCCAGGGACCGCGTGTATTAGCCGGCGCGGCCGATCGCCGCGGCCGGCTAATTAACTATTCAAATGCCGCTGTCAAAGCTGACAGCGGCATTTGAATAGCAGCTGTGCCCCCTCTCCCTGGTGTCCAGTGGGGGATCTCCCAATGAGCCGGCCGGGGCTCAGCGTCGGAATGACGCTGATCCCGGCTCGGCAATCTATTCAGATGGTCTGCAGCAGACCATTATAATAGAGCACCGATCTGATGGATCATTGCTCTATTATATACACAGGATTGATCTCAATAGGAGATCAGTTCTGTGTATATAGAAGTCCCCCAGGGGGCTTCATATTACTGTAAGGGAAAGTTAAAAAAAAAGTGTTTTTATTAATAAAAAATCCCCTTCACTAATAAAAGTCTGAATCACCCCCCTTTTCCCATTTTACAAATAAAAATAAATAAATAAACATGTTTTTTATCACCGCGTGCGTAATTGCCCGCACGGTAAACGGTGTAAGCGCAAAAAAATTCCAAAGTGCAAAATTGCGCATTTTTGGTTGCATCAAATCCAGAAAAAATGTAATATAAAGCGATCAAAAAGTCGCATATGCGCAATCAAGGTACCGATAGAAAGAACACATCATGGCGCAAAAAATGACACCTGACACAGCCCCATAGACCAAAGGATAAAAGCGCTATAAGCCTGGGAATAGAGCGATTTTAAGGAACGTATATTTGTTAACAATGGTTTTAATTTTTTTACAGACCATCAGATACAATAAAAGTTATACATGTTATATATGGTTTTAATCATAATGACTTGAGGAACATATATAACAACTAAGTTTTTCCATAGGACACACGGCGTAAAAATGAAGCCCCCCCAAAGAAAAATAATTGCGTTTTTTTTCAATTTCACTGCGCATATAATTTTTTTCTGGTTTTGCAGCATATTTTATGGAAAAATTCAGCCTGTCATTGCGAAGTACAATTAGTGACGCAAAAAATAAGGGCTCATGTGGGTCTGTAGGTGTAAAATGCAAGTGCTATGGCCTTTTAAGCACATGGAGGAAAAAACGAAAACGCAAAAACGAAAGTTAGCACGGTCCTTAAAGGGTTAAATGAAATCTGCTGCGGATCTGCTGCGGTTCCGCTGTGGATCCGCAGCAGAAAATCAGCTGCAGATCCGGTAAGTGTGAACGTACCCTTAATGAATAAATCATCACAACATGATGTGTCAGAGAGTTTCAAAGTCTTGCTGCTCTTAGAGCAAAAAAATGTCATCTGTCATGAACATGAAAACTCTTTCCTAAGAATATATACTATAGATCTATACAAATATCTTTGTATTGTCCAATGGCAAAAAATAACGCTCAAAATAATGAGCAATGTGCAATGGGTGATACAGACTAGGGTCTTTTCAATCTAAACTAAGTAGTAGTAGTAGTAAATGAGTTGTGGAGGTATTTATGTGGTTACTCTATGTTAGATGGCATGTTAGGTGGTTATTCTACGTTGTCTTCACACCAGGGAATCTAATGCAAACACATTTCGGTGTCTTTGGTGCACTGACATCTTGTCTTGATCATTGTTTAGTTTGCTCTAAACTGGATATAGAACAAGGGAGGCCTTTATTTGTGATGTAAGAGATTTGGCTCAAGCTTCAAGTTGTAAACAGTTTTAAGAAGTCAGACAAAAGTCAGGAGACTTCCCGAACATTTATTGCCATTCAGTGAATTGCAGCCGTAGAAACCCATGTCAGTTCACACAATTAAGCGAGCGGGTCCGGACGCTTGCTTCATTGTGTCCTATGGGGAGTTCTGATGCGGGCGCGCGCTGATGCGCCCGAATCAGAACATTACGGCCATAAAGATCATCCGGCCGGTACTTAAGTACTGGCCGGGATGATCTTTGCAGAGACCGGCCGTTCCATGACCTGGCCGGGTCACGGAACGGCCGGTCTCTTACAAAGTGTGAACATAGCCTTAGGCAATGTTCCTACTATGACTTTTTAGGTGAAATAGTGGCTGTTTTATAATGCTGGCTATAAATAACGATCGTGATCATTTTTAAAGTCCTTAAAAAGACATTGTGTGGACTATGTTCTCACATAGTATTTTTGCCCAGTATTTTTGGTCAGTATTTTGCAACCAAAACCAGGAGAGGATTGAAAACACAGAAAGGCTATGTTCACATACTGTTGAAATTGAGTGGACGGGCATTTACTAGCAGATAATTGCTGTTATTTTAAAACAACTGCCATTGTTTTGACATAATGTCTGAATGTGTGTGATGTTGCGATGCAGTATGGGAGCACTATTACACTATGGCAACACAGTGGCAGCATTACCATATGGGGCACAGGGGGAACTACTTTTAAATGGCACAGAAGGCATTACTACTGCATGGGGCACAAGGGGCATTTTTACAGTATTTGAGTTTAAACCTCTAATCTAAATGGATTACTAAAACTGTTTTGTTTTGTTTTTTTGCTCCAAGGCAGTTAAACAATTAAGCAACTTTTCTACAGTTTTCGTCTATTCGCACCAATGTCTCTCCATGGTTACAGAATACAAACAAACCCACTGTGTGTAATCAGCTATTACTATATCTTGGTAGCTTACTACATTTATGAAATAAGGATGTAAGGAATACATTGAAGCGAATATGACTATGGGAAGAGACGGTTTCGAGTTTTTTTGTTTTGTACTTACTAGGGCACTCAGAAATGTATATTCTTTCTATTAATAGCTGATGCTGGGGCTATGCAGCAATTGCAGTTGCATGACCAAGAAACCGACGTAGCACACTTGCTTTTCTATTGTGCATAATGTTTTGAATACCCTTTGGTTGGACTGAAAATATATACATGCATGTGAATATATGAATACTCACATACTAAAATACAGATTTTTTTTTTGTGTTTTTGTATGGTATGAATTTTTTCTGTTTAATTAAAAATAATGTCTTTAATGATATCTTTGATGCAGTTGGAAGATTGTCACTGGAATGTTCCTTATAAGAAAATAAGTGGAGAGACCAGTATGCAGATCAAAGCCCATTTAAAGGTAATCATTATACAGACATTTACCTATGCTCAGTTTCTTATGTACAGTCGGTGTTGAGTGTTCCAAAGAGTTGTAGGGTAAGCCCACACAGGATAGAATTCCTGCAGATTCTATTTGTGGCTATACACTGGGGATACCTGAATTTGATTACAGTATTAGGCTGGGTTCACACTATTTATATTTGAGGCTGTATTTGGTCCTCATGTCAGGTCCTCATAGCAACCAAAACCAGGAGTGGATTGAAAACACAGAAAGGCTCTGTTCACATAATGTTGTAATTGAGTGGATGGCCGCCATACAACCGTAAATAACTTCCATTATTTCAATACAACAGCCGTTGTTTTAAAATAACAGGACATATTTGCTATTAAATGACGGCCATCCACTCAATTACAACATTATGTGAACAGAGCCTTTTTGTGTTTTCAATCCACTCCTTGTTTTGGTTGCTATACAGCCTCAAATATACGTAGTGTGAACATAGCCTTAGGCTATGTTCACACACAGTTAGAGACCGGCCATTCCGTGACCCCGGCCAGGTCACAGAATGGCCGGTCTCTGCCCGGATCATCCCAGCCGGTACTTAAGTGCTGGTCGGATGATCCGTCCGGCCGCGGAACTCTGATGTGGGCTTCCCATAGTCAACTGACAGGGCAGTGTCAGTTTTTTGCGACATGTCAGTTTTTTGTGGCCCCGCATGGGCTCCCAGCCAGAGCGTTTACGATGTGTGTATGCTCCGGCCGGGATCCCATTCATCAATAGGCATTGTTCCATCCCGCAAAACTACGACCGTAGTTCTGCGGCGAGAACTACGGCCGTAGTTGTACGTTGTGTGAACATAGCCTAAAGCTAGTAGAAATTTCACATTAAACATTTTTTGGCAAAAATCAACCTGTGTAAAGGCCCTATTACACCAAGTGATTATTTTTTTTCAAAACCTTTATTTATCAATTTTCCATAATAGCAGTACACACAAGCATACATATGTCATAATTACGGTAGCGGTGCTCAATCCGCTTGACAGCGTATGGAAAATACAAGCATTATACAGGAATTATTAACAGGGTGCCTTGCACCGGCAAACCAAAAAGGGGGGTATGAGTATGTAGAGAGCGAACTCCCAATTGAGGACAAACTTAACACTCACCCGCACACACAAAACCCTTCACACATGGCGCTCCCTCCCCCATCCCGCTCGATCCAAGATAATAGCACCCGATATAGCAAAAAGAACTCAACCAGGCCTCACATTAGTCTCTTCCAGAGATATCCAATGGATCCATATCTTTTTGAATTTTTGTGGGCATTTCCTGCTTTCATACAAAGCTTGGTACAGCGGGACATATGTGTTGACTAACCGTATCCACCTAGTTAATGATGGAACATCAGGACTCTTCCATTCCATTATAATGACTTTGCGGGCACAAAATAGAAGAAAGCGAATGAACAACCTATAGTGTTTGCTGTGTGTCACCTCATTGATGAGACCCAGCAGACAGATCTCAGGGGAGCAGATATGAGGAAACTCAAAGTGGTCGGCCATAAAGGCCATAACTTCTCTCCAGAAGGGCATGACTCTCGGGCAGTCCCAGACCGCATGCAAAAATGACCCCACTGCTCCCTGACATCTGAAGCAAACAGCTGTTGTCATAATCCCCATCTTGCAAAGACGCTCAGGGATATAGTATAGCCTAAGTAGGAAACGAAACTGTATGAGCACATCTCTAGAACTCACCACTGTGGGATAGAAAGTGGCTTCAACCTCCTTCCATTGATTCACTGTCAGGGTCGGAATGTCTTGCGCCCATGCCTCAAAGGCTTTGGCAAAGGGGGAAGAATCTGATTGCAGCAGTTGATATGCTTGCGTCAGTGGTTTGGGGAGGTCCGTAGCACCCAGGAGAAGTTCTGGTTCAGAGAATGCCAAGGGGAGCGTGAGTGTGTTAAATTGAGAACTCACCGCATGCCGCAGTTGAAGATAGTGGAAAAAGGCTGTCTGTGGTATACCGTGGGCAGACCTCAGTTGGTCAAAGGATAAAAATTCATGTGACTCAGAGAACAGGTGAGACAGGAATTTTACACCATGTTTGCCCCACAGGACAGAGCCAGGGAGCGACAGCAAATGCGGCAAATGGGGATTAAGCCACAGGGGCATTCTAGGGGAGAATTTATCATTAGGCTTCATCCTGTGAGCCACGGACCACACCCTTGTCACGGTCAGAATTGGAGCGACATACGAAGAGGAAGGGGTATAGCGATAAAGGGCATTTGTAAGCCCTTCGTAAGAGCCCATTAGAGCACCCGCCACATTTACCGCGGGGTTCCTCAGATCCAGATCCAACCACCAATTTGCATATACAAGCTGAGAAGCAAGGAAATAGTTTCGGACATTAGGAGCAGCCAACCCCCCCTGACGCTTGGACGCCTGCAGTGAAGCTAACTTGATTCGCGGGGGTTTCCCCTGCCAATAAAACGATCTCAACATTCTCTCAATGCGCCCAAAAAAGGCACGACTCGGGAAAGAGGGAGACGCATGAAATAAGTAGATAAATTTAGGCAGATAAATCATTTTAAAGATATTAATTCTCCCCATCAGTGATAAGGGCAGAGAAGACCAGGCTCTGAGACGAGCCTCGGTAGTGGTTACCAGGGGTTCCAGGTTCAGAGGTATGTAACTCTCAAGGGACGCAGTGACTTCAACCCCCAAATACCTAAATCGCTGAACCACCTGCAGAGGAACAGGAAGCGGGGACGCGCTGGCGTATGCAGCCGAGAGGGGGAGCAGGGAGGATTTAGACCAGTTGACCCTGAGGCCTGATACAGCACCAAAGGTGTCAAGGACAGCAAGCAAGTTCCTTAATGAGGAATCTACATCAGCCAGATACACCAGCGTGTCGTCCGCGTACATGGATACCTTCTCCACCAGGGTGCCCCTTGTAATGCCACAGATCGAGGGAGAGACACGGACGGCCGCCGCTAAAGGCTCCATAGCTATCGCAAAGAGAAAGGGGGAAAGCGGGCATCCCTGTCTCGTCCCTCGCTCCAGGGGAAAGGGTGCAGAAATATCTAAGTTGGTTCGAATGCGAGCCAGAGGAGCAGCATACAGCAAACGAACCCAGGCAATGAAATCAGGACCAAAGCGAAGTCCCGCCAGGAGAGCCCACAGATATGGCCATTCCACCGAGTCAAATGCTTTATATATGTCAAGGCTAAGGACAAAGCCCGGAGAGGCATCAGCACAGGCTGCAGCTATGTTCAGGTGGAGGCGCTGGATATTAATATCTGTGGCCCGACCCGGCATGAACCCGGTCTGATCCGGATGTACTACAGAAGTAATAACAGCAACCAGGCGGGTTGCAAGAATTTTGGCTAGAACCTTTGTGTCGAAGTTTAGTAAAGAGATGGGACGATAGGAGTCAGGTAACCTGGCGTCCTTACCTGGTTTTAATAATAAAATGATAAGAGCCTCCCTGAGGGAATCCGATAGTTTACCAGAGTCCAGGGCACCCTGAAATAGGGAGAGCAGCCGAGGGGCCAGAAGCTCACCGTTGAGCTGATACCATTCCCCAACTAGCCCGTCCAACCCAGGGGTCTTACCCGGTGGCATTGCCTTAACAGCCTCCACTATCTCCTCCACTGTAATGGGGGAATCTAGGAGCCCTGCTTGGGAACCCATAAGGGGTGTTAAGGGGAGGTCTGCAAGAAACTCTTCGATATCCTGAGGTGTTAGTGCATATTTAGAGGAATATAGATCTTTATAGAAGTTGAAGAAAACTTTGTTTACGTCTATAGGGTTAGCAATCTCCTCGCCACTGGAGTCCAGCACTAATGGAATAGATGTGAGAGGCCGCTCATTTCTGGCCAGATAGGCCAGTAACCTACCATTTTTATCCCCGAATTCAAAGATAGAGGCCTCTCTGGCTAGCAGTTTCCTGTCTGCCCGCTCCTTTTGAACTACAACAAGGGCCCTCTGTTTTTTAGCCCACACTTTATAATTATCATCCGAAGGGTCAGAGACAAGACGTGCCTCAGCCTGCAACATTTCCCTGCTCAGCGTCTCCTCTCTCTCCCGACATCGAGCCCGTAGACTTTTAACACTAGTGACGAAGGCGCCCCGGATGGTAGCTTTATACGCATCCCAGCGTATCAGGGGATCAGGGTAATCAAAGTTATGCTCCCAGTAACTAGTGTGCGCAGAATGCAGTGCATCCTGCACATCAGGGGAGCTTAGCCAACCAGGGTGCATCCGCCAGACTATCAGGGAAGGATGAGATCTTAAGCGCAAAGAGAGAACGACAGCAGAATGGTCTGATATCCCCCGAGCAGTATACTCAATAGATTGGACAAACGGCAACAGATCAGGGGATACCAGAGCAAGATCAATTCTGGAAAAGGATTTATGCACTGAGGAGTAAAAGGAGTACCTGGTATCCGTAAGATACTTCCAGCGCCAAACGTCAGTGAGGCTGAGGGCCGAGCTCCAAGACAAGAAGGGCGAGGACGCGGCGTCCACACCACTGGATCTGTCTAGATGAGGATGAAGAACAGCATTAAAATCACCTATGTATATGACAGGATCTGGAGGAAAGGAAGCCAGCTTCCCCGAGATGTGCTCAAGCAAGGATACAGAGAAGGGGGGGGGGGGACATAGACACTAACAAGAGTAAAGGACAGAGAGTTATACCTGCAGTGAATAATAACATAGCGACCAAAATGATCACATGCCGCCTGGGTGACGTTAAGGGGCAAAGCTTTGGATATTAGGACGGAGACCCCCCTGGCATAAGTAGAGTAAGTCGCATGGTAACCACTAGCTATCCAAGCTTTCTTGAGTGCCAGGACTTTCTGGCCTGTAAGATGTGTCTCAGAGAGACATACAATGTGAGGGGCATGTTTTTTAATAAAATCAAAACACAGGGCACGTTTGTATTTAGAATTGAGCCCTCTCACGTTCCAGCTAAAAATCTTCAGAGTGGCCATAATAAGGGAATATAAAATATATCATACGGGAATGGGAACCAGAGGATCCAACATAGTAACTCCTGCAGGGAGGGGAGGGAGGCCCACCAGACATTCACACAAGCACACCACAAACACATAATCAAAACAGTAAACATCTTCAGCTACTCTAAGATGTACTGGTATAGCAACTATTCTAAAAGAACTGTGAAAACTAAACACCCTGTCTAACACTACAACCTGTGCAGACCTAGACCCTTAACTATTGAACCCCCTAGGGGCGAAGTCTCTGCCCTAACTGATACTAAGACTAACAGTAGCTAATCATGTACGGTCTAATACACTGAAAAGAAGAAAAATTAGAACAAAACAACACTCCACCAATATTCCCTGGCAAGGAATGCCACTGCAACGACAGCACACTGGACATTTGAATTATAAAAGTATCCTGGGAAACTGTCCAGATATAGGCAACTATCGGGTATCCGGCCACAGGACGTGTGGCGGTCAGTCAGCAGCCCGGTCGGCAGCCCCCGGCTGGATCGGCGGGGCAGCCTCAGCCCATCTCAGCGCCTCAGCTGGTGACGTGAAGAATCTTGTATCTCTGCCATCGATGACCCTCAGTCTGGCCGGATAAAGCATAGCATACTTGTAGCCCTTCGCCCTCAACTTCACTCTGACCTCTGTGAACTGAGTGCGTGCTTTGCGTAAGTCCATTGAGAAGTCTGGATAGAAAGAGACTCTAGAATTGTCCACCTTGACTTCACCTTTGATGCGAACCGCCCGGAGCACAGCATCCCCGTCTCGAAAGTGGAGAAAACGGACTAGAAACGGACGAGGAGGAGCCCCAGGAGGAGGAGCTCTAGCCGGGACCCTGTGCGCCCGTTCCACGGTGAAGAAATCAGAAAAGGTATCATCCGGAAGTATGTCTTTCAGCCATGTCTCAACAAATCGGACTGGGTCTGGGCCCTCAGTTTTTTCAGGCAGCCCAATAATACGGACATTGTTGCGTCTCAGGCGGTTCTCAAAGTCATCAGCTCGCTCAGTGACTGCCTTTATTTGTCTGCGCATCTCTGTGAGTTGGTCTGGAATAGGGCGGACAGTGTCCTCAACATCAGAAACTCTTCTCTCTACCTCGGACGTGCGCTCCCGCAGCTTTTGCGTTTCATGACGTAGGATAACGAAGTCTTGGCGAAGCTCGTCCACCTTAGACACCATCATAGTTTGACAGGTACTGATGGCGGCCAATACTTCAGATAGCTTCTGGTCAATAGTGGATGCTGAATATTGTGATCTCTCAGGAGAGTGCAGGCGGGGGGGACTCATGGACCCTTCAAAGACAGAAAGAGGTGAGGGAGCGCCGTCCCTGTCAGGTGAGTCCGCAAACTTTCCCAGCTTTTGGGCGGTCTGAGCCTGAACTTTGTCAGATAGGGGCGCATTTAAGGACATCTCTCCCTCTTGTCCCTCAGAGCCCGAATCCTCGTCGGACACAACTTTTATATGTGCAGGAACAGGCCCCTTAGATTTCTTTTTTGTGCCTCCTTTCGAGCCTCCCATGGCGTACACTGATAGGAGTGAGGGTACTGGAGAGCGCTAGCGGATAGCAGGGCAGGCAGTATAAGGGGGGCAGCACAAGTATATAGTAGCTAGGAGTCCCAACAGCACAGGCCTATACAGCCCTATGGAAGAGCTTTATTCCCCCTGCATCCAGATGAGGAGATAGATGGATGTCAGCAGAGGGCACAGTTCATGTGGCTCAGGTAGTCCAATTTACAGGGGCTGCCACCATGGATTATGGAGCCCACAGGAGCAAAGCACTGACAGGGCCCCTTCACTGCCTCCACACACAGGCAGAAGAAAAGGAAGGGTATCAGGGACTGCAGGGGGGACCGTTCCTCAGAACACAGGGCAGGGCCAGCGCCAGGGCCAGGGGGGATCAGGCAGACAGTAATCCCGGTTTTCACCTGGGGGAGAGCCCTCTACACCACACAGTCACAGTACCTGCTGCAAGTCCCGGTCAGGAAGGCTCCAGGCGGCCGGAAGTCTTTGCAGTGCTGGTGCGCCGCGTGTCCAAGATGGCGCCGGCCGCGTCAGAAAAAGCGCGCGCACCAGCCCGTCCGGTACCGGCACCTTGCAAGGGGGCCTCAGCGGTCAGGCAGCAGAGCCGTAGTCCGGTCCGGGTCCCGACCAAGCGCCTCAGGACGTCCGCTCACCCGCCAGCCAGGAGGGGGGCCGCTCCGGTGAGTCAGGGCAGGGGGGGGGGGGGATTCGGAGGGCGCAAGCTCCGTACACAGCACCCCCACTTGACTCACCGAACACCGGCAGGCAGTCCACGGCCCGGAGGGGAAGCCCCAAAAGGAGGGGGGGTCACTGACAGGGGGACCGGGCGCCGGGCAGAGATGCAGGCAGACAGGCGCTGTCCCCAGATGCAGGAGTCCACAGGCAGGACAGCTAGGGTTGCAGACTGCTGAAGAGGCACCGCACCGTGAAGCAGGGGACCCTTCACTCACCCCACCACCAAACACCCGCTCCGTGGGGTCTCAGGGGTAGGCAGAGAAGTCCAGGCACAAAAACAGTGGCTTTCAGGAGAAGTTTTCAGGGTAATATTGCCAGGGAAGGACGGAGCTCCACTAAACCACTGCTGCTCAGTCGGCCATCAAGCCACGCCCCCACACCAAGTGATTATTGACCGTATTTGGCCGATTATCAGCCGTTACGGCCAATAATCACTTGGTGTAATAGATCATGTTAAAAGGCAACAATCAGCTGACATGCACAATGTTGGCTTATCCTTGTCTTTCAACATGTTGGAAAAAAACTAGAACGATAGTGGTAGTCTACTGGCCACTGCTTCATGTAATAGGAGTGGCAGCAGCAGACCACCTCTATCTGCTATGGTCTCCTGCAGCTCGCAGCGACCCCCCCGCTTGCTCTTACCCGCTTGCTCTTACCCGCTCGTTTTCCATGCATGTAATAATACTGGTAGCGATGAAGGAATGAGGAGCAAGCAAGTGCTGATCTGCAGGTCATTCTGACGGTATGTGAATATAGCCTAATTCTGATTTTCATAATCAGTATGGTATTTCCACATATTCCAAGCTGAAATTCCAGAAGAAATGGGTCAAAAAGACACATAGTAACACATAAATACATTTTTGACATTTCTGGTTTTGTATATGGTTTATTAAGCCCAGTATCTTGTGCAATGTTGCGATCCACATCCCAGTCATTTTTTTAAACTTTTTTATGTGTGTGCTCTGATGGTACCAATTATATTACACATGTTATGTAATGTTATTTATTATTGATTTTATATTCTATGCATCATGATTTTATGTATATTGTAAACATTCTTCTCATTCCATTGGAAGCTCCCCTAATGGGTGTTTCTTTTTTGTACCTGAGCCTATTTAAAGCGCAACTATAAAATATTTTGACCATTCAGTTTTAGTTAGCTTAGGTCATGATAAAATTTTTTCCAATATACATTAATAACCTAAAATGAACAGTTTTTTAAATACATAAGGCTGATTAAGCCCTTATAGCCCTTTCTGGCTCTGACTTATTTCTGTATTACTGCTGGACACGCCCCCTCCCTGCAGATCAGTCCTGAGTGTACAGACTCTGACAGGAGGATCAGATAACAGCCCTGACACAGAGAGAAACATAAACAAAACCTCCTCCCCCTCCTAGCAGCACGTTCTCCCCCCTCCCCTCACAGAGGTGACTAAGCAGAGCTGAGGGTGTTGTGTGTGAGGAGCAGCGCAGGGGAAGAGCTGGAGCTGATATTTTCCTACAGTGTAATGAGAGCAGATGACTGTATCTAATCCCACGGTGTGTGATACCATCGGCTGGGGCTCTGAATCTAATCTTACATTGTGATACTGTATGCTGGGGCTGTATCTAATCCCACTTTGTGTGATACATCTGCTAAGGTGCTGGTCAGTGAATGGAGGGACGCAGCCAGGGAGATGAGGGATAGGCCACGCCCACTTTCTCTCAGCCAGAAGAAAAATTCATTTATTCCTCTGAGCCAAACAACTGGGGATATCTCAGCGCGCGCACAAGCTATCAACGCAGTTTAGGGCTCTTTTTAAAGGGTAACACGTGGGCTTTTTATTTGAGGAATTTCATTTTTTGGCTACTGAAATTATAGTTACGCTTTAAGTAACCCTCCTGCTATCCTATGTTATGCACTTTGTTTTATCTGATGAAGAGGACGTATGTCTTTGAAACGTGTCATATTTGTGCTACACTAAAATAATTTTTTTATTATATTAACCCCTTAGCGACCCATGGCGTACCTGGTACGTCATGGTGCCGCGGAGGGTGTTCAGAGCGGGGTCCCGCCGGGATCCTGGCTGCAATCTGCGGCCGGGCAGTGCCTCTATTAGCCGGCGCGGGTCCCGTTGCCGCTCCATCTAATTAAGCACTTCAATGCAGCTGTCAAACCTGACAGCTGCATTAAAGTGCTTTACACTTCACATCCCTGGTGTCTAGTGGGTCGGATCGCATCGCGGGGGGGAGATCCGTTCTTCTGCCCATGCTGGGCCTCAGCGTCGCAATGGCGCTGATCCCGGCTCGGCAATAGACTGCTGTGGCCTGCAGCAGGCCAAAGCAATCTTTGACCGATGTAATCGATCTTTGCTGTGTATAAACACAGCATTGATCTCTATGAGAGATCAGTGCTGTGTTTATAAAAGTCCCCCAGGGGGGCTTCTAGTTTATGTATAAAAAAAAAGTTAAAAAGTGTTTTTAATAATAAAAAATCCCCTCCCCTAATAAAAGTCCAAATCACTCCCCTTTTCCCATTTTATAAATATAAATTAATAAATAAACAAATAAATAAACATACTTGGTATTGCCACGCACCTAATCCCCCGAACTATTAAATTATCACATTCCTGATCTTGCACAGTAAACAGCGTCAGCGCCAAAAAATTCCAAAGCGCAAAATTGCGCATTTTTGGTCGCATCAAATCCAGAAAAAATTTAATAAAAAGTGATCAAAAAGTTGCATATGCGCAATCAAGGTACCAATAGAAAGAACACATCATGGTGCAAAAAATGACACCTGACACAGCCCCATAGACCAAAGGATAAAAGCGCTATAAGCCTGGGAATAGAGCGATTTTAAGGAACATATATTTGTTAACAATAATTAGAATTTTTTTAAAGCCATTACATAATATAAAAGTTATACATGTTACATATCATTGTAATCGTAACAACTTGAGGAACGTGCATAACAAGCCAGTTTTACCATAGGGCGAACGGCGTAAATGCAAAACTCCCCGAAATCAAAACAAATTCATTTTTTTTTTCAATTTGACAGCGCAAATGATTTTTTTCCGGTTTCGCAGCATATTTTATGGAAAAATAATGCAATGTCATTGCAAAGTACAATTGGTTTAGCAAAAAATAAGCGCTCAAAAAAGTCTCTAGGTGAAAAAATGCAAGCGCTATGGACTTTTAAACATAAAATGGAAAAAGCAAAAGCGCAAAAAAGGGGTTAAATTCATTTATTTAAAGCTTTCGGCCACTTCTCTGTGTGGACAGCGCTGACCCAGAGTACCTTAATTTCTTTTTTAATTTATTCCCTGATTTCCTCCACGGGCCCCATTATTTTGGGAGTATCCTGTGTTTTTGGTACAGTCAGCTTAGCAGTCCCTAGAGTTAGTAGGCCCCTACACAGTGGACTGTTACCAAATAAGACCCTGGATTCGGATTTATACCCTGTTGAGGGGTGATATGCACAAAACCCAAGTGGCGTTCAGGTGAGCACCTTCTCACATAATCCTTATCCTTGGTGTATTGAGGTATCACACGAGGCGCCGGTGCTTCGCTTTTTTCCTCTTTTCTCCCTTGACATTTCTCTATGGCACTTAACATTCATAAAATACTACATTGGGCATTAATATTGGTCACCAGCTACTTTATCTATGTTATTTATCCTTTGTTCTAGAATAAACTGTATCACAGACGAGTCAAAAGAGTCAATAATGAGACCGGTCTAGGAGAGGAAAACCAGTACATTGTGGAGAGCACCGAGTCCTTTCACTTACAGGTAATGCCATGTTTTCCTTAGTTTTGGATATGTTTGATTATATGCTGGATTTAGCAGTCTTGTACTGATGTTGAAATTAGTTTTTGTTTCCTGGCACCTGAAAACGCTTTTAGAAATCTGTCCGACACTGGCCAAACTCATATGATTCTATATCAAACATAACAATTACAAATATCAAACAATTAATTTATCCATATTACCTGCCTACAAATATGAATAATAGCATTTACAATTTATAATACATTGGATGTCTTATTAATTAAACTAAAGTTTTATTGTATTGTAGCCTGACACACGTAAACATGTTTTTGGATGTATATGTCATAACGTGAGATACATAACACAATAATTAATCGATAACCGTTTTTATACATTATTATATATTTGGATTTTTTCTTGTGCAGTCTCGGCAGAAAACAGATGACCCTCATACCAAACTAAGCACTCCATATACTTTGCCGGAGGAAGACCAGGAATCTAACAGAGAAACTGACACTGGATTATGGACTTTATCAACATGGGATACTACAGGCAGACAGGCAGAAGATACGAACCCTGAGCTATTACAGGATAAAGTGCAATTGAACGGAAATGGTTCAAGCACACATGCAGATAATATCTTAAAAGGAGATGATAGTGGCCTATGGTTTGGTGTAATGGAAAAATCCTCTGGGGATTTCCAAAGTAGACATGAAGATACCACTGAAGATGATGTGTTTGAGAGTTTCTCTGATGCTGAGCACAGGATATTTCGAGGATACCTAGATATACCGTATGCAGCCAAGAAGAAGGTTTTCATGGTGTATATTTGTGGAGGGTATCAAGGTAACAGTAGCTTCTTTTCCCCTACAGAGCAATAGAGAATAACAGCAATAGTACTAAATCATCTATTAATAGAACATATATAAAACTAATGCTCTGCATTCGATTACTGGTGGCTGAAGAAATTGGATGCAGCTCTAGTTATTTCTGAAAAACATGGATAATAGCCTATGGCCTTTGGCTGTACCCATGTTTTTCGGGCAGTCTTAGGGCTGCATCCAATTTCTTCAGCCACAGGTAATCAAATTCAGAGTGTTCGGGTTCAGACGAACCAAAGTGCGCTTGAGGTTCACTCATCTTTACTGGTCAACACAACCCCATGAGGGTAGACGCTCTGCTTGCAGTCAGAATGTAGACACAATGGATGCATCAAAGCAACACTTGATGGGGTTTGCCATTTGGTACAGCATATAGGAAGACATAGGAGAAAACTGAGATTTCTTTTCTTTACATTAGATTCCTACCCAGAAAGAAATGCATTGTTTGTCAAGTGTTATCCAGAACTCTACATCTACTTCAAGGAAAGAGGCATTGATTTCCGTATGTTTGATCTGAGATGGGGCTTAAGGGATGGAGTCAGCAATGACCATGTTATACCTTCACTACATCTTAAGACTCTTCAGGAATGCCAGGATGCAGGCCACACAGCATTCTTTGTAAGTCTACACTGAGGTGGTAGAAAAGTACCTAGGTTGACAAACCCCTTCTTATGTGAAATATGTTCTTGACAATCCGTGTATGATGCCACTGTAACCATGGCTGTTCATGTTTAGTGCTTTGTAGGACAAAAATGTGATCAGATGGCTATTCCAGCTATTTTAACCAAAGAAACATTTGAAGGGATCAAATCCTTGCTGGAAACGACAAAGGAAGCTGCAAAACTGAAGGTTCCTGGTGCAACAGAAAGAGATGAGCCCTCTGGAAAAGATGGGAGAATTTATAATGAGTCAGCAGAAACAGCAGATGAGAAGACAGCACTAGACACTTCAGATACCGAAGACTCACTTCAAGATCCTGATGACAAGGGCATGTTTGAAACCACCCACAAAAAATCGTCCCTGAAATATGACAGAGATCTTGCACTTCTTAATCAGTGGTTCAAACTGGACGAGAACTGTGAGCAAAGTGTCTACAGACTACAGGCCATTAGGTAAATGTCTGCTGCCATGCCTCATTGTGATGGTATGTAATGGTGATGGTATGCTGAGGTGCAAGAAAGCTAAGGGTTAAAGTTGGCATTGATGGCATTGATAGCAGCTTTGGTAGGTGCTTCTTTACATTCCAGTGCCCTCTTCTTTTGCTCACACTCTACTAGCAGCACATTTCATTTTTTAGGCTATGTTTACACTACGTATCTTTCCGGCCGTAGTGCGAACCGCGAATATACGCACATAGTTTTGAGGTTGATGCGTTCGCTAGAAGGATACGATATACGCCCGCACAATGCACACTACGTATAAGCTTACAGCCGGATCGTATATGGCGCCGTGAAAAATGAACAAGACCATTGTTTAAGAACGGAAATGTTGAAACCCACGGCCGTGGATTTCCATGCGGTCCCAAACGAAGTACTTATTTCAGCCAAACTGAACTTGATTTTTCGATCCAAAAGGTTCTGTGTGGTTTACGGGGCTGGGCGAAGATTTCCAAGTAAATGACCTGCCTCAGATCGCTTCTAAACAAGCTAGGGAAGCATAACTGTACTACGGGCATATGTTTGCGGTTCGTACGCATCCGGCCGCATGTCGATTTTTCCCACGCCTGAAGTTTCAGCCGCACATGTACGGCGGCGTACAAAATGCGGCTGGACTCGTACGCAGTGTGAACATAGCCTTAGAATGGACTTTAAAGTCATGTTATGCAAACTATGGACTGCATGAACCATAGGGACAGGCTTCTCTTATTACAAAGATCTTTTGAAAACCCAGTAATAAACTAAAACACTGCATTATAGTGCTGCATTCCTTTACACAATACTTGTTTTTAATATGGATGTCAGATGTATGACAGCAGAATGTTTCTTGTGTAGTTTATACGCAACATTACCTGCTGCCATTCAGAGTTTGTCCCTCACAAATAATGCCCAAGCTAATTGTTTGCACATTATCTGTAAGTTTTGTCCTGTGGATGGACTGGACTACTTTACCAATTTCAGTGAAATGTTCTTTAATGTAGTATTACCTGCGAGCAGCATGTTACAGAACAACAGGAGCTGAGCAGATTGATAGAAAAAACAGGGAATTAAATAAATAAATTACAAGTTATATTAAATCTTTTCCACATATATATATATATATATATATATATATATATATAATCTCAATCAGCTGATCTAGTGCTGCTCTATAACATGCTGCCTGCAGAGAAAAAACAAAAGAGTGGCGCCTCCTTGTGCAATAAAAGAGAGAGCAACTGTATCCTGTCAGGCTGCTATAGGACGCACCCACCTGAAGGAGTTGTGCAATGAATGGGCACAACTCTATTGTAGGTATACACAGACTGACACTGTAGCTGCTCCTAGGGGTGGCACCACCAAAGGTGGGGGGTAGGCAAGCAGGAGTGTGATGCTGGGTCATTGGACCAGGTAGAACCCTCGGAGTGGATCAGCACAGATGTAGTAAGATTCCAGGCCACGGTCACAAACAGGGACCACAAAGTAGTCAGACCAAACAGTTAATTTATTAGCAACGCGTTTCAGCCCTATTAGATACAACACAGACCTTTCTCAAGCAATGCAATGCTGCCTGCAGATAAGACCATTTATTAACATGATAGGTTCCCTTTAAGACTTGACTAGGATATGTTAATCATCATATCTTGTAGTGATGGCAGGGAGAAGGCCATGCAACTACTACTTGGGAGTATATAAAATATTTATTAAATAATGTGCAATTCAATGTATCATGTCCTTGGGTGAGTACTAAAGTACTAGGTAATAAAATAGTGCATTTTCTCTACATACAAACTAAAAAGCATGATAAATATTGCACTGTTCCATTGCAGCACTCATTATGGAGATATATTTAGCAAGGACCCTGTACGTCGGCAACAAGCTAAAAGTAAATGGCTTGGTACGATGCAAAGACTATATGAGATCCTCCAGGAATACAGTCCACAGGTGCTGGGTAAAGAAGCTGCAGCAAAGCTCCTAAAATCAGGTAACTAGTCAGGTTCACAGAATTAAATACTGTTGGATTTTTAAATAACATGTCAAGACTTAACTATCGCCATGCTGGAAGGGCAGATATAGCTTCTTCAGCATTTGGATGCCCCTTACTGGAAGGACTAGGCCAGGGACTTTAGGAAGATGAACTTTCCTTGACGTCAATTGTTTGTCTATTGTCATAGACAGCTTGTATTGTTTTTGACTAATATTCAATCCTAATTACAATCCAGTCCCTAGATTGTTATATTTGAGCAAAGATTTCCCCTCTCTGCAGTAATTTTAAGGGATCATGGACTTTGCTGTATTGTGAATATGTGCGGATCAGATCTTTTACTCTCTTTGTGGCCATACTGTAATACTGTGCTCCTGATTTTACACACAGAGCGTTCAATATTTGTGAGAAGAAAATTTGGCCTGCTACATTACATACTATATCACATACCTTTCTTTAGTGTTTCTAGGGTAAAATATAGTGTATAATGTATGATGGCACATGGAATACATATGTGTAAGTCATATTGATCTGTAGGGACTCCCTTTGCAGGATTAACAGGTTATATTTAGAGAATAGCAATGTCTCTCATTAAAAAGAATAGAATAGTTTGGAATTATGGAAAGGAAACAACATTTATGTATCTGTATCTCTTACACTAGTGGTTCAGCAAGAAATAGACCAGGCTTTTAAAGTTGGAGGAAGCCCAGAAGATCACTTCCACTGCTTTAAACGAATCATCAGTGACATCAAATATAATCTGTCCAGCAGCCGAGCTTCTGACTACATTGATGTCCTTCCCCTGAAGCCTGAGATCAACAAGACTCTGCATGACGCACAACAGGCACTTATCAAGGAAATCCATCAGAGGGTAGATATTATATAATACCTGTAAATAAAACACTAGGGTATTTATAGAGAAATCTCCCCAAAATGCCCTTTTCATACCTTTTGTGTACTGAATATGCCAGAAAAGTTTTCTTTCCATGTCTTTCAGCTGCGTCACACAAACATCTACGAGTACAGTGTCAGCTGGGGATGGGAGGGAATAAATCCTGTTAGCAACAGATCGCATGCATATTATCTGGAACGCCTGTGTAGTGATTTTCAAAGAAAAGTCATTGGACACTTCAGCAGGTTTGTATAAAAGTTACACTATAGCCTTGAATTGTGGAACCCTACCTATACAGAATTGGACTAGGTCCTCTTTTAATAGCATGGTGAACTCTGTACCTATAGTAGGTTGCCTAGAAGATTTACCAAGCAATAGAAATCTTCATACATTGACAAGGGGATTGGGTATTAAGTAATGGCTCTGGCTTTTCACTAAAGGAGTTTGAAGGTGGATTTCCCCATCATAGAACCTGTCAGCTCTGTATCATGCAGAGAGTTCAAGTGTCAGCATACACGCCTCTCTCTATCCCCAATGCTTCTTGCCTTGAATGATTGACATATAGAGTCCTGCATGTCAATCACTCAAAACAGGGAGGATTTGGAGAAGAAGGAGATGTTGCTCATACTGAAACTAGGAGTCCAGTGGTGGTCTTACCTCATCATTGGCAGTCTTTCCTGTATGAGTTTAAATACAGTTTGTCAATCACTAATTAAGACCGCCCACTGGACTCCTAAGCCAATCACAAGCAGAAACTTCAATCAGTACCTTGTAAGTTATACTGAATCTTTCTCCACAAAAACTATATATTGTATTAATCTGCTCAGCTCATCCTTCTTTGTAACATTGTACTGACAGATAAGCCGGCATGTTTAACAAGCCAGGTTTCATTTTAAGTTGAGTTTACGGCATCTGTGAGATAGCTTTGTGGCTGTAACCAGTGATGGTATTAACAAAAGCCAAAGAAAGGGACTTATGTAATATTTTATTGTAGAACATACCATGTACCCTGTGAGCCTGAAAAGACTTGGAAGAGAAAGGAATTTTTCAGGAATCGGAGAAATGAGGAGATTTTAGAGCATGCCACACACTGCCATACCCTGTGAGTACCCTACCTCAATATGAATCACAATGTCTGCAATGGATGTGAACATCTCTTGTATATACGGTCCTTGGATATAGTATACAGAGCATTCTGATGAGATTGGGTTGGGTTTACACTAAGGATTTTGGCTATAAGCAGGAGCAGGGACATTGAATAGACAATGTGTAAATGTAATATGGCTGCACAGGATAACCTGAAGATGTATTTTATTCCCTTCTAGAGTAAAAACCTTTATTGGTCGAGAATCTATTATGATTCAACTTCAAGACTGTGTGAAATCTTCTAACAGACGTCTGGTTGTAATACATGGACAGCCTGGCAGTGGGAAAAGTGCTATAATAGCTAAGGTGTCTACAGCAGCATCACAATGGGTTCCTGGGTAAGGTATTCACATGCACAAATGCCTTTAATGTGTTTTACAGTTGCTGCTTTCCATGATATTAAATTACATTTTGTGTTATAAATACAGCTGGCATACACAGTAAACAGTGTAAAAGCTATGGTAAATACAAGAGTGTTACTACCTGCAGCAGCCAGTCTGAATGGTAGGAAAATCCCTGAAGGGGTCAACCCACTGTCCATGTGCCTTATGGGGCTCTATGGGTCTATAGGCCATAGCGGAGATCCACTTCCAAACAGTGTCTTATGCACTGATGGACTTCTAACTATAATCCAAGTGGCCATACCTATGACACTACATTTCTACTGTTGCTGCTGAAATGTATAGTTAGATGCAGGCTCCCTGGGTAGAATCTGATATTTTCTGAACATTTTAAAAACTGGAACCTCAGTGATTAGCTGCCATTTCTCCCATATTAAAGGGGTTATCTGTCATGGAAACACCACTATAAGCAAATGTAATATAGTAATAACTACATAAAATGTGAAATCCTTAGTTACTACGGTAGCCCACTCTATTCACTTGTGTAAAAAAGAGAAATTCCATGTTAATAAATGTTATGTTTTGGAGTATATAGCGTTCATTGTGTAAGATTTGGAGAGGTTTTCTGTTTCCCTATAATTGTGTAAGATATATTCAAACATTTTCATTCTCCTTTGAACTAACAGGGACCTGAGAGTTGTGACACGGTTTATTGGTGCCACTGGGGACAGCCGACACACTCGCCTGCTGCTACAAAGTCTGTGCTACCAGATAGCTGACATATTTAACCTGAAAACACACTTCTCAGAGGTACCAGCCATATACTATACCATATACAGCCATATTACTATGCACTAAATATACCATTTTTGTAAGACAGAGGAGAAACTAAATGCCTGCAAAAATACTGGGGAAAAATATTCACCTTATACCTGTCACATTATGCTGAAAAGTATGTTTTGGCATACATTTCTGCACTGGCATGCCTTTTTTCTACACTGTATTAAAAAGCTAAGTCAACTACATTTTTAATACATCTTACATCTATGGATGAGATATATAACTTGATGGGGTACAGTTACATACATTTGGGCTATGCATTCGCATATCTATAAATGAGTCTATGATGGCTATGCTTTACCAGAATTGTGAAAACAGCCTATACAGTAGAGAATATACACATACATCCACCTGTACTACGTAGAGTAAGTTTGGAGAGTCTGGCTTTGTTATTGAGTGTTGATATATTATTGATTTTACCCTTTTGTTTTTCTTTATATTCTAAGAATCAAAAAGGATTGACAAATGAGTTCTCGACTCTTCTAGAAATGGCTACTGACAGTAGACCACTCATGGTAATCCTGGATGGCATAGATGAGTTATCACAAAGTGAAGCGCATCTGTCCTGGATACCCACAGAGCTGCCCCCACATGTGTATTTAATTGTATCTGTCTCATCTGAGTCGGAGTGCGCCTCCCTCAGGCATTT
This sequence comes from Dendropsophus ebraccatus, assembly GCF_027789765.1. Classification (NCBI taxonomy): domain Eukaryota; kingdom Metazoa; phylum Chordata; class Amphibia; order Anura; family Hylidae; genus Dendropsophus; species Dendropsophus ebraccatus. The sequence goes on from NC_091460.1 coordinate 70,742,223, forward strand.
ACAGGTAATCACAACTATTGTTTCTGTGTATATTAGAGCAGTGATTTTCAACCTTTTTTTATTTTAAAAAAGTGAAATAAAAAAGGATAACCCCCTAATATATACAATCCCATGTAACCTCATACATACAGTCCCATGTATTCCCATATATATATATATATATATATATATATATATATATATATATAGTCCCATGTAAACTCATACATACAGTCCCACGTATATAAGCACATAATTATCAGCACCATATACTGTGGTGATGTGCACTGTATAGCACCACAGTATATGGTGCTGATAATTATGTGGCTCATATACTGCAATATAAAGGGGTACAATGAGAAGTACTATGGCCATGAAGCCAGAGTACAAGTGCCCCCTGCTTTGCCCTCATACAGTAATAATGCCACTTGCAGTATGCCCCCATATAATAATAATTCCCCCTGCAATATGCCCCCATATAATAATAATGCCCCCTGCAGTATGCCCCCATATATTAATAATGCCCCCTGCAGTATACCAATATGCACCAATAGTTTTAAAAAACAAAACCATCATACTCACCTAATCTGCGCTGTGTGGCTGCAGGCAGCAGCTCTCCCTCCTCTTCAGGCTCCATCCTGTGAGCCGTGGGGACTGAACCTCCGGCAGATGTGATGACGTCACATCATCACGCCTGCCGGAGAGGTCACGTTCCGGCGTCCCATAGGCTGCTGGCATGAAGTGCCGCGGCCTATGGGAGTGAATGTCAGAGCAGGATGCTGACAGGTCCTGCTCCGACATTCTTCTCGATTGAATGTTTCACCCACTCACTGTGTGAGCGGGCAGAACATCAAACCGATCGGCATATCCCTAGAAGCTGCGCGGCCGCAGCTTCTAGGGATATTAAAGGGACAGTGTCGCATTTCCCACCGGGATCCCGCGGCACCCCTGTCGGGTTCTCACGGCACACCAGTGTGCCGCGGCACCCCGGTTGGGAAACGCTGTATTAGAGTATGAAACCTATGTAAATCTGTCACTTATTTCAGGCAAATGTATCCATTATTATCTGTATTCAGGAAATACATGACTTGTACTGTTAATTATTCCAGGTCATTTCCTTTGCTAAGAACGATCAGTTGAGTAACAACTACTGTATTCCCAATTGATCTACCTATTTGGCCCAGTGTGGTATTATCTAATGTGGAGTTAAATGATTGTGTTTGACAGATACAGAACACTTCAGCCCATAAAATTAAAACAATGGGGGACAATTGAACTCTTTCCATAGACATAGAGGCCAGTTTTTACATGATTTCACAAAAAAAAAAGTCTCATATCTAGGAAAATGGGTGGTACATACAATTGTTATGATTATGAGCCATCCAGGTGCGTATATCTCCGTATCTTGTGCCTTATTACTATATCCTTTCCAGATCACTGTTTACTATGTAGGCTACTAAACGCTCAACTGGTAAATGCAATACAGTAGTCAGAAAATGCATTTCCATTACATTACTTTCTTAGATGTTTCCATTTTATTTTGTTGCAGAAACTTACATTGGAGCAGAATATTATTCCGATACCTCCCTTAAGTTCAGTGGAAATAAGTGATATGATTGAGTTGTGGCTGACTAGAGATTGTCGTAAACTCACTGGGCACCAAAGAAGTGTCCTACTAGAATCCTGTGCTGCATGTCCTCTTCCACTCTATATAGTGTGCTCTTATATGGAGTCACATCAGTGGACGTCCTATACCCCTGACAATGAAATCCTTCTACAGCCTAATATTTCTAAGATGTATTATTGGTTTCTAACAAAATTAGAGAAGAACCATGGTGACCAAGTAGTAAAAAAGACCGCATGCTACATTTCACTGTCCAGAAACGGCATAACACAAGAAGAACTCCTGGATTTGTTGTCACTCGACCAAGCTGTAATGGATGAAATAAGACAATACCAGGGACTTACTGTGCCGGTGTTTCCAGAAGTGCTCTGGATCAAGCTACGTAATGACTTTGGGACCCACTTGGTAGAGCAAAGGACAGATGATAGCTATGTCATTAACTGGGCTCACAGCCACTTTAGGACAGTCTGTATGAATAGATATGTTAAATCTAAGGATTATCAACTTTCTATCCACTCCGCATTTACTGATTACTACCTGGAAAGTCGGAGTCGCCATAAACTTAACAAAAGTGATCCAGTCACATCAATCATGCCACTGTCATGGGTGGTAACGCATGAAAACAGGACTGCCCATGTGTTTAACCTGCGAAAAATCCTTGGAATATCCTGTCATCTGTTGCAGTCTAATCAGATGCAGCGGCTGGTGACAGAGTGCATATTCAATTATGAGTATCTGCTACATAAAGCCTGGGCTACCTCCGTGGTGGAGATCCAGGAAGACATAAAGGTGGCCATGAATCCTGAGAGGTAAGACATTTGCTAGGGAGGCAAATATATTTCAGCAAGAATAGTTGTCCTCATACTCAAGTCTCATGTTGCTGTTTTCTAACAAATGAGATTTATATTACATAACTGTATAGAAGACCATGAAGGCAGAAATTCTAATAAATATTGCAGCTATATGGCACTATGATAGAAAATGTGTCCATTGGCAGCAAAGAAAACTATCAAAGTTTTGCTCCTCCCTAGTTATTATACATATTATATATGGATTGTAAAAGCTTTACTATTTTTACACTTTGGTTTTCTTGGCTTTATTGGCTTCAATAATTACTCTGAACATTTTATGACCATGAACAAAAGTTCAGGTCCTCAAGAGAGACAATATAAGGGAAGAGTAGATCTAGCCTTTTAGAGACAGAGAGAAGGCAATAGGAGGAATTAGAGTTAGTATTTATTGTACTAGATCAAATAGATAAAAATGATAATAATGTTATACATTATACATACAAGAGAATAAAACACAAGGGGAATATCAATCATAATGATGGTATAATAAATGAGTCCAATCATAAAATAAGTTCAATCATAAAATAAAGACAATATGGTATACCAAAAGAAAAGAAATGAAAAATCAAAAAAAAATAAAAATTGATGTATAAAAGTATAATGTATAACATTATTATCATTGATAATCTCCCATATGCATGATTTTTATCTATTTGATCTATTACAATAAATTCTAACTCTAATTCCCCCTATTGCCTTCTCTCTGTCTCTAAAAGGCTAGATGGCTAGATCTACTCTTCCCTTATATTGTCTCTCTTGAGGACCTGACCTTTTGTTCTTTGTCTGTATACATCTCTCCCAGGGTATAGGAGTCCCTTCCAGGTTAACCTCGTTAGGCATCCAAGTTGCAGTTGATCTCACACTTATCCTTTGTTCTTCAACATTTTATGACCATGGCCTATAATGTTAAAGGGTGTCAGCCAACATGGAAATGATTCTTAAAGGGGTATTCTCATCTCAGCTAATATACATAAACCAATAGTGGAATGGGCACCACCAACTATGAGTGCAGTAAAATATACATAAATTATATAACCGCAGCGAAAGAAAAAAAAAGCTGTATAATACTACAAGTAACACACATCCAAACAATTATGAATAATGATACGCAGTCATTTTATTATTGCCAAGAAAATAAACACAAATATAAAGACAGCTACCGAATACCCCATTGTCACAAAAAAAGTGCACATTGTGAACCCAATTAAAAACAATTAAAACCACTTGAACTATGGCTCTGTCCTGTATGGAGGAAAAAGGCATACAGTGTGTGAGCATGGACTTGGGCTATGTTCACACTATGTAAAAGTTTGGCCATTGTTGCAATCTGCAACAACGGCCGTGTATGCCTAGTAACGGGGCATGCTCTTCTATAGGATCCCGGCCGGAGCTAATACACATAGTATACGCTACGGCTGGATTCCCATACGGTGCCGCAAACAACTGACATGTCAGTTTTCTGCAGCCACAATTCAGTGAATTGCGGCCGCAGAAAGCTCTGTCAGTTCACACAATGAAGCGAGTGGCTCCGGCCGCAAGCTTCATTGAGTGCTGTGAGGAGTTCTGATGCGGGCGCGCGCTGATGCACCCGCATCAGAACACTGTGGTCGGAAAGATAATCCAGCCAGTACTGCAGTACCGGCCGGGATGATCTTTTCAGAGACTGGCCACTCTGTGACCCAGCCGGGTCATGAAACGGCCGGTCCTATACACCATGTGAACATGGCCTTAACCTGTATGTTTGAAATTGTGGCATAATGTAGCAATCCAACCGTGGCACAAGGGTAAAGTAAGAATATGGGTCCCAATGCATTGGAGAATACAGCATGTGTATTGCCTCTCTTGGAGGCTTCGTCAGGAGTCCAAGAGAGGCAATACGCATGCTGGATTCAGGTTTATTTTTTTTTTTGGCAATAATAACATTTGGAGGTGTGTTACTTATAGTATATATCCTTTTCTACTTTCGCTGTGGTTATCTCAGCTAATATAGCTATACTTGTAGGATTGGTCAGTTTAAATATTTGCAAACTTGTCTCCTTCTCTTGATAGGTGAGCTGTTTTCCTTCCATTGTTGACAGCTCATTGTTTAGGTTACAGACCAACACTCATCTCTTAAAACAGTGGTATGGCAAGTGTATGTGTGTATATATATATATATATATATATATATATATATATATATATATATACACTGTATATATATATATATATATATATATATATATATATATATATAGCTATGTAGATGTATAGAAATATAGGGAGACATTTACAGACACGAAGTTTCATAATTTATTAAAAGTAATATTGTAGATCTACCATGGGTATGAATACAAGGGTCCCCTTCTAATGTGTATGACCCTCTAAATTTTATTTTAGCATTGCGATGCATGATTTATGAAAAATGTATTCTCAAGTAGTAAGTTACCTGGATGTTTGTTATTACATTCTGCTTTCTGATTGACAGGCCAGTGCTTGACTTGAATCTGCTATCTGAAACCCTTCAGTTATCTATGAAGGTGCTCCGGAGAGACCCCTGTCAGCTGGCATCACAGCTTAAAGGACGTCTACACCAGATAGAAGCCTCAGATAAACCTGTGGCGCCTGGTAGGGTTAAATAAGTAATATCATCAAGCAAAAATTCAATATGAATTGCTTAGTGTTAGATATAAATATCTATCTGTATATTAACTGTAGATATTAAATACACTGGTCCCTCAACTTACAATATTTTCAACTTATAATGTCACTTTCTGGACCATCTTAAGTCAAGACCAGACTCAACATACAATGTCACAGACAGTCAGGATCTGTAACACATGTGAATAGCTAGATAATAGACCAATGAAAGTGGCCATTTTACTGGTAAAACCCCAGTACAGTAATACCTCGGTTTTCGAACGCTTTGGAACTCAAACTGCTTGGTATTCGAACGAAAATTTACCCAGAAGTAGTGTTTGGAATTCAAACTTTGCTCGGTTTTCGAACGTTTTTCGAACGTTTTTGCGAGGGTGGATGGTGGGTTGTACCTGGCGAGTTAAGCAGTGGTGAGGCTTCACATACAGTACATTGCTGTATAAGACTGTTGGAGTGCATATACAGTGCAGTAGTAGTACAGGCAGTGCACCACCATCTCCCATACATTACAATGCTTGGATGGGGGGGACGCTATACAGTAAAGGATGGGTGAGGAGTTGGTGACTACTGTACTATAATTGCTGGTTCTGATGAACATTTCTTATGTTTAATGTCCTGTACAGTATAGTGCTGTTCTGTACTGTACTGTAGTGATTATACTGAGCACTTATCAGTGTAATAAATGAGTATTGTAGGTAATTATTGGTGGCTGCTGGAACTAATTGATCACATTTACATTATTTCCTATGGGAAGACACTGCTCGGTTTTCAAACTGCTTGGGTTTCAAACTGCTTTCCGGAACCAATTAAGTTCGAGAACCGAGGTACCACTGTATTACTGAAGTGCATGCACTGGTTGGCTGTCTAGTAGCACATGTTAGTGTGCGTGTGTGTGTCTGGTATCTCCTCTCTGCGGTATAGCGTATTACTACATGTCCTATACTGCTCTTTACCTAGGCCAGGATGAATTGCTCCTTTGGACACCAGGTGAGGGTGGCTCCATGTTATTTATCTGGGACCCTGTGTGATCTATACAGGACCCTGAAAACCCTACAGTCCTCCACATAGAAAGTAATTTACAGTCTCCAGTAGCTCCTTCTGACTGTTGTATGTCAGGGCTTGATTTAACCATATTAGTTATCTGCTTATTTTTCTGTAAATCTTCATCTTTTTCTTATTTTAGGACTTCAGAACCAATTACCAGTTTTCTTGAGTTTTGGTCTCAACATACAATGGTTTTAAGATACTTTGGTCTTCCTGGAACCAATTGTTATTGTATGCTGAGGGACCACTGTATACTAATTGTAGATGGTATAATTATTATATTGGTTATTGTGCTGAAATTTACTATTATATATTATTCTATGAGTCTGTGCCTGAACCATGTTTAGTGCCAACATGCAAACTGCTCTAAGGGACAAGATAGGTCACTGAGACTGTGTTCACACCCTTTACATCACAGTAATCTCGCTCAACAAACCAAAATCTCATGAAACTAATTCTTAATATATGCTGCAGGAAATATATGTACTAATGCAATAATAACTTTAATAGGATCTATTGTTTGGTATATTTTAGGGTATGTTCACACAGCTGACTTGTTGCAAGAATACCCTCTATACCATCTGTATTGTTTCTGTAGCATGGGCATGAACATTATGCAAAGAAATGTGTAGAATAGTCACTGAAATGCAGTGTCGAACTGGCCCATCAGAGGATTCTTTGGAGGGCCCCCAGCTCTAGAAACAGCACAAACACTGCCTGACATGTAGTTTCTCACTGGTTCTTCATTGTTGGGCCCGCAGGATCATTTCCTTTGGTGGGCCCCAGATACCCTAGTCTGACCCGGCTGAAATGTGTCTTACTAATGTATAGTGTGAACATACTGTATTCTGAGGGTATGTTCACACTACGAAATACGCAAGGAAATTTCAAACAGAGGCCACATGGTGGACTCCGCTTAAAGTTCCGACTGTCCCATTGACTTGAATTTTCTCAAACTCAATCCTCCATCCACCCAAAGAATTGACATTTCCTCACATATTCCATAGTGTGAACGTACCCTTACATTATTTGGGGCAAAGTTTAATTTGAACAAACTAAAAAGACTTTCTTAAAGGATGAAGACCACTTAAAGCTAATGTAACATAGAGTACTTGATATATCAGCAAGGGACACTGTTTTACCAGGTTTCCATACCTAAGCTTGTTGTCTATGAAGACTTTAAATGTTATAGTATGCATGTTTAATAATCAAATATTGTTATTCATAGGTGATCCCAGGAAATATCCATTACTGCCATCTTTGATGTCTCAATGTCAGCAGTCTTCTATTGCCACTTTTATACCTTCATTCACATGTCTTCTGCCACCCGGGGGGATTCTCTATGACACCTTAGCAGGTACACTGGCTGTCTGTATCACATGATTTTCATGTATCAATAATTATATATTATTTTTTAATTTATCAACATCCAAAATATAATGTTTAACACTCTTCTGAAAAACTACATAGTAACCATACATTTTCTTTTACATTATTATGGTATTCTGCTATCAGAAAATCACATTAGAATAAAACTTCCCTATTTATATAACTTACTAATATAGGATTTTTACAAATCGTACTACTTTGGAATGCCTTTGCTTGACTCAACCCCGGCAGGAAGTTGTGCAGTCCTTTTATTTACAGTGTGGTGTGTCTCAGCAGCTCCCATGTTCTGCCTGTCGAGATGACAAATTATCCCCTGCTGTCTCAGGAAGCTTTACTGGTCTCTGAGCTTAAAGTGTCACTGTCGTTAAATTTTCTTTTGGCAGAAATCAATAGTCCAGGCGATTTTAAGAAACTTTGTAATTGGGTTTATTAGCCAAATATGCCATTATCTGCATTTAAAAAAGCCTTTTCCCAGGTCCCCCCCTCCTCTCCTCTCCTTTCTGTCATCCACTACTCAGAATCAGGAAATCTCGACTGTTTTTTCATCAGTCGGATCTGTCTGGTCTATGAAGGGGGAGGGGGAAGGAGCGAGATTAGCGAGCAGCTGAGAGCCGAGAACAAAGGATTGCTCAGCGGGGGAGCTATTCAGAGCCCTAATTAGAGGTCAGAGAGGTCTTTTGGTGACTGTCAGAGGAGAGAGCCCATGATGTGAATGTAAATTAACTCTTTGTTGTCCTGTTTTAACGACAGTGACACTTTAAAGGAGAAGTCCAGTGAAATTTTTTATTAACCCCTTCACATCAGCAATCTGTATAAATATGTTTCTACTACACATACCCCATGCAGTAGGAATGTATATATACATTCCTGCTGTGATGGGGTTAATGATGTGAGCGGGAGCATAGCGATCTCGCTCACATCAAAGTCCAGGGCCGCAGGTAATGGGAGTCAGCTGCGATCCCGCAGCCGACTCTCATTAACCCCTTAAACGCCGCGATCTACAGCGATCATGGCGTTTAAGGTGCTCAGTGACAGATCAAGCATCTGTCACTGAGTGATCGGGACCCTCGCAGTGCTGACAGGCGGGGGTAAGCCCTTACCTCCATCTTGTTGGATGGGCGATCCATGTGTAGAGTCTGCTCTCAGGCAGGCTCTATACATAGATCGCCGATAACACTGATCTATGCTATGCTATGGCATAGCATAGACCAGTATATGCAATCTAATGATTGCATATTTTACAGTGATAAAAGTGAAAGAAAAAAAAGTGATTTAAAAAAGTTTTATACAAGTATTAAAAATTTTCTTATAAACCCCCTCCCAATAAAAGTTTAAAAGACCCCCTTGCCCATTATACAAATGTAAATAAATAAACAAACATATTTCATATCGGTGTAAACAGAAAAAAAAAAAAACGCACCAGGATTGCTGATCTTATTAAATTATATATCACGAAAAAAAAAAAAAAAAGCAATCAAAATTTTTCTGTTACACCAATATGATATTAGTAAAAACTAGAGATCATGGCACAAAAAATGACACCCCAACCAGCCCTGTAGGTGGAAAAATAAAAGCACTATGGCTCTTAGAAGGCGGGGAGGAACATTGCATTAATTTGACCCAGCCTTTTGTGAATCAAAGGGCTCTGTCTTGAAGGGGTTAAAGTATTGTATTGCCCCCCAAAAGTTATACAAATCACCAATATACACTTGTTACGGGAAATGCTTATAAAGTGCTTTTTTTCCCTGCACTTACTACTGCATCAAGGCTTCACTTCCTGGATAAAATGGTGATGTCACAACCTGACTCCCAGAGCTGTGCGGGCTGTGGCTGCTGGAGAGGATGATGGCAGGGGGGGGGGACACTGAGGGACACAGGGCACTGGAGGGACACTGAGCATCCCTCTGCCATCATCCTCTTCAGCAGCCACAGCCCGCACAGCTCTGGGAGTCGGGTCGTGACATCACCATTTTATCCAGGAAGTGAAGCCTTGATGCAGTAGTAAGTGCAGGGAAAAAAAGCTTTTTATAAGCATTTCCCGTAATAAGTTTATATTGGTGATTTGTATAACTTTTAGGGGGCAATATAAATTTTCACCAGCGTTCTCCTTTAAGTCCAGTGCCTTGATTGATATCACCACCTTTGACCAGCCCTCACAGCACACACTACCATCTCCCTGCCATATACATATGTATCTTGATTGGGACATTTAAGGGATAAGTGAGGTTTTCAGCATGGTGCCTTGTACTGAGCAATGTGACAGGTAGAGGAGCAGACAGGGAATTAATACAGCAGATGCAATGTGCTGCAGCATCATTGAGCAAGCAAGTGAAAGGGGTTCCGTGGGATGGAGTTGGCAGAGTGTGAAAAAAATGGGAATTAAAGGACTGCAGACCAACAAAACAAACTCAGAACTTGGGCGAACAGGTAAGCAATTCTATATGCTTCTGCAGAATTTGTATTTGATTTTTTGCTGTGGGAATTGGTGTACTCCTCTTAAGCACAACAAAGAAGTACTATTGTACACTAATAACATTGTTCTTGTATAGGTCACACCGACAGTATTACTGCAGTTGCAGAAGCACAGACTGATCTACGAGCAATGACAGCATCCAGGGATGGCACCCTGAAGGTTTGGGACCTAGTAGCTGGGAAGCCTGTATTCACTCTTCCTGGTATTGGAAAGCACATTGACTCCATTACTGTGTGCATGCAGAACAGAATAGTTGCTGTCACTCAAGATCACAGTTTCCAGATATGGGACCTCTCATCAAGCACCATGGTTTATTCTGCCAGTGACTGTTTGGACGCCCCTATCTTGACATCTGCTATGGATGGCCAGCTTCTCTTAGCTTTTTTTGATGGAAGCCATTTAGTTAAGGTGAGTTCTCTAGGTGTGATAAGGATAACCACTATAGATGTTTTATATAGAAATCAATCACTTGGTAAAGTAAATATGGGAAAGTACAGTACAAGTTTTCATAAGACTGCTGTAGAAATTCTGTTTAGATGGTGAATATACAAGTAAATTATGTTTTGCACTTCGTCTTTACTTGACATTTTATTCATGGTGTCATACATTCCAGGTGTTTGATTTGGCTGACTCCTGTAAGCTTGTCTGTAATGTAGGAATCCCTGCAGATGAAATGCCAGTTCATAAAAACCATTCCATTCTGGTTTCTAGAAATTCATTTAAAGAGTACATTGTATTCGCCTACAGGTAAGCTCAATACAATACATTGTATGGAACAAGGTGTCAATATACTTAAAAGGAACTAGTCACAATGAAAATTACATATACCGGGTATAGAGCAGGAGGAGCTGGGCAGATTGAGCACAGCTAGTAATTTGTTCATATTAGCATCTGCTCATTCTAAGTTTAGGAGTCCAGTGGGCGGTCTTAATGAGTTATTTACCATTATTTCTGTATTCACACCCATGCATACAAAATTGTCAGTCACTGATTAGGACCACCCACTGGACATTAAAGGAATACATTATTAAAGATATTGAATCTTTTCCAACAAAACTACATTGATCTGATCAGCTCCTCCTATTCTATAGCATGCTTATATAGAAGCCCAATTACAACTGCAGCCATGACGTTGCTGAGATTGCTTTGTGTCTCTGGCCTCCATCAGCTGCATAGGGTTGGTTTGAGTATTGGATGTCTTTGATTTATGTAAATACCAGCTTAGTTATACAGGTAGTATAGAATCATATACTATATGCTCCTTGGTACTGAGAATATTGTAGTTATTCAAATTATTTTTGTTCAATGTAATACTTTTTTTTAAGTATTGCAATAACACAGGCATGTCCAAAGTCCGGCGTTCCGAACTTTTACGGCCCCCCAGGTGTCCGGCAGCAACAGATGCCTTGTGCCACGCCACTCTAGTGCACAGAAAAGGAAAGCCGAAATCTCGCGATGTCCGAGATTTCGGCTTTTCTTTCCCGTGCACTAGAGCAGTGTTTTTCAACCAGTGTGCCGCGGGCGCCGTCCCCCTCACCTACTGGCCCGAACGTGCTCCTCCAATCAGGGGAGACCAGGAGCGTGGTGCGCCACGCACCACGCTCCCGGTCTTCCCTGATTGGAGGAGCACGTCCGGGCCAGTAGGTGAGGGGGATGGCGCCCGCGGCGAGCATCTCAAGGAAGGTGAGCAGGGATGGGGGAGAAACAGGAGAAAAGCAGGGGGGAGAGAAACATGGGGATGGGGGATAAGCAGGGGAGAGAGAAACATGGGGATGGGGGAGAAGCAGGGGAGAGAGAAACATGGGGATGGGGGAGAAGCAGGGGGGAGAGAAACATGGGGATGGGAGAGAAGCAGGGGGGAGAGAAACATGGGGATGGGGGAGAAGCAGGGGGGAGAGAAACATGGGGATGGGGGATAAGCAGGGGGGAGAGAAACATGGGGATGGGGGATAAGCAGGGGGCAGAGAAACATGAGGATGGGGGAGAAGCAGGGGGGAGAGAAACATGAGGATGGGGGAGAAACGGGGAGAGAAACAGGGGGATGGGGGAGAAACAGGGGGGAGAGAAACATGGGGATGGGGGAGAAGCAGGGGGGAGAGAAACATGGGGATGGGGGAGAAGCAGGGGGGAGAGAAACATGGGGATGGGGGAGAAGCAGGGGGGAGAGAAACATGGGGATGGGGGAGAAGCAGGGGGGAGAGAAACATGGGGATGGGGGAGAAGCAGGGGGGAGAGAAACATGAGGATGGGGGAGAAGCAGGGGGGAGAGAAACATGGGGATGGGGAGAAACGGGAGAGAAGCAGGGGGGAGAAAAAACATGGGGATGGGGGAGAGAAACAGGGATATCCCTTTTGTGTTTATCGAAACAGGCCCAGGTTTCACACTGAGTGAGTATAAATACATTTAGAATCTATATTATTAACTATATGTATAATATGTACTGTTTTAGTGTCATTTTGTGCCATTTTGGTTGGTGGTGTGCCCCGGGATTTTTTAAGTATAAAAAGTATGCTGTTTTCAATAAACTTTGTAAAAAAAAAGTGTATTTGCATTCATTTTAATGGTCCAAAGAATGTCAAGCAAAATGGTCGGCCCTCGCACATGTTCACTTCATCAAATTTGGCACTCTTCGAAAAAAGTTTGGACATGCCTGCAATAACAGAATACAGCGAGTTCTTTAAACTCTGGAATGCATGTTCTAGTGGAATGCAGACTCCGGAAACATTTATGTGAATGTGTGCAGTGCGAACTGATTTATATAGCATGTTTATTGGACGTTTTATTATTAAGCCAAGCAAAAGCGACGTTTTGGGAATTTGAGATTGCCATTTCACTAAAGTTTCATTTTCAGTGCAGAATACATGAACCATATTTATTTTAAGCTAAACATTTATTGTAACTCTTCCATCTCAGTTATAGGCAGTGTCATCTGCTAAACCCATAACCTTCATGAACATGTTTCCAACCATTGATAATAATAATTAATATGACCTTTTTCTACATATAGGCCATGTTCACACAAAGTAAGTACAGTATTAATCAGGGCCGTTGTTGCTGATTTGCAACACGGCCGTGATTACTACTTCACTTACATTGTGCTGCAGCTGAGGGAATCCCGGTCGGAGTGTATACACATAGTATACACTCCAGACGGGATCTCTAGCGGCCACGCAAAAAACTGACATGTCAGTTTTCTGTGGCCGCTATTCATTGATTAGCGGCGGCAGAGAACCTGTCAGTTCACACAATGGAGCATGCGGCTTTGGCCACATGCTCCATCGCGCGCAGCGGGGAATTCGGATGTGGGCGCACACTGATGCCAACCAGGATGATCTTCTCTAAAAACCTGCCGTTCTGTGACCCAGCCAGGTCACAGAACAGCCGGTGTCTTACGCCATGTGAACATGGCCATATACTGAACATTATCATTTTGTAAAATTTGTTTTCCATGCTTTATCAGCACCTTTTATAAGGACTGGCTTATGTGACAACTCAGCACACATGAATATTATGATACTTTGGACTAGTATAATGGCTGCTGCACCACTTTTATAAATCATATAGAAATGTGTATTATACTTGTAAGGTTTAAGTCCTATCAAGCCATGCTACTTACTAAACCATGGTATGAAAGTGTTATTGGCAGACATTTTGGGTTTGGGTTGGAGGTCACGGTTACTGATTTCTTTGGGGCTTTGGGTGATGTAAACATCAAAGCGCTATCACAGGGTTGTTATAGCCATACTACCTAGGCATGGGGCTGAGGCACATGGAGGGCACAAAGGCTGATACACCCTAACACTTCCCAGGGATGATGAACGGGTAGTTTTTCAGTAAATGAACAGACTAACGCCAAAATAAAAAGTACATTTGGAAATATTTTATTATCAACAACACAAAGGTTCTGGAATCAGCACAAGCCCGAGGGGGTGGGGGTTATTTGGGAAAAGACAGTATCACTTTAACTGTCTATAGACATTATATGAAGAACATAAAATAGGACCAAATACATTAGGCTGTGTTCACACTACAGCGGCCGTATTTGCGCAAACAACGGTCGTAAACTTGCGAATAACGGCCGTTGTTATGAGATACGGTCGTATTTTTTACGTAGTGTGAACCCAGCCTTACTGTGTATACTTCTGGACGCTATCACTGTGTATACTTATGGAAGCTATTACTGTGTATACTTCTGGAATTTAATGCTAAGATGATTATGGGCAGAGGAATGTGCACCAGAGAAATGATCTCTTGTTCCTCTTTGTGACAGGAGTGGGAAGGAAGCCATGGTACTAAACGCCAGAAAAGGAGCCGTGGTTGCCAAACTTAGTGCGCATGATCCTGTGGCTTCAGTTCAAGGTGTGGCTGTAACCAAGGAATATTTCCTACTGATTTGCAGGTATATTATAAATTGATTAATTTATTATAATGCTATTTATAGATTTGGATTGATGGGAGTCAACATAGTTGGTTACAGAGCAATTTATTAGGCATCATCAGCTGCCTCACTATTACCAATATAATACAGAGTCCCCTTAAAGAGGCTCTGTCAAACCTCCGTATGAAACAATTACCAAAATAAAAAATAAATTACCAATTTATCAACACAGGAAAAACATGCCCATCGTGTAAACAAGTTATGTCCCTACGTAGTGTTTATAAGTAGTAATACTGTAGTAGTGTGGGCGAGAAATTAACCAGTGGTCGCTGGCAACCAATATGAATTACCTAGCTCTGAAAAGCCAAAACCCCCACAACCAATATAAACAACAAAAAGCTTTATTGGATATTAAACATTAAAATAATACAATATAAAACAGAGGAGGAACCGACAGAATGTGGTGGCACACGGGGAAACCATATGTATTAATATATTGTAATGTAAAAATAGATGTAATCCATATCCGCTATTATGTACATCTTATATCTTATAGGACATAAATACACAGGACTATTGTACATAAACTGTTTGGTTACTAAAGTGCATTGTGTAACAATAATAAACAACATTCACAAAGTGCTATGCATATTATACCTATAGGGTAAATCCACTCTGGACCCTGGATTGCAACACGCCACAGGGGTGCTGGTTTGGGCTTTTTGGGCATAGGTAATTCAATAATGTCCAATATCAGTACAAGTGTACACCAAAACTTCACTTTTATAAAGCAGCATTGACATTTACATAATATGAAAGAGTCATGAAAGTGTATGTTGTCACAGTCTCCATTTATTAGCTTGATTCCATCTGCTTTCATTACATCTGTTACATGAGTAATAAGGCCCCACCCCTCAAAACTTCGAGCGACAGGTGGAGGAGGAAGTTGGCCAAGCTCTGACAAGATTTTGAGCTCTTACATGATTTTCTCTATGTATGGTGTGTGCTGTCTAAATGTCCATTATAACTGTTTTGCAGATATCCTTCACCAAAATTACATGACATGGTTCATATCGAGCTGTTCAGTGTGCACACATTTGCCTATATCCGCACAGTGAAGGGCTGCTGCAATGACTTCATTACTAAGTTTGCAGTGAACCGCCAGGGATCTCATGTAGTTGCATTTTCCCGACTCCCAAATACCAATACCACAGAGATAGTAATATGGAATCTAGAAACAGAGGACCATAAACACATGGCAAAGTTTTCATCAGTGCCACTTGGAGGTAAGCTGGACTGTGCTAACAGTAGAATTATTTAAGCTTCATAAAGGTAAGACAGGTAAGTAGACTTGGTAAGACAGACAGAAGCATCACCGCCCCTGGCATACACCACAGGGAAGACACAAAAAAACTTTCTATATGCAAAACTATCTTATAAACACCCGCAGCAATTTAAGATATTTTTGTGTCACTCTTATAGGAGTATGCTTTGACCTTCGGTTCTGCCTCGCTTTCTGTGAAGGAGAGAATGTCGTACGATCATGGAATTTAGCAAACCGTATAAATGACCAGTCTCTAACTATCAGCATGAACAATGCAAAAGGAGCCGATGGAATTCAAGAGATTGTGACAATGAAGAGCTTTCCCAGGTACCGTATTTTTTGCTTTATAAGACGCATCTAGGTTTTGGAGGAGGAAAGTAGGAAAAAGATTTTTTTGAATAAAAAAGTGGGCATAATGTTGGCAACGCGACGGGGGGTGATCAGGGTAGGAAGGACTTAATTTGACTTGGAAGGGGTTAATTTGCATTTGCAATACCATATGTTTCCTTTAAAGCACTTTTGGTGGTCAGTGCTTTTTCCGGCCATTTAAAGCGACTTTTATCCACCAATCCCCCCCCCCCCAAACTGCTAGTACCGTCCGCTTGATGACAGTAAGTACTTACCGGTTGTGTTTTTTAAAATGCGCCTGATGCCTTTGTTAGAGCAAAAAATAATCTTTTAATCTGTAGCAGGCGAGTCAAACTGGTGTTGTCTACAGCATCTGTGCCCCAGGTCTGCGATGCCTCTCCTTTACCCAAAAGCTTTCTAACAGTGTCAGCAGTTAGGAAAATGAATTACAGCTGACACATTCTCTTTAAGGGGTATTAAAGGGGTTATCCAGCGCTACAAAAACATGGCCACTTTTCCCCCTACTGTTGTCTCCAGTTCAGGTGCGGTTTGCAATTAAGCTCGATTTACTTCAATGGAACTGAGTTTCCAAACCCCACTCAAACTAGAGACAACCATAAGGGGAAAGTGGCCATGTTTTTGTAGCGCTGGATAACCCCTTTAAGGTTCAGAAAAGCAAATCTTTTGATTGCAGTCATTCAAAACTTCTATTGTTTATAAAAATCCGGGCAGACCATAAGACATGATGATGCACGGGGTTCACACCTTGTTAAAAGAAAAAGCTCTGATAGGCTTACATCTGTGTTGTAGTGGCTATTAGGAACCTCCAATGCATATTGTATAGAAAGAAAAACTTAAAAAAAACAGCAAAACAATGTATCTCCACCAAGGATGGTTGGATCATTGCAGAGAAGGCACCCTGCAATGATCCAACCCTTAATGAATAGTATTCCTTCCCACATCCAAAGCAGGACAAGGGCAGGACCAGTGGTGTCAGAAGTCCTGACTAAAGTGGAATCTGCTCATATAGGCATGCCTGTAAACCTGACCTGCCCCTATATAGTCAGTAGGGTCCATTGGGTATAATTGATGTCTGACATGTTATAAATCCAACACAGACATGCCAACGTGTCCCGAATTGACACAGGCCCTATTAATTTCAAAGGCCCAAGTAACTGACAGTTTCCTTACATATCCGTGCCTCCGTGGTGCAAATCATGATGTGAACAGACACTAATAGAAAATTAGACTTATGTAACTGAAAACATGGAATCTGTTCTATCGAGGCGGCTATGCATGTTTTGCAATGCAATGTAATAAAATGTGGTGTTATTGACTTTTCATGTTGTAAATGTCTTCTTCTTTGCTTTGGGCAGATATGTGGTCTGCAGGAGTGTGAGGCCTGGGGTGATCACTGTATGGAACATTGTGAAATCAAAGTGTAAGAGCAGTGCGGTGCGTGTGGAGCGAGGATTGGTGGAAAGCAATGATATTGTGTTAGTCAGAGACATGAAGCTGTATATCCTCACTGACAGGGGTATGGCCTCATTCACCGACACACCCCGACCTATATTTCAGGTAAGAAGAAATCTATGATTGTTTTTTTAGTAAACTACGAGCATGTGAATGACAAAAGACATCTCTTCCCTCAGCTGTACAAATAATACTATATCACGGAAAAGTAATACTTTATGTTTACTCATTTTTGTGTCTATAGACTCTTCTTACTTATGATTTGTCGAAGAAAAAATATGTCCGCCGCCAGACAGGCCTGTATGTTATACCTTGCCCTAAGCATGAATACAGGGTCCTGGATCAAGGCTTACTGCTGGGGCTTTCAGAGAACAGGTGAGAGTGAAATAATCTACAGAAGCAAGGATGTTTTTTTTTTCTTTGTTTAGGGTGCCTTCACACCTACCGTATCGCAGCAGAAGATCCGCTGCGGATCCGCAGCAGATTTGCAGCAGATTTAACTAGATGAATGAACACAGCATTAAAAATGCACTGTCAAATCCGCTGTGGATCCGCAGCAGATTTGTAAGTGCGGATTTGATGCTGTGTTCATTCATTTAGTTAAATCTGCTGTGGATCTGCTGCGGATCCGCAGCGGATTTTCTGCTGCGATACGGTTGGTGTGAAGGCACCCTTAGAAAACATTTTCACGTAGGCATGGCCAAGTGTAAAATTGTAGGAAGAAAAAAATCTTTGGGGCCATCATTCTCCCCATTTGGCTGATTTACAAGTGGAAATCCTTGACACATATACTTTTTCTACTTTCTTTCTAAGGGCTCGTTCCCACTGAGGAAAGGTAGCGGAATTCCGCGACGGAATTGTCCGCCGCGGAATGCCGTTAGCCTCCCGCTCATAATGGGAGTCTATGGGAGGCGCGCGCTCCTGCCCTGTCCGCGCTGAAGAATGAACATGTTGATTCTTCAGCGCGGACAGGGCAGGAGCGCGCGCCTCCCATAGACTCCCATTATGAGCGGGAGGCTAACGGCATTCCGCGGCGGACAATTCCGTCGCGGAATTCCGCTACCTTTCCTCAGTGGGAACGAGCCCTAATGTTTTTTCCAATGCTCTATGGAGGTCTGTAATAAAGACTAGCGTACTCATAAGCCAGTTTTAAATAAATTTCCCAGCCGGATTTACTAAGAGGCGCACTCCTCTTAGTAAATCCGGTTGGCCCTGCACCTGGCACAGGCATTGTGGAACAAATCTGCACCTGCTCGGGAGCAGGTGTAGATTACCTCTCCACCTTAACGCCCCCATCAGGCGAGCAGGGGTTATGGCTGGTGTACGCAGATTTTCCATGGTGTACAACTGGGGTGCATCTTGATAAATCTTCCCCATGTCCTTACATATAGCACATAGGGGGACATTTATCAAGACTGACATACTCATGGGCCAGACTTAAATAAAGCCCTGCTCCCTTTTCCCATCTAGGTTTACTAAGTGTACACCCCTTATTAAAGCAGGCTGGCCCTGTGCTGGATGTAGGTTATGTTCAAAAATCTACACATGCTCTGAGGCAGGTGTAGATTTTTGCCTGGTTTTTACCCTTTTCCAGCTTCAGAGAAGTAGGCGAGAGCATGGGCAGCATTATCTTATTTAAAGTTTACCTGTCGTAACTTTTAAAACTTAAATTAACAGTAGATGTGATATAAAGTTTGCAATTTACATTCATTATTTTTTTTTAGTTATCATGGAAAACACTGCACTTCCTGTGTTCTGAGTCTAAACACAGGAAGTCCCGTGTTTCCCAGGCCATCTGAGCGCTCACAGAGAGAAGGCAGTCATGTGACTGATGGACACATTGAGCCATGACTCTGTACAGGTCGAACGTCATGTGTTTAGTCTCTTTTTTTTAACCAACGCAAGACTAAAAAGGAAGAGACTGGACCTGGATTTCTGGTAAGTATAGCTTTGTTTTACAGCATGATAAAAAAAAAAAAAGAATGTAAATTACAAACTTGCTTTATATCACATCTACTGTTAACTTAGATTTTGAAAGTTATAACGCCAGTGACTCTTTAAAGCCCAGCGGCTTATTAGTTTAATGGGCAATGGCTACATTTTTACAGCAGAATGAAAATTTGTTTCGAGAATGCAGGGCTATAGGCCATAACAGAATTGAGTATCGCTGTGAATTTTGCAGCGAAACTCGAATCATGAAATCCGCTGCAATGCGGTACCTGTGAATCCACCCAAAGACTGTGTTAATTGTTGTTTACCATAATCCAATTTAGCTCTTTTCTTCTCAGTCTGACACAGTGCTCTCTGCTGACATCTCTGTACCAGACAGGAACTGTCCAGAGCAGTAGCAAATTCTCGTAGAAAACCTCTCCTGCTCTGGACAGTTCCTGTCTGGTACAGAGATGTCAGCAGAGAGCACTGTGTCAGGCTGAAAATAAAACATCTCCTGCAGGAAATGTTTGAAAGAAAAGGATTTTTGCTGGATAACCCCTTTAATTTTAGTTACAGGGTATGTGATATAGTAAATTAAAATCCAAACTCTGCATGTACATCAGGGGCGTCAAACTTACAGCCCTCCAGCTCTTGCAAAACTACAATTCCCATCATGGCTTGGCAGCCAAAACCAAAGCTTTAGCAGTCCAGGCATGATGAAAATTAGTTCTGTAACAGCTGGGTGGCTGCAGTTTGACACTCGTGATGTAGACAATCCCAGCACACATGAAAGGCGTTATCCAGTGCTACAAAAACATGGCCACTTTTCCCCCGCTCTTGTCTCCAGCTTAGGTGTGGTTTGCAATTAAGCTCCATTTACTTCAATGGAACTGAGTTTGAAACCCCACCCAATTTGGAGACAAGAGCTGGGGAAAGTGGCCATGTTTTTGTAGCGCTGGATAACCCATTTAAGCATAGTCTCTCTGTTAGGGTGATTTCCCCTTTTGGAGGATCCTCTGGTTTCGCTAGTATAGGATAGTTTTCTTCTTTCTGGAGGAGAGATCATTTGCAATGATAATGCTGGCCCAATACAAACAATTTTTACAAAGGTGGCATATGCTTACACATAAAAACCTGTGTTATTTACCATTTACAGGGATCATTTTGTAATCTGGAACATGGAAACAGGTTTTATAAAGGATCGGCTTAGGCCACAATTTAAGGATAACTCTTCTGCCCTAGACATAACGGCAGACAATGATTTATCCAATGAAAATATTCAGAAAAAAGTGATACAGCAAAAGAAGAAAGGGAAGGAGACAGGTAAAAAACTGTTATCCTGTTAGCAATAATCACTTCATGAGAAGTATAAAATATCAGTTATAACACCAGCAGTGGTGCGAGATTTTCTGCTGCGGATCCGCAGCAGATTTGACTAAGGGCCCTATTCCACAGTAACGATAATCGGCCGGATCGGCCCCATTTGGCCTGATTCGGCCGATTATCGTTCGGTGAAATAGAGAGAACGATCAGCCGATGATCGTGTCATCGGCTGATCGTTTATTTAGGGCCAGACCTAAAATCATCGTTCCCCCACCGCGCATCGCTACTGTTAAATAGCGGTGCGCGGCGGGCGACCGACGATTTGAGAAGAAACAGCAGCAGCATCATACATTACCTGGCTGCAGGGCTTCTTCTCTGCGCTGTCTTCATCCCCGGGTCCTGCGCGCTCTATCTTCTAAATGGCTGGTCAGCTGACGGAGCACTCAGCCAATCACAGGCCGGGACCGCCGCGGCCTGTGATTGGCTGAGTGTGGCCTGTCAGCTGACCTGCCATTCAGAAGATAGAGCGCGGGTGACCCGGGGAGGAGATGGAGCGGAGGACAAGCCCTGCAGCCAGGTAAAGTATGATGCTGCAAGGGCTGCAAGGACATCGGTAACGATGTCCTTGCAGCCCTCGCTCAACGATCATCAAGCCGTGGAATAGGCCCAGTAAACGAGCGGCGATCTAGCAGATCGCCGCTCGTTTACATCGTTGATCGGGCCCTGCTCGGCCCGTGGAATAGGACCCTAAATGTAAGATCACATTCAGTTTTGATACTGTGTTCATTCATCTAGTCAAATCTGCTGCGGATCTGCAGCAGACAATCCGCTGCGATACAGTACGTGTCAAGCTACCCTATTGGTAGCTTCACACACACCGTATTGCGGCGGATTTTCTGCTGCAGATCCACAGCAGATTTGATCTAAATAACTGAACACAGCATCAAATCTGCTGCAGATCTGCTGCGGATCCCGTGCGTGTGAATGCACCCTATCAGTGATTTGACCTCCTGTTGGCTTCAGAGCTGAGAGGTTATTCTATATCAGGGGTGTCAGACTCAAATACACAGTGGGCCATAATAAAAAAAAATTGTTGGCAAAGTTGTAGGCCAACCTTAAAGAGGATGTACCACCAGGTACATCCTCTTGAATTTAACACACCGATTCTAATGGATGTGCGTCATAGAGGGGAGGGAATTCCCTCCCACTGGGGGCGGCCTGGCCGACCTCCAGTGCTTCAGCCCGGCCCGGTACCGCTGGATAGAACGGCGCCGTACACGGGAACCGGACCGCGGCACCGGCTTCCTCATGACAGCGCCATTCTATCGGTGTGTTAAATTCAAAAGGACGTACCTGGTGGTACATCCTCTTTAATGTTCATTTAAGCGTAAGAGCAGCATTTCTGTCACTGTCAGGGAAGCATCCACGTCTCTACTGCATGTACTGCCCCTGATGCATGGAACAGGCTGTGCACAGAACTTGCCCCCATGTTATATCTATAGTTCACTGTAGGGATTTTTATAACACCTCCTACCAACCTTTATACAAGCTCCCAATCCATAGTGCCCAAAATGTAATAATGCCCTATTCCATAGCCCATGTGGTGTTAGCTCTTCTAACAGTACCCCCTAATACTGCTCCATAAAGAAGTTGCCCTCAAACAGTAGCTATACATTATCCCATTATTTCCCCCTACGCAGTAGGTAATCCCATAATAGTGCCCCATATAGTAGTCAGCCCTCAATCTTGTCCCATATAGTAGTCGACCCTCCTCAATAGTGGCCCATATAGTAGTCAGCCCCCCTCAACAGTGTCCCATATAGTAATCATTACCCTCCAATAGTGCCCCATATAGTAGTTATTCCCCCTCAATAGTGTCCCGTATAGTAATCATTACCCATATAATACCCAGCCCTCCCCTCAATAGTGCCCCATATAGTAATCAGTCCCCCCCCAGTTGTGCCCGAACTGTTGTTAATTTAACCAGCAGCTCCTCCGCCCACAGGACGCCCCCGGCGCAAGCAATGTGTGTGATGATGCTACCTGTGTTGAGACACGGCACTGCCTTCTATTACAACTCACTTCTAGGCCGCAGGCAGCATTAGGTCTGCAGCTTAGAAGTGAGTTTTAAAAGAAAGTGGCATCATCACACACGCTTCCTGCATCGGGGGCGTCCTGCAAATGTTAATAATATGCACTGTCAGGGGGGCCAGAGTTTGACATGCCTGTTCTATACTGCTAAAAAAAAGCCAAAAAGAGGCAAAATGGCTTATATGAGGTTTCACCATTCTGGAGGAGAGCTAGTGTGCAAACTTTAAAATATGACTTCTATAAATTGATGTTGACTTTCGTAATATTAAAGGGAATCTGTCAGCACCTATTCTTGGTCTGAGGGGCTGACAGTGTGATTAAGGTCTGTGTAGCTAGTGTGGTGTCATACCTTTATTTTTCTGATCGGTTCGTTACTTTCTGTAATTTTTCATCATAACTGTCAAAGAGGGGTAGTGGTGATGGCTTCGTGCCGCACTTTGTGCCACACTTTGGCCCGCCTCATCACTACCTCCTCCCAGCTTGTATTGAATATTCATGGCGCCCGTCCCCTGGCCTCCTATCGACAGCATCTGTAGCTTCCTGGTTGAGTGTAGTGCTCGCACGCTCCTGCGGCGTGATTCGCGCATGCGCCGTAGTGTTTCGGAGCGGCGCACTGAGGGCCAAGGTCTATGCCCTCAATGACTTCGCTCAGTGCTGCTCCGAGGCACTACGGCGCATGCGCGAATCACGCCGCTGGAGCGTGCGAGCACTACACTTAACCTGGAAGCTACAGATGCTGTCGCTAGGAGGCCAGGGGGACGGGCTCCATGAATATTCAATACAAGCTGGGAGGAGATAGTGGTGAGGCGGGCCAAAGTGCGGCACGAAGCCATCACCACTCCCCCTATTTGACAGTTATGATGAAAAATTACAAAAAAGTAACGAACCGACCAGAAAAATAAAGGTATGACACCACACTAGCTAACACAGACCTTCATCACACTGTCAGCCCCTCAGACCAAGAATAGGTGCTGACTAGAGATGAGCGAACCTCGAGCATGCTCGAGTCTATTCGAACCCAAGCATTAGGCACAGTGGGGGCTGCTGAACTTGCATAAAGCCCTAAGGCTATGTGGAATGCATATCCATGTATTAATGTTTTCCAGACAGCTTAAGAGCTTTATCCAACTTCAGCAGCCCCCGCTACGCCGAATGCTCGGGTTCGGATAGACTTGAGCATGCTCGAGGTTCGCTCATATCTAGTGCTGATAGATTCCCTTTAACAATAGTAGGTTTGGCTAATGAAAGAAACTGTATATATGTGTATATGTGAAACTGTGTATATGATACAAACCAGGTATAATTTCAGTTATTCTTACACCGTGGGAAAAACGCAATGAGACCAAAACTGCAAAGAGACGCAGGAAGGAAAGAGAAATAAAGCAAGAGATTGAGAGGATCCAACAGTTGGCTAATGAGAAGAACAATGCTATAGATCAGTACCTGTTGAGTGAAGATGAAAAGGTAATATCAGCTTCCAAATAATTACAAACAGCACAAGTAGGGTCAAGAAACAATGATGGAAGTTGGGAGGTTTACTTCAACATCTATGGAGGTCGCACACATTATGGTCTATTGTGTCTTTGTATACATGGAGACCCGGCTTCCAGATTAACTTGATCCATCGGAGGTACATCATGACAAGTACACTTAGTCAAAGATTAGTGTTACTTTCCCGAACTTTTTCGTCCAGTCCCGATTGGCACAACTGCTTGTGCTCCAAATGCTAATTGTGCACCAGACCATAAAAGTGTCCCTCTTTGTGCCCCTCAAAGTAGTAAAGCCATCCTGTATACCTCCTTTATGCCCTCTAGAAAATAATATAGGTGGGCATTTTATTGTGTGGAGACACAGAGGGATTTAATTACCATTTATTATTAATAATAATAATGCTGCTTTCCATCCCAGTTATAACAAGCCAATAATAAAACTGATATTCACAGTATCCTGTTCCCATGATGAGCAAAGCGGCAGAGGCTTCTTCTAAGCACTGAAGTCGGTGACTGGCACTGGCAGCGCCATGCAGTTACATCCTTGCATAAGCCAGGATACTGGTGTCCTATGTGTGGTCCAAGCGTAAAGTGGCTTACAAGAGAAAGAATAACAAAAGTCTGGTGTCTTTAATACTCTGAGGGCCCCATTTCAAGGTGGAGGCTTCAAGGTGTCTGGACTCACAATGCTGGCTTGGTCTTTTATGTCATCTCAATCCCAATTAAATAAACGGGTTTGAACTGCCATAACAATGTATCATGAAGACTGTTACGGACTGTTTTTTAAGCTGCTGTACAGTATATGTAATGCTGGACAGCCACTTTAAAAATACAGTGGTCCCATATTAATACCATATTAATTGGTTCCAGGATGACCATTATATGTTGAAACCATTGTATGTTGAGACCAAAATTCTATGAAAACTGGTAATTGGTTCTAAGTCCCGCAAAATGTGATCCCAAAATAAGAAAGAAATGAATGTTTAGCAGAAAATAAGCAGATAAATAATATAGATAAAGCAAATCCTTATATACAAAAGTTGGAAAGAGCTACTGGAGACTGTAAATTACTTTCTATGTTGAGGACTAGAGCCTTTTTTAGGGTCCTGTACTGATCACACAGGGTCCCAAAATAATAAAATGAAGCTGCCCTCACCTGGTGCCCAAAGGAGCAGCTCAAGCTGGCCCAGGTAATGAGCAGCACAGAACATGTAGTATCACACTGTACTATAGAGAATCACTACTAGACAGCCAACCAGTGCTTGTACTTCACTAATACTGGGGTTTTACCAGTAAAATGGCCAGTTTCATCGGTGATTTATCTAGTTATTTATATGTGCCACAGATCCTGACTGATCATAGCATTGTATGTTGAGTCCGGTCTAAATTTACGATGGTCCAGAAAATATTGTATCTTGAGGCCATTGTAAGTTGAGGGATCACTGTATCTTATAAACAGAGTATGTGTCATCCATATATGCAGAATAAGGCTGGGTTTACACTACGTATATTTCAGTCAGTATTGTGGTCCTCATATTGCAACCAAAACCAGGAGTGGATTGAAAACACAGAAAGGCTCTGTTCACACAATGTTGAAATTGAGTGGATGGCGGCCATTTAATGACAAATATTTGCTGTTATTTTAGAACAACGGCTGTTGTATTGAAATAATGGCAGTTATTTACTGTTATATGGCGGCCATCCACTCAATTTCAACATTGTGTGAACAGATCCTTTCTGTGTTTTTAATCCTCTCCTGGTTTTGGTTGCAATATGAGGACCACAATACTGACTGAAATATACGTAGTGTGAACCCAACCTAAGGCTTGGTTCACACACAGTATATTTCAGTCAGTATTTGGTCAGTATTTTGCAACCTCAACCAGGAGTGGATTGAAAACACAGAAAGGCTCTGTTCACACAATGGTGAAATTGAGTGGATGGCCGCTATTGTTTTTAAATAACAGCAAATATTTCCTGTTATATGCCATCCACTCAATTTCACCATTGTGTGAACAAAGCCTTTCTGTGTTTTCAATCCAGTCCTGGTTTTGGTTGAAATATGAGGACCAAAATGACTGAAATATACGTAGTGTGAACCCAGCCTAAAGCAGCAACCACTACTGTTATTTTTTTTTATTATTTTTTTTTTTATATATAAAGTCTTGGGTTTACTCTGGAATTATTCTGAACGCTTTAATACTTTGCAGGTTATAGTATGCTCTTACTATGCGCACCACCTCTGTGTGTTTAGCCTGGACACCGTCAGTCACCTGCATACACTGGAAGACAAGACATCAATGCTCTTTCTACACAATGCCGCCCTAACATACAATGGCAGCTTCTTGGCTCTCTCCAATTACTGTGATGCTGAAAAAACTAGCTATGTGACATTATGGGATCTTCAGAATGGACTGGTAATATATACATAAAATGATGCATTTATGGTTTGTGGTGGATGATAGTTAATATAAAATGTTATCCTGTTACAGTTTTATTGCTATGATAAAAGTGGAAATTAGTGAAATTATCAAATTTATGTCAATGACAAAGCTTGGTCATGAAATCGGAAAACTATAATATGCTCCCAGAATAACGTCCATGGATTTCTTAGTGTCTCGTCAAAATAACCCCTTTCCATAAGCCCTATTAGGACACAAAGAGCTGAAAAGGGGGGTACCCCACTAAGGACCTCATTCTATTTTCTCAGGGCGGATAGCAGCTCTATTAGAACCTGCCCCTTCCATACATTACATCAGTGTTTCCTAACCTATGGTTCTCCGTCAGTTGCAAAACTACAACCTTGATGGATGAACCCTTTAAGCCCAATGGCTGCCTGTGTTCATCACTTTGGTAACTGTATGCATTCCCTCATTAGGTCAAGAAACGATTGAAAAATGAGCCAAATATTTGTTGCATGGCTATTACTGATGAGGCAGACAGAATTGTTTTTGGAGTCATGTCTGGAAACATGTAAGTGCAGCACTTTTTTTTTCATCAAAACTAATTGTATTGTAATATATATATATATATATATATATATATATAATAGCTTTAGGCTATGTTCACACGGGGTAAGAGACCGGCCGTTCCGTGACCCCGGCCGGGTCACGGAACAGCCGGTCTCCGCCCAGATCAAAGTATTGGCCAGATGATCTTTCCAGTCGCAGGGTTCTGATGCGGGCGCATCAGCGTGCGTCTGCATCAGAACTTCTCATAGAGCACAATGAAGCAAGCGTCCGGAGCCACTTGCTTCATTGTGCGAACTGACAAGGTTTCCTACGGCCGCAATTCATTGAATTGTGGCCGCAGAAAACGGACATGTCAGTTATTTGCGGCACCGCACGGGATTCCGGCCAGAGCGTATACAATGTGTATAAGCTCCGGCCGGGATCCCATAGAAGCAGAGGCAGTGTTCTACAACATGAAACGTATGGCCGTTGAAGTACGTAGTGTGAACATAGCCTAAAAGTTATCCAGTTTGTAGTCTATGTTCACATGACATATTTTCCTGAGGGGAAAAAAATATATACATTACAAACTACAAAAGAAATGTCAAAGTTAGCCTCAGTTTTGACACAAAGGTACCCTCAGTTTTCAGTGTATTTTGACACTGTGTACCTCATTTTTGGGCCCAGTTTATATCTAACAATTAATTCAATGTGTGTCCTGAGATCATCAGAAGCTCCTAAAGCAATGACATTATTTTCTGGAACGTTCCAAGCTCTTTATAGGCACAGTTAACTTGGCGTATGTAAACTTGTCATTCACTGAAACTTTAATATAGTGAATTGTAAATAAAATTATCTATTCGTAAACATTTTTAGGGAATGACTTGACTTGAGTCATAAAGATTTCCTAGTCAACTTGCTATAACTATAGTTTGTTAAATCTGTGGAGAAAGCTGAGTTCAATTGACTTCTACCTACGTGTATGGAAATATATTACTTCATCTGTACACAATATTGATTGTTGTGTTATGGCTGGTAGGCGTGCATATGTATTGTTGCTATGTAACTATAACATTCTGGATGAGCCTCATTCAGATAATTAGTGTAATTAATCAGACTTTATAGAAACCTGTTCAGCTTGATCCCCGACAGGCCACTTCATATTCATAGAGGCAGTGAAAAGACTCCCATGACATTGAATGAACTATAATATATTGGCCAATGTAGGGTATTATGTCACCATGAGCTTTTAGCACATTAACACTGTTGTCTTTTATGATTATAGAATAAAGGTCTGGGATCCTTTCAGGCGAAAACACAAGATAATACCAGGATATGAAAACCTCCATCTTTCAGTAAACAGTAAAATACAGATCATAGAAAGAGGATCCAAAGCAATCATACTTTCGGGTAGGTGAATATTGGGCAATCTACTGAGATAAGAATAAGCTCTGCATATAGTTTGGTGTGGACGCAGGGTTTAGATGTGTAAACTTTAACAAAACTATGACCCTTACATGTGTTATACACTAACCCAAACGCTTGGTATTTAAATTCTGATGCCTGGAGAAGATGGATGTAGCCTTAGGGCTGCCTGGATAACATGAATACAATCATAGGTTTCTTAGCTCTATCCATGTTTCGAGGCAGCCCTATGGCTGTATTCATCTTCTCTAGGCAGCGGGATTCATATGCAGTGTGTTTAGGTTTATGCAAACCTGAACTTACTGTAGGTTCGCTCATATCTAGTTGGAGACTATGTAGGATGCTTTTGCATTAGCATTATATGAGTGTTGTAATGGTAGTCACAAATGTAAACTTTTCTCTCCCCAAGAGAATTAAACAGTTTAGCATAGTATAACTATTGACAGCACCAGGTATGGTTTAAAAGCCCCTTCATTGTCTTGCCTTTTGAATTTAAAATTTCTGTTCTTTTGCAAAATATTTATATGAGTTTCCATCCTTCCTTTCACTATCATTCCTCTACATGCATTTGATTGCCAGCCTAGTACTGTGTGCTGGAGGATGGAAATGCTGGGCACTTGAGGTGATTGCCCCGCCCTGGGGACACTTGCTGTTCATTTGCATATTTGGGGGGAAAAAAAGCATTTGCTCATTTGTCAGCTGATCACTTGCTCTGTTACATGGGTTGATGTCGGCCTGATTTGACAGGTAACCATCCTGTGTAATAGGGCCTTAAGAAAAGCAATGTCAAGGGTTTCCCAGGCTTCAACTTTTTTTATTATTAGATAATCTTTTAAAAGGCTTCACCCAACTTTGAGAACTAAACAGTACTGACCACCTGCTTCATAGACCATATGCTGCAACATTTTTTACAGACTGTCAACATGGCGATCTTGCCATTGAGAATTAGGCAGTGGAAACTGTGCAGTCTAGAAATGTCATTTCAGTTTCTGGATAGTCAAGGGGGTGGACACCACTGTTCAGCTGTCAATGAGATGTGAACGGAAACACTTTCTTGGTTCTTTTTTAAGGACAGCAATCCAATCTATGTTCTTCAATAAATATCTCTGTATACACTATAGAACTATATGACTGTTAGTAACAAACTGACATAAATTACATAAATCAACTATATTGATAGTTTACTTAAGAAATATACTTTTATTTTGTCTTTCCATAGGTGACATCAGTTTGTGGGACCTGGACAATGGAAATGTGGTTTCGGTTTTTACCCCGGACAGTAAGATCTGCTGCTTAACCTTAGCTGCTGACAGAAAAACCATTCTAGTAGGAATGAGTGACACTCCCTCACTGGTCAACCTCAAGATTGCGTCAAAGGACAAGGACAGTTCTTATTTTGTTGGGACAGATCTATTTGGAGAAGAATCTACAAGTAGTGAAGATGAAGCTGATGAGAAAGACCAACCATTAAAGATCTAAGCAAATAAATGAACGTGAATAAGCAATGACACCGGATGTATACAAGATCATAGGAAGTCCATGAATTTACATGTTTTTTGCACATCCATCTAGCTCGAGAACCTTCATCTGCCTATAACTATACCTGAAGCTGGGGGACGCAAACAATATCTACTCAGGCCCCATTTACACTGTTCTTATACAACCCCATGCAATATATATCCTTATAAACTTTAATGTACATAAAATAAAAAAATATTATCCCAAATCAAAAGAGTCTGCTCTGACTGTTTTAGTAAATGTTGTTCTTCTCTTGACTATTTCAAACAACCACCAGCCTCAACATAGTCATGTAGACTGGAGTAATTCTATGGAAGGTTCCCAATTCTTACCATCAGGGGTAGACCAGCCCATTTGTGTTACCAGCTATAAAAATAAATGTTATAATGTATAGTATTTTATGACCATATGCGGGCTACAGTATGTAAAATAAAAAATGTATAAAAGTTAACACATTAAAAATAAAATAAAACAAACTAGTTAATATCCCAAATGACAGCTTCTTGTCCTTTTTTTAAACCCCCCCCCCACACTATTATATGTTAAATATTTATAGATGAACAGATAGAACACCTAAATATATCGAAGCAATTTTTAACATTTGCAAATGTTTATTGTTAACCTGAAAATGTTCACCATATTACTTAGAATGATAGTTGTTATGGTGCGTTTACACGGAACGATTATCGTGCAAATCTACGATCGAATTCGAACGAAAATCGTACGTGTAAACGCAGCGAACGAACAAGCGACGAGCGAGAAATCGTTCATTTTGATCTTTGAACATGTTCATAAATCGTCGTTGGTCGTTCGCAAAAAATTTGCAGATCGTTCCGTGTAAACAGTCGTTCACCGGTTTAACCTATGTGCGAGATAGGCTTAAGCTATCGCAAAACGATTTTCCGTACGATATACCGCTCCGTCTAACGCTGATCGTTCTAAAAAAAAATCGTTACTTCGAAATCGTACGATCGGGCAAAATATCGCTCCGTGTAAACTCAGCATTAGTTTCAACCAATTACTCCATCTGATCCCAGCAAATGAAGGAACGATTAGTAAACAAATGTGGAATTACAGCAAACAAATGCAGAATTATAGCAAATGATTAGCAAACTATTAACAATGATTTTGGTGTTAGCACCAAATGAACAATTAATGATTTCTCATTGGTTGTTTGATTGTTGCCTGTATATACACAAAACAATTATTGTTTACATTTGAACAATATAACCATAATTCGCACAATAATCGTCCTGCGTAATAGGGCCCTAAAGCTTTTTAGCCTGGAGTTATATAAGGCACTATGATGCACTATGGCAAATTTAAAGGGGGTATCGGGATTAGGAAAACAAAGAAGCTTTTTTGCAATAACAGAGCCACCTGTCTCCAGGTTGTGCATACAACTTGGCTCAATTCACTTCAAGGGAACAGAGCTGCTATACCACACAAACTGTGGTCAACAGTGTTGCTGTTTCTGGGAGAACACAGCTATGTTTTTTAGATGACTCCTTACTCCGGGCAAAAGGTATTTTTTAATATTGTTATTACATCAGGAAAATTAGACAAATCTCTAATATACATTAATTATGGGAAATGCACATATAGTGCAAAAAAAAAAAAATGTGACGTCACGTCTCAAGTGTATGTACCAGCAGGGGGCGCATGTAGAAGTATAGAATTAATATGGACGTAGATGAATTAGTGCCTTACCCTCCCTCCCTTCCTGTGCTTGCAATGTTCCTCTGTCTCCCTCCGTGCTGCCCGGTCCTGATACACCCGGTCCCATGCAGCAGGGTGAGCGCTCCTCATCTGCCGCTCACCCCGCCGCCCAGTCCCATGCAGCAGCGCTCACCCGGTCCCGGTCCTGGCGGGATGAGCGCTCCTGCACCGCCTCCAGCTGCCCATGCCTCATAGCCGCCCAGTCCCATTCCGCACCGCTCACCCCATCCTGGTACCGGCGGGCTGAGCGTTCCTGCAGTTCTTCCCTAGCAGCTTCCCGTGCTTTAATAGCCGCCTATCCTCTCTGAGTCTCAGCGGCAGATACACAGCACCTCTGTGCCCCGCTGTGCCTGTGTATCTGCCGCCGAGACTCAGAGAACGGGCAGCTATAAAGGCAGGGAAGCTGCTAGGTATGAACTGCGGGAGCGCTCACCCCACTGGCACCAGGACGGGGCGAGTGGTGGGGGATGGGACAGGGTGGCTATGAGACATGGGCAGCTGGAGGAGGTGCAGGAGTGTTCACCCCGCCGGGACGGGCTGAGCGCTGCTGCATGGGACCGGGTGGCGGGGTGAGCGGCAGATGAGGAGCGCTCACCCCGCTGCATGGACAAAGGAACATTGCAAGTATTCTAATGTTATACTTCTACATGCGCCCCCTGCTGGTGCATACACTAGAGACATGACTTTTTCTGGAGGAAGTGAGCATGCCTGATCTACTAAATTGAAGGAAATAGCACTATATGTGCATTTTCCATAATTAATGTATATTAGGGAGTTGTCTAACTTTCCTGATTAAATAACATATTAAAAATACATGTATGTGTAAATGTGTGTGTAAGTGTGTGTAAAAAGAAAAAAGCTCCATTTATCTTTGTTTTTGCTGGTGTTCTTTGATCACAGGATACCAATGTTCTCAACAAAGACCAGCATTATGAACTGCTTACATTTATTTTACCTCTGAAGCCAACAACAAAAGGGGACTATGCACTACTAATCAATTAGTATTTAGGGGTGCACAGGTAAATGACGTATAGATCATGTAACATCACCCAAAAAGAAAAAGCTCTGTCATATGGTTAACCCCAGATTAGGGATGGCCCGAACCGAGTTTGGTTCGGGTTCGTACGAACCTGAACCCTCGGTTATGATTCCCGCTGTCTGCCCGCTCCGTGGAGCCGGCGGATCCAGCGGGAGGACCGCCTGGAAAACTGGGATACAGCCATAGCCATAGGCTGTATCCCAGTTTTCCAGGCGTTCCTCTCGCTGTATCCGCCCGCTCCACGGAGCGGGCAGACAGCGGTAATCTGATGCCGAGCGTTCGGGTTCATAGGAACCCAAACCTCAGCAGGTTCGGACCATCCCTACCCCAGACCATATGGAGGGGTTAACATGAGGGAAAGGGCATCAAGGGAAGGGTAAAGAGTGCATATTTAACCCCTTAAAGAACGGGCCAATTTAGTTTTTTGCGTTTTCGTTTTTTCATCCTTGTGCTTAAAAGGCCATAGCACTTGCATTTTTTCACCTAGATACCCACATGAGCCCTTATTTTTTGCGCCACTAATTGTACTTTGCAATGACAGGCAGAAATTTTTCATACAGTACACTGCAAAAGCAGGAAAAAAATAAATGTGTGGTGAAATTGAAAAAAAAAAAAACACAACACATTTTATTTATTTGGGGGGTATTTGTTTTTACGCCATTCACCCTGGGGTAAAACTGACTTGTTATATATGTTCCTCAAGTCATTACGATTACAACGATATGTAACATGTATGCCTGTCATTGCGAAGTACAATTAGTGGCGCAAAAAATAAGGGCTCATGTGGGTTTCTAGGTGAAAAAATGCAACTGCTATGGCCTTTTAAGCACAAGGAGGAAAAAACGAAAACGCAAAAATCGAAATTGGCCCGGTCCTTAAGGGGTTAAATATACACTCTTAACCCTTCCCTTGATGCCCCTTCCCTCATGTTAACCCTTCCATATGGTCTGGGGTTAACCATATGACAGAGCTTTTTCTTTTTGGTTGATGTTACATGATCTATATGTCATTTACCTGTGCACCCCTAATTACTAATTGATTAGTAATGCATAGTCCCCTTTTTTTGTTGGCTTCAGAGGTAAAGGGGGACTCCGGGCAAAATGTATTTTTAATATGTTATTAAATCAGGAAAGTTAGACAAATCCCTAATATACATTAATTATGGGAAATGCACATATAGTGCTATTTCCTTCAATTTAGTAGATCAGGCAGGCTCACTTCCTCCAAAAAAACGTCACGTCTCAAGTGTATGTACCAGCAGGGGGCGCATGTAAAAATATAGCATTAGAATGGAAATTGAAAAAAAAACAAACGCATTTTATTTATTTGGGGGGTATTTGTTTTTACGCCATTCGCCCTGGGGCAAGACTTGTTATATATGTTCCTCAAGTCGTTACGATTACAACGATATATTACATGTATAACTTTTCTTTTATCTGATGGTCTGTAAAAAATTCAAACCATTGTTAGCAAAAATATTTTCTTTAAAATCGCTCTATTCCCAGGCTTATAACGCTTTTATCCTTTGGTCTATGGGGCTGTGTCAGGTGTCATTTTTTGCACCATGATGTGTTCTTTCTATCGGTACCTTGATTGCGCATATACGACTTTTTGATCGCTTTTTATTAAATTTTTTCTGGATTTGATGCGACCATTAATGTGCAATTTTGCACTTTGGGATTTTTTGGGCGCTTACGCCGTTTACCGTGTGAGATCAGGAATGTGATAAATTAATCGTTTGGGTGATTACGCACGCGGCGATACCAAACATGTTTATTTATTTATTTTTATTCAAAATACCTGTGATACCAATGTGGATTAATTACCCACATACAAGTATGGTACCACAGGTGATTATTGTTGTTTATTTAGCGAATAGCTACATATATCTACAGTATTGTCACTGACTTCAAGGAAGTTTCCCAAGAGAAACCGGCTTGTAGGACCCTGACATGGACCCACCTTTCACACAATGGGTAATCTATTTCCTTTTCTTCTGCCTCAACTTGTTTTGCCATCTTATATTATTTCTTATATTATTACATTTATTTCTTAGGCTAGGTTCACACTGCGTTTTCAGCATCCGTTTAACGGATCCGTTTTTTTTAACGTCCAGAAAAATAGGGTCAGCAACGTTTTTTGGTCCGTTTTGGTCCGCCAAAAAAAAACGGATCCGTTTTTTTTTATAATGGAAGTCAATGGAAAAACGGATGCACACAAATGAATCCGTTTTTTGCAATCCGTTTTTCATGCGTTTTTTTTCAAAAAACGGATGCGTTAAACGGATGCTGAAAACGCAGTGTGAACCTAGCCTTACCAACATGTTCACTGTTTAGGGCTTTAGTTATTGGGCAGAATTGGGCAATCTACATATACATGTTGGTGTGTCTGGGTTCCATTTTATTTTTTACAGTCCCTTGGTAGTTACTAGAGATGAGCGAACCTGGAGCATGCTCGAGTCCATCCGAACCTGAACTTTCGGCATTTGATTAGCGGTGGCTGCTGAAGTTGGATAAAGCCCTAAGGCTATGTGGAAAACATGGATATAGTCATTGGC
Source organism: Dendropsophus ebraccatus (assembly GCF_027789765.1). Lineage (NCBI taxonomy): Eukaryota > Metazoa > Chordata > Amphibia > Anura > Hylidae > Dendropsophus > Dendropsophus ebraccatus. The sequence goes on from NC_091460.1 coordinate 70,777,789, forward strand.
TGTATCCATGTTTTACAGACAACCTTAGAGCTTTATCCAAGTTCAGCAGCCCCAGCTAATCAAATACCGAAGGTTCGGGTTCGGATCGACTCGAACCCGAACCCGGTTCGCTCATCTCTAGTAGTTACTTGTTTTTAAGGGTTTTTATTTTTGTTGTCAGTTGTATATATATTTGTGGTGCTTTAATAAACATATTGTCTGATTTATACTTTTCTATTTCCTTGTGGTGTGCTTTTCCTTGTGACATAGCTTTTTCTTTTTGGGTGAATTTATTTTACCTCTCACATAACATAATCCTCATGGTTCTGAAGCCCCAGCTAATATGCTCACGTTTTCACTTCCTCCCTAGTGAATTCTAGAAGGTGCGTGAGCAGTTACTGAAGGGGGTTCTGTGCAGAGCAATCTTGAGAGCTGTATAGAGAGATGTATGACATGAATGACGGAGTTTGTTCAGCAATGTTTATCCTAGGGGCCATTATATACCAGGATGGTTTATTACACTTCTGAATAAATGTCGTGAGCTTTTATTCATAGATGAAACTCTGGATGCATTTTATTAAACCTATGTTACAAAATAGCTGTAAATAAAACAAGGTCTAATCCTATAATGCTCAATATACAATGCCAGAAACAGCTCAGATCCATGGCTCTGGAGAATTTCTGGGAGCCAATGGCAGCATTTCATTGGTAAAACCCTTGTATTACTGAAGTAATGAGCATGACTCCATACTGTATCTCCGGTACACTAGGCATTCTGTACAGGACACTGAAAAAGCACCAGCCCTCTATGTATAAAGTCATTTGTAGCTTATAACAGCTACTTTTATATGTATAGACTTGCTTTATTTGTGTTTGTTATCTTGTAATTTTTCTATCAGTTTAAATTTTTTTTCTTCATTTTGGAGACCTTGGAGAACCAGTTAACAGTTTTCCATAGAGTTTTGGACTCAACATACAATGGTTGTCCTGGAACCAATTAATATTGTAACTTGGAGGACCACTGAATAAATACAAGGCAGCACTTTGTGTCTTTTGTTCTATCGGATTCAATGTTTCAACCAGTACAGTCTTTTTTTAAGTATTCTGTAATGGTTGAAAAGTTGCATACAGTGGAATGAAGGACACATTTGGAATGGATTGGAGTGCTGCCTTGTATATATACTTTGGGGGACATTTATGAAGACCGGACACTGATCGTTAAGCCCCGCCCCCTTTTCTGGACAAATTTTCTAAGAGACACACCTCTTAGTAAACCCGGCCGTCCCTGCGCAGGCTCAGCTCAAAAAAGCACATCATATCATGTATCATGATTTACTCATGAGAGGGGCATAATCATGATAAGAAGCCTCCTCCCTGCCACCCATCAGGCGATCATGGGATACATCAAGGGAGAAGGGAGAAACTGCGCTTTCTCCCTAGCGTACACCCCAGCCGCAACCTTCATAAATCTCCCCCTTTATCTACATTGAAACTGCTGTGGTCTCGTCTGTGATGTCGTCTGATCGTGTCATTTCAACATATTGAAAGACCATGATCAATACAGCGAAGCCGCTCTTTAAATGGTCAGCCAAACGATCTAAGGATCGAATATTGCTTTTGCAGCAAGCATGTGTTTCTCTGTATACCTTCAGGTGGCTGGAAAAGTCACAGAATTTTCTGCAACAAGCCCCCATGTGAGAATGTACCTTACATTTATGCTCAAGAAAATGTGAATAGGCCCTAGTCACACATCAGTAATCCTGTGGACCCACAACTACGGACAGGATTTGGATGTGTATTCAACCCCTATGAACCCACTGAATGAAATGCCTGTCCCTTTTACTGATCTGTGGCAAGCAACTATTAAAGGACCATTCAATACAGTAGGTAAAATACTGTGTGTAATTACATACAATACTGATGTGTGAAAGGGGCCTTAGTAGTCTGAGATTGTTGCATTTTGTCATCAATTAAAGTTACCAAACCTTAAGAGACTGCAGTTACATCTGACCACCAAGCAGTATCAATATGCCTCCAACAACTCACTGTGCAGCATATTTTTGCCTTCCCTGCTTAGATGTTAATATCACCGACGTTATGTCATAGCATTTGTTGCCAAAAACTAGATTGGAGCAGATTAATTCCTGGCTGGATTTTCAGTAACTGTGGGGCCATGATCGTTTGTGGCATGCAGCACAACCTCATTCACTTGAGTAAAGGGGTTGCACAGCCAAGCAGCGCATGTTATTCCTGGTTGTACAAGCTAATACCATTTGTGTCTTTTTCCCTTATAGCAAACATTAAATTTATCACATTGTGCGATTTTGAAATTGGTGTCCTGCTTTGTGCATTTGTATGCCACCCGTTTATTTTTTTCTTTTGGAAGTGGGGGTGTGGAGACATAGATAATGTCTAAAAGTGCTACTCCAGCCATATTTCTAATATTTCAGGAAGCAAGAATGCATTTATGCAAAAGCATGATGAATATGCAGGAACAAAAATTGCACAATTTATGCCAAAACATAAGTATCAGGGCAATGATAATTTCCCCTCCTTAGGCTATGTTCACACAACGTTTTTTCAGCTCTGCATAAAATAACGGAAGTCATTTAGCTGTCTAGCTGTCAATGATGGTTGTTGGTACATTATTCTAGTTTGGGTCACCGTTTTTTTAATAATAAATAGTAAAAACGGAGAAGGATCGGTGAGAAAAGCAAAACTGTGTGCGAACAACTAATAAAAAACATACTCTGCAAAAGATGTCCGAAAACAATTGTCATGATCATTATTTTGACGTCTGAGGCAAAAACATACATTATTCAATACATTGTGTGCATTGGACGTTCCATTGACTTCAATGCATTGCATTGCAGTCAGTTAAATAGCAACAAAAACGGACGTTATTTTGAACTGCAAAAGCGTCCTCCTTTATTTATTTTTGACGATGTGTGAACATAGCCCTAATCTGTTTTGTATAGTGCTTTGTGCCACTAAAAATTTTAGCAAAACTCTACAAGGTTAATTTTTATACAAATGCGGAAACCATGCTAGTCCAGCTCTAATCAGCGCACAAAAACATCTAAAGTGGCATTCCCATAAACCTGTGAACACATGCATTTGAAACCACACTCCCATGCACCAATGGGCGCCCAATTTTGTTGATTCTCCAGTAGCCATGCAATGTTTGTATTTCAGTCAGTCACTTGGAAGCCAAAAGTAGAAATAAAACATTCACTGAGAAAAGGGTATAATGGGAATCGTTACACATCTGAACACCCATGGTTTGTTTGCCTCAGCACTGTCACCCCCCAGTGTGCTTCCTGTGTCTCTCCACATCCAAAACAATCAAGATATGGGGGGGAGGGGGGGGGGGATTTATCAAACATGGTGTAAAGTGAAACTGGCTCAGTTGCCCCTAGCAACCAATCAGATTCCATCCCTCATTTTTCCAAGAGTCTGTGAGGAATGAAAAGTGGAATCTGATTGGTTGCTAGGGGCAACTGAGCCAGTTTCACTTTACACCATGTTTAATAAATCTTCCCACATAGTGACACTTTGAAAAAAAAACTGTTGACACTAAGGGGGACATTTATTAAGTCTGCGTTTTCTGCGCCGGACTTAAAAATGCCCCTGCATCTCCGGCGCTACGGAGATTTATGTAAAGGCGGACTGCCTCTACATAAATCCTGTGCGAGCCGGTGCGCAGGGCCGAAAACCTACGCCAGCTGAGGACTGGAGTAGGTTTTCGGCGTATCTTTAAAAAAAAAAAAAAAAAAAAAAGATAAATCGCACACACTATGAGTCCGCGCCCTCCATCCCGCCCCTCCACACACCCCGGCGTACCCGGCCTAAAGAGCCGATTTGCTAATATTTTATTCGAAAATCGGCCATTTTGCGAATAAAATATTCGCAAATCGGCTCTTTGGCCCTAGCCTTGGGGTATGTGTACACTGAGCAATTCTCACAGGATTCTGCGCAAAAAGGGTGCTGAATCCGCCTGTTTAAATGCAACATTGCTTCTTTCCATAGAGCAAAATGGAATTTCCGTCTGTCATTTGTCCGGAATCCGCGTTCCACTTAAAGATTTGACATGTCAATTCTTTGGGCGGATAGCGCTGGCAGAATTCCATAGAACTCTATGGGAGTTATTTTTCGCACAAAATTCCGCAAGCGCTATAAAATGTGCGGAATCAGTCAGCAGAAATTCAGAGCAGATTCCGCAAGAATTGCTCAGTGTGCACATACCCCTAGGCCCCATTCATAAATATTTCAGCCACGGTTGATCTGATGCTGTGGATATATTTTAAAGTCCACAGAAACATATTGTTACTCTGGCTCAAACCTCATACACAAGCAGAAAATGTTTTCCAGCTTGTTCCCCCCCCCCCCCCAACCCCATTTTCTATCTTCCCTTTGTTGTCTTTTTTTTTTTTTTCTTGTAGTTTTTTTGATGCTATGATGCTCTCCTTTGGGCATTTGCTATCCTGTTATCCTCAATGCTTTGGAAATGGTCTGATTGCATTTAGTTATTTCCATTGGGTATTTTGCCTCCTTATGTACCAATGCTGTTTTTCACAATTGTTAAAACTGTCATAAATCTAATAATTAAAAAAACTCAGTAAAATATTACAATTAAATAAATAAAAATAAATTTTATATATATATATATATATATATATATATATATATATATATATATATATATATATATATTTAGTAAATGACCAGACACAAGCAGTCTATGTTCAGGCCACTGACATCTATGTCAGTTCATGAATAGATACATCAACATCAAATTTTTGCCAATGTATTAATTCCATGGATTGATTATTCTGCCTAAAGCCTAAGGGCCATTTCACACTGAGGAATCAGCGCTGATTTCGCCAAAAAATATAGTGCATAGCCAAATTCCATTGACTTCAATGGAATTTGCGCTCTGCAGTTCACACAGCAAAACTTGCCGCCAGAAGAAATTACATGAGATTTCTGCTCTGAAAGTTTTCAGCGCGGAATATTCCTGGAATTGAAAAAAATTAATTCATTTGATTAAATGAAAAATGAATTTGTGCGGAATTCTGCCAGAGGCGATTCTGAGCAGAACACTTTCCGCCCAAAACACTTTCCTTGCTTATTCCTCAGTGTGAACTGGCCCTAAGGGTCCTTTTACACACACAGATTTCTAACAGATTTTTGGAGCCAAAGCCAGGAACAGACTATAAGCAGAAAAAAGGTCAAAAAGGAAAGACTGAGATCCATTCCTGGCTTTGGCTTAAAAATCTGTCAGATAAATCTGTATGTAAAAGGACCCTAAGAGGGACAAGAAGCCTTATTACTCTGTCCACACATAGTCTTTGACAACCATCATTGTATACAGAGAATAAATCATCTTTTATGGACAGGGTAAGCAAGGCTTGTTGTTGCTCTTAGGAGTCCTTCTAGGAGCTCAGCTTTTATCCCCCTATCATATCCTGCTCTCTGATTGGGGAAGCATTAAACACCTGACAGCACACACACGGAAGTGCTATAGTCCCCCACCTCCAGGCAAATCTGGTATACCCTGTGCATGACCTGAGATGTTCGTTCAGGCCACAGGGCTACAAAAACATTCATTTAATAGCATCTCAGATATAAGGCATAGTTTTTTTCAAAAATGGCAAAGTTGTCATAATTCAGTATTTAGGGTGAAAAGGGTGGTCTGCCTCAAAATTCCAGCATTAAAAAGGGATAGTCTTGTGCTAAAAATTATATATATATATATATATATATATACACATATATACACACACATACTTACACACATATGATGGGGCTGCAGCTCCTGTTCTGCTTCCTAGAAAAGCAACTGGAACAAGAGTGCACAACAATGGTGTCCCATCTCAGCCAGGCCCCACTCCAACCAGTCATCTCATGGAATAGAAGCTACAGTAAGGGACCAGCTGTTGTTGAGTATAATTTTTTTTTATGCATTCTTTTCCAGAGCATTATATCATTTTCTTTAAAGCACTGACATAACTTATTAAATTCTATGTAACCTTTTGCAATTTTAACACATATAAAAGAAAAGCAACTTTACAGAAGGCATTGACTTAAATATATGCTTATTGGGTCAGTTATGCAAAGCTAAACAGTCCCTTTTAGCCGTAGCAATCAGAGCACAGCTTTAATTTTCCCAGAATTCAAAGTGAAAGTTGAGCAGTGATTGCTCCCTATGGGCAAAATCCTGCACTAATATTCTGCTGTCAACACAAAGAGACAACCTGAAGTATGAAGCTGTAGGATTACACTACTACAGGCTTTGGTTGTTGTAGACAGTCTGCACATGAGCTGCAGCAACCAACAATGCAGAATTCTTGCTAAAGCTCTTTCACAAAGTTGCATTTTTTACTCTAAGAGTTAGTGGGACAATACAAAATGGCTGTGAAGCATTACCTAAGAAAACATTTTGCACATCAAAAGTTTTCATCTGTGAGGGCTGGATGCACAGACCCCACATCAGTCACCTGACCACGGTGGAAGCAGTGTGAGTCTAAGGGTCCATTTACACAGGAAGATTATCTGCCAAAGATTTGAAGCCAAAGCCAGAAACAGACTATAAACAGAGATCAGGTCATAAAGGAAAGCCTGAGATTTTTCCTCTTTTCAAATCCATTCCTGGCTTTGGCTTCAAATCTCTGGCAGATAATCTTTCTGTGTAAATAGACCCTAAGTGCTTTTCCTCCCATTTCACCAGTCATTCATAGGTCGGGCTCTATAGTAAGCCTATCCTGTGCAGCAATTACCAAAGTGAGAAGAGCTTAGCTGGGCACTTCTTCCATTTCAGCCAGGTAATCGAGGAGCTCTAAACAACTAGACACTGATAAATTAAAATTCTTGACTTTTTTGTGACAGTGACCCTTTGACTTTTATGTGAAATACAGCTCATTCAGTATTAGTGTTGCACGATGCACCGAAATATCGATACTACTATCGATATTCCGGGCCGAAAAACAGTTCGATACCAGGATTTCCTGGTATCGAAACTTTATGTTAAACAGCACAGTTTAACATAAAGTATAGCGCAGAGAACACAGCCGGCAGCTATATGAGCGCCGGCCGTGTTCTCTGTGTGCCGCCCCCTGCTCCCACCTGTCATCTCCTCAGCGCACACCCTCTTCCCCCGTCTGCGCCAAATTCAAATAGCCAGCACATAGCTATTGCTAGTGCCAGCTATGTAACTATATAGATGCCGCTGTCACACTGACAGCGGCATTACCCCCCTCCTGAGCCCGCTCCATATACAGCGGGGGTCGGCTACTGTGTGTAGCAGACCCCCGCTGCTAATGACTGCGGGCAGAGCAGGGTCACGGGCTGGAGAGGGAGAGCGGTGTCCGGGAGAGAAGGCTGGAGCAGGGGTCGGCAGGAGATGCAGCCACTACATCTGCACCGGACTATGAGGTGGTGGGGGCGGCAGGAGTGTGAGGAGGCAGGAGGCCGGAGACTCCGGAGCAGACACAATGCGGGGGGTTTACAGTCGGCCTGACTCTGACTGGGAGGGGGAGGGGGGCTGTAATCTGCAGATCACAGACAAATCCAGGTCACCGGTAAGCATGCCCTGACACCAGGAATAGTAAAACTACAGCCCCCATCATCCCCCCCTGCTGTCTGGTGTCTGTTATATGGCTACAGCCCCCATCACCCTCTGATTGTTAAAGTGTTACATGACTACAACCCCCATCCTCCCACCTGATAGCAGTTGTGTGTTACATGGAGTACAATCCCCATCCCTGGCAGCTGAAGTGTTATTGTCCATACTACCTGTAACTTTCCTGATCACGCACGGTAAACCGAGCAAGTGCAGAAACCACCCAATTCAGTACCCCATAAAAAGATGGTACTAAATAAAACTACAGATCACAGCGCAAAAAATGCCCCTCACCCCCCAGCCAGACAGGCGGAGAGATAAAAAAAAGTGAGTCAGAGTTGGGCAAGTTTTTATTTATTTTAAATAATGGGGACTTTATTTTTAAAGTAATAAAATTAGGGAACATAAATTGGTTCGTACTGACCTGAACCTGGGGGAGGGGGTCATTTCTATTCTTATGTTTTTTTTTCCCCTTAAATGTAATTTTTTAAGTATCGAATTGGTATCGAGCATTGAAAAAAAAAAAAAGTTGGTATCGGTACCGAACTCAAAATTCTGGTATCGTGACATCACTATTCAGTATAACCACTAACTGGGATTATTAGATGTGTGTCCTTCTGTGGAGGTGCAATGTTTTTTTTGTGATTTTAGGACAGTTTAGTAGATCGTTACTAGACTCTAGTAATAAGATGTGTTATGTTACAGTAATGATTGCCACGGGTGCATAGTACAATTATATATTAGAAGTGCGAATGAGAATGTATTACCATCTCTATGCCACTTGCTATAAGTCACAAAGAAAAGGTCCACACCTACCACGATTGAGGGATCACTGCCAAGGCAAGCATTTATGCAACACCAACCTGCCCCTCATCTTGGACATCTTATCTCATGGCAGTTGCCAAAGCATCTGTGTTCCATTTCTGGAAAATAAACTACTGCCGGACTCTTATACTGTAAGAAATATCTTTATGTACAATTGTTCCAGGTATAATAAATGTACATGTTCAGTGCTAACAGCAATGCTCTGCATGTAAACCAAGCACTTATGGTGAGGTTCCTGAAGACATTTGTGCTCTCCTGTTACAAGCAAAGCGCACTACAAGTGCAAGCGCTCTTTAGTATTCCAATGCAACACAGCTGCGTTATACAGTTCTCTGGAGGTCTAGGCTTTCTGCTGGTACAGTCTTGCTGGGAAGAAGAGACTAGTCACAACCCAAACAACGTTTAATATTGCAATACTATTAAAAATATGTCCACATTACCTATGACATACAAATGGAGGGAGGAGAGGGGGAGAAAAGACTATACAAGAAAACCCTTTATAAAAAAAAAAAAATATATATATATATATATATAGAAAAAGAAAGTCTCCTGGGCTATCTGGACCTTCTGTCCCTTTTTGTTTTTTCTGTATTTTTGCTCATTGTTTTTTCATTGTCTCCTCTGCAGTCAGGACAATACCACTTGCCCTTAGGTTTGTAAGTCAGTCCAACACATGAAAAATGGAACCACTCTATGGAACATTCTTCATTGTCACATCCGATCATCTCCCCATAGGACACCTGGTTACACAAGCAATATGTTGGCTCATTGGGATCGATTGGGAAGGGAATAGGGGACACATCCCTTTCCTGCTTGTGTTTGGCTCTCTTTTTCTTCTTGGAAGACTTGGGCTTCTTCTCTTTAGGTGGATCATCAATATCATCTGTCCCATTCACCATATGACACAAGTCTCTACTCTCACTGTTGCGCTGTCGGCGAGGTCGCCGAGTAGAGCGCTCTGCCATATTAGAGTCAGCCTTTGCCTTTTCTGTGGATTTTTCATTTTCATCTGGGTCTAAGAAGCCCCTGCAATGGGCATCAATCTGCTTGGTCCTATTTTCTACCAACTCAAAGACCTGAGTGACCAGTTGTATCTTATCGTCCCCCAGCTCCTGGGTGATGATCAGCGCCCTCTGAAGCTGCTGCAGTAGACGCTTCTTCTGAAGGGGGTCATTTTCATTAGAATGCTTCTCGTAGACCTCATCTACCTCCTTTAGTGCTTCTGTAGGGGGGGGAAAAATCATTGTAAGTCAAAACATGTATGCAACATATTTAAAAGGGTTATTCCAGAGACCGTAGTTTAGACCAGATTCTTTAATTGAAAAAAATAAATAAAAATCAAAGATTGTTGTTACCCTTGCGGTTTAGAAGCACTCCCCTAAATTAAGAGGATGGGATAATAGGATCCCACGAATGAAAGGCAGCTCTTCCAGTCTTACATTAATGCAGATGGTTTTACACCTGCTTAAATGCAAGAGATATTCCCACAAGGACAACGCTTACCATGACCTTTACCATCTCTGGTACTTCTTAGGGGTCATTCACAAGTCTGTAGAATTCCTGCAGACAGGTCTTTGGAGCTCCCAGCATCATGATTAATGTTGGGAGCTCCTAAACAGTTTAAAAGTTCACGCTAATGTACTGATACAGTCGCGTAGATGTGTCAGTACACTAGCTAGTTTGGGAGCTCCAACCATTATAGTTTATCATGATGCTGGTAGTGATGCACTAAAATATCGATATTTCGGGCAAAAAAACGATTTGGTACCAGGATTTCCTGGTATCGATACTTTATGTTAAGTATAGTGTAGTATAGCGCAGACAAAGTATAGCACAGAGAACACAGCCAGCGACTAGCTGAGCGCCGGCCATGTTCTCTGTGCACTCCGCTCCCAGCGGCGCCAAATTCAAATAGCCGGCAGACATCGATCGCTTGTGCCGGCTATTTTACAGGGTAGATGCCAGCGATCTGCCAGCGCAGCATTCCTCCAGCATAAGCCCCCCTCCCCGCGGTGCAGCGGTCCTCCATCGCAACCACCACCCCCTCTCCCGGGACTCACTGACGCTGCAGTCCTTCATGTCTGCCGGTACAGTGAGGGGCATTGAATCAGGTCTGGCACTTAGGGGCGGTTCTTAGTAGGGGGTTGCTGCAACTGCCAGTATATATCCTCTTGCACTACAGCTCCCAGTATACCCCCTTGTGCACAAGCAGGTATGCTGGGAGTTGTAGTGCAACAGCCTTCCAATAGAACTCCCCCCAGCATACCTCATTGTGCACTGCAACTCCCAACATACTTTCTTGTGCACAAGTAGGTATGCTGGGAGTTGTAGTGCAAAAGAAGGTATGATGGGAGTTGTGTTGGGAGGCTACTGCTGCAAAACTGCAACTCCCAGCATACCTTGTTGTGCACTACAACTCCCAGCATAACTCCTTGTGCACAACAACTAGCATCATAGCCACAGCCTGGGGGGGGGAAGAGCATTATATTTGTATTTTTACACTTTAAAAAGAAAAAAAAACTTTAAGTATTGAACTGGTATCGAAATAAAAATAAATAAATCTGGTATCGGTATCGAACTCAAAATTCTAGTATCATGGCTTCCCTAGATGCTGCACACGGATATGTGAAGGACCCCTTCGGAACACTGATCAGCTAACACAATGCTCTTCTCCTATGTCTTATCAAGCTGAATGGCAGGCACAGTATACAGGAATCTGACCCATTGCTCTGGGAGTTGTATATTATATGATTGCATCTACTATAAAATACACCAAACCACAATCTAACAAATCAGTAGTTGATTTATTTAGTCTAGTAAAAGTCTTTCCACCTTCCAAGCACAGAAAGCTGGAATAAGAAAGCCCAGAGTCTCACTGCTGACATCTTCAGGGAGTCATACACTTGGAAAGCAGAAAGACTCTCATATGACTAAATGCAGCTGATTTATTAGATTTGGGTTTGGTGACTCTAGCTGTAAGTAGCCACTAATAAAATGCTTTAGGGTGCCTTCACACCTACCGGATCCACAGCGGATCTCACTTCTGCGGATTCGAAGCGAGAACCGCTGCGGATCCGGTATCAATTCACCCCTATGATAGCACATATTCGCAGCGGGATTTACATCCCGCTGTGAATATGTGCTTTAACTCCCTGGTGCCCGCAGCCCCGCTGTCACATCCCCCCCCCCATCAGCCCACCGCTGCCCGCATCCCACCGCCGAGAGCATACAGCACCTGCTCGGCGGCGCGGCTGCCGGCTCCGGTCCCGCTCAGATCAGCTGAGTTGGACCGAAGCCGGGAGCCTCACTGCAGCCACGCCGCCGAGCAGGTAATGTAAGCTCGTGGCGGCGGGCTGGAGATGAGCAGGATGTTAATCCCGCTGCGAATATGTGCTATCATAGGGGTGAATTGATACCAGATCCGCAGCAGTTCTTGCTTCGAATCCGCAGAAGTGAGATCCGCTGTGGATCCGTTAGGTGTGAAGGCACCCTTAAAGTGAACCTGTCACAAGGGTATCATCATTATGCACTTTAAGGGCATGTTCATACATACTGTGTATCCATGGCATTTAGCTTTTCTTATATTTACACAGCACTGCAGCTTTACAGAACACAAGGCTGAGTTCATACTGGGTTAATGCAGAGCATCTCAGGGTCACAGTCCTGCTGCCCATGGCAACCAATCACAGCTCAGCATTCATTATACCAGAGCTGTGAATATATGAAAGCTAACCTGTGATTGGTTGCTATAGGCAGCAGTAAGACAGCCCTATCCCATATTGTTTCTATAGAGATCTATGCCAGGTGGCCATTCCTGAGCAGAAGCTGTGAGGAGGTCACCAGCAGCAGACACTGGGCACAGTCTGTGGAACCAGCGCCAGGCGGGGAACATATACAGGATCATGGTCCCCTCAATCTTCAGTAATGCCCATAGCAACCAATCACAGGGCAGCTTTTATTTTACCAGGGCTCAGAAATGTGAAATTCAAGCTGTGATTGGTTGCTAAGGGCAACAAGGAGCATTGTGACTGTAAGCCTGCTGATAGTCTCCTCCCCCGCCCCTCCCTCTCTACAAGCAGGCGCCCTCAACCTGTGGCAGAACTACATCGCAACGCATGCCTTACTAACACACTGCCCGGGCATGCTGGGAGCTGTAGTTCTACACGAGCAGCCAAGGGAACACACCACATACCATAAATACACGAGGAGTATAACACAAGGGCGAATGGCTATGGAGTGGCCGAGCAGTGAGGCTATATATAGTGAGGGCCGCAGCACGGAAGCTATACATAGTCCTATGGTTACAGAGGGGCAGGATGGCGGCCATTCTACACAGAGGGTGTGTAACATGACCCCATGACGTGAGAGCCCTGGTATGCGCACGGCCTCCTGGCTACAGGACCCGCCTCCCAGTGGGCGCGGCCTCCCCCCACAGGGGAACCGCCTCCCAGTAGGCGGGGCCTCATCCTTCATTACTCTGACTAGAGGGCTCGCCTCAGGGGGCGGGGCCTAGCCACACTCCACTGTCCCCGGATGTGACAGCTAGCACAAGCCCCGCCCATTGTGGGCAGTGCCTCAGCGCTCTTCCTGATAACAGACCCGCCCCGGAAGTGACGCCACGCTCACTGACAGTATACAGGGGCTTCTACTGTGCACACGCTCCAAGCGAGCTGATACAATGTACAATGATACAACATATGCGCGGTGTACACACGTGACACACAGTCCGTGTATAACACATCCCAGCTCTTCTATACAGCTCACACATCCGCCAGCACTAGGGAACCCCAGCCTACACACAGACTCCGCGCTGCCTGCTGGGACTTCTAGTGCCACAAGTTGTGATCATCCCTTTGCACTGAAGAGAAGCCACAGTGCTGCGCGCACTACAAGCCCCAGCCAGTGAGAGCCCCCGCAGCATGATGGGACTTGTAGTTCCACAAGTTGATGATCGCTCAAAATGGCTGCAGAGAAGCACTAGACACAATTGTATTAGTAGCGGCGTGTGACAGATCGGGGAGGGGGCGGGTTGCCCGCTATCCCCCCGGCCACGTGTAGCCCCCTCACCTCGGTACTTGGTGTCGATCTCCCGCAGCAGGGTGACGCTCCTCTGGATCTCCAGCGGTAACGACTCGATGCACTCCAGGTAATCCTCCACATAGGTGACCAGCTGGCTCTCCTCCACCCCGCCGCTCCCGCCGTGCGAGTAGTAGAACGCCTGCGGTGGCGGCTGCTGCTGTCCTAACATGCTCCCGTGCTCAGCGCATCCAGCGGAGTCCCGGGAGTGCGGCGGCGGCGGCTCCGGTGTGCGCTCTGTGCGGGGCTCCGGCGCTGCGCTCTTCTCTCCGTCTCCTTCGCTCTATCTCTGGGGCCGCATTCCAATTTGGAACCCGGCGGCCCGAGTAGACGTTATGCGCATGCGCGCCTATTGCCTTATAAGGCAGGACGCCCCTTTTTTTCTAGGTTTTATTGTGTTTAGATTTTCCCGCATTTCATTTCCTTGCCGCTGATTGGGTAGAGCTCTGTTGGGTGGGCGGGATCACAGCCAAGTAGGGCGTGACAGCCGTTAGTTGACGCCCCCGGATTTAACTCTTCCGCTCGCTGACAGTTTCAGGCGTATTTGTGTGAGTGGCCTGCCATGTTCCCTCCGTCCTGTTACGTGTATGTGCGTGCTGTCCGCACGGTCCGCGGCCGTTAGTATCAGTGGAGCAGTACACACTTGTGATAGGCTGTGCGGTTTCTTCTAGTGTTACGGAAACAATTATGTTGTATCACTTTCCTCATCCGCTTGTATCGAGGTGCGACTAGGAAACGTTCCCAAGGCATCACGTGATTCGGGTCACATGACCTGCCCGTACTGTCTAGTTGTTGTGATCTGAGCCTGCGGGCCGGACAGGACAACATCACACTGCAAACCGCACATGTCTGAGCTGTCTCTATGGCGCTGTTCACATTTCTATTAGAAGCTTGGTCACAGGTTCCATCAAATGAGACTGAAAAATAGCTCAACAATGTAGTGTGGTTTAAAGCAGTGCTTCTCAATTCCAGTCCTCAGGCCTCACCAACTGGTCATGTTGTGAGGATTTTCACAGGTGATATAATTATAGTCAGTGCATCAGGTATTAGCACAGGTGTTCCTTGTATGGGAAATCCTCAAAATATGACCTGTTGGTGAGGCATGAGGACTGGAATTGAGAAGCACTGGTTTAAAGAGTTAACCAGCGCTACAAAAACATGGCCACTTTTCCCCCTACTCTTGTCTCCAGTTCAGGTGCAGTTTGCATTTAAGCTCCATTTACTTCAATGGAACTGAGTTTCAAAACCCCGCCTAATCTGGAGACAACAGTAGGGGGAAAGTGGCCATGTTTTTGTAGCGCTGGATAACCCCTTTAACCCCTTTACGACATCGGGCGTACCCATACGCCCCCGCAGGGTGGGCTTTAACGCACACGGGCGTATAGGTACGCCCGATGTTTCCCCGATCGCTGTGTGTTCACACTCAGCGGTCGGGGAAGATGGCCTGCTATAAATCATAGCAGGCCATCTTAGCTTCACGGCACGGGGGGTGGTTAACACCCCCCGTGCTTACGATCGCCGCTATAGGCTGATCAATTCAGATCAGCCAATAGCGGCGATCGGAACCTTTCCAGGTCATCGGTGAGGACGAGGACGGCACCGACCGCCATTACTGTAAAAAGTAATGGTGGTCACCGTGCCACCGGCCCGATCGCCGTGAACGGCCGACCGGCCGTTCACGGCGATCGGGCCGGTGGCACGGCGATCAGAGTCCCACAAATAGTAAATACCTGCCCTGGACCCCTCAGCTAGGTAGCCGAGGGGTCCAGAGCAGGTATTTGTACATTACTCACCTGTCCCGGGCTCCTGATCGGCGTCTTCCGGGTTCGCGGCGTCCTCGTCTTCGTTCGGGTCTTCGGCTTCCTCCGTGACGTCACGTTCGGCTTCTCTCGGCTATTTTCGGCTCCAGCGTCGGCTTTTTCCGTATTTTGCGCTCTGCTGCCCTCTAGCGGCTGATATGTGTAATACACTTATCAGCAGCTACAGGGATGTTCAGAATGTAGAAAAAGTTTTTTTTTTTTTTTCAAATTTTTTTTTTTCTATTTTCCGCACCCTATCGCCGCTGAGTGTTGATCAGCATTGCACGAAAGTGCGCTGCTAATCAGCAACTCCTCCTTTTTGGCGTAGGGTGTTTTTTTTCTATATTCTACTGCCACGGTCTGCTTATAAGTGCCGCACATAAGTGCGGCATTTATCAGCAACTCCTTTGTTGGCGTAGGTTTTTTTTTTTATACTTACTGTAAAAAAACACATAAAAAAACACTACATTACACCACACTACATTGAATAAAGTTTGACACTACACCACTACATATCCCATATACCAATCCCCGTATAAAGATGGCCCCCAGGGTGTTTTCGGCGTCGGACGCATATGCTATTATTGCCTCCGACACCGAAACAGCCAGTGAGGATGAATGGGGGGGATCCTTCTTTCCTCCATTCATCCTCATCCTCCTCATCATCCTGTGACGTGTCTGGGGGTAGCGTAGCGTACGCTGCCCCCCAGACACGTCTTTTCCGCCAGTACCGTCCCAATAAGAGATGACGGTATGGCGTGAAATTCTACAAACTCTGTGAGAGAACCTCATGGTACACTTACAGATTTAGGGTATGTGCACACTGCGGAATGGCAAAGGATAACCCTTCGTGCATTCCGCAGCTGGCACCCGCCGGCGGACTGATGCAGGCGCACGTCTCCACCCGTGTCATAGACTCCATGTTATGCTTGGGCGGATTCCATCGTCCGTCTAAAGAAGGAACACGTTGGACGGAGAGCGGAATCCGCCCGTGCATAGAATGGAGTCTATGACACGGATGGAGACGTGCGCCTGCATCAGTCCGCCGGTGGGTGCCAACTGCGGAATGCACGAAGGGTTATCTGTCGCGATTCCGCAGTGTGCACGTACCCTTAGAGTGTATGAAGGAAGGGACACCCGAATCCAGCCCCCAGATGCCCCCTCCCCCCCCATCCTCGAACAAGTGGGAAGATCGTCCGGGAACTGATCTTCCCACTGCTGGATAAAGGTCACCACCTGTACGGGGATAACTTTTATACCAGCACCCCCTCTTCCAGTCCCTCGCTGCCCTGTAGCTTGCGGCACGATCCAAACATATCAGAAGTAGTAATAGCGCCCTAATATTTAGCAGCCATGGAGCGGACCCAGCACTTCTGGATATGAAGGACCCCGTATCGCACCAGGGAAACATTTTCCAGGTGACGTCCCCCAGACTGGAAAACAGGAGACCCCAGAAGAAGTGCAGAGTGTGGCGTAACAGGGGGATCAGGAAGGACACCATTTTCCAGTGTGACACCTGTCCTGATCCCCCCGGCCTCTGCATACTGGATCGCTCCAAGGTGCACCACACGTCACTGGGGTTCTACATTATCTAAATTCTGTCCCTTATTCCTATTTCAGGGGTCACGTTGATCCAGGGATTATTCTGATCGCCATTATGGAGTCGGGAAGGAATTTTTCCCAGTGATGAGGCTACTGTCGTCTGCCTCACAAGGGGTTTTTGCCTTCCTCTGGATCAACACAGGTTGAGTTTGATGGACACCTGTCATTTTCATCCTTATAAACTAATAATTGGCCTAATACCCCCAAATAAATTAGAATTGTCCCTTTTCCCCAGCTAAGTAGGTATGGCCGCCATTCCCATTAGAGGATGCCATGATGCAATTACAAAGCCTCTGTGCGGCCAGGACAGTAGAAACCCCCCACAAGTGACCCCATTCTGGAAACTACACCCGATAAGGAATCTAACAAGGGGGGCAGCGGGGATATGGCCCCCAAGTGACGGCCACATTTGGGACGTGAAAATGAAAAAAATTGTATTTTTTATTTTCTCGGCACATGTTCTACGTAAGTGCCCGTCACCAGTGGGGTCCATATCCTCACTGCACCCCTTGTTAGATTCCTTATGGGGTGTAGTTCCCAGAATGGGGTCACTTGTCGGGGGTTTCTACTGTCCTGGCAGCACAGGAGCTTTGTAATTGCGACATGGCCTCTATCCTCCATTCCAGCCTCTAAATGGCGCTCTGTCCCTTTGGTGACTTGCCCTGTGCCCATATGGCACATTATGTCCACATGTGGGGTATTTTCATACTCAGGGGAAACTACCCTACAAGTTTTGTGTTCATTTTCTTTTTTAACCCCTTGTGGAAATGGAAAAAAATCAAGGCTAGACCAACATTTAGTGTAATTTTTGTAAAATTTTTACTCTAAATCATTAATCTTGTCATGATTTTTTCATTTTCACAAGGGGTTAAAAGATAAAAAAAACCATTTAATGTGTAGCGCAATTTCCCCTGAGTACGGAAATACCCCACATGTGGACATAAAGCGCCATGCGGGTGCAGGGTAAGCCTCCAAAGGGAAGGAGCGCCATTTGGTTTTTGAAGGCTGGATTTGGATGGAATGGATTGCCAAGACAGTTGAAACCCCCCACAAGTGACCCCATTATGGAAACTGCACCCCTCAGGGAATGTAACAAGGGGTGTAGTGAGCATATGGACCCCACTGGTGACGGGCACAAATGTGGAACAATGTGGCGTGAAAATGAAATATTACATTTTTTACACTATAATGTTGGTTTAGCCTTGAATTTATCATTTTCACAAGGGGTTAAAAGAGGAAAAAAACACAAAATGTGTAGAGCAATTTCCCCCGAGTCCGTAAATACCCCACATGTGGACATAAAGCGCCATGTGGGCGCAGGGCAAGCCTCCCAAGGAAAGGAGCGCCATTTGGATTTTGGAGGTTGGATTTGGCTAGAATGGATGATGAACGCCATGTCGCATTTACAGAGCCCTCGTGCTGCCAAAACACTGGAAACCCCCCACAAGTGACCCCATTCTGGAAACTGCACCCCTCAAGGAATCTAACAAGGGGTGCAGTGAGGATATGGACCCCTTGATGACGGGCACATTTGTGCCATGAAAGTGAAAAAATGAAATTTTTTACTTTTACGTCACATTGTTCCACATTTGTGCCCGTCACCAGTGGGGTCCATATGCTCACTGCCCCCCTTGTTAGATTCCTTGAGGGGTGTAGTTTCCAGAATGGGGTTACTTGTGGGGGGTTTCCAGTGTCTTGGCAGCACGAGGGCTCTGTAAATGCGACATGGCGCTTGAAATCCTTTTCAGTGAAATTCAGCTTCCAAAAGCCAATTGGCGCTCCTTCCCTTTGAAGGCTCGTCCTGCGCCCCCTTGGCACTTTATCGCCACATGTGGGGTATTTCCGTACTCGGGAGAAACTGCGCTACACATTTTGTGTCTTTTTTTGCCTCTTATCCCTTTAAGAAAATGAAAAATTGAAGGCTAGAACAACGTTTTAGTGTAAAAAATAAATTTTTCTTTTTTCACGCCATATTGTTCGGAAAATCTGTGAAGCACCTGTGGGGTCCAGATGCTCACCGCACCCCTTGTTACATTCCTTGAGGGGTGTAGTTTTCTAAATGGTGTCCCTTTAGGGGTGTTTTTTAGGTTTTGGCACCCCAGAGCCTCTGCCAACCTGAAGTGGTACAGTCAAAAATGACCAAATATAACGGAGGCGTTAAAAATCACTAGGCGCTCCCTTATATCTGAGGCTTGTGGTTGCGTCAAATAGCGCAATAGGGTCACATATGGGGTATTTCTATAAACTGCAGAAACGGGACAATAATTATTGGGGTGCATTTCTCTGGTAATAGGTTTATAATTATGAAAAATATTGGATTACAATAAAATCTCTGCACAGAAAATTAAAATTTTCAAATTCCTTACACACTTAGCTTTTATTTCTGTGACTCCCCTAAAGGGTTAAAACACTTTCTGGATATGCTTTTGCAGAGTTTGGGGGGTGCAGTTTCTGAAATGGGGTGCTTTGTGGGGCTTTCTAACATACAGGCCCCTCAAATACACTTTAAACCTGAACAGGTCCCTAAAAATATCTGATTTTGAAATTTTACTGAAAATTTGGAAATTTGCTGCTAATGTTTTAAGCTCCCTATTGTCTAAAAAAAATTAAAGATCGTTTAATAAATGCTGCCAACATAAAGTAGACATGTTGCTAATGCTATTTAATATATAATTTATGTGGTATAACCACTTTCTGTATACGCAAAAAAGTTTAAAAGTTGGAAAAATGCATTTTTTCACATTATTTGGTTTTTTTTCATAAAGATTTGTTATGAGTATCGACTCCAATTTACCAGAAATGTAAAGTACAATATGTCACGAGAAAACTATCTCAGAATCAGCCGGATAGGTAAAAGCATCCCGAAGTTATTAATGACTAAAGTGACACAGGTCATATTCATAAAATTTGTCTCTGTCATTAAGGCCATTTCAGGCTCTGTCCTTAAGGGGTTAATCTGGTAAAGTAGGAAATCCAGCAGACCCTATCATGGTCAATGGAGATGGTCCCTATTCACATCACACTCCATCTCCCCTTACATAACCAGATACAAATGCTGGGATTGGTCCCAGACACCCTTTAGAGAGATAAGTTTGCCATTGTAAACAGTAGCAGAGCTTCAGTGACCCAGGTGCCAGGAGAGGACTGTGCTCTGTGTCACCACTTAAGGGGTTGTCTAGCGAAAATCTTTTTCTTTCAAATAAACTGGTTTTAGAAAGTTATACAGATTTGTAATTTACTTCTATTAAAAAAAATCTCAAGTCTTCCCATACTTATCACATAACTTTCTAACACAGTTACTTTGAAAGAAAAAGATTTTCGCAGGACAACCTCTTTAACATTGCCCCATTATTAAAGTCTGTGTGGGAAGGGGTTAATCAAACAGGAATATGTAAATTAGGGGGGTTAAAGTTCAATCTGTGCTCTGCTCATCAAGCCGCTCAGCGATGCTACGCTCCCTGCCACTCCACCCGGGTGCTGGGAAAAAGCTGGATCCAATCCTGGGAAACTGGTCAGGTAGGGGCAGGTAGCAGAGCAGCGCTGAAAGCTGGGCGGCTTGATGAGCGGAGCACAGATCAAATATGGTGCTTTGCTTCGTTTAGATGAGCGATTCGCTCATCTCTAGTTAGGAGCGCTGAGTGCGTTCCTCAGACCCTCAGAGCACCGTTCGGTCTGTCCACTTCCTCCTTCGGTCACACTTACCTAAAGACTGGCCTACTCAGGCATATTTGAATATGCATAGGTTGGCATGACCTAAGGAGGCGGCAGGTGGGACGGTCAAATGGTACTCTGGGGAGCAGGGGAACACCTCCGATGCTTCTAACACCCTAATTTACATATTCCTGTTTGATTAAAGTTATTGAAAACGGCTGGACCAACTAAGGAAAGAAGACCAGCATCAGTAAGATGAAGTAGGCAGGTTCGTCTGCACAAACCTGCTGATATGGTCAACTTGAAGGGAAGCTATCTCCCTTTCTGGAATTCTGATGTAATGTGTGCCCAAAAAATTTGGGTTGAGTTGCACCACATTTATTATGTGTTTTACCAGTTTTTTGCCCCACTCAATAAGGGCCATGGTTTAAAGTGACTCTGTACCCACAATCTGCCCCCCAAACTTCTTGTACTATCAGATAACTGCTTTTAATCCAAGATCTGTCTTTGGGTCTGTTCGACAGGTGATGCAGTTATTGTCCTAAAAAAAAACTTTAAAACTTGCAGCACTGTGCCAAATTGGCGTGGCCTAGAGTGTCTGGCCCCCAAAACCTCTCTTGGGGGTGCATACATGTGTGACTGTATCTGCTGTGTATATGGATATAGTGTGGGGACGCAGGGTGTATATACATGTGTGACTGAATCTGCTGTGTACATGGATATAGTGTGGGGACGCAGGGTGTATATACATGTGTGACTGAATCTGCTGTGTACATGGATATAGTGTGGGGGTGCAGGGTGTATATACATGTGTGACTGAATCTGCTGTGTACATGGATATAGTGTGGGGGTGCAGGGTGTATATACATGTGTGACTGAATCTGCTGTGTACATGGATATAGTGTGGGGGTGCAGGGTGTATATACATGTGTGACTGAATCTGCTGTGTACATGGATATAGTGTGGGGGTGCAGGGTGTATATACATGTGTGACTGAATCTGCTGTGTACATGGATATAGTGTGGGGGTGCAGGGTGTATATACATGTGTGACTGAATCTGCTGTGTACATGGACATAGTGTGGGGGTGCAGGGTGTATATACATGTGTGACTGAATCTGCTGTGTACATGGATATAGTGTGGGGGTGCAGGGTGTATATACATGTGTGACTGAATCTGCTGTGTACATGGATATAGTGTGGGGGTGCAGGGTGTATATACATGTGTGACTGAATCTGCTGTGTACATGGATATAGTGTGGGGGTGCAGGGTGTATATACATGTGTGACTGAATCTGCTGTGTACATGGATATAGTGTGGGGGTGCAGGGTGTATATACATGTGTGACTGGATCTGCTGTGTATATGGATATAGTGTGGGGGTGCAGGGTATGTGTATAAATGTCTGAGTGAGGGGGATACCAATTACTGGGGAGTGGGGGCTAAAATCCAGATGGAGTACCAACAGAAGGATACTACCTTACTACCACTGGGGTGGGGGTTCTAACCTACAGCGTGATACCTACATGGGGAATACTACTTTACTACTACTGAGGATGGGGGGCTCTAACCTACAGCGTGATACCTACATGGGGGATACTACTTTACTACTACTGGGGATGGGGGGCTCTAACCTACAGCGTGATACCTACATGGGGGATACTACTTTACTACTACTGGGGATGGGGGGCTCTAACCTACAGCGTGATACCTACATGGGGGATACTACTTTACTACTACTGGGGATGGGGGGCTCTAACCTACAGCGTGATACCTACATGGGGAATACTACTTTACTACTACTGGGGATGGGGGGCTCTAACCTACAGCGTGATACCTACATGGGGGATACTACCTGCACAGAGATGCCTCAGGACTATATGGATGCACAGAAGGCACATAACTACTATATTCTAAAAGGAAAATAGGCAGGAGGTGGCGCCTTATGTGATAACGCCAATGTAACCAGAGATGTGAATGAACAGTAATATGTCTGGGGTCGGCCCTTTTTTTTTTTTTTTTTTTCTTCCCCAGAAGAGCGAGGAGTGAGATGGCTGAACATAACATGCACCTACCTCCCTGGCTCCAGCGCTGGGCTCCGCTGTCCCCTACTCCGGTTTACGATCCCCCGGCCACTTCCTGGTCTGAGTGGAGGACAGTGGACCCCTGCGCTGGAGCCAGGGCGGTAGATGCATGTTGTTATGTTCAGCCACCTCCTCCCCAGCTCTTTTGAAAAAAATGTCCTACAATGGACTTCTCCTTTAAAGTGACTGTACCACCAGGCCCAGGCTAAAGCACTGGAGACGGGCCGACCCACCCTTAGTGGGAGGAAACCCTAGCCCCTCTATGATAGGTTTCCATTGATTCTAATGGAGTCACGTCATGGAGGGGCTGGAGTTTCTTCCCACTAAGGGTGGGTCAGCCCGCCTCCAGTGCTTCAGCCTGGGCCTGGTGGTACAGTCACTTTAACCCTTAGGGGACACAGCCAGTTTTCATTTTTGCGTTTTCGTTTTTCCCTCCTCGTGTATATAAGGCCATAGCGCCTGCATTTTTCCACCTAGAGACCCAAATGAGCCCTTATTTTTTGCGCAACTAATTGTACTTTGCTAAGGCAGATGTAATTTTTGCCTAAAATGTGCCGGGAAACCAGAAAAAAATTATATGTGTGGTGAAATTGAAAAAAAAAACGCATTTCTTTTATTTGGGGGAAATGTGTTTTTACGCCATTCGCCCTGGGGTAAAACTGACTTGTTATGCATGTTCCTCAAGTCGTTACGATTAAAACGATATGTAACATGTATAACTTATATTGTATCTGATGGCCTGTATAAAATTCAAACCGTTGTTAACCAATATACGTTCCTTAAAATCGCTCCATTCCCGGGCTTATAGCGCTTTTATCCTTTGGTCTATGGGTCTGTGTGAGGTGTCATTTTTTGCGCCATGATGTGATCTTTCTATCGGTACCTTGATTGCGCATATATGACTTTTTGATCGCTTTTTATTACAATTATTCTGGATTTGATGCGACCAAAAATGCGCAATTTTGCACTTTGGGATTTTTTTGTGCTGACGCCGTTTACCGTGTGAGATCAGGAATGTGATTAATTAATAGTTCGGGCGATTACGCACGCGGCGATAGCAAACATGTTTGTTTATTAATTTATTTATTTATTTTTATTTATAAAATGGGGAAAGGGGGGTGATTCAGACTTTTATTAGGGGAGGGGGTTTTGTGTTATTAAAAATACTTTTTTCTTTTACTTTAGACATATACTAGAAGCCCCCCTGGGGGGCTTCTAGTATATGCACTCTGATCTCTCATAGAGATCCATGCAGTATAGTTATACTGCATGAATCCATGAGATCGGTGTTCTATTACTTTTGGCTGCTGCAGCCAAAAGCAATAGAATGCCGAGCCGGGATCAGCGCCATTACGGAGCAGACCCCGGCCCGGTATGGATGCAGGGATCGCCCCCCCGCAATCGCGCCGCAGGGGGGCGATCCCCCCACTAGACCACCAGGGATGTATAACCGCACGTATTTAGAAGCAGCTGTCAACTTTGACAGCTGCTTCTAAGTACTTAATTAGCGGGCACGGCGATCGGACCGTGCCCGCTAATAGCCGCGAGCCCGGGCTACTCGCGGCACCCGGGATCGCGGCAGTTCAGAGGGTGGTCGCCGCGCGACCCCCCTCTGAACTCCCATAGCGGCACGAGGACGTTAAATAACGTCCTGGTGCAGCTATGGGTTAAGCCCCCTGAGTTTTGTGTGTATCACCCCAATGACAGGGGTACAGAGGGTCTGGCTATGGTGTCCTCTATCTGATGGACAATCCAGCTAAATAGAACAAGGGCTGCTCTCAGATGACCAGAGTACTGCAGACGGGAGGCTCCATGGTACAGGGGCCCATGGGAGTTCTAGTAAAGAGAAAAGAAACAAAAAAAGGAGGCGCTCCCCAAGAAGTGATGCACAGAATATGCGTTTCTGGAGCCGAGCTTCCATTCTCAGTGGTCAGGCACTATATTGTTTCCTATAACACATCTTTTCTCTGCATTCTAAGTAAACCACATTAATTTATTTTATATATTTAAACTATGAACATTCCTCTTGGGCAGCGCTGAATCCTCGGGAGGACCTCCTATTTTTGTTTATTTTCTCTCTCCAATATCTACTATATGGGAGCAAAGAGGACGCCTATACTGTATGAGCAAGATGATCTGTCTGGCAGATGACGAGTTGTGGCTGGGAGAAGTCTACATGAATGCCGAGGCCAGAGGAGAAGAAAAGGAAAAGTGACCGACTCGCATCAGAGAAGACACCCCTGTGAATCACTGTATGTAGCTGCACTGTAATTATTTATATGGTGTGCAGAGTCTGTACAGCTGGTATCTACCTCTATATGGGGGGATACTGGATGTCATTTAGTAATGTTATGGTGGTCTTAGTTACTATGTGGTGGTAATGGTCTTAGTTACTATGTGGTGGTAATGGTCTTAGTTACTATGTGGTGGTAATGGTCTTTGGATTGTATACAAACCTGGGTCCGGCTTGGTGAGGAGTATACTAATATATGTTGTTCCTTGTGGTCCTGTGCTGCTAATATTTTCATTCTTGAAGTAGTGACAAAAATATTTTGTTTCATATATGGTACTATTGGTCTTGTTGCTGGTAATATTTGTCTTTGAACAACTGAAGACAAGTAGAGGTACAACGGCAACTCACCAAAGTAGAGCGAAAAATCAGATGCTTTATTTCAGGGACAGAGCAGTGTACAAACAAGCGGTGCGTTCCACAGATAAGAGCAACGACGTTTAGCGCTTGCGCGCTTCAACTGGCTCACATAATCTACGTCATACGGCAGGCGCAGCTTTATGCGTGTGCTTAAGCCGTTGCTATAGTTACCATATTAAACTCCATATGTAACGATACAAAAGACCGCAAGAACACATTTACAAAAGTGCATACATAAAGGAAACATACAGTTAAAACCATAACATACAACACAACAACAATGAACTTGCAATTATATGAAAACACTCATATCATTTTTATCATTTAAACCCAGGGCCCCTAGGGCTCCTGTTTTCATGATCCACCAGGATTCTCGTTTCAGCAGCCGCTGATGGCGATCTCCTCCATTCCTGAATGGTTTTACTACTTCCAGACCTAGGAATTTAAGGACATTTTTGTCACCATTATGTTTACTGTTTATGTGATCAATTAGGCGTGTACAACCCACTCCTGTCCTTATAGAGTTGCAGTGTTCCCTAAATCTAACAAACAACTGTCTGATGGTCTTTCCTATATAGAAGTGACCACAAGGGCACAAGATGGCATAGACAACAAATTTAGACCTACATGTCACCAGCTGTCTAACTTCCCATCTTGTGCCACCTATGGTCACCTCGCTACCCTCCCGCATATGGCTACAAAAAGAACAAAAACCACATTTATGGTTACCTCTAGGACCACGATTTTCTAACCAGTTATTCATTCTCGTATTGGTAACACTATTGGCTTTAGGTGTATTGAGTGAGTCCCTGATAGTACGTGTGCGTCTATATGAGAAAATAGGCTGTCTGGTAGCGATATCCCTGACCTCTTCGTCACCTTCTATCAAATGCCAGTGTTTCCTGATAGCATTCTGGATAACCTGATTCATTTCTGTGTACCTAAAAGAGAAAACAAATCTCCTAACTCCTCTTTTCTTCTTTCTATATTTAACTACCTGTTCTCTAGGCTGACTCCACGCTCTTTGTTTTGCTTCACTTATAATTTGGTGGGGGTAACCTCTTTCTTCTAACCTAATGGACAGTTCCTGGGCCTGTGCCAGGAAACCTTCATCAGTACTATTAAGGCGTCGAAGCCGCAGGAACTGCCCATAAGGAATAGCCCTCTTAACATGGAAGGGGTGAAAGCTATCAAAATGCAATAAAGCATTGGAGGCAGTAGGTTTACGAAAACCAGAAGTGGTAAGTTGGCCATCCAATACTTCAACTCTCACATCTAGGAAATCCAGAGTGTCACCTCCGTATACTGATGTAAACGCCATATTCATTTTTGCATCTTTATTCAGATAGTCCACAAAACTTGAGAACTGTTCCTTAGACCCTGACCAAATGATAAATATGTCGTCCATAAAGCGTTTATATGTGACAACATATTTAATAAAGTCATTGGTCAGTGAGAAGATAAACCTCTTCTCAAACACGGCCAAAAAAATATTGGCCAAGGAACATGCAACTGGGGTCCCCATGGCAACGCCTGACACTTGCTTGAACCAACCTTCCTGAAATTTAAAGGCGTTGTGAGAAAGGATAAAATCCAAAGCCTCACCTACAAAATCGACATATAGAGCAGGTTTTCCAAAGTCAGCGAGGACCTCGCAGACAGCCTGCACACCCGCATCTTGAGGGATGCGGGTGTACAGGCTCTCGACGTCCACGGAGACAAGGCTGTAACCCTCCTGCCAAGTAATGTCCTGTAAAGTCTGCAAAAAATCACCTGTATCCTTCAGGTAAGCAGGAATGTCCTGCAACATGGGGCGCAATAACCAGTCAACATATTTGGACAATCCCTCAGTCACCGAACCGATCCCCGCCACAATAGGGCGACCAGGGGGTCGGTTTGGTGACTTGTGGATTTTGGGCAAGAAATACCAAGATGGCTTACGGGGATGGGTATACAGCAATCTTTCAGCACATTTTTTAGAGATGACCCCTGATTCCACCGATCTACTAAGAAAGGACTGAAGTTGGTTAGAATATTTTAGGGTGGGATCTTCTTTCAGTGGTAGATAAACCGATCTATCACCTAACAGGCGCATCGCCTCCTCCTGGTAATACAAGCGGCTCAGGACCACAGTGTTCCCACCTTTATCCGCCTTTCTCACAATCAACTCAGGGTGAGAGGAGAGCCTAGACAGGGCTCGCCTCTCACCTGTCGAGAGATTGTCAGTACATGGCGGGTAGAGCAGCGCTTTAACATCATTCCGGACCAAAGTGGCGAAAAGATCCAACGAGCCACCTGGTGTAATAGGGGGACAAAATTGAGACTTATTCCCTCCCGTGAAATCACCCACCGCCAAAGGAGAGTCGGGGTTAGCAATAGACTCGTTAGTGAGTTCCATGAGCAACTGGGCACCTCTGGCAACATCATCAGTGATGTCCATAGTAGCACTAAAACCAAGGGGTCCAATTGCCGCAGGAATCTCACCAAAATGTCTATTAACATAGTTGTTAGATTTTTTAGAGAAGAACTTACAGAGATTAATTTTCCTTATTCCCTTAAACAAGTCTATTTCAAACTGGTTCACATTAAAGTTTTCCGCCACACAGAAATTCAGCCCTTTAGCTAAAACAGATAAACAATCTGCAGACAGAACAGTGTTAGTCAGGTTAATCACATTAGAATGACAGTTCGTACCCGTAGTATTCAATGAGTCCAAGTGACTTGTTTCCGTTTCTGGCCTTGATGCCAGCGTGGGGGTCTTTTTCCTGCGACTCCTTCTGGTGTGTTTCCTAAAGGGACAGATTGACCCGATTTAGGACGTGCACCTTGTTGCAGATGGCTCCCCGATGACTCATCCGGGACACTTGAATCAGAATCGGTAGTCCAATAGTCGCCACTGCGTTTTTTGGGTTTTACATTTTTCCGCTTTTGCTTTTTGCTATTCCAATCAAAAACCCTTCCCACATCAAAATCAATTTTATCGCGTAGAAATTTATCCATTTTCTTTTCTTTTACTTCCATTTGTGTAGCAATAGTTTTTTTCTCCAGCTTAATTAAGAAGGCAGCAGCCTGCTCTTCTGAATGCCTGGTACGTAGTTCTAATTTGGCTTTACACAACTCAGTAGTGATCTTTTCATACTCCACTTGATTGCGGGCATTTCTCCTTCTACTCGTGTATTTAATATTTGTCTTTGTATACTGGATTTTAGTAATGGTATGGTGGTATTAGTCACTATGTGGTGGTCATGGAGTGGTGGTAATATTTGCCCCTTGTACATTGGTAGTATTGGTCTTGGGTCTCCATTATACCCTGAGAGCATTCTGATTCTGTGAGTTGTAGTTCGACTGAAAACTTGTAATTCACCAGTTGTTGTGGACACAGATCAATCGAGCATAGAATAGGGGTCAGCATGTCTCTTCTCAGAGGTTGTTCATTGGTGGGCCCCCAGGATAATTTCCCCTGGTGGGTCCCTGGTAGCCCAGTCTGACACTGATAAGGGGGATAGTACAGGGGGCATCTATTAAAGGGATAATGCAGGAGGCCATCTATAAGGGGCATAATACAGGGGCATCTATAGGGGGATAATACAGGGGGCATCAATAAGGGGGATAACATAGGGGACATCTATAAGAGGGATAATACAGCTGGCATCTATGAGGGAAATAACACAAGGGGCATCTATAAGAGGGATAACACAGGGGGCCATCTATAAGGGGAATAAGATAGGGGGCCATCTATAAGGGGGGTGACATGGGGGCCATCTATAGGGGATAACACAGGGGTCCATCTATAAGGGGGATAATACAGGGGGCTATCTATAAGGGGAATCACATAGAGTCAGCCTACCCACTAAATGGGAGTGTAAAGGGGCCAATACAGATGTGCAGTTTGTAGAGAGATGGAGATGGTGTCAGAGTGAGGAGCCTAATATGTTTGTCTGGCAGATTCTGTGGATTCGTGGCTCGGAGAAGTTCTCATAATGGACCTGGGCAGATGGAGAAGAAAATGAAAAAGCAAGAATTATGATCAGAGAAGATGTTCACAGAGAATTATTCACAGAATAACACACATTACAAAGTTATACAACTTTGTAATGTATGTTATGTCTGTGAATCGCCCCCTTCCCGTGTCCCCCCACCCCCGCACGTGTAGCTGGAAGTGTGGTGCGATATACATACCTGACGCGTGTCGACCCCCGTCTTCTGTCGATGCAATCTTCGGGAGGCCGTCCGACTCGCTGCAGCCGTCCTGCATGCCGGCGCCCCTCTGCAACGTCGTCAGCTGCTCAGCCGCGATTGGCTGAGCATAACTGTGCTCAGCCAATCGCGGCCGACCAGCTGATGACGCACCACACGTCATCAGCTGCTCGGCCGCGATTGGCTGTGCATAACTGTGCTCAGCCAATTGCGGCTGAGCACAGTTATGACACGGCAGAGGGGGCTGGCAGGAGCAGGTCGGCCGGCCTCCCTAAGATGACGTCTTTGAAGAAGATGGCGGACGTGGTCAGTCGACACGGATCAGGTATGTATAGCGCACCACACTTCCGGGTATACGTGCAGGGGTGGGGGGACACGGGAAGGGGGCCACCCACAGACATAACATACATTACAAAGTTGTATAACTTTGTAATGTGTCTTATTCTGTGAATAATTGCTGAGCGCCGCACTACCTCTTTAAGGGCTGATGGTTGTCACCCACAGATTGCAGCCACCAGGAGCCTCGGCACACAGTTATTTATTAAAGGAGAAGTCCAGCCAAAATTAATTTTTGATATGTTGTTACTTATGAAAAGTTATACAAATTTCTAATGTACATTAATTATGGGAAATGCACATATAGGGCTATTTCCCTTAATTTAGCAGATCAGGAAGTGTTAGAATTCTCTCAGATCCAGTGACGTCACGACGAAAGGTGTAATTCCTATGGAGTGTCCAGCAGGGGGCGCTCTCTATATAGAAGTCTATGGGACTTTATTGTGTCTATGGATTTCTATGTAATGCAATGTAATGTAGTGTAGTGTACAGTGCTTTATTGAATGAATATATCTATGGAATACTTTGGGGAGCAAGTGTCCTTGCTCCCCAAAGTATTGCATAAATGTATTCATTCAATACATTAGGATATCACAGTAAGCCCGCCGATCCGCCCCATTCCCGCCGCACTCCCGCCGATCCGCCGCACTCCCGCCGATCCGCCACATATACACTGAACTACAGCTCCCATCATCTGCTTATAGTATGAACAGGTGATGGGAGCTGTAGCTGGGTAATGGATATCACTTGCCTGCGATGCCACTGCTTATGCCGCCGGGCGCAGGGGGGAGCCGCTCAGTACACAGGAGCGCTCCCCCCTCCTCCTCCTTCCGGGAACCTTCCCCCTATACCACTGCGCCTGGCCGCCGCTCTCATATACCGGCTCCCGATCCTTCAGTGCGGACACCAGGATGCATCGGGAGCCGGTATATGAGAGCGGTGGCCAGTCAGCAGTGGTATAGGGGGAAGGTTCCTGGAAGGAGGAGGAGGGGGGAGCGCTCCTGTGTACTGAGCGGCTTCCCCCTGCGCCCGGCGGCATAAGCAGTGGCATCGCAGGCAAGTGATATACATTACCCAGCTACAGCTCCCATCACCTGTTCATACTATAAGCAGATGATGGGAGCTGTAGTTCAGTGTATATGCGGCGGGAATGCAGCGGATCGGCGGGCTTACTCTGATATCCTAATGTATTGAATGAATACATTTATGCAATACTTTGGGGAGCAAGGACACTTGCTCCCCAAAGTATTCCATAGATGTATTCATTCAATAAAGCACTGTACACTACACTACACTACACTACATTACATTACATAGAAATCCATAGAAACAATAAAGTCCCATAGACTTCTATATAGAGAGCGCCCCCTGCTGGACACTCCATAGGAATTACACCTTTCGTTGTGATGTCACTGGAGAGAATTCTCACACTTCCTGATCTACTAAATTAAGAGAAATAGCCCTATATGTGCATTTCCCATAATTAATGTACATTAGAAATTTGTATAACTTTTCATAAGTAACAACATATCAAAAATTAATTTTGGCCCGACTTCTCCTTTAACCCCTAGACGACCCAGGGCGTATAGTTACGCCATGGAAGTCTGTCCCCAGACGACCTAGGGCGTAACTGTACGCCCTGGGTGTTTCTCCCGCTATGAAATCAGCAGCCGGGACCTCACCGGCAATGACACGCTGCAGCGATTGCGCTGCCGCATGTCATTAACTCCTTAAACGCCGCGACCGCGGCGTTTAAGTGTAAGTGACAGGGGGAGTCCCCTGTCACTTACCGATCGGGACCCCAGCAGTGTGACTGCGGGGGTCCTGATCGGTAAAACGGGCCGCCGGAGGTTTCTTACCTGCCTCCGTGCGGTCCGATCGGCGATCTGCTACACTAAGCCTGCACAGACAGGCTCAATGAGCAGATCTCCGATAACACTGATCAATGCTATGCCTATGGCATAGCATTCATCAGTGTAGAAATCAAACTAATCTATGTAAAAGTCCCCCAAAGGGACTTCAAATGTGTAAAACAAAAAAGTTAAAAACACTAACACACTACCCCAAAACCCCTCCCCCAATAAAAGTTGAAATCAGCCCCCTTTCCCATTATATAAATAAAACATATAAAAATAAATAAACAAATAAACATATAATATACCGTAGCGTGCGTAATTGTTTGATCTATTAAAATATAACAAGCGTCATTGCGAACGGTAAACGGCGTACACGAAAAGAGGGAAAAAAGTGCGCGGATTACCGATTTTATGTTACATTATATATAAAAAAAAATTAATAAAAAGTGATCAAAACGTCCGATCTTCACAAATATGGTATTTTTTTTTAATCAGATAGTTTTTATTGAAATTTTTTCTGTTTTTTCACTTAACAAAGAGTAAAAATAATAAGAAAGACATTACAAGCTTTTCGAATACAAATATGGTATTAATAAAAACTAGAGATCATGGCGGAAAAAATGACGCCCCATACAGCCCCGTAGGTGAAAAAATAAAACCGTTATAAGCGTCACAATAGTCCCATTTTATTTATAATTAATTGCCAAAAAAAAGGATTTAATTTAAAAAAAATATATAACATTAGAGAATCTGCGTAAACCTGCATATGGTTGTGTTCGTACTGACCTATAGAGTAATGGTATCATGTCGCTTTTACCATATAGTGCATTACGTAGACACAGGAACCCCCCAAACGTTACCATATTGCATTCTTTTTTGCGATTTCACCAATTTATATCTTCATAAATAATATATTTGGCATTCCGTCATACATGTTATGGTAAAATGAATGACGCCATTACAAAGTACAACTATTCCTGTAAAAAACAAGCACTTACATGGCCTGTAGATAGAAAACTGAGAGTGCTAGAGCTCTTAGAAGGGGAGGAGGGAAAAACGGAAACACTAAGATCAAAATTTGCGCGGTCCACTGGGTCATTTTGGGCCTGGTCCTCAAAGGGTTAAAGGACAGGTGCTATGAAAAACTTTTTCCTAGTAATTGAAGCACATTACAAAGTTATATAACTGTGTAATATGCTTCAATCCCCTATCTGCCTCCCTTCCCTGTCTTTTCCCCCCTCCACCCCCCACCAGGAAGTGTCCTAACTAACACAGACCTGATTACTGTCGTCACCGTCACCAAGCTTATCTCTCAGCTCCTTCTCCTGTTACACTAGCCTCCCCCCTCCCCTGCATTGTCAGGTGACAGGCTTGCTCAGCTCCCATTGGCTGAACAACTGCAAGCCATCACTTGGACTGGGGAGGGGGAGGCTGCTGTACCAGGACCTAGAGCAGCCCTCCTGCTGATGACTCATCCTCACAAGAAGGAGCTGCCTGGTGAAGGTGACGACAGTAATCAGGTCTGTGTAATGCCCCTATTCCACGAGTCGTTTGGAGGAGCAAACGAGCGCTATTAGCGCTCGTTTGCTCCTCGTTCCCCGCTCGCTGATGCCGCTATTCAACGCGGCTGCAGCGAGCGGGTGAGTGCGGGAGGGGTGGCTGGGAGCTGCGGGGGGGGGCTGCCCAGGGGATCGCTGATCGTCCGGGCAGCCCATAGGATATAGCAGCGTCTGCTGCCGATGCTCCTATTAAACGGAGCGACGGCAGCAGATCGCTGCTATATCAGTCGCTTGTCAGTCCCGCGATCCCGGGTGCCGCGTGTAGCCCGGGACCGCCGCTATTAGCGGGCACGGTCTGATCGCCGTGCCCGCTAATTAGCTAATCGGAGGCAGCTGTCAAAGTTGACAGCTGCCTCCGATTACCGGAGGCAACGTTTCCCTGGTGTCTAGTGGGGGAGATCGCTCCTCCGGGACCTTGTCCCGGAGGAGCGATCTCCGTTACTGATGCCGGCCGGGGACGCGTCCAAGATGGCGCCGTCCTCGGCTCGGCACTCGTTTACTTCCGGCTGCAGCAGCCGAAAGCAAACGAGTGCCGATCTCATGGATCTCTGCAGCATATCTATGCTGCAGAGATCTCAATGAGAGATCCAAGTGTATATACTAGAAGTCCCCCAGGGGGGCTTCTAGTATATGTGTAAAAAAAAAAAAAAAAAGTGTTGTTAATAGTAAAAAGCCCCCTCCCCTAATAAAAGTCTGAATCACCCCCCTTTTCCCAGGTTTTAAATAAAAGTAAACAAATAAATAAACATGTTTGCTATCGCCGCGTGCGTAATCGCCCGAACTATTAATTAATCACATTCCTGATCTCGTACGGTAAACGGCGTCAGCGCAAAAAAATCCCAAAGTGCAAAATTGCGCATTTTTGGTCGCATCAAATCCAGAAAAAATGTAATAAAAAGCGATCAAAAAGACGTATATGGGCAATCAAGGTACCGATAGAAAGATCACATCATGGCGCAAAAAATGACACCTCGCACAGCCCCATAGACCAAAGGATAAAAGCGCTATAAGCCTGGGAATGGAGCGATTTTAAGGAACGTATATTGGTTAACAACGGTTTGAATTTTTTACAGGCCATCAGATACAATATAAGTTATACATGTTATATATCGTTTTAATCGTAACGACTTGAGGAACATGCATAACAAGTCAGTTTTACCCCAGGGTGAATGGCGTAAAAACACATTTCCCCCAAATAAAAGAAATGCGTTTTTTTTTTCAATTTCACCACACTTTGAATTTTTTTCTGGTTTCGCAGTGTACTTTATGCAAAAATTCAGCATGTAATTGCAAAGTACAATTAGTGACGCAAAAAATAAGGGCTCATGTGGGTTTCTAGGTGGAAAAATGCAAGTGCTATGACCTTTTAAACACAAGGAGGAAAAACCGAAAACGTAAAAACGAAAATGGGCCATGTCCTTAAAGGGTTAAAGTGTTGTCCACTCAGAAACCACAACTGCCAGCATACCCTGAGAGCTGTATAAATGGAGGGTATTCTGAGGGTTTTAGTTCGACTGAAAATGTTGTTCAAAAGGCATTTGTCACAGATACAGATGATTTCAGGAAAGGAGCAGGCCAGTATGTTGTGTCTCACTGTTTCTATATTGGTGGGCCCCAAGGATCATTTCCTCTGGTGGGCCCCAGGTACCCCAGTGCAACACTGGGAATGCCCCAGACAGGATTTCTCCTATTCATCACTTCTATGAACCCAGCACATGTACCTTACCAATCCAGCACATGGGCAGTGTTCCGACAGGTGATGATTAGGCAAAATCCTGCCCGGGGGCGTTCCTAATAATGAGGAGGGTAGTCAGTAGGAACAGAGAGGCGGTGCAGGCCTAGGGCACAGACAATCTAGGCCACGCCAATTTGACACTGGACTGCAAGTTTAAAAGTTGTTTTTTTAGGGAAATTACTGCATCACCTGGCAAACGGACCCCAGAAAAGATCTTGGATTAAAAGCAGCTGACAGGAGGAGTGCAGTTGAATTTAGGAAAGGTGTAGCTTGACTGAGGATAGGTTCAAGGGACCATCTTGGGGATCCTGTTTAATGTAGACGAGTACTCTGCCAGGATAGTCTTAAGAGAAATAGGTGGTGTACTATAGAGAATGCAAAAAAAACGTAGAAAAAAGAGATTTCCCGGCAGGAAGAAGCGCCGCCCAGGTGTGAAACGTCGTCCCGGGGGTGTGAGCGCCCGCTATCCATCTGTCCTCCCTCACCTTTGGATTGATGTCGCATTGAAATAAATTTACTCAGCTTGCAACATTGGGTGAGTGCCCCAGTCTTTTTTCTACGTTTTTTTGCATTTGCCTTCTCTTCCATATCTGGGAGCACCCCCATGCAAGCAGTTACGGGTCTATATTCTGACAGCCAGTTCCATATAGCGATTATTACCGGCAGTGCCGACTGCACTCTACCAGTACAGTACTATAGAGAATACTCTTACTCATGGTTGGAAGCACAATATATAGAAGACCACCTTTTGCCAAACCAGATCAGAGAGTGCCAGGTTTGGTAGTATGAGCCCCAGGCCTTTACAACTGGGTGAAGCTATCCTCTCGAGCCTTTCCAAGGAAGTCGAGTGTTGATCAGTAGGATACGTCAGCTTAGGCTTTTTGTCCTACTGCGGATCAGCCTCTGGAACTTTTGCTGACAAGTGGAGAAGGATCCCAGGCATAGACAAGGTTGACACAGAGGACCTGTTACCCCACATGTGGGTTTAGCAGTAGCCTCTCTGACTAAAGTCTTTTTGCTGAAGAAAATCTTTACTTTCGGTTCCTGACAAAAGCTCTAAAAACTACAATGTCTCCTATGCAGCTGAGTGTACTGGCCGCTTGGTGAGGGAGGACATCGCTATGCAGGACTATGAGTGTGGATTCCTGTAATTATGACGGGAGTCTCCACTCCTGTATCCTTGGTGTCTGAACACCTCAATAACTGTCAACTGAACGGTACCAAACAACACTGAGTAATGAACAAAACTTGAGAGCGAAATTTCAGAGGTGTTCGGAAACTGAGGTATTATTGTATAATCTATGTTAATCTGCATACTCTGCACTTTATAGCAGGGCCGGGACAAAGGGTAGGCCAGGGTAGGCGATGGCCTAGGGCGCCATCTAGTGGTGAGTTACAGGGGGCGCATTTTCAATCTCCAAAAAAAAAAAATTTTTACTATAGGCTCCTTTACTCCTGGTGGCCTCAGAGTGCTGTCCCTCCCTGCTCACCTTCAGCATCCTCATGTGCTCCCACTCTCTCCCCCTCCTGGGCAGGCAGTGTGAATATCCCCTCACCCCGAGCAGGATCATTGCTCTGCCCTGAAGATGGCCTGCTAGGACCTGCTAAAATGACCTGCTAGGACCTTTCAGTCGGACTACAGAGGCTCTGCCCCCTCCTCACCATGTGATCTCCTCACTATCTGATTGCTGGGGCTGCTGTCTGGTGAGTTCACTCACTGACTCTCATCACCTGTAGGTGTAGGGAGGCTCGGAGTGCTGGGAGAGGGAGGTCACAGGGCTGCCCCATATAACACTGCCCCATATCCCTGCACTGCTCCTCTGCACACAGCACTTCCCATATTATTCCCCAACCTGTGGGTCACCAGCTGCTCCAAAACTACAACAGTCACAGCATGATAGGAGTTGTAGTCCTGCCACAGCTTGGGACCCACAGGTTGGTGAACACATGTGTTTATTATGTACAGGCTAGTTCTCCTGACACTGGTGCTTTATATCCTTATTGTACTGGGTCAGGCAGGATCAGTATATGATGTGTGTATGGCGCTGTGACTGTGCTGTCATGGTATAGGGGAGGTGTATGTGGTAGGATCAGTATATGATGTGTATATGGCGCTGTGACTGTGCTGTCATGGTATAGGGGAGGTGTATGTGGTAGGATCAGTATATGATGTGTATATGGCGCTGTGACTGTGCTGTCATGGTATAGGGGAGGTGTATGTGGCGGGATCAGTATATGATGTGTATATGGCGCTGTGACTGTGCTGTCATGGTATAGGGGAGGTGTATGTGGTAGGATCAGTATATGATGTGTATATGGCGCTGTGACTGTGCTGTCATGGTATAGGGGAGGCGTATGTGGTAGGATCAGTATATGATGTGTATATGGCGCTGTGACTGTGCTGTCATGGTATAGGGGAGGTGTATGTGGCGGGATCAGTATATGATGTGTATATGGCGCTGTGACTGTGCTGTCATGGTATAGGGGAGGTGTATGTGGCAGGATCAGTATATGATGTGTATATGGCGCTGTGACTGTGCTGTCATGGTATAGGGGAGGTGTATGTGGCGGGATCAGTATATGATGTGTATATGGCGCTGTGACTGTGCTGTCATGGTATAGGGGAGGTGTATGTGGTAGGATCAGTATATGATGTGTATGGCGCTGTGACTGTGCTGTCATGGTATAGGGGAGGTGTATGTGGCGGGATCAGTATATGATGTGTATATGGCGCTGTGACTGTGCTGTCATGGTATAGGGGAGGTGTATGTGGTAGGATCAGTATATGATGTGTATATGGCGCTGTGACTGTGCTGTCATGGTATAGGGGAGGTGTATGTGGTAGGATCAGTATATGATGTGTTTATGGCGCTGTGACTGTGCTGTCATGGTATAGGGGAGGTGTATGTGGCAGGATCAGTATATGATGTGTATATGGCGCTGTGACTGTGCTGTCATGGTATAGGGGAGGTGTATGTGGTAGGATCAGTATATGATGTGTATATGGCGCTGTGACTGTGCTGTCATGGTATAGGGGAGGTGTATGTGGTAGGATCAGTATATGATGTGTATATGGCGCTGTGACTGTGCTGTCATGGTATAGGGGAGGTGTATGTGGTAGGATCAGTATATGATGTGTATATGGAGCTGTGACTGTGCTGTCATGGTATAGGGGAGGTGTATGTGGTAGGATCAGTATATGATGTGTATATGGCGCTGTGACTGTGCTGTCATGGTATAGGGGAGGCGTATGTGGCAGGATCAGTATATGATGTGTATATGGCGCTGTGACTGTGCTGTCATGGTATAGGGGAGGTGTATGTGGTAGGATCAGTATATGATGTGTATATGGCGCTGTGACTGTGCTGTCATGGTATAGGGGAGGTGTATGTGGTAGGATCAGTATATGATGTGTGTATGGCGCTGTGACTGTGCTGTCATGGTATAGGGGAGGCGTATGTGGCAGGATCAGTATATGGCGGCTCCTGTGCTGCATAATTTTCTCTGTTCCTGAAGTCTGTAGCGCTGTATATTCCTGTTATACCTATAGCACAATGTGCGCCATCATTATACCCGAGGGGCCTGGACACTACTACATTCAGGTGGCACGGTGTGTTACAGTCAGGGGGTACAGTATACACGGTCCTGTTACAGTCAGGGGGTACAGTATACATGGCCCTGTTACATTCAGGGGTACAGTATACATGGCCCTGTTACAGTCAGGGGGTACAGTATACATGGTCCTGTTACAGTCAGGGGGTACAGTATACATGATCCTGTTACATTCAGGGGTACAGTACACATGATCCTGTTATATTCAGGGGGTACAGTATACATGGTCCTGTTACAGTCAGGGGGTACAGTATGCATGTACTGTTATATTCAGGGGTACAGTATGCACGGTCCTGTTATATTCAGGGGGTACAGTATACACGGTCCTGTTACATTCAGGGGGTACAGTATACATGGTCCTGTTACATTCAGGGGGTACAGTATACATGGTCCTGTTACAGTCAGGGGGTACAGTATACATGATCCTGTTACATTCAGGGGTACAGTATACATGGCCCTGTTACATTCAGGGGTACAGTACACATGATCCTGTTATATTCAGGGGGTACAGTATACACGGTCCTGTTACAGTCAGGGGGTACAGTATACATGTACTGTTATATTCAGGGGTACAGTATGCACGGTCCTGTTATATTCAGGGGGTACAGTATACACGGTCCTGTTACATTCAGGGGGTACAGTATACATGGTCCTGTTACATTCAGGGGGTACAGTATACAGGGTCCTGTTACAGTCAGGGGGTACAGTATACATGTCCTGTTACAGTCAGGGGGTACAGTATACATGTCCTGTTACACTCAGGGGGTACAGTATACATGTCCTGTTACACTCAGGGGGTACAGTATACATGGTCCTGTTACAGTCAGGGGGTACAGTATACACGGTCCTGTTACAGTCAGGGGGTACAGTATACACGGTCCTGTTACAGTCAGGGGGTACAGTATACATGGTCCTGTTACAGTCAGGGGGTACAGTATACATGATCCTGTTACATTCAGGGGTACAGTACACATGATCCTGTTACATTCAGGGGTACAGTACACATGATCCTGTTATATTCAGGGGGTATAGTATACACGGTTCTATTACAGTCAGGGGGTACAGTATACACGGTCCTGTTACAGTCAGGGGGTACAGTATACATGTCCTGTTATATTCAGGGGTACAGTATACACGGTCCTGTTATATTCAGGGGGTACAGTATACACGGTCCTGTTACATTCAGGGGGTACAGTATACATGGTCCTGTTACATTCAGGGGGTACAGTATACAAGGTCCTGTTACAGTCAGGGGGTACAGTATACATGTCCTGTTACAGTCAGGGGGTACAGTATACATGTCCTGTTACACTCAGGGGGTACAGTATACATGGTCCTGTTACAGTCAGGGGGTACAGTATACATGTCCTGTTACAGTCAGGGGGTACAGTATACATGGTCCCGTTAGTCAGGGGCTACAGTATACATGGTCCTGTTACAGTCAGCGGGTACAGTATACATGACCCCCACATACAGTATAGCCTCCTGGCTGTCCCCGCATAGTGTACAGTCTATACTGGGGGGGGGGGGGGGGGCGCCATTTGTCTTCTCTGCCTAGGGCACCAAAACTCCTTGTCCCGGCCCTGCTTTATAGCTGTACCATGGGTGTTCATATTATGATGAAATTCCACAAAAGAGAGACTATAAAGGTTTTTACAGTACAGACACTAATGGCATATCCCTATGCTATGTTATCAATACCTGGTCAATGGTGTAAGCTAGGACCAGCCTTAGCCCAAATCCTTGAAAAACTGATTTTAGTCCCGCCTACCTTTTGTCTCTTAGACCAAAAGAAGAGAGGGGGACTGCACCACCGATTGGGTGCTTCCTAAGGCATACCAGACCAATAGTCACATGACCTCGAGAGCAA
The DNA here is from genome assembly GCF_027789765.1 of Dendropsophus ebraccatus. NCBI lineage: Eukaryota > Metazoa > Chordata > Amphibia > Anura > Hylidae > Dendropsophus > Dendropsophus ebraccatus. Next base: position 70,818,240 of record NC_091460.1, read on the forward strand.
AAAAAGGAGTATGCCATACTATAGAAGGAGCACACCAAATACAAAATGTAATCAAACAATATATCTACATAATTGGTATCAGATAACAGCAATTAGATTACAATCCCCATACATGATTGTTAAAAACAATTAAAAACACCCAGAAAAACCTCATGGGAAAGCTATACAATACAAAGAATCTCCCGAGCCTACAACCCAATACACATGTCAAGTCTCCCCTATCATATAAATAACCAAATATCCAATAATACAGACTGTGAAATAAAGTGCTAGGTTTGTAAAGTGCAATGTGAATAAATATATCTCAAAATCAATGTACTAGATTACCATAAACGCAATAAAGAAATAAAAAATAAAAATTCGTATCACCATATGCACAGGGGAGAGAACAGAATTGGGGTGACCCATTATGCTCTACGCGTTACGTCCACCAGGAACCCTGTCAGGGGGTCTATGGGGATTCTAATCTAATTGCGGTTATCTGATACCAATTATGTGCGTTAAATAAAAATATATTGTTTGTTTACATTATGTATTTGGTGTGCTCCTTCTATAGTATGGCATACTCCTTTTTTGCTCTCGAGGTCATGTACAGTCATGGCCAAAAGTTTTGAGAATTACATAAATATTATATTTTCACATGATCCGCTGCCCTCTGGTTCTTATGTGTGTTTGTCAGATGTTTTTATCACATACAGAAATATAATTGCAATCATGTTATGAGTAACAAAAGCTTATATTGACAGTTAGAATAAGTTAATGCAGCAAGTCAAAATTTGCAGTGTTGACCCTTCTTCTTCAGGACCTCTGCAATTCTCCTTGGCATGCTCTCAATCAACTTCTGGACCAAATACTGACTGATAGCAGTCCATTCTTGCACAATCAATGCTTGCATTTTGTCAGAATTTGTTGGTTTTTGTTTGTCCATCCGTCTCTTGATGATTGACCACAAGTTCTCAATGGGATTAAGATCTGGGGAGTTTCCAGGCCATGGACCCAAAATCTCTATGTTTTGTTCGCTGAGCCATTTAGTTATCACCTTTGCTTTATGGCAAGGTGCTCCATCATGCTGGAAAAGGCATTGTTGATTGCCAACCTGCTCTTGGACGGTTGGGAGAAGATGCTCTTGGAGGACTTTCTGGTACCATTCAGGATGCTTTACAGTTGGCATGAGACAAGACTGGTGGTAGCTCTCACCTCGTCTTCTCCGAATAAGCTGTTTTCCAGATGTCCCAAACAATCGGAAAGGGGATTCATTAGAGAAAATGACTTTACCCCAGTCCTCAGCAGTCCACTCCCTGTACCTTTTGCAGCGTATCAGTCTGTCCCTGATGTTTTTTCTGGAGAGAAGTGGCTTCTTTGCTGCCGTCCTTGAGACCAGGCCTTGTCTCCGCAGTCTCACAGTGCATGCAGATGCACTCACACCTGCCTGCTGCCATTCTTGAGCAAGCTCTGCACTGCTGGTAGACCGATCCCGCAGCTGAAACACTTTTAAGAGATGGTCCTCACGCTTGCTGGTCTTTCTTGGGTGCCCTGGAGCCTTTTTGGCAACAATGGAACCTCTCTCCTTGAAGTTCTTGATGATGCGATAGATTGTTGACTGAGCTGCAATCTTTCTAGCTGCAATACTCTTCTCTGTTAGGCCCTTTTTGTGCAGTGCAATGATGACTGCACGTGTTTCTTTAGAGATAACCATGGTTAACAGACGAGAAACAATGATACCAAACACCAGCCTCCTTTTTAAGTGTCCAGTGGTGTCATTCTTACTTAATCATGACAGATTGATCTCCAGCCCTGTCCTCATCAACACCCACACCTGTGTTAATGGAGCAATCACTGAAACAATGTTAGCTGGTCCTTTTAAGGCTGGGCTTCAATGATGTTGAAATGTGTTTTGGGGAATAAAGTTCATTTTCTAGGCAAATATTGACTTTGCAAGTAATTGCTGTTAAGCTGATCACTCTTTATAACATTCTGGAGTATATGCAAATTGCCATTTTAAAAACTGAAGCAGTAGACTTTGTAAAAATTAAAGGAGAAGTCCGGCCAAAACTATTTTTTAATATGTTATTACTTACGGAAAGTTAGACAAATTTCTAATGTACATTAATTATGGGAAATGCACATATATGGTTATGGTTATAATTTAGTAGATCAGAGAGACTTCAGATTCTCTAAAAAGAGATGACGGGGGTGTAATTACAATGGATCGCCTGCAGGGGCGCACTATATATAGAAGTCAATGAGAACCTGCTGGACACTCCATTGAAATTACAATGGATGTGTATGTAAATGTAATACAGTATACAGTGTTTTTGATTGAATACATTTATGGAATACTTTGGGGAGCAAGTGTCCTTGCTCCCCAAAGTATTCCATAAATGTAATCAATCAGTACATAACAGTAAGCACGCCGCCACCGAACGCCCACCGCTACCGATTGCCCGCCGAACCGATGCTCTGGACTACACTCAACTACTACTCTCATCAGAGAAAGTAGTAGCTGGGTTCTATCGCCGCTGATGCTGCTGGTGATGGGCGCAGGAGGAGCCGCTCATCACTCTGCAGCTATCATCCCCCTCTGCTCCCCCCTCCTCCTCTGGCCAAACTTTACTCTATGTGATGGCTGACTCCCCGCCGGCGCCGCTCTACGATCACGCATGCCGGTTCCCGGTGCTTCCTGCTGTCCCCGGCCGGCATGCGTGATCAGAGAGCGGCGCCGGGGGGAAGCAGCCATCACATAGAGTAAAGTTTGGCCGGAGGAGGAGGGCAGAGGGGGATGATAGCTGCAGAGTGATGAGCGGCGCCCCTGCGCCCATCAGCAGCATCAGCAGCAGCGGCGATAGAACCGAGCTACTACTCTCTCTGATGAGAGTAGTAGTTGAGTGTAGTCCAGAGTGGCGGTTTGGCGGGCGTTCGGCGGCGGCGGCGTGCTTACTGTTATGTACTGATTGATTACATTTATAGAATACTTTGGGGAGCAAGGACACTTGCTCCCCAAAGTATTCCATAAATGTATTCAATCAAAAACACTGTATACTGTATTACATGTACATACACATCCATTGTAATTTTAATGGAGTGTCTAGCAGGTACTCATTGACTTCTATATATAGTGTGCCCCTGCAGGCGATCCATTGTAATTACACCCCCGGTTTGTGACGTCATCTCTTTTTAGAGAATCTGAAGTCTCCCTGATCTACTAAATTAAGGGAAATAGCTATATATGTGCATTTCCCTTAATTAATGTACATAAGAAATTTGTCTAACTTTCCGTAAGTAATAACATATTAAAAAATAGTTTTGGCCGGAGTTATCCTTTAATATTTGTATCATACTCAAAACATTTGGCCATGACTGTACCTTTTTGCTCTTGCTCTGCATAACTATCTTTTGCACGTTCCCTGGTGTTGTCTTCGTTTCTCCCCGCTCCTCGCAGCCACCGGTACAATTTCAGAGTTGGTCTCTGAAGCGACAGGCTGCTCAACCAATCACTTACTGGGATGGGACACTTTTTTCTACTTTTAAAGCAATGGCTGCACGGACATAGCTAACAATGTATATATAGCCCTTGCTGCACGATAATCGAGCTGTGTAATAGGAATAGTAAGCGAACACCAGATCAGCGCTTGTTTACTATAATGATCGGGCCATCTAATATGGCCTTCAGTGGTTGGGTACTCACCAAACCCTCATGGCCTATCCTAGTGATATGTCCTCATGTCTGTGGTGGAAAACCCTTATTTACTTGCTGAAGATAAATGTGCTGTATGAATATACTTCTGTCCTTTGTGGTGATGTAATTGCTCACAGAAACCCAATGAGGCTGGGTTCACATTGTATTGTTCATTATCCTGTTTTGTCTTTTGAGCAAACCAAAGAAAAAAGTGACACCAGAGGGTCCATGCCGGACATAAATGGTCCCCAATGGACCCCATTGATTTTAACTGGGTATATCTGATTTCTGGCATGCTGCTCGCATTTTTCTAGACTAAGCAGCACAGCAGGCTATCCTGTTTTGTCTGGCAAAAAAATAAAACGTCAATGCAGGTGTACTGTGTCCTTACAGTTTTAGTTAATTTATTTGCATTTTATAGGAGTTATATTGTTTTGTAAGGCTTAATACATCCATTTTAAACTTTTACCAAATTGTTGTTTAGTGAACAATAGAATTGTTGTACTTATAACTGAGCTATCCACTAGGGGGCGTGTAATGTTCATTGTAAATTGACTTATAAGTCAGAAGAACTATCAAATTACATCTAACCTAGTAACAGTGAGTGTATTATACTTGTTTGGCTTTTGTCCAGAAAGAAGTACAGGCCTCTTAGCTGATGCAGACGGCAAACTCTGCACAACTTGTTCCTCTAGAGCAGTGCTTCTCAAACTATTTCTACTGGAGCCTCACCAACAGACCAAGGCACTGCCTGGGCCTCACCAGACTAACCAAGAGGGTGCTGGGCCTCACCATTTGTGGTCAAAGTCCAGTTAAAAGCTGAAAATAATGCTAGGACTACCTTTCACCCATCTCCCTAGCTCTATATACTAATGAAGCAAGTACAAAATAAATTAATAATGTTGCTAAAATGTAGATTTTGGAGGATTGTGCAGATCATAGTTACTTTTGTAAATAACTGGCTCCCCAGCTGGGCCTCACCAACAACTAGGGGGCGCCTCACTGGTAAGGCCCGCCTCACAGTTTGAGAAGCACTGCTCTAGAGACAAGCTGAATGAATTGCTAGATGCGCTTATATATTTTGAGCCAAAATATAATGCCACTCTTCTGTAGTTATGGTTCATAGAATATTGTCATATATTACAGGAGATTTTTACCTCTTTTCAAAGCATCAGTGTGGTCACATAAAGCATTACCTAGTTTAGGGGATCATTCAACAAAAAAATGGAATTGGATTTATGTTCTAACATCAGACACCAGGCAGTGTTTGCTTTGGCCAAGAGATGATCCTGGAGGAAACCCTGACATCATGGGTTTCTATTTTTTCTATGCTCTGATTCCAAACCTTATTTTTTTAAGGGGAACCCCTTAACCCCTTAAGGGGGTTGTCCAATTTTTTCTTACTGGAATAGAGAATCAATTCTAACCTTTCCTTTTCCCTTAGTAGTTGCCTCTGACTTTTTTTTACGCCTCTATGTCCCTGGGCATTCCCTGTTTTTACCAATAGTCCTCGATTCAGTGGCTTTTCTGTCTTTCACCACCGACAGGAAATGAAAAATAGAAGGATTGACCCCAGCTTCTCTCTCCTTTGTCAACGCAATTGTTTCTGTTGTCATAGGAGGCTTGTGTGGATCTCTCACCCCCCTGAGTAAGGGCCCTATTCCACCGGACGATTATCGTTAGCATAATCGTTAACGATTAACGATCTCAAACGACCGCTATTGCGAAAGACCTGAAAACGTTCACTCATTTCCATGGAACGATAATCGTTACTTATGATCGTAATTGCGATCGTTTCTTCTTCCGTATTTCTTCGCTATTGCGTTCGTATCTATTGTGAACGACCGAACGATGTCTTATTCAATGCGAACGATTTGCGAAAGTTTTGCGAACGAGCAACGATAAAAATAGGTCCAGGTCTTATAAAGAGATCAACGATTTCTCGTTCGGTCGTTAATCGTTACTGCATTTCAACCGAACGATTATCGTTTAGATTCGAACGATTTAACGATAATCTGAACGATAATCGTCCGGTGGAATAGGGCCCTAATTCACCAATTCACCATCTCCGACCAGCCCCCCAGCCTACACCTGCGCAGACACTGATTGTGCAAAAGTCTGCAGTGAAATTAGGGTTATGTTCACACATGTTGTAGTTTCACTACAGTACTGCAGAGTCTTTAGAAAAATAATGCAGTACTGCAATGAATTGATGCAGTAATGCAATCAAATGATAGCCAGCACTGCCAATCCCACCTGGATAAAAAATGAGGCATAAAGAGTATATCCAGTGTAAGATAATAATAATAATTTTTATTTACATAGTGCTAACAGATTCTGCAGCACTTAACAGTTCTGGTTTTTTTTACATAGACAAAAATCTGTCATTTACAGAGGTACACATGTAATTATCAAACCATACATGAGGAGTGAGGTCGCTGCTTGCATGCATGAGACTATATCAGATAAAGTCCTTATTGTGGGGCTCAACTTCAAAGACAAAAGAGGCTTGATCATAATACATGTGTGGAGATGAGAAGAAAAAAAACTTTATTCCAATATTTGTGTTATAGGTAGAGAATACAGCATGCTGTGTGACGTTACAGGTAGAGAACACAGCGTGCTGTGTGGTGTTACAGGTAGAGAATAGAGTATGCTGTGTGGTGTTACAGGTAGAGAATACAGTGTCCTGTGTGGTGTTACAGGTAGAGAATACTGCATGCTGTGTGGTGTTACAGGTAGAGAATACTGCATGCTGTGTGGTGTTACAGGTAGAGAATACTGCGTGCTGTGTGGTGTTACAGGTAGAGAATACTGCGTGCTGTGTGGTGTTACAGGTAGAGAATACTGCGTGCTGTGTGGTGTTACAGGTAGAGAATACTGCGTGCTGTGTGGTGTTACAGGTAGAGAATACAGTGTGCTGTGTGGTGTTACAGGTAGAGAATACAGTGTGCTGTGTGGTGTTACAGGTAGAGAATGCAGAGTGTTGTATGGTGTTACAGGTAGGGAATACAGTCTGCTGTGTGGTATTACAAGTAGAGAATACAGTGTGCTGTGTGGTGTTACAGGTAGAGAATACAGTGTGCTGTGGGGTGTTACAGGTAGAGAAGGCAGCACTGTGTGGTGTTACAGGTAGAGAATACAGCGCGCTGTGTGGTGTTACAGGTAGAGAATACAGCGCGCTGTGTGGTGTTACTGGTAGAGAATACAGTGTGCTGTGTGGTGTTACAGTTAGAGAATGCAGCACTGTGTGGTGTTACAGGTAGAGAATACAGCATGCTGTGTGGTGTTACAGGTAGAGAATGCAGCGTGCTGTATGGTGTTACAGGTAGAGAATACAGTCTGCTGTGTGGTATTACAAGTAGAGAATACAGTGTGCTGTGTGGTGTTACAGGTAGAGAACACAGCGTGCTGTGTGGTGTTACAGGTAGAGAGTACAGCGTGCTGTGTGGTGTTACAGGTAGAGAATACAGTCTGCTGTGTGGTATTACAAGTAGAGAATACAGTGTGCTGTGTGGTGTTACAGGTAGAGAACACAGCGTGCTGTGTGGTGTTACAGGTAGAGAATACAGCGTGCTGTGTGGTGTTACAGGTAGAGAATACAGTGTGCTGTGGGGTGTTACAGGTAGAGAATGCAGCACTGTGTGGTGTTACAGGTAGAGAATACAGCGAGCTGTGTGGTGTTACTGGTAGAGAATTAGTGGGCAAGAACACAATGAAATTATGCAGTACTACAATTAATAAAGTACTGCAATTCAGTAACACAATAAAAATGACATGTGTGAAAACAGCCTAGAGGTTCTGCAACAGCTTTGGGCAGGGTGAGTACTGTGGAACAGCTGAGGGGAAGCAATGAATTCTGGAACTTGTACTGAACAACAGCTCAACCAGGAAGTACAAACAAAATACTGAACTAAGACCTAGAACTAGACTTAGACTTAGAACTAGGTCAGACAGATAAGCAATGCTACATGCTTCTACAGCAGGTTTATTTTTTTTTACCTTTAGCTGGAGTATCCTTTTAAATTAGGAGTTAGGATTCTGATGCAGGTTTACCTTGGCAATAAATAGAATGGTGACTAACATGAGCTGAAGTAGCATCTCTCCTCTCCATATTACACTGCAAAGCAACATGACTAACCTCTGTGCCACCTACAACATAGCTATCCGCTCCTGGGCTCCTACATGTCATATTGCCTATACTGCTGCAATTTCTACTGGGTTCAGACTTTAGCTCCTCCTATAGGGGTGGGGCTAAATCAATGTGATTGAATGCCCCACCCACCTGATGACTCGGTGTTCCCTCACTGAAAGGAACAGGAAACTGGGAGCTTGATATCACAGGAAATAAAGAAAACACAGGCAGAGTGGTCATGTGACTGAGCCTGAGAATACAATAAGCGCTCTAAATAAATATTGAAAGCGTATATAGACCATACAACAACCAATGTGAATGCAACAAGTCAATGCAATGCAAATAGACCTATGCAATGCAAACCTTTAAAAAAAACACAACACACAAATGTGTTTAACCCCTTAAGGTCAAAGCCAATTTTCGTTTTTGCGCTTTTGCTTTTTCCACTTTGTTTAAAAGACCATAGCGCTTGCATTTTTTCACCTAGAGACCCATTTGAGCCCTTATTTTTTGCAGCACCAATTGTTCTTTGCAATGACATACTTTATTTTCCCATAAAATATGCTGCGAAACCGGAAAAAAATCATTTGCGCTGTCAAATTAAAAAAAAGGAATTTGTTTTCATTTCAGGCAGTTTTGTGTTTACACGGTTTACGCTGGGGTAAAAGTATCTTGTTATATATGTTCCTCAAGTCGTTACGATTACAACGATATGTAACTTGTATAACTTATTTTATGTGATGGCTTGTAAAAAATTCAAACCATTGTTAAAAAATATATGTTCCTTAAAATCGCTCTATTCCCATGCTTACAGCGCTTTTATCCTTTGGTCTATGGGGCTGTTTCAGGTGTCATGTTTTGCGCCACGATGTGTTCTTTCTATCGGTACCTTGATTGCGCATATGCGACTTTTTGATCGCAATTTTGCACTTGTGATGTGATAATTTAATAGTTTAGGGCGATTACGCGCGCCGCGATACCAAATATGTTTATTTATTCATTTATTTATTTATATTTATAAAATGGGAAAAAGGGGGGTGATTTGGACTTTTAATAGGGGAGGGGGCTTTTTATTAATAAAAAAAACATTTTTACCTTTTTTTTTTGTTTATACATTAACTGGAAGTCCCACTGGGGGACTTGTGTATATACACAGCACTGATCATCAGAGGGGGTTACAGGTTGTGGGGCAGATGAGCTCCAGGGCGAGGGGGTGCACACAGTGGGGTGAGCTGGGGGGGGGATGCACTCTGCTGTTAGAGAGGGAGACAGTGCTCAGCAGCAGTTGTCACTATCCTCCCTCACTTCAGTGAGCTGGGTTTGCGCTTCTAACCCAGCTCACTGAAGTGAGGGAGGATAGTGAAGAGACTGAGGCCACATGATGCCGACACGGAGGGTGCGGGCCAGGAGCAGGGAGCATGTCAGGTTGGACTGAGAGCTGATGATTCTATGCGTTTGGTGGGGGTGAATGCACCTAGATAACAGCAAAACTGTGCATAACCCGTAATAAATTGATATTGGAAAGATGAAAAGCTATGGGTGGGCAACGTATTAATGCAAGAATAATTTTGGGGGGAATACCCCTTTAAAGGACTGCGACAATTTACAATTTAGCATTTTTGTTTTTTTCTCCTCGCCCTCTAAAAGCTATAACTCTTTCATTTTTCCATCTACAGGGCCGTGTGAGGTCTTGTTTTTCTCAGGAACAGGTGTGCTTTGTAATGAAGACTTTCATTCTACCATAAAATTAATGACGGAACCCCAATATTTAATTTATGGGGTGAATTTGGGACAAATAATGCAATTACCCAAAGTCTGGGGGGGTTCCGCATTTACATAATGCACTTTACGGTAAAACTGGAATTTTATCTTTATTCTATAGTTTAGTCTGAATACAGCAATATGCATGTTTACATAGCTTTTCTGCTGTTTTACTATTGTTATTAACAGTAAAACTTTTTTTGCAAACAGGTATATTTAATTAAAATGGCCCTATTGTAACTCCTATAGCGCATTTATTTTTACACCTATGGAGCTGTATAGGGTGTCATTTTTGCGCCATGGTCTTTAGTTTGTATTAGTACTGTTAGGATCCGGACAGCAGGACAAGACAAGACAGTGAGCCCTAAGCTCAGCCCCGCCCACTGTCCTCTACCTACTTGCCACAATCCGCCCTAAGATGGCGGCGAGCAACTTGGCGGCGGTCCCTGCACTGGCTAGGTGGGACACAAAGACAAGACAAACAGACAGACAGACAAACACAATGAAGAATAGTCAACAGTCCGGGTCACAACAATCGGGCAGCAAAAGTACAAAATCAATATCCAATAAACGTAGTCAAAGTCCAGGCAATATGGTCAAGGGCAGGCGGCAAGCAAGGGAAGTCAAGGAATAAGGCAAAGATCAGGAATAGCAAATACACAGAAGATACAAGCAGGCAGAGACTAAGTCAATAACCAGCAATGATATCCAAGACTGAGGTAGTTATATAGGAGGCCAGGGTTCTGATCCAGAACATAATTGGACCATCCCCCTGATCTCCAAGCACAGACACCTGAGAACAAAACGGATCCACTGGCAGGAAGACCTGTCAGTCACAGCAGAACCAAAACACAGATTAACCCTGACATGGCCAGACAGAACTCAGCAGGTGAAGTCGGGTGTGTCTCCCAAATAGAGCAAATAAACCAGTGTTCAGACACAGCAAAACAAAACACAGAACAGAATAAGAGAATATCAGCGCCTTCTCGGCCGCACAGCACGAGCAGAGGGACGCATAACGCTCCGCAAAGATACCATCCTGACAGTACCCCCCCCCTTTTATGAGGGGCCTCAGGACCCTCACAGGACTCAACCTCACTTAGAAGATTGCCATCTGACTCCCATTCATCAGAAGACGAGTCCATGGCATGAAGAACAGGCTTACTGACAGGACGAGCAGAAGAACATGATAAATTTACATCAGATACAGGCAAATCAGGTACAACAGAACTAGAAATATTAATTTCGCCGGAGGGTACCTGTGCGCCCAAGTGACCTTCCTGGGAGTCACCTGAACGCTGATGATCTGGGTGCAGGTTTTCTTGCTGTTTGGGACGCTTGTGGCAGAAACTGATGAAATGGCCACTGTCACCACAGTAATAACATAGACCATTGTGTCTCCGGTGTTCTCGCCTGGTCTTGGCGTCTAATAGTCCCAGCTGCATGGGCTCGTCCTCAGGAATAGTAGGGGTAACAAGAGGGGTTTTGACAGAATAGGAGACAGATTGTTTAGAAGAGTCAGAGTCTACTCTCTCCCTATGTCTGTCACGGAGCCTGCGGTCTATACGAATAGCCAAATTCATGGCCTGCTTAAGGGTGGAAGGTTCTGGATGCCCTGTCCAGGCATCCTTAATGCCATCAGACAACCCCTGCTTAAACTTGCATCTAAGTGCAGGATCATTCCATCCGGATGGAACGCACCACTGGCGGAACTCAGCACAATACTCCTCCACCGGTCGCTTGCCCTGTCTCAAAGTAGTCAACTGCCTCTCAGCTGCTTCTGCCCTGTCAGGGTCATCATAGAGTAACTCCAATGCAGAAAAAAACTGATCCACAGAAGATAACTCAGTGGCATCTGGAGGCAAAGAAAAGGCCCACTCCTGCGGAGGTCCTTGTAAGAGTGACATAACTATGCCCACTCTCTGGCTCTCATCCCCAGAGGACCGGGGACAAAGTCTGAAAAACAACTTACATCCCTCTCTGAAGATTCGAAAGGCCTTTCTTTCGCCTTTGAACCTATCAGGAAGCTGCACAGGAGGTTCTGGGGGAACAGCAGCAGATAGCATGGCATTTTGGCCCAGGAAAGACTCTACCTGCTGCACCCGTTGCGTAAGGTCCAGAACAAGCTGGTTGAGACTTTGCATTTGCTCAACCAGAGCTTTCATGGGGTCCATAGCAAGGTGGAGAGAGAGAGAAAAAAAAAAAAAAAAAAGTATGGCTGGTTATTCTGTTAGGATCCGGACAGCAGGATAAGACAAGACAGTGAGCCCTAAGCTCAGCCCCGCCCACTGTCCTCTACCTACTTGCCACAATCCGCCCTAAGATGGCGGCGAGCAACTTGGCTAGGTGGGACACAAAGACAAGACAAACAGACAGACAGACAAACACAATGAAGAATAGTTAACAGTCCGGGTCACAACAATCGGGCAGCAAAAGTACAAAATCAATATCCAATAAACGTAGTCAAAGTCCAGGCAATATGGTCAAGGGCAGGCGGCAAGCAAGGGAAGTCAAGGAATAAGGCAAAGATCAGGAATAGCAAATACACAGAAGATACAAGCAGGCAGAGACTAAGTCAATAACCAGCAATGATATCCAAGACTGAGGTAGTTATATAGGAGGCCAGGGTTCTGATCCAGAATATAATTGGACCATCCCCCTGATCTCCAAGCACAGACACCTGAGAACAAAATGGATCCACTGGCAGGAAGACCTGTCAGTCACAGCAGAACCAAAACACAGATTAACCCTGACATGGCCAGACAGAACTCAGCAGGTGAAGTCGGGTGTGTCTCCCAAAGAGAGCAAATAAACCAGTGTTCAGACACAGCAAAACAAAACACAGAACAGAATAAGAGAATATCAGCGCCTTCTTGGCCGCACAGCACGAGCAGAGGGACGTATAACGCTCCGCAAAGATACCATCCTGACAAGTACCATATTTGTTTAGATCAGATGTATTGATCACTTTTTATTAATTTTATATTTATAAAATGTAATAAAAAATAAGCGATCCTGACGTTTTTCACCGCTTTTTATTCACACCGCTCACCGTGTGGTAATATTATTGTTTTATTCTAATAGAATGGATGATTATGCACGTTACAACATATAATACGTTTATTTATTTTATTACTTTTATGTGTTTTATTTATAAAATGGGAAGGGGGTATATTTGACTTTTATTGGGGGAGGGGCTATGGGGCATTTTTAAAAACATTTATTTTTTTATTTTATAAAAAAATTTAAGTTCCTCTATGGGACTTTTACATACATATATTAGATAGCATAGCAGGGATCAGTGTTAACAACTATTAGTGAAGGTCCACTTACCAGAGTCTATTCTTAGGTGAAGGTCCGAGCTGAACATCAGTAGGAAATGTGCTTTAATAACTTTTCACAAACGTTGTTGAACTATTTACAAACAGAGTTGATGCTTCTTAGTGGGAGAACTGGCATTTTTTCTCTCTCACCAGCCCTTTGAAATTAGGTACAAAGGGGGTGACTGCCATTCGAACAGACTGATGCAAATGCTCATCTGTGATCCGAGTGCGGTACTTGTTGTTCAACAGATTCATTGTGGAGAATGCAGATTCGCATGTATATGTAGAACCAAACATAGTAAGAACACTGACTGCAATTTTTTGTAGCAGGGGATATTTAGCTGGGATAACAAGTTTTGTCCTGAATGTAATTGAGTCACAGTCATTAAACTGAGCTTTCAGGGCTGCATCTTCTTGCAGATCAATTATTTCAATCTGTAGAGTAGCTGAACTTGCCCATGTAAAATAATTATGGGCCTCAGCAGCAAACTGGCCAACATTTTTAACCAGATAAGGATTTTTAATGCACAGCAATATTTCCTGTCCAATTGTGAAATCTTGGAATCTACTTAGAAAATTGTCAATAAGATCACTTTCTTTGGTGTTTGCTTCTTGGATATGTTCCTTAAGCTTTGGAAAATGAAGCAAGGTCTCTTGCATATCACAAAAGAAAAGCTGTAATTTCCTCTGAAAAGCCCTCACTGCTTCCATCAGGTCGAATATAGTTTGATTTTTGCCCTGCAGTTTTACATTTAAATCATTTAAATGGCCTGTAATATCAGCTAGAAAAGCATCAATTTCCATTCTGTCTTTGTTACGGAGAAATGTCAAATATTCTTTTGCTCAAAAGGGTTGAGGTGGGAGGGTGGGGGATTTAGGGGAAGGGTGGGGTGGGACAGGTTTGGTGCAAAATGACTGTCCTTTGGTTATGTATTGTATATTAGCATTGGATGTACAGAATGTATTTCACGTTTTCTTTTGTATGAGTAGGGTTTTTTAATATTGCAAAACCCTAATTTGTACTGTATGATCCATGTAACTGTCTATTTTTTTTATTGAAAACAAATAAAGAAATATTTTAAAATAAATAAATAAATATATATATATATATATATATATATATATATATATATATATATATATATACTTTTGCTTTTTCCGTCTTCTGTTTAGCTAAAAATGTCTCCAGCTCATTCCGAATGCTCCGGAAGCATTCTAAGACTTTTCCCTTACTAAGCCATCGAACATTGTTGTGGACAAGTAGATCACTAAATGCAGCATTGACCTCAGAGAGAAAATCTTTAAGCAGACGATGCTGAAGTGCTGAAGAAGCCCGGAGAAAATTAATCAACTTCATAACATTTCCATAATATTTGCATATTTTTCCCCCAAATTGGCACACAAGATAGACTGGTGTATAATACAGTGATAGGAGATCAAGCTAGGATTGAGTACTTTGAGGCGGGCCACCAGCCCTTTCTCTTTACCTATCATAGCAGGAGCTCCATCGGTTGCAACTGAAATCACAGAATCCAAGTTGATGTCCCTGTCTTTTAGGATTTTTGTTATTGTTTCAAAGATATCTTCCCCTCTTGTATGGGTGTGAAGTGCAGTCATGCCAAGCAGATCCTCACAAAAAAACATTTTGTGTCTTATCATAAAACCTTACAAACACCATGAGCTGGGCATTATCAGTGGCATCACAGGATTCATCCACAGCTAAGGAAATACAATCTGCCATTTTAACTTTAGGCTGAAGCTGTGAGAGCAGATCTTCCGAAATTATTTCAGTTCGGCGTGCTGCCGTAGAATCAGATAAGGGAATTTGTTTTATTTTCCCCTAAAATTCTTCTCTCTGTTTGCCTTCAAACATGGTACCTACAACTTCGACCATACATTCCTTAACTACCTCTGCATCCGAAAATGGTTTCTTGTGTTTACCTAAAATCCAAGCAACCCTCAGTGATGCTTCTGTCGTTTTTTCCTGTTGGGATAGAGAGCTGACAAGCCGCTTTGTAGATGCTTCATATGAAGCAGTCAAGGAACTAATTTTTTTTGCCCGTATCTCCGAATTTAGAGGGTAATTCTGTTAACTTCTATGTTTTGTTTCATAATGTCTTTTTACATTACTACCCTTTATTAGGGCCACTGTTTTATTGCATATTAAACACAGTGGCTTTGGCTGAGCTGCATTCGTGAGAATAAAACAGTATTTATCTGTCCATTCAGATTTAAAATCTCGATTTTCTACTCGATATTTTCTATCGATCTACTTTTGTTTTTTTTAAAGCACTAGCCATGGCTTATTACACGTTGCAGGGGCTTGACTATGCTAGCCAATTATGGACCTCTAGCCAAGCAAGCCACAAATAGGGGTGACTGAGCAAAATTGTCCATCTGACAACACTGCACTATGCTGCAGTTTCTTCTGACCACACTGTGCTATGCTGCAATTTCCTCTGACAACACTGTGCTATGCTGCAATTTCCTCTGACCACACTGTGCTATGCTGCAATTTCCTCTGACCACACTGTGCTATGCTGCAGTTTCTTCTCACCACACTGTCCTATGCTGCAGTTTCTTCTCACCACACTGTCCTATGCTGCAATTTCTTCTGACTACACTGTGCTATGCTGCAATTTCTTCTGACTACACTGTGCTATGCTGCAATTTCCTCTGACAACACTGTGCTATGCTGCAATTTCCTCTGACCACACTGTGCTATGCTGCAATTTCCTCTGACCACACTGTGCTATGCTGCAGTTTCTTCTGCCCACACTGTGCTTTGCTGCAATTTCCTCTGACCACACTGTGCTATGCTGCAGTTTCTTCTGACTGCACTGTGCTATGCTGCAATTTCCTCTGACCACACTGTGCTATGCTGCAGATTCTTCTGACCACACTGTGCTATGCTGCAATTTCCTCTGACCACACTGTGCTATGCTGCAGTTTCCTCTGACCACACTGTGCTATGCTGCAATTTCCTCTGACCACACTGTGCTATGTTGCAATTTCCTCTGACCACACTGTGCTATGCTGCAGTTTCTTCTGACCACACTGTGCTATGCTGCAGATTCTTCTGACCACACTGTGCTATGCTGCAGTTTCTTCTGACAACACTGTGCTATGCTGCAATTTCCTCTGACCACACTGTGCTATGCTGCAATTTCTTCTGACCACACTGTGCTATGCTGCAATTTCCTCTGACCACACTGTGCTATGCTGCAATTTCTTCTGACCACACTGTGCTATGCTGCAGTTTCTTCTGACCACACTGTCCTATGCTGCAATTTCCTCTGACCACACTGTGCTATGCTGCAGTTTCTTCTGACCACACTGTGCTATGCTGCAATTTCTTCTGACAACACTGTGCTATGCTGCAGTTTCTTCTGACCACACTGTGCTATGCTGCAGTTTCTTCTGACAACACTGTGCTATGCTGCAATTTCCTCTGACCACACTGTGCTATGCTGCAGTTTCTTCTGACCACACTGTGCTATGCTGCAGTTTCTTCTGACCACACTGTGCTATGCTGCAGTTTCTTCTGACCACACTGTGCTATGCTGCAGTTTCTTCTGACCACACTGTGCTATGCTGCAATTTCCTCTGACCACACTGTGCTATGCTGCAATTTCCTCTGACCACACTGTGCTATGCTGCAATTTCTTCTGACCACACTGTGCTATGCTGCAATTTCTTCTGACCACACTGTGCTATGCTGCAATCTCATCCCCGGCTTGCTTCACTGACACTTCATACTCATCAATCCCAGTATAAAATGGTGCCCTCCCGTTATGCCTATGTAGCTCTCCCAGCCCCTGCCTTCTCCTGTACTAAGCCCCGCCCCATCCTCCTGTCTGATTGGTGCAGGAGGCAAGAAGGTACAACATCCCTCCTCCTCTGCTGCATTAGCTCCAATGGCTGTAGCCAGGCCGGCTCCAGGTTTATATGGGCCCTAGGGCAACAGAGCCTCAGTGGGCCCCCTTGGAGCAAATCATGTGGCGACAGTAAAACAGCAGGTACCACAGAGACCCCAATATTTTATTTAGCTCCTCATGCAAATATTATTGCCATCATACCAGTAGTGACAAAATGCCAGACACTATGACCAATATTAGTTATAAAGTATGAAAAGAGTAATATTTCTATACAAATCACCATCAACTGAAACTGACCAAATCCAGCATACCAAAACCTATATACTGCCAATAATACCAGTGAACAAGAGGGAATATCATCACCATGCATATTACCAGTCCACCCCTGTTATTGTTCAAATAACTGTATACTGAGACCAATGTTACCCATGACATCAGTATACATTTTTAGTATCGAACAAATGCTAGCACCACTCCAGCTCAGACCAGGCAGCGGGACAGGGGAATGGGGCGGTGCAATCCTGGACCCGGCGCTGGAATCGGGGAGGTTAGGGCCGGCAGCCTCTATATCCACTCCTGGTTGCCGTACACGAAAAATAACCCTGGCCTGGAGTACTTCTTTAAGTCTACTGTCATTATTAGGGGGTCTCAGTACAGACTGGGGAGGGCAAGAGCCTCTTCTGAGGGTGCGTTTACACAGAAACATTTATCTGACAGATTTTGGAAGCCAAAGCCAGGAATGGATTTGAAAAGAGGAGAAATCCCAGTCTTTCCTTTATGACCTGATCCCTGTTTATAGTCTGTTCCTGGTTTTGGCTTCAAAGATCTGTCAGATAAATCTGTCTGTGTAAATGCATCATGGCTGCGTTCACACTACGTATATTTCAGTCAGTATTGCAACCAAAACCAGGAGTAGATTGAAAACAGAAAGGATCTGTTCACACAATGTTGAAATTGAGTGGATGGCCGCCATTTAATGGCAAATATTTGCTGTTATTTTAGAACAACGGCTGTTATATTGAAATAATGGTCGTTATTTACTGTTATATGGCGGCCATACACTCAATTTCAACATTGTGTGAACAGAGCCTTTCTGTGTTTTTAATCCACTCCTGGTTTTGGTTGCAATACTGACAAATATACTGACTGAAATATACATATACTGACTGAAATATACATAGTGTGAACGCAGCCTGGGGCTGGGTTCACACTACGTATATTTCAGTCAGTATTGTGGTCCTCATATTGCAACCAAAACCAGGAGTGGATTAAAAACACAGAAAGGCTCTGTCCACACAATGTTGAAATTAAGTGGATGGCCGCCATATAACAGTAAATAACGGCCATTATTTCAATACAACAGCCGTTGTTTTAAAATAACAGCAAATATTTGCCATTAAATGGCGGCCATTCACTCAATTTCAACATTGTGTGAACAGATCCTTTCTGTGTTTTTAATCCACTCCTGGTTTTGGTTGCAATATGAGGACCACAATACTGACTGAAATATACGCAGCGTGAAACCAGCCTTAGGCATGGCCGTATTGGCCACTAGGCACCCGTGGTCCGGTGCCTAGGGCAGCGCCCTGCGGGGGGCGGCACCCGCAGAACACTTTTTCTTATTTCTTTTTTTTTTTTGTTAAACCCCTCCGCCACCCCGGCGCTAACGTCCGCGCCCGGGCGGTTTGGGGGGGGGGGGGATTGGGGGGCTCAGGGGAGTGATGGGTCGGCCGGGGGATCAGGCAGGTACAGAGGCAGGCTAGAAAGGTCTCCCCCATGCAGGGCCGGCATGAGCTTCTGGTACAGACAGGCCGGAAGCTCACAGTGCAGCCCCGTGATGCCCGAACCTCTCTCCTGTTTGGCAGCGGCTTAATGACGTCACACGCACGCTGCTGAGCAGGGAAGGAGTTCGGGCATCGCGGGGCTGCACTGTGAGCTTCCGGCCTGTCTGTACCGGAAGCTCACGGCGGCCCTGCATGGGGGAGACCTTTCCAGCCTGCCTCTGTACCTGCCGCCCTGCTGATCCCCCGGCTGGTCCCCCTGCCAGACGGCTAATCCCCCGGACCACCGGCTGGTCCCCCTGCCACCCAGCTGATCCCTCAGCCCCCCAACCGCTCCATCTTCCCTCCCTGTCTGTCACCTCAGCTGCTCCCACCCATCCCCTCCCCCTGCCACCCCAGCTTACCCCGATCTTCTGCCCCTGCAACCCCAGCCGCCTCCATCTTCTCCCCCTGCAACCCCAGCCGTCCCCCATCTTCTCCCCCTGCAACCCCCAGCCGCCCTCCCATCTTCTCCCCCTGCAACCCCAGCCGCCCCCCATCTTCTCCCCCTGCAACCCCAGCCGTCCCCCATCTTCTCCCCCTGCAACCCCCAGCCGCCCCCTATCTTCTCCCCCTGCAACCCCAGCCGCCCCCATCTTCTCCCCCTGCAACCCCCAGCCGCCCTCCCATCTTCTCCCCCTGCAACCCCAGCCGCCCCCCATCTTCTCCCCCTGCAACCCCCAGCCGCCCTCCCATCTTCTCCCCCTGCAACCCCAGCCGCCCTCCCATCTTCTCACCCTGCAACCCCAGCCACCCCCCATATTCCCCCCCTGTAACCCCAGCCGCCCCCCATCTTCTCCCCCTGCAACCCCCAGCCGCCCCCATCTTCTCCCCCTGCAACCCCCAGCCGCCCTCCCATCTTCTCCCCCTGCAACCCCAGCCGCCCCCCATCTTCTCCCCCTGCAACCCCCAGCCGCCCTCCCATCTTCTCCCCCTGCAACCCCAGCCGCCCTCCCATCTTCTCACCCTGCAACCCCAGCCACCCCCCATCTTCTCCCTCTGCAACCCCAGACGCCCCCCATCTTCTCCCCCTGCAACCCCCAGCCGCCCCCCATCTTCTCCCCCTGCAACCCCAGCTGCTCTCCCATCTTCTCCCCCTGCAACCCCAGCTGCTCTCCCATCTTCTCCCCCTGCAACCCCAGCTGCCCCCCATCTTCACCCCCTGCAACCCCAGCTGCCCCCCATCTCCTCCCCCTGCAACCCCAGCCCCGCCCCTCATCTTCTCCCCCTGCAACCCCAGCCGCCCCCCATCTTCTCCCCCTGCCACCCCAGCTGCCCTCCTATCTTCTCCCCCTGTTGCCCCAGCTGCTCCCCCTGTTCCCCAGGTTCTCCCCCGGTCGCCCCAGCTGCTCTCCCTGCCCCCCAGCTTCTCCCCCTGCCGCCCCAGCTGCCCTCCCATCTTCTCCCCCTGTCACCCCATCTTCTCCCCCTGCCACCCCAGCTGCCCTCCTGCTTCTTCCCCTTCCCTTGTTGCCCCAGCTGCTATCCCTGCCTTCCTTCCCCAGTCACCCCCAGCTGCCTCCCTTCCCCAGTCACCCCCAGCTGCCTCCCTTCCCCAGTCACCCCCAGCTGCCTCTCTTCCCCAGTCACCCCCAGCTGTCTCCCTTCCCCAGTCACCCCCAGCTGCCTCCCTTCTCCAGTCACCCCCAGCTGCCGGCCTGCAGATGAGTTGTGGTCGGAGAAGTCTTCATGATGGCTGCTCCAGATGGAGAAGAAAGCGAAGTGTGAGCGACGGCAATAGGAGAAGACGTCACCTGTGAGTCATTAGTCACTGCACTATAATCACTTATATAGTGTGCAGAGCCTGTGCACCATTGGGGTCTTAATGGGTCAGTGTATCGTTTGCGGTAGTGTACTGACACAGCCCTGGGGTCACTACAGTACACTAGCGCAAATTTTTAAACTAGGACTCAACTATAAGAGCTGCAGGCACTACAACTCCCAGCGTATGCTGAGGGCTGCAGACTGTCAGTAAATGCTGGGAGTTGTAGTGCCTGCAGCTGTTGTAGTTGGGTCCTGGGTGCATTATACACTGGATGCTTTGTGGGAGATCAGAATACAGAGATCTGTGGGGGCTCAGTGCAGGGAAGTGACCCCAGAACATCACTAATAGGGGATAGTGGTAGATGTTTTGTTCTATCCCCTATTAGTGATGTCCTGGGGTCACTTCCCTGCACTGAGCCCCCACAGATCTATGTATTCTGATCTGCCACAAAGCATCTAGTGTATAGGACCCAACTACAACAGCTGCAGGCACTACAACTCCCAGCATGTACTGACAGTCTGCAGCCCTCAGGATATGCTGGGAGTTGTAGTACAGCAGTACAATCCTCTTATAACTAGACAGATTTATTGCTGGACCTTCAGGGCTGATGGTAGTCACCCACAGACTGCAGCCACCAGGACACTCTGCACACAGTTATTTATTCAGAGACTACAACTCCCAGCATACCCTGAGTTTTAGTTTGACTGAAAATGTTATTTACAAGGCATTTGTCACAGATACAGATGAATCCAGGAAAGGAGCGGGTCAGCATGTCGCATTTCACTGGTTCTATACTGGTGGGCCCCAGGTGCCCCAGTCCGACACTGGACAGAAGCGGTCCCCAAATTAAGTCCCCGGCCTCCTTCCTTCCTCCATCACGTCTGTTTAATGAGCAAAGTGGCACCCCAGTACCTAGTACTACTGCCAGCTGGGGGGTGCCGCTCAGTAGTACTGGGTGCTGGAGTGCCGGCCTGCCTGCTGTGTCAGGGTATACACCATGCAGGTAACCTGTCAGTGCCGAGGGGAAGGGGGGGGGGGAAGGGCGCCTCAGCTTCAGCCAATCAGTGCTCCTCTTCAGCACTGATTGGCTGAAGGGGAGCCGTTTGAAATTCCCGGCTCCCCTCTTCAGCTAATCAATGCACGGCAGCACTGATTGGCTGAAGGGGAGCCGTTTGAAATTCCCGGCTCCCCTCTTCAGCCAATCAGTGCTGCCGTGCATTCATTGGCTGAAGAGATGAGCCGGGAATTTCAAACGGCTCCCCTTCAGCCACTCAGTGCTGAAGAGGAGCACTAATTGGCTGAAAAGGAGCCGTTTGAAATTCCGGCTCATCTCTTCAGCCAATCAGTGCGCTGAAGAGGGGAGCCGGGGATGTCCGAAGACCTGCTGCGCGGAGCAGGTAACGTATGTTCTTGGCCGCGGCGGTGGGGGCGATCGGAGCGGCGGCGGATGGGGGTGGCGATCGGAGCGGCGGCGGATGGGGGTGGCGATCGGAGCGGCGGCGGGTGGGGGTGGCGATCGGAGCGGCGGCGGGGGTGGCAATTGGAGCGGCGGCGGGGGTGTCGATCAGAGCGGCGGGGGTGGCGATCGAGCCGGCGCAGTGGGCTGCGGATGAGCGGGGGGGGGGGGGGGGGCGCGCGGTGAGCGGGGCTGTGGGCGGCCGGACTATCGTACGACGACTGTTTACACGGAACGATCGGCGAATTTTATGCGACCGGCGAACGACGATTTATGAACCTGTTAAAAGATCAAAATGAGCGATTTTTCGATTGTTCGCCGCGTTTACACGTACGATTATCGTTCGAATTCGATCGTTATCGCGAAAATTCGCCCAATAATCGCTCCATGTAAACCCAGCATAAGGGTCCATTTACACAGTAAGATTATCTGACAGATTATCTGACAAAGATTTAAAGCCAAAGCCAGAAATGGATTTGAAAAGAGGAGAAATCTCAGTCTTTCCTTTGTAACCTGATCTCTGTTTATAGTCTGTTTCTGGCTTTGGCTTCAAATCTTTGGCAGATAATCTGTCAGATAATCTTTCTGTGTAAATGGGCCCTAAGATCTCCTAATAATGACAGTAGACACCTGCTTGTTACTTAGTGAAAGTGTCTTTATTTATTTATTTATTTAATTCATTTGACTTTACAGTTTGAAATAAAGAAGATGGGACTACTATGGAGAGAAGGTTTTTGCTTTTTTTTAATATAATAAAAAGGTTAACAAGGGTTCTCTGGGAAGTTTTATTTCAATAAAGAGCTTTTTAAAGTTGTTGTGTTTTTTTTTCTTACTTATTCTTGGCTTAAAAGTGGTTCATTACTAAACTGGGGCTTAGCGTTAGCCAGTAGAATGGCTAACACTAACCCCCACTTATTACCCTGGTACCCACCGCCACCAGGGGTACCGGGAAGAACCAGATACCGTCAACCCTGGAGTGTCAGAAACTGACGATCCAGGAATAGACGTCAGCAGGCTGGTATTGTTAGGCTGGCAATGACCAAAATAAATGGCCCTTGCCACCCTGATAGTGTCAGACTGCTGCTGCTTGGTTTTGTATTTGGCTGGTTATGGAAAAAGGGGGACCCCATGCATTAGTTTAATAAATAAATAATAATAATAAAAAAAATGGGTGGGGTACCCCCTATTTTCTATAACTAGCCAGATACAAAACAAAAGCAGCAGCAGCCTGACACTATCAGGATGGCAAGGGCCACTTATTTGGCTGTTGCCAGCTTGATAGTGTCAGGCTGCTGCTTGGTTTTGTATCTGTCTGGTTATGGAAAAAGGGGGGACCCCATGCATTAGTTTAATGAATAAATAATTTAAAAAAAATTGTGTGGGGTCCCCCCTATTTTCCATAACCAGCCAGATACAAAACCAAGCAGCAGCCTGACACTATCAGGGTGGCAAGGGCCATTTATTGCGAGTCTCTAGGGGGGAGCTAGTGGATGCTAGTCTCCGGGGGGCGGGGTAGGGATGCGGGAGGGGGCGGGATGCTAACGGAGGCCCGATATTAGTGGCCGGGTGCCTGAATGCTGCACCTGCGTTCTGTGCTGGGGCGGACAAGTGCCAAGGGGGCCCTCGACACTTGTCCGAGCCCTGGTTGGTCCGCCAGTTGAGGACCCCTGTGATAGAGCCTGCCTGTGGCAGACTCTTATCAGAAGACTGAAGACCTGACTGCACAAAGGAAGGTAAGAGACCCCCAGCAGTAAGGCTATGCGATCGGGACCCCTGCAGACACGCTGCAGAGATGCTCCTGTCACTTACACTTAAAAGTTGCAGTCTCGGCGCAATAGTGGCATTTAAGGGGTGAATGGCAGGTGGCTGCGCGATTACTGCGGCCCGCCATTGAGGGTGAGGGCCTGGTTGCTGATAGCAGCCGGTTCTCACTAGTGTTGATTGAACTGTTAGGTTCCAGTCGAACATCTTGATATTCTCGAACTCGAACCAAACTTTTTACTGTTCATTCGAGTTAGTGTTCCAGTTCAAGTTCGAACGCCTTTTTGCGAGCCAATCAGTGCAGAGCACATAGAAGTGTCAGAAACGTCATTGCTGAGGTGTAGGGGTCTCATTGGCTGCTAAAATCACATCACCATCTCAAATATACAGTATATCACTGTGATGTGTTCTAGGCGCCAATTTCTGCTCACTCACTGTGCTGTACAGACTGCTCTCTTTCTGTCTGTCTGTCTGTCTGCTTGCATGCTGCTATTTAGCTTAGTTAGTTAGTTAGTTAGTTAGTTAGTGGGGTGTGTAGCAAGCCTAGGGACTTAGGGAGAAGCGTAGACTTAGTTAGCATTTCCCTCTCCATAAACAGCAATACTTGGGTTTGGTAAAGCTGGGTGACCTCGATTATTTTCTTATTCACACTCAGGGCCCAAAAGTCCATTTTTTTCAGCTTTGATTGCTAAAATAAGGCCATGTTGACATGGCGTAAGAGACCGGACGGTTTCTGAAAAGATCACCCCAGCCGATACTGCAGTACCGGCCGGATGATCTTTCAGCTCACAGAGTTCTGATGCGGGCGCATCTGTGCGCACCCGCATCCGAACTCCCCACAGCACTCAATGAAGCAAGTAGCCGTGGCCGCCCGCTTCATAGCGTGAACTGAAAGAGCTTTCGGCGGCCGCTATTTACTGAATAGCGGCGCAAAAAACTGACATGTCCGATAGAAGCCTTAGAGTGTAGTTTTTCGTAAAAAGTACAGCCGTTTTTGCCGATTGCAACAATGGCCGTACATTTACGAAAAGTTAAAGCCTAATAGTATAAAAAAAAGTCTTCCCATCTGTCATACGCATCAATCAATCATACATAGGAGTTAGTTACATTTATCCTGGGTTGGTAAAAGTTAATTTCTGTCAGTTTTGGGGGTGAAATACCGTTCAAATATACTGTGTGTTATTGTCATATAGATATATCCAGGAATAGAGTTCTCTCTTTTGCTAAATCTTTCTCAGTGTCAAAAAGTGTATAATTTTTTGCATTAATAAATAGCTTTCCATCTTTCCAATATCAAAGCTGGGTGACCTCCATTATACTGACTACTATACAAGATGCTAGGAAAGCTGGGTGACCTCCATTATACTGACTACTATACAAGATGCTAGGAAAGCTGGGTGACCACCATTATACTGACTACTATACAAGATACTGGGAAAGCTGGGTGACCTCCATTATACTGACTACTATACAAGATGCTAGGAAAGCTGGGTGACCACCATTATACTGACTACTATACAAGATACTGGGAAAGCTGGGTGACCTCCATTAAACTGATTACTATACAAGATACTAGGAAAGCAGCGTGATCGCCATTATACTGACTACTATACAAGATACTGGGAAAGCTGGGTGACTGCCATTATACTGACTACTATACAAGATGCTTGCAAAGCTGGGTGACCTCCATTATACAAGATGCTAGGAAAGCTGGGTGACTGCCATTATACAAGATGCTAGGAAACCTGGTTGACCTCCATTATACTGACTAATATACAAGATGCTAGGAAAGCTGGGTGATTGCCGTTATACAAGATGCAAGGAAAGCTGGGTTACTGCCATTATACAAGATGCTGGGAAAGCTGGGTGACCTCCATATACTGACTACTATACAAGATGCTAGGAAAGCTGGGTGACCTCCATTATACTGATTACTATACAAGATGCTAGGAAAGCTGGGTGACCGCCATTATACTGACTACTATACAAGATGCTAGGAAAGCTGGGTGACCGCCATTATACTGACTACTATACAAGATGCTTGCAAAGCTGGGCGACCTCCATTATACAAGATGCTAGGAAACCTGGGTGACCTCCATTATACTGACTACTATACAAGATGTTAGGAAAGCTAGGTGACCTCCATTATATTGACTACTATATAAGATGCTAGGAAAGCTGGGTGACTGCCATTATACAAGATGCTAGGAAAGCTGGGTTACTGCCATTATACAAGATGCTAGGAAACCTGGGTGACCTCCATTATACTGACTACTATACAAGATGTTAGGAAAGCTAGGTGACCTCCATTATATTGACTACTATACAAGATGCTAGGAAAGCTGGGTGACTGCCATTATACAAGGTGTTAGGAAAGCTGGGTTACTGCCATTATACAAGATGCTAGGAAAGCTGAGTGACCCCATTATACTAACTACTATACAAGATGCTAGAAAAGCTGGGTGACCGCCATTATATTGACTACTATACAAGATGCTTGCAAAGCTGGGTGACCTCCATTATACAAGATGCTAGGAAACCTGGGTGACCTCCATTATACTGACTACTATACAAGATGTTAGGAAAGCTAGGTGACCTCCATTATATTGACTACTATATAAGATGCTAGGAAAGCTGGGTGACTGCCATTATACAAGATGCTAGGAAAGCTGGGTTACTGCCATTATACAAGATGCTAGGAAACCTGGGTGACCTCCATTATACTGACTACTATACAAGATGTTAGGAAAGCTAGGTGACCTCCATTATATTGACTACTATATAAGATGCTAGGAAAGCTGGGTGACTGCCATTATACAAGATGCTAGGAAAGCTGGGTTACTGCCATTATACAAGATGCTAGGAAACCTGGGTGACCTCCATTATACTGACTACTATACAAGATGTTAGGAAAGCTAGGTGACCTCCATTATATTGACTACTATACAAGATGCTAGGAAAGCTGGGTGACTGCCATTATACAAGGTGTTAGGAAAGCTGGGTTACTGCCATTATACAAGATGCTGGGAAAGCTGGGTGACCTCCATATACTGACTACTATACAAGATGCTAGGAAAGCTGAGTGACCCCATTATACTAACTACTATACAAGATGCTAGAAAAGCTGGGTGACCGCCATTATACTGACTACTATACAAGATGCTTGCAAAGCTGGGTGACTGCCATTATACAAGATGCTAGGAAAGCTGGGTTACTGCCATTATACAAGATGCTAGGAAACCTGGGTGACCTCCATTATTCTGACTACTATACAAGATGTTAGGAAAGCTAGGTGACCTCCATTTTATTGACTACTATACAAGATGCTAGGAAAGCTGGGTTACTTCCATTATACAAGATGCTGGGAAAGCTGGGTGACCTCCATATACTGACTACTATACAGGATGCTGGGAAAGCTGAGTGGCCCCATTATACTGACTACTATACAAGATGCAAGGAAAGCTCGATTATTTTCTTATTCACACTCAGTGCCCAAAAGTCCATTTTTGTGAGTTTTTATTGCTGAAAAATAGTATAAAAAAGTCTTACCATCTGTCATACGCATCAATCAATCATAAATAGGAGTTACTTAGTTACATTTATCCTGAGTTGGTAAAAGTTCATTTCTGTTAGTTTTGGGAGTGAAGTTCCATTCAAATATACTGTGTGGTATTGTCATACAGATTATATATATATATATATATACTAGAAAATGTACCCGGCGCTGCCCGGGTATAAAGTGTCAGTGTGTTAATTAGATTTGTTCTAAGGTGCCCAGGAGTTAATCAGTGGAATTAGTGTATACCTGTAGTACATAGTTGGAGGGGTTCTGTATACCCACAATGTATAGTTTTTAGGGGTCTCGCATATCTGTAGTGCATAGTTGGGGGGGCTGTATACCTATAGTGTAAAGTTGGGGGGTCCTGTATACCTGTAGTGTGTAGTTGGGGGGGGGGGGCTGTATACCTGTAGTGTATAGTTGAGGGAGGTCCTGTATACCTGTACTGTATAGTTCGGGGGTCCTGTATACCTGTAGTATATAGTTGGTACTGTATACCTGTAATGTTTTGTTGGTGGAGGTCTTGTAAACCTGTAGTTTATAGTTTGAGGGTCCTGGATACCTGTAGTGTATAATTGTTGGAGGTCTTGTATACCTGTAGTATATAGTTCGGGGGTCCTGTATACCTGTAGTGCATAGTTTGAGGGTCCAGTATAACTGTAGTATAGAGTTGGTGGAGGTTCTGTATACCTTTTAGTGTATAGTTTGGGGTCCCATATACCTGTAGTATATAGTTGGTGGAGTTCCTGTATACCTGTAGTATATAGCTTTGGGGTCCTGTATACCTGTAGTATAGAGTTGGTGAAGGTGCTGTATACCTGTATTATCCAGTTGGTGTAGGTCCTGTATACCTTTAGTGTATAGTTGGTGGAGTTCCTGTATACCTGTTGTGTATAGTTTTGGGGTCCTGTATACCTGTAGTGTATAGTTTGGAGTCCTGTATACCTGTAGTATATAGTTGGTGGAGGTCCTGTATACCTGAAGTATATAGTTGGTGGAGGTCCTGTATGCCTGTAGTGTATAGTTTTGGGGTCCTGTATACCTGTAGTATGTAGTTTGTGGAGGTCCCGTGCACCTGTGTAGTGTATAGTTTTGGGGTCCTGTATACCTGTAGTGTCCTGTATACCTGCAGGGTCGTATTTACCCGTATGGCAGTGTTATTCAGTCACAGTGTGTCGTATTGGTCATGTCTGGTATGGCGGTGTTATCCAGTCACAGTATGGCGGTATTGGTCAGGTCTGGTGTGGCGGTGTTCTCCAGTCACAGTGCGGCGGTATTGGTCAGGTCTGGTATAGTGGTGTTATCCAGTCACAGTATGGCGGTATTGGTCAGGTGTGGTATGGCAGTGTTATCCAGTCACAGTATGGCAGTATTAGTCAGGTCTGGTATGGCAGTGTTTTCCAGTCACAGTATGGCAGTATTGGTCAGGTCTGGTGTGGCAGTGTTATCCAGTCACGGTATGATGGTATTGGTCAGGTGTGGTATGACAGTGTTATCCAGTTACAGTATGGCGGTATTGGTCAGGTCTGGTATAGCAGGTTTTTTTTTAGTCATAGTATGGTGGTATTGGTCAGGTGTGTTATGACAGTGTTACCCAGTCACAGTATGGTAGTTTTGGTCAGGTCTGATATGATGGTGTTATCCAGTCACAGTATGGCGGTATTGGTCAGGTCTGATATGATGGTGTTATCCAGTCACAGTATGGTGGTATAGAAAAGGGGGAGAAGAGGGGGAGAGGTGGGGGCGCCTCCTGGTGCAATAAAAGGTGACCAGAGTGATAAACACAGGGGAAAGAGGTGTTACACTCACCTAGTAGAGTTGTTCTGGATTATAGGCACAACTCTATATCAGGCATATTGGGATGAACACCGCAGCTCCTGCCGGGGTACGTCCAAGGGAGTCGTACAGTCAGAGGGAAAAGTATATCAGCCGCAGCAGGCTTTAGGACCATGGGGGATCCCGGCTCAGATAGGGCGCAGATGTCCAGTAAACCACAGATAAAAGCGGTTATCTCATGGAAGGGGTATTTATTAGAATCACGACGCGTTTCGGCCGCCAAGTATGAGGTGGCCTTTCTCAAGGTGTACAACTTGAGAAAGGCCACCTCATACTTGGCGGCCGAAACGCGTCGTGATTCTAATAAATACCCCTTCCATGAGATAACCGCTTTTATCTGTGGTTTACTGGACATCTGCGCCCTATCTGAGCCGGGATCCCCCATGGTCCTAAAGCCTGCTGCGGCTGATATACTTTTCCCCCAGTATGGTGGTATTGGTCAGGTCTGGTATGGCAGTGTTATCCAGTCACAGTATGGTGGTATTGGTCAGGTCTGGTGTGGCGGTGTTACCCAGTCACAGTATGGCGGTATTGGTCAGGTCTGATATGATGGTGTTATCCAGTCACAGTATGGTGGTATTGGTCAGGTCTGGTATGGCAGTGTTATCCAGTCACAGTATGGTGGTATTGGTCAGGTCTGGTGTGGCGGTGTTACCCAGTCACAGTATGGCGGTATTGGTCAGGTCTGGTATGGCAGTGTTATCCAGTCACAGTTTGGCGGTATTGGTCAGGTCTGGTGTGGCGGTGTTACCCAGTCACAGTTTGGCGGTATTGGTCAGGTCTGGTATGGCAGTGTTATCCACAGTATGGCGGTATTGGTCAGGTCAGGTATGACAGTGTTATCCAGCACAGTATGGCGGTATTGGTCAGGTCTGGTGTGGCAGTGTTACCCAGTAGTGTAGTTCCCTGTATATACATGTACTGTATAGATGGAGTAGGGGGCCCTGTATATACATGTACTGTATAGATGGAGTAGGGGGTCCTGTATACATGTACTGTATAGATAGAGTAGGGGGCCCTGTATATACATGTGCTGTATAGATGGAGTAGGGGGTCCTGTATATACATGTACTGTATAGATGGAGTAGGGGGCCCTGTATATACATGTACTGTATAGATGGTGTAGGGGGTCCTGTATACATGTACTGTATAGATGGAGTAGGGGGTCCTGTATACATGTACTGTATAGATGGAGTAGGGGGTCCTGTATACATGTACTGTATAGATGGAGTAGGGGGCCCTGTATACATGTACTGTATAGATGGAGTAGGGGGTCCTGTATACATGTACTGTATAGATGGAGTAGGGGCTCCTGTATACATTTACTGTATAGATGGAGTAGGGGGTTCTGTATATACATGTGCTGTATAGATGGAGTAGGGGGTCCTGTATACATGTACTGTATAGATGGAGTAGGGGGTCCTGTATACATGTACTGTATAGATGGAGTAGGGGGTCCTGTATATACATGTACTGTATAGATGGGGTAGGGGGTCCTGTATACATGTACTGTATAGATGGAGTAGGGGGTCCTGTATATACATGTACTGTATAGATGGAGTAGGGGGTCCTGTATACATGTACTGTATAGATGGAGTAGGGGGTCTACCAGTTATTACTGTGGATGTTGTGAGGCAGCTTCCCTAGCAACCATTGCTCCCTGTGAAAATGAAAGCAGTAATCCTATTGGTTGCTAAGGCTCCAACTGCCGTGTCTGCTGCAGCTAATTATATCACCTGTGTTTGCAGTGAGGAGATTTTCCCATTCATCTCTATGGGGCGCCGCTCTTTCCCCTCCCCCTCCTCTCCTGTACATCTGGCGGGGACGGGACCTTCGCTAAAACCTTCCCGGGCACCCATTGTATCTGTGGGCCAAATTTGGGGTCAAATGGTTCAGGCGTTTGGAAGTCTATATGGGACAGACAGACAGAAAGACAGACAGACAGACTTTGATTTTTATGATATAGATAGGAAAGATGGGGGACCGCCATTATACTGCGTACTATACAAGATGCTAGGAAATCTGGGTGACCGCCATTATACTGACTACTATACAAGATGCTAGCAGGGCTGGGTGACTGCCATTATACAAGATGCTAGGAAATCTGGGTGACCAGCATTATACTGACTACTATACAGGATGCTAGGAAAGATGGGTGACCTCCATTATTCTGACTACTATACAAGATGTTAGGAAAGCTAGGTGACCTCCATTGTATTGACTACTATACAAGATGCTAGGAAAGCTGGGTTACTTCCATTATACAAGATGCTGGGAAAGCTGGGTGACCTTCATATACTGACTACTATACAAGATGCTAGGAAAGCTGAGTGACCCCATTATACTGACTACTATACAAGATGCTAGGAAAGCTGGGTGACCGCCATTATACTGACTACTATACAAGATGCTAGCAAAGCTGGGTGACTGCCATTATACAAGATGCTAGGAAAGCTGGGTGACCAGCATTATACTGACTACTATACAGGATGCTAGGAAAGATGGGTGACCTCCATTATACTGACTACTATAAAAGATGGTAGGAAAGCTGGGTGACCGCTATTATACTGCCTAAAACACAAGATTTTGGGAAAGCTGGATTACCTCCATTATACAAGATGCTAGGAAAGCTGAGAGACCTCCATTATACTGACTACTATACAAGATGCTAGGAAAGCTGAGTGACCTCCGTTTTACTGACTACTATACAACATCCTAGGAAAGCTGAGTGACCTACAACTGGCGTCACTGCTGCCTCAACTCTGCCACGCCACTACTGCCTCAACTCTGCTACATCACTACCTTACTACCTCAACTGTGCTACGTCACTGCCAACTCAACTCTGCTACGTCAACTCTGCTACGTCAACTCTGCTACATCACTACCTTTCCTCAACTCTGCTATGTCACTCTCTCAACTCTGCTACCTCAGTAATGAAAGGAATTAAGTATTTTACCCTCTTAATTCTTTTCTGTCATTCTTAGAGCCAAATTTTCTTGTTGTTCCATGTATCCAGTTTACTCTTCTGGATTGTAATTCCAGCTTTTCCTCACCTGTATAGGTATAAAAATGAACCCGAACATCTCCCATTGACTTTTATTCGGTTCGAGTTTGAGTCGAACCTCAAACCAAACACCACTACTGTTCGAGGTTCAACTCGAACATTTAGTGTTTGGTCATCACTAGTCCTCACCCGTTATGAAGCGAGTTAACGCAGCTCCCCCCCCCCGGCAGGGCATTTACGCCCTCCTGCATTAAGGCACAGCCTGCGGAGGTGTAAATGTATGCCCATGGTCGTTAAGGGGTCAAAGAGGAAGACCCACAAACTTACAAATTACAAGCAGACATTGGGGTGCGGGAACATAATAAAGAAAGCATACTTACCTGTTCCCATGCCCCTGTTGCGCCTCTCTCACTGCTCTTGGACAGCCGCCTAATGTCATTTTCATCCGGCATCTGCGTATGTCACATACCCAGCTCCTGCTGCTGAGTAGGCAATCTTTAAGCCAGGTACATGATGATTCAGCAGTAGGAGCTGCAGGAGGCCGGCGGCTGCCAGAAATCAATAAGGCAGCGCTGAGAGGGCACTGGAATGGAAAAGTATACTTACTTTCTTTTTAAGTTTTTTGGGAATACTCCTTTATTGCTATTCTTGTCTTAAAGCAAATCTAGTCTTATACCAGTTTCACATGTACCGTATCACAGCAGATTTCATGCTACGAGTTTCACAGCAAAATCCGCCTATGTCATTTCCTATGAATCTACATTCTCACAGTGGATGTTCATTCTGTTTTGCATCCTCAAACAGTACTTAGGCCCTCTATATGCTCTCACATAGTAGAAAGGCCCCAATCTGTGCTCTTATATAGTCCTTAGGTCTCTTTGTTTATAGTTGTTAGGCTCTTCCGTGCCCTCATATAGTAGTCTGGCCCCCCTCTGTACATCAATGCAGTGCAGGTAACCCCATTCCCATGTACATAGTGTCCCCAATGTAGCACCCCCCATGTAGTCTCCTCAGCAGGTAGGTAAGTACCCCAATAGTAAGCCCACCAGTATGTAGTACTAGAAAATGTACCCGGCGCTGCCCGGGTATAAATTGTCATTGTGTTAATTAGATTTGTTCTAAGGTGCCCAGGACGTCAATCTTAAGGTATTGTTTCATCTGAGTTAATCAGTGAAATTAGTGTATACCTGTAGTGCATAGTTGGAGGGGTTCTGTATACCTACAGTGTATAGTTTTTAGGGGTCCCGCATATCTGTAGTGCATAGTTGGGGGGTGGGGGGGCTGTATACCTATAGTGTTTAATTGGGGGTCCTGTATACCCGTAGTGTGTATTGGGGGGGGCTGTATACCTGTAGTGTATAGTTGAGGGAGGTCCTGTATACCAGTACTGATAGTTGGGGGGGTTGTATACCTGTACTGTATAGTTTGGGAACTCCTGTATACCTGCAGTGTATAGTTGGTGCTGTATACCTGTAATGTATAGTTGGTGGAGGTCTTGTATACCTGTAGTTTATAGTTTGAGGGTCCTGGATACCTGTAGTGTATAGTTGGTGGAGTTCCTGTATACCTGTAGTGCAGGCATGTCCAAACTTTTTTCGAAGAGTGCCAAATTTGATGAAGTGAACATGTGCGAGGGCCGACCATTTTACATGCTACATGCTATATGCTTTATAACACAGGCAGATAATAGCAAGCTGGAAACCTGGGGGGCCGTAAAAGTTCGGAACGCGGGCCGCAAATGGCCCTCCGGCCGGACTTTGGACATGCCTGCTGTAGTGTATAGTTTTAGGGTCCAGTATACCTGTAGTGTATAGTTTGGGGTCCTGTATACCTGTAGTATAGAGTTGGTGGGGGTGCTGTATACCTGTATTATAGAGTTGGCGGAGGTCCTGTATACCTGTAGTGTATAGTTTTTGGTTCCTGTAAACCTGTAGTGTATAGTTTGGGGTCCTGTATACCTGTAGTGTATAGGTGGTGGAGGTCCTGTATATCTGTAGTGTAAAGTTTGGGGGTCCTGTATATCTGTAGTTTAGAGTTGGTGAAGGTGCTGTATACCTGTAGTGTATAGTTTGAGGGTCCTGGATACCTTTAGTGTATAGTTGGTGGAGTTCCTGTATACCTTTAGTGTATAGTTTTGGGGTCCTGTATACCTGTAGTGTATAGTTTGGGGTACTGTATACCTGTAGTATAGAGTTGGTGGAGGTCCTGTATAGCTGAAGTATAGAGTTGGTGGAGGTCCTGTATACCTGTAGTGTATAGTTTTGGGTTCCTGTATACCTGTAGTGTATAGTTTGGGGTTCTGTATACCTGTAGTATATAGTTGGTGGAGGTCCTGTATACCTGAAGTATATAGTTGGCGGAGGTCCTGTATACCTGTAGTGTAAAGTTTGGGGTCCTGTATACCTGTAGTATATAGCTGGTGGAAGTCCCGTGCACCTGTAGTGTATAGTTTTGGGGTCCTGTATACCTCTAGTGTCCTGTATACATGCAGGGTCGTATTTACCATTAGGCACCCATGGTCTGATGCCTGGTGTAGCACCTTGCAGAGGGGTAGTACCCTCCCGTTCAGACTTGCCAGAAAATCTGGTGTCTTTTCGAGGGGGGTATGGCGGTATTGGTCAGGTCTGGTATGACAGTGTTATCCAGTCACAGTGTGTTGGTATTGGTCAGGTCTGATATGGCGGTGTTATCCAGTCACAGTATGGCGGTATTGGTCAGGTCTGATATGGCAGTGTTATCCAGTCACAGTATGGCGGTATTGGTCAGGTCTGGTATAGCAGTCTTATCCAGTCACAGTATAGCGGTATTGGTCAGGTGTGTTATGACAGGGTTATCCAGTCACAGTGTGGCAGTATTGGTCAGGTCTGGTATGGCGGTGTTATCCAGTCACAGTATGGCGGTATTGGTCAGGTCTGGTATGGCGGTGTTCTCCAGTCACAGTGTGGCGGTATTGGTCAGGTCTGGTATGACAGTGTTATCCAGTCACAGTATGGTAGTATTGGTCAGGTGTGTTATGACAGTGTTATCCAGTCACAGTGTGGCGGTATTGGTCAGGTCTGGTGTGGCGGTGTTAAATGTGAAGTTTGGAGCTATTACCTACCAATCCTGATGCTAATTGGTGAGTAAGGATGGGGCGTCCCCAGGCTTAGTGCTTAGGGCAGCAGCAGCTGGTAATACGGCCCTGTATACATGTACTGTATAGATGGAGTAGGGGCCCTGTATACATGTACTGTATAGATGGAGTAGGGGGCCCTGTATACATGTACTGTATAGATGGAGTAGGGGGCCCTGTATACATGTACTGTATAGATGGAGTAGGGGGTCCTGTATACATGTACTGTATAGATGGAGTAGGGGGTCCTGTATACATATACTGTATAGATGGAGTAGGGAGTCTACCAGTTATTTCTGTGAATCTGTTGTGAGGCAGCTGCCCTAGCAACCATTCACATTCCAGCTCCCTATGAAAATGAAAGCAGTAATCCTATTGGTTGCTAAGGCTCCCAACTGCCGTTTCCTCTGGGCAGCTACAGCTAATTATGTCACCTGTGTGTGCAGTGTGGAGATTTTTCCAGTCATTTCTATGGGCGTCGCTTTTCATTTACCTTAAAGTGTCACTGTCGTTAATTTTCTTTTTTTACAGAAATCAATAGTAGAGGCGATTTTAAGAAAGTTGTAATTGGGTTTATTAGCCAAAAAATGCATTTTTTTATCATGAAAAAGCAGTTTGAAGCTCTCCCTTCGTCTTCATTGTTCTCTATGCAGAGGGGAGGGGTGGAGGGAGATGAGGCACCAGAACAGGACAACAAAGAGTTAATTTAAATTCTTAAAATCGCCTGGACTATTGATTTCTATAAAAAAAATTATTAAATGACAGTGACACTTTAATGTAGTTTACTTATAAATAAGCTGATAAACAATTCCACATTTCCACCTCTCTATTGTCTGTCTACGAAAAGACGATGCCCAGTACTCATTACCCCCCTTTCTGACCAGACACATTTTTTTAGGTTCATGAGGTTTTAAAAACTATAAAAAATGTTATTGTATTCGGCAATTTGGCACTAATTTTGTCTATAATAATCATCAAGCTTTATTTTATGTAACTTTTATTTAAGTAATTTTTTTTTTATAAAACAAAAGGGGGCTCACATATTAGCCCTGGTTAGCAGGGGAATGCGGTCGACTGGGAATCCCTGAAGAGCTGATTCAGCAGCTCCTGGAGATACCCAGCACCAAGAGATCACATGCCAACAGAAGCAGGAAGCCTTATGGCCTCTTACTGAGCCGTATACACAGCATGCAAATCTGCAAGAATGTTCAGACTGCCCAGACCTTTAATGGGATTGGCCACTTTATAGTAAAATAGTTCAGTGTACAATATTTTAGCTATGTGAGGTACACAGGGAGCTGCTGTCAGTATATACAGTGAGTACACTTACTAATACTGTACACCAAACTATTTTACTAAAAGTGGCCAACCCCTTTAAAGAGGACCTGTCACCACCCTGCATCCCTCCAAATAGACCATTGTAGCTGTGTCATCTACAGATAACTTAAAGTGTATCTGTCGTTATAACTTTCAAAATCTAAATCAGACATGTCAAACTCAGGCCCTCCAGCTGTTATAAAACTACAATTCCCATCATGTCTGGACAGCCAAAGCTTTAGCTTTGGCTTTTCAGGCATGATGGGAATGGTAGTTTTGAAACAGCTGGAGGGCCTGAGTTTGACACTCCTGATCTAAATCAACAGTATATGTGAAATAAAGCAGTTTTTCCACAT
This sequence comes from Dendropsophus ebraccatus, assembly GCF_027789765.1. Lineage (NCBI taxonomy): Eukaryota > Metazoa > Chordata > Amphibia > Anura > Hylidae > Dendropsophus > Dendropsophus ebraccatus. The sequence goes on from NC_091460.1 coordinate 70,854,999, forward strand.
ACATTCATTTTTTTTTATCATGCTGTAAAACAAAATATACTTACTTGTATCTGGGTCCAGTTTCCTGAAGACAGCTTATTAGTCTTGTGCTGCCTAATTACCTCAACTGCCCTAGATGGCAGTGGATAACTGGTCGACAGTCCCTATGCTGCACAGGTGTAACATAAAATGCAGACAAGATGAACAAACACAAACTCACAGTCTTATGCTGGGTTTACACGAAACGATTATCGTTCGAATTTGCACGATAACGATCGAATTCGAACGATAATCGTACGTGTAAATGCAGCGAACGATCGAACGACGAGCAAGAAATCGTTCATTTTAATCTTTTATCTTGTTCTTAAATCATCATTCGCAAAAAATTCACGATCGTTCCGTGTAAACAGTCGTCACGCGAAAGTCCGGCCACCCGACGCCCGCAGCCCGGCCCCCCGCTCATCCGCAGCCCCTGGGCCAGCTCGATCGCCACCCCGCCGCTGCTCCGATCGCCGCCGCCCCCACCGCCCCGGCAACGAGCATACGTTACCTGCTCCGCGTAGCAGGTCTTTGAAATCCCCGGCTCCCCTCTTCAGTGCATTGATTGGCTGAAGAGGTGAGACGGAAATTTCAAACGGCTCCTCTTCAGCCAATCAGTGCTCCTTTTCAGCACTGATCGGCTGAAGAGGAGCCGTTTGAAATTCCCGGTTCCCCTCTTCAGCCAATTAATGCACGGCAGCACTGATTAGCTGAAGAGGAGCCGTTTCGCTGAAGAGGGGAGTCGGGAATTTCAAATGGCTCCTCTTCAGCCAATCAGTGCTCCTCTTCAGCACTGATTGGCTAAATGACAAATTAAATTTCTTAACCAAGCCAAAAGCAGTAACCTAAGTTCGCTCTTCCGGACCATAACCTTTCCAATGCACCACGTATTGTAATGAATTACGGACCCTACAAGAATCTAGGATTTTTTCCACTTTAAACTCCAACTCCCCTTGTATGACCAGTGGAGGAGGTGAAGGGCTAGATACTGCAGGCCAGGCAGAAAATATTTCTTGAGCAAAGATTTATGGAAAAACAGGATGGATTTGTAGAGAACAGGGTAAGTGCAATTTGAATGAAACCAGATTTATTATTTCGACGATTGAAAATGGACCTATATAAGGAGGAACTTAAAGTCGAAAGTTCTTAGTGAATAACCAGACCTTATGCCCAACCAAAAAATCTGGACTAGGGCAATGCTTACGGTTAGCATATTTGATTTTGAGGAACTGATGTGGTTGTTTAGGGCGAATTCAGCCATGGGTAAAAATTCTAACCATTTTTCTTGACAATCAGAGACGTAACACCTCAGGTACTGCCCCAAAAAAACGGTTAAGCCTTTCAGTTTGGTTTCACTCAGTTTCTGAGTGAAAGGCAGGCAAGAAGGATAATGTGATACCCAGTTTGTTGCAGAATGCTCTCCAGAACCTCTACACAAATTGTACACCCCTATCTGACATGACATTTACAGGAATACCATGGAGTTGTAATATATGACGTTCATATAGACTAGTAAAACGATCCACAATAACCCATATTACAGTTTTACCCTTAGAGATCTGTTATGAAGTCCATAGACAAATGAGACCAGGGCCTACTGGAGAGTGATAGTGGCCATAATAGGCCCTCAGGGAGTGACCAAGTAGTTTTTTTTGTAAATCTGAATTTAAAGAATAAGATTTTATACATAACAGAGAAAGAAGAAAGAACAATCACAAACAATTTTGCAATGTAAAAAGGCTCAAAGAGGTGCCGAAATAAAGTGTCCATCAGGTCACAACAGCCGCTATTTATATAAAAAAGAAAAAACCCTAATTGCGGGGAGTTCGTCTGATTGCACCATACTTCTCGATAGCAGTTCTCTTGAGGACTGTCCCCGTCATAAGCGGCATGTGAAAGATGCAGGGCAATCAAAACCAAATCATAAAAACAGTAATATACTATCAAAAAACCACATTGCTCAAGAAGGGTAAGCAAAGGCAATAAGAAGGAGAAAAAGTTGCTAGAGAGGAGAGAAAGAAGGAAGAAGAGGGGATTAGAAGAGAGAGGGAGGGGAAGGAGGGGAATGGGAAAGAGAGAAGAAAAAAGGGGGGGATCTTTGTGGGGAGAAAAGGAAAAACCTCAGAAAACCAGCATCCTCATCACTCTATCAGGAAGTAACCATCAATTACATCCCAAAGCGATTTAAGTGAACCAACATGCAAGAGAAGGATCAACCTTAAATGTGGTCTATGGGAGCCAGGTGCGTTCCACCTTCTTGCTGTGGCCGTGTTCCTCCGCTGTCAGAGATTCCATACGATAGATGAAATCCAGCTCTGGCTGTAGTGAGGACCTAGGAGTTTTTGCCCAGGCTTATGTCTCGCATGATTTGACAAAATCTTGGGTGTCTCACTGAAATGGCGAGCGCCAACAGTAGCGAGACAATTTTGATGAATGGATCTCTCTTAACCAGGGCCATATTAACAGCTGCTGCTGCCCTAGGCACTAAAACTAAAGACACCCCACCTTAGGGAGTGTGGGGTGTCGGCCACATGCATTTCTCTACATGTAGAAACATTGTCTCAATCGCATTTTTCATGATTTTTACTGCTTAAAACATAAACAAATTTCCACATTAAATCAATGATTAAAGCTGTCTGCATATTGTCTGAAGGAGTTCTCACCACAGGATTGGTAGATTGGTAGGTAATAGCTCCAGGCGTCACATTTATCACCGCCACACCAGACCTGACCACAAAAAAAAAAAAAAGACAAATTTGGTCAGCTCTCCTAGAACATCATTCACACTAGGCAGGAGCACGTTGCCATGGCTGAAATGCAAACACATAAAAACACAGAAAAATGCAACAGCTCACCACAATAGCAAGATGCAGACCCACTACAGACATGAAAATAGTTAAAAGCAGCCCTCCCAACTGCCAAAAAAATTCCCACAAAAATAATGAGGCTCTTGGTTACTATTTGCAAACAGTGTAAACTACCCCACCACATTAAGGTGGCCTCATATCGAGGCAGACCCTACACTGTACTATGGCCTCTCCATGGCGTGTAATACGCCTATGCTCTGGGTATGCAAGATCCGTCTTATATCTGCAAAAATAATTGCACCACCTGGGTGGAATAGGTGGAGTGCGCGACCAAGTAGAGGCAGCCACTCCCCCAACTGGAACATGGAAAAAAAAAGACAAATTTGGTCAGCTCTCCTAGAACACCATTCACACTAGGCAGGAGCACGTTGCCATGGCTGAAATGCAAACACACAAAAACACAGAAAAATGCAACAGCTCACCGCAATAGCAAGATGCAGACTCACTACAGACATGAAAATAGTTAAAAGCAGCCCCCCCAACTGCCAAAAAAAATTCCCACAAAAATAATGAGGCTATTGGTTACTATTTGCAAACTACTCCACCACGTTAAAGTGGCCTCATATTGGGGCAGATCCTACACGGTACTAAAGGCCTCTCCATGGCATGTAATACGCCTATGCTCTGGGCATGCAAGATCCGTCTTATACCTGCAAAAATAACCAGACAACACCAGACCTGACACCATACTGTGACTGGATAACACCGCCATACCAGACCTGACCAATACCACTTTAACCCCCCCACCCCCACCCCCCCTCCAAAAAGACACCAGATATACTGGCAAGTCTGAATGGGATGTGGGAGACTAAAAAAAAATAAAAAGTTGTTTCTTTTCCCCTGCTCCCTGCTGCTGCCCCCCTGCAAGGTGCTGGCCTAGGCACCAGACCACGGGTACCTAGTGGTAAATATACGGCCCTCCTTTCCCCTTTTCTTAACAACTCTAACCTTAAGTGTATGGGTACAAAACTAGAGATGAGCGAACCAGGTTCGGGTTCGAGTCGATCCGAACCCGAACGTTCGGCATTTGATTAGCGGGGGCTGCTGAACTTGGATAAAGCTCTAAGGTTGTCTGGAAAACATGGATACAGCCAATGACTATATCCATGTTTTCCACATAGCCTTAGGGCTTTATCCAAGTTCAGCAGCCACCACTAATCAAATGCCGAAAGTTCGGGTTCGGATCGACTCGAGCATGCTCGAGGTTCACTCATCTCTATACAAAACGCTTATCAGTAGGTACATTCACAGGCGCAAGGTTCTGTTATTTCAAAATGGAAGATTTTAAAGAGGATGTACCATCAGGTACATCCTCTTTAATCTGACTTAGGGATAGAACGGCGCCGTCACGGGGAAGCCGGTGCTGCGGTCCGTTTTTTTAATCGAAGTCCAGTTCCTGTGTACGGCACCGTTCTATCCATGGGTCCCGGACCGGAGCTGAAGCACAGGAGGCGGGCTGGCCCGCCCTCAGTGGGGGGGAAATTCCCTCCCTTTTATGACGCGGTTTCATTAGAATCAATGGAGCTGCCTTATACAGGGGGAGGGGGGAATTCCTCCGGCCCGCCTCCTGTGCTTCAGCTCCGGCCCGGGACGCGTGGATAGAACGGCGCCGCGGTTCAAAAAACGAAATGCGGCACTGGCTTCCCCGTGACGGCGTCATTCTATCCCTGGGTCAAATTAAAGAGGATGTACCTGATGGTACATCCTCTTTAAAATCAGTAGGCAGACTAGCAACCACCACACCAGGAATGAGGATAATCTCAGGTTCCCCTTCTGAAGCTTCTCTGACACCAAAACTCGTAGACAAGGCATCAGCCTTAGCATTTTTGGCCCCTGTGCGATAGGTAACCATAAAATTCAACCTAGCAAAGAACAAACAAAGCCCAACGTGCCTTACCATGTCTATGTACAGAAGGTTTTTGTGTTCTTTGAGGACTATTACTTGGTGCTAAGCTCCATCCAGGAAGTGTCTCCACTCCTCGAAGGCCAAAAACTTAATTTCCAATGTCATAATTGGCCTCCTAGAGAAGAATGCCACGGGTCTTATCTTAGTGTAGGGTTCCCTACCATGGGACAGAACTGCCCCCACACCAGTTTCAGAGGCATCTACCTCTAACACAAATGGCATTTCCAGATTGGGGTGTACCAGCACTGAGGCTGGGAAACTTTTTTTTAAAAACCTCAAAGGCTTGTTCAGCCTCTGGCATCCAAGAGGAGGGGTCAGTCCCTTTTTTGTTAACTCTGTAAAGGGTTTGACTATCAGGAAGAAATTGCAAATGAATTTGCTGTAAAAATCGGCAAAACCTAGAAACTTCTGAATTTATTTCAAGGAAGTAGGTTTTGCCCAATCTAATACCGCTGAGACTTTTTAGGATCCATCTGTACAGAATCAGGGGTTAGGATGTAACCGAGTAAGCCCACCTCTTAAACACCAAACAGACACTTCGAAAATTTTGCTTATAATGAATTTTCATGTAACCTTGACAACACTTTATGTACATGTACTTGATGTGACCTGAAATCAGGAGAGAGAAGATAAACATGTCATTAGGTATGACCAGACAAATCATGAAAAATATCATTAACAAAACGCTGGAAAATGGTGGGGCATTACCAAGTACTCAAAATGCCCTTGAGGAGTGTTAAAAGCCGTTTTCCATTCGTCACCCTCCCTGATCCAGATCAAATTGTAGGCACCCTAAAGGTTGATCTTACGAAAACCAATGGGCACCTACCACCTGGTTCAGGAGATTCGTAATCAGGGGGAATGGATGCAGGTCTTTTATGGTAATTGTATTTAGCTCCCTGTAATCAATACAGGGACACAGACCTATGTCCTTATTTTCAACAAAGAAGAAGCCAGCACCCAAAGGTGACACAGACAGACGAATATGACCCTTCCTTAACCTCTTAAGGACGTATGACATACCCGTACGTCATGCGCCCGTAAGAGGTGTTCAGAGGGGGGCCGCGCGGCGACCCCGCTCTGAACCGCCGCGGTTCCGGGTTCCCCTTGTAGCCCGGGATCGCGGGTATTAGCGGGCACGGTCCGATCGCCGTGCCCTCTAATACAGTAATCAGATGCAGCTGTCAAACATGACAGCTGCATCCGATTACCGGACGCAGCACATCCCTGGTGTCTAGTGGAGGAGATCACTCCTCCGGGACGTTGTCCCGGAGGAGCGATCTCTGTACCTGCTGCCGGCCGGGGACCGCTCCAAAATGGCGCCATCCCCGGCTCGGCACTCGTTTGTTTTTGGCTGCAGCAGCCGAAAGCAAACGAGTGCCGATCTCATTGATCTTTGCTGTATAAGTATACAGCAAAGATCTCAATGAGAGATCAAAGTGTATATACTAGAAGTCCTCCAGGAGGGCTTCTAGTATATGTGTATAGAAAAAATAAATAAAAAAAAAGTATTGTTAAAAGTAAAAAGCCCCCTCTCCTAATAAAAGTCTGAATCACCCCCCTTTTCCCAGGTTTTAAATAAAAGTAAATAAATAAATAAACATGTTTGCTATCGCCGCGTGCGTAATCGCCCAAACTATTAATTAATCACATTACTGATCTCGCACGGTAAATGGCGTAAGCGCCAAAAAATCCCAAAAAAGTGCAAAATTGCGCATTTTTGGTCGCATCAAATCCAGAAAGAATTTAATAAAAAGTGATCAAAAAGTCGTATATGCGCAATCAAGGTACCGATAGAAAGTAAACATCATGGCGCAAAAAATTACACCTGACACAGCCCCATAGACCAAAGGATAAAAGCGTTATAAGCCTGGGAATGGAGCGATTTTAAGGAACGTATATTTGTTAACAACAGTTTGAATTTTTTACCGGCCGTCAGATAAAAGAAAAGTTATACATGTTATATATCATTTTAATCGTAACAAACTGAGGAACATGAATAACAAGTCAGTTTTACCCCAGGGCGAATGGCGTAAAAACACATTCCCTCTAAATAAAAGAAATGCGTTTTTATTTTCAATTTCACCACACTTTTAATTTGTGTCTGGTTTCGCAGTATACTTTATGCAAAAATTCAGCTTGTCATTGCAAAGTACAATTAGTGACACAAAAAATAAGGGCTCATGTGGGTTTCTAGGTGGAAAAATGCAAGTGCTATGGCCTTTTAAACACAAGGAGGAAAAAACGAAAACGCAAAAACAAAAATTGGCCCCGTCCTTAAAGGGGTTGGCCACTCTATAGTAAAATAGGTCAGTACAAAGTATTAGTAAGTGTACTCACTGTATATTCTGACAGCAGTTCCCTGTGTACCTCATAGAGCTAAAATCAGACTCCCCTTTACCAGGCTGTGGTGCCCTGCTCTGTTTTGTTTCAGACCACAAAATGGCTGACATGGAGGAGCATGTGACCATGCCCTGTCCACTGTGTTCTCCATAGAGATATACAGGCTCAGTGGTGGACACTGGGGGGTGGGGCATGGTCACATGCTCCTCCATGTCAGCAATCTTATGGACCAAAACACCACAGAGCAGGGCAGCCCAACCTGGAGGAAGGGAGTCTGATTTTAGCTTTAAGAGGTACACAGGGAGCTGCTGTCAGTATATACAGTGAGTACACTTACTAATACTGTACACTGAACTATTTTACTATAAAGTGGCCAACCCCTTTAAAGGGTTAAACTGTCCTCTATGTACTGGCGCATCGACTCTCTTTCTCGGGGGGACAAGTTAAAAGGGGTTATCCAGCGCTACAAAAACATGGCCATTTTTCCCCCTACTGTTGTCTCCAGTTCAGGTGAACATTGCAATTAAGCTCCATTTATTTCAACGGGGAACTGAGTTTCAAAACCCCACCCAAGCTGGAGACAACAGTAGGGGGAAAGTAACCATGTTTTTGTAGCGCTGCATAACCCCTTTAAAAATATGACCTTTAGGAGACTTGGCTCCAGGCATCAGATTGATGGCACAGTCATAAGGATGGTGGGGAGGCAAGGCGTCAGGAACAGCTTCGTCAAAAACATCTCTAAAATCTGAGATATAGTGCGGAAGATTCACAGTATCACAAACTGTACATACTGACAGAATAACTTGGGTTAGGTGAGAAGCATGGGAACTTCCCCACTTGACCAGTTCCGTGGTTCCCCAATTGAAAACATGCGTCTAACTTATCCATTTAAAAAAAATAACATGTCTTCATGGTGAAGACATCCAACCTCCATAGTAACCTTACAGATACAAAACTTAGGGCCCTTTTACACAGAAAGATTATCTGACAGATTATGTGCCAAAAATTTGAAGCCAAAACCAGGAACAGACTATAAACAGATATCAGGTCATACAGGAAAGCCTGAGATTTCTCCTCTTTTCAAATCCAGTCCTGGCTTTGGCTTTAAGTCTTTGGCAGATAATCTGTCAGATAATCTTTCTGTGTAAAAGGGCCCTTAATTTTCCCACCACTTAGGGGTTCAGAATCAGCACCTGAAACCGAAAAAAGGGAGACACAAAGGAACCAACTCAAGACCCATACACATGTCATAGACATGTCATTGACCCATAGTCAATCATTGCTCTACATGAGAAAACAGTATCACCGGAAAACAAGGTTACTGGCAACAGGGACCTATGGATAATATTTGGAGGTACCTGTGTGGCTGAGTGAACCTCCTGATCATCACTCAGGCACCAGCGTTTCCTGGCTTCTGGCTGGCCCTAGACGGGCAATCCTTGAAAAAATGACCAGGTTTTCAGCAATAGAGACATAATGGGGGAGATTTATGAAAGGGTGTAAATATACACTTGGTGTAAACTGCCCACAGCAACCAATCACAGCTCAGCTCTCAGCTCTGGTAAAATTTAAGAGGAGCTGTGATTGCTTGCTGTGGGCAGTTTACACCAGATGTATATTTACACCCTTTCATAAATCTCCCCCAATCAGTTCTCCATACGGAGTTTCCTGCGGGCAGCAGCTGAGGTGTTCCCCAGTACCAAGAGTTCTTTGCTGGTCACTGGAGAAGGAGACACAACCGCTCTGGGAGGATGCCTAGGAGACTGGCTTGGCTTGGACTGTAGTCACCTTCAGTTTCTCCCGTCATCTCTCCCTGTCTATGGAAAGAGCAAGAGTCATGTAGTCGCTAAGGGAGCCAGGCAAGTTTTCAGTGGAGAATCCGGCCATCCTGTCACCGCGCACCACTGGTGGAATTCGGAGCAGTACTCTTCTGCGGTGCGGCGGCCTTGTTGGATGGACAGAAGGCGGGATTCTGCCACCACTACACGATTCGGGTTATCATACACCTGACCTAGTGACAAAAAGAACCTCTCAACGGAGGTCTATAGGTCTATTCAGGGGCACCAGAGGAAGGGACAAGGTCCTGGGGAGAGCCCTGGAGGAGGGGAAACAACTGACTGAGACGCAGCCTGGATGAGTGTATCCACCCGATTGGACAGGTGGGACACTAAACCGGGAATACCTTTTAGCCAGTAATACTCAAGGAGATCGGCGACCAATGTTTCGGTACTCATGCTGAATCGCCGAGAGTGTCTTGGACATGTGATAATGTCACGACTAGGGAACTGGTAGACACAAGACAGTTGATGCACTAGCACTGGCACCCACCCTGCTGTCCCTGCCTAATTACCTCAATTGCCCTAGAGGGCAGCAGGCATCTGGTCGACAGTCCCTAGCCTGCACAGATAAACAAACAAGAGTGACGCACGATTCTGGACACTAAACACATTAAGTCTGACCAGTACAGAGTGTCACAGCTCAATACATTCATCAAGCAAATGATTGCCTTCTCTGTGAGCTTAGATGACCTGGAAAATATGGGACTTCCTATGTTTAGACTCGTTGGGAAAAAAAAGAACACAGGAAGTGCCGTGTTTTCCATGCTAACAACAACAAAAAAACACGCTTAAACGTTCTGTGACTTTTCTGTAAAAATCTGAAGCTTCAAACATCTAAAACATCTTTGTTTGTTTCTCTGCAGCATTTTGTAGTTACTGTTTTCCCACTCATCTCTTTTTCAAGTCACATCTGCTGCACCCCTGTTGGTCCCACACTAGCTTCAACGATGGCCAGCAGCATTGGGGTACGTCACAGAGGCTAGGCCGAGTCCCCACACATATGCTGTAAACACTAGACATAGCAAAGTAATAGACTAGAAAAAGGAGAAATGGACACGCATACATTGACTATGTTAATATTGTTTTTTTTTCTTTTTCTTTTCTTTCAACACTATGGTCATATTGTGATCTTTACCATGACTGGGCATCTCTAAAACAATATATGTCAAAATTCAACATATTAAAGTAGAATGTATTGAACTGGAGACATAAAATGCAGTGTGAGCTTAGCCTTACTAATATTGTGTACAGTAGAAGATGAGGGCACTACCCCAATTTTCCATAAATCTTTCCTTTAGACTGCAGATTGATTCCATCCTACACACGGCAAGTGATCAAATATGTGCAAAAACTGTTCTTGTACAAGATTCCCATGCAGTATTCTTCAATGGAGGCTGTTTATTGATGTGTCTGATTATATAATCCATATGCCCAGTTCAAGCCTTGTGCAAAATGAGATAAAATAATCTGAACAAAACTACAGCATTGCAGTTCCAAGTAGATATTAGCCATTATTAATTAGGTTAAACAGTGACAGACTTTAATCTAATGCAAACACGCACATATTGTTACCACGCCTGCCACAAATGACTACAGGAACATGTCAAGGCATGTTCTGCTATACTGTTCTTTATAGTATACTAGAAAATGTACCCGGCGCTGCCCGGGTATAAAGTGTCAGTGTGTTAATTAGATTTGTTCTAAGGTGCCCAGGAGGCCAAGCTAAAGGTATTGTTTCATCTGAGTTAATCAGTGGAATTAGTGTATACCTGTAGTGCATAGTTGGAGGGGTTCTGTATACCCACAATGTATAGTTTTTAGGGGTCTCGCATATCTGTAGTGCATAGTTGGGGGGCTGTATACCTATAGTGTATAGTTGAGGGAGGTCCTGTATACCGGCAGTGTACAGTTGGTGAAGGTCCTGTATACCTATACTGTATAGTTTGGGGGTCTTGTATACCTGTAGTATATAGTTGGTGCTGTATACCTGTAATGTATAGTTGGTGGAGGTCTTGTATACCTGTAGTTTATAGTTTGAGGGTCCTGGATACCTGTAGTGTATAATTGGTGGAGGTCTTGTATACCTGTAGTATTGTAACGCCTGGAGTAGTGGATCCACTGGACCGGCACCAGCGATGGCACAAACCTCACCAGGGAGCGGAGTCTAAGAGGCCGCTGGTTTTCACCAGAGCCCGCCGCAAGGCGGGATGGACTTGCTGCGGCAGGCGACCCCCAGGTCGCTACCCCTGGCTTGGTTGCTGGTGTCGGCAGGCGAGGCGTGGCAGGAGATGGCACAGGCAATAGTCTGCAGATGAGAGAGCACGTGACAGGCTGGACACGGGAACAGGTGGAGTGACAGGGGAACAGGAACCAGGAACAGGGACTTGGGACCAGGTAACGAACAGGACTCAGGAACAGGGACTTGGGACCAGGTAACGGACAGGACACAGGAACAACAGGGAGCTGGACCAAACGCTATGGGAAGCATGTAGAGGCTCCAACACAGGGGACAGGGCAAGCTGGGATTTATAGGGGAGTGATTAGGTGTAACTACCAATTAGGAGCGCACTGCCCCTTTAAATCTGAGACAGCCGGCGCGCGCGCGCCCTAGGAGGCAGGGGCGCGCGCGCCGGCCGGCACAGCGGGAGACAGGAGCGTGGAGAGGTGAGGCGCCCCCCGGGGCCGAGGTGATAGCAGCGCCGGGTCCCCGACTATGGACACCGGCTGCTGCATGGGGCAGGAAGCGGTCGCGGCGGCGGCCCGGAACGCGGGACGCCGCCGCGGCTGTGACAAGTATATAGTTCGGGGGTCCTGTATACCTGTAGTAAATAGTTTGAGGGTCCTGTATAACTATAGTATAGAGTTGGTGGAGGTCCTGTATACCTGTAGTGTATAGTTTGGGGTCCGATATACCTGTAGTATATAGCTGGTGGAGTTCCTGTATACCTATAGTATATTTGGGGTCCTGTATAGTTGTAGTATAGAGTTGGTGAAGGTGCTGTATACCTGTATTATAGAGTTGGTGTAGGTCCTGTATACCTGTAGTGTATAGTTTTGGGGTCCTGTATACCTGTAGTGTATAGTTGGTGGAGGTCCTGTATACCTGAAGTATATAGTTGGTGGAGGTCCTGTATACCTGTAGTATATAGTTTTGGGGTCCTGTATACCTGTAGTGTAAAGTTTGGGGTCCTGTATACCTGTAGTATATAGTTTTGTGGAGGTCCCGTGCACTTGTAGTATATAGTTTTGGGGTCCTGTATACCTGTAGTGTCCTGTATACCTGCAGGGTTGTATTTACCCGTATGGCAGTGTTATTCAGTCACAGAGTGTCGGTATTGGTCATGTCTGGTATGGGGATGTTATCCAGTCACAGTATGGCGGTATTGGTCAGGTCTGGTCTGGCGGTGTTATCCAGTCACGGTATGGTGGTATTGGTCAGGTCTGGTATAGCAGTGTTATCCAGTCATAGTATGGCAGTATCGGTCAGGTCTGATATGATGGTGTTATCCAGTCACAGTATGGTGGTATTGGTCAGGACTGGTGTGGCGGTGTTACCCAGTCACAGTTTGCCGGTATTGGTCAGGTCTGGTATGGCAGTGTTATCCAGTCACAGTATGGCGGTATTGGTCAGGTCTGGTATGACAGTGTTATCCAGCACAGTATGGCGGTATTGGTCAGGTCTGGTATGGCAGTGTTATCCAGTCACAGTATGGCGGTATTGGTCAGGTCTGGTATGACAGTGTTATCCAGTCACAGTATGGCGGTATTGGTCAGGTCTGGTGTGGCAGTGTTATCCAGTCACAGTATGGCGGTATTGGTCAGGTCTGGTGTGGCAGTGTTATCCAGTCACAGTATGGCGGTATTGGTCAGGTCTGGTGTGGCAGTGTTATCCAGTCACAGTATGGCGGTATTGGTCAGGTCTGGTGTGGCGGTGTTATCCAGTCACAGTATGGCGGTATTGGTCAGGTCTGGCAGTGTTATCCAGTCACAGTATGGTGGTATTGGTCAGGTCTGGTATGACAGTGTTATCCAGCACAGTATGGCGGTATTGGTCAGGTCTGGTGTAGCAGTGTTACCCAGTCACAGTTTGGTATATCTGTTGTGCCCTGTATATACATGTACTGTATGGATGGAGTAGGGGGTCCTGTATATACATGTACTGTATAGATGGAGTAGGGGGTCCTGTATATACATGTTCTGTATAGATGGAGTAGGGTGCCCTGTATATACATTTACTGTATAGATGGAGTAGGGGGTCCTGTATATACATGTTCTGTATAGATGGAGTAGGGGGCCCTGTATATACATGTACTGTATAGATGGAGTAGGGGGCCCTGTATATACATGTCCTGTATAGATGGAGTAGGGGGTCCTGTATATACATGTACTGTATAGTTGGAGTAGGGGGTCCTGTATATACATGTACTGTATAGATGGAGTAGGAGGTCCTGTATATACATGTACTGTATAGATGGAGTAGGGGGTCCTGTATATACATGTACTGTATAGATGGAGTAGGGGGTCCTGTATATACATGTACTGTATAGATGGAGTAGGGGGCCCTGTATATATATGTACTGTATAGATGGAGTAGGGGGTCCTGTATATACATGTACTGTATAGATGGAGTAGGGGGTCCTGTATATACATGTAATGTATAGATGGAGTAGGGGGCCCTGTATATACATGTACTGTATAGATGGAGTAGGGGGCCCTGTATATATATGTACTGTATAGATGGAGCAGGGGTCTACCAGTTATTACTGTGGATGTTGTGAGGCAGCTTCCCTAGCAACCATTGCTCCCTGTGAAAATGAAAGCAGTAATCCTATTGGTTGCTAAGGCTCCAACTGCCGTGTCTGCTGCAGCTAATTATATCACCTGTGTTTGCAGTGAGGAGATTTTCCCATTCATCTCTATGAGGCGCCTCTCTTTCCCCTCCCCCTCCCCTCCTGTACATCTGGCGGGGACGGGACCTTCGCAATAACCTTCCTGGGCACCCAATGTATCTGTGTGCCAAATTTGGGGTCAAACGGTTCAGGCGTTTGGAAGTCTATAGAGGACAGACAGACAGACAGACAGACAGAAGGACAGAAGGACAGACAGACAGACAGACTTTGATTTTTATGATATAGACTAGAAAATGTACCCGGCGCTGCCCGGGTATAAAGTGTCAGTGTCCTGTATACCTGCAGGGTCGTATTTACCATTAGGCACCCATGGTCTGGTGTGTAGGGTAGCACCTTGCAGAGGGGCAGTACCCTCCTGTTCAGACTTGCCAGAAAATCTGGTGTCTTTTCGAGGGGGGTATGGCGGTATTGGTCTGGTATAGCGGTGTTTTCAAGTCACAGTATGGCGGTATTGGTCAGGTCTGGTATGGCAGTGTTATTCAGTCACAGTGTGTCGGTATTGGTCATGACTGGTATGGCGGTGTTATCCAGTCACAGTATGGCGGTATTGGTCAGGTCTGGTGTGGCTGTGTTTTCCAGTCACAGTATGGCGGTATTGGTCAGGTCTGGTATGGCAGTGTTATTCAGTAAAGTGTGTCGGTATTGGTCATGTCTGGTATGGCGGTGTTATCCAGTCACAGTACGGCGGTATTGGTCAGGTCTGGTGTGGCGGTGTTCTCCAGTCACAGTATGGCGGTATTGGTCAGGTCTGGTATAGTGGTGTTATCCAGTCACAGTATGGCGGTATTGGTCAGGTGTGGTATGGCAGTGTTATCCAGTCACAGTTTGGCGGTATTGGTCAGGTGTGGTATGACAGTGTTATCCAGTGACAGTATGGTGGTATTGGTCAGGTCTGGTGTGGCAGTGTTACCCAGTCACAGTATGGCGGTATTGGTCAGGTCTGGTATGACAGTGTTATCCAGCACAGTATGGCGGTATTGGTCAGGTCTGGTGTGGCAGTGTTACCCAGTCACAGTATGGCGGTATTGGTCAGGTCTGGTATGGCAGTGTTATCCAGTCACAGTGTGGCGGTATTGGTCAGGTCTAGTATGGCAGTGTTCTCCAGTCACAGTGTGGCGGTATTGGTCACGTCTGGTATGGCAGTGTTATCCAGTCACAGTGTGGCAATATTGGTCAGGTGTGTTATGACAGTGTTATCCAGCACAGTATGGCGGTATTGGTCAGGTCTGGTATGGCAGTGTTATCCAGTCACAGTATGGTTGTATTGGTCAGGTCTGGTATGGCAGTGTTATCCAGTCACAGTGTGGCGGTATTGGTCAGGTCTGGTATGGCAGTGTTATCCAGTCACAGTGTGGCGGTATTGGTCAGGTCTGGTATGGAGGTGTTACCCAGTCACAGTGTGGTGGTCTTGGTCAGGTCTGGTATGGCAGTGTTATCCAGTCACAGTATGGCGGTATTGGTCAGGTCTGGTGTGGCGGTGTTACCCAGTCACAGTTTGGTATACCTGTCCTGTAGTGCCCTGTATATACATGTACTGTATAGATGGAGTAGGGGGTCCTGTATACATGTACAGTATTGATGGAGTAGGAGGTCCTGTATATACATGTACTGTATAGATGGAGTAGGGGGTCCTGTATACATGTACAGTATAGATGGAGTAGGGGGTTCTGTATATATATGTACTGTATAGATGGAGTAGGGGTTTCTGTATATACATGTACTGTATACATGGAGTAGGGGGTCCTGTATATATATATATGTACTGTATAGATGGAGTAGGGGGCCCTGTATATACATGTACTGTATAGATGGAGTAGGGGGCCCTGTATATACATGTACTGTATAGTTGGCGTAGGGGGTCCTGTATATACATGTACTGTATAGATGGAGTAGGGGGTCCTGTATATACATGTACTGTATAGATGGAGTAGGGGGTCCTGTATATACATGTACTGTATAGATGGAGTAGGGGGCCCTGTATATACATGTACTGTATAGATGGAGTAGGGGCTCCTGTATATACATGTACTGTATAGATGGAGTAGGGGGTCCTGTATATATATGTACTGTATAGATGGAGTAGGGGGTTCTGTATATATATGTACTGTATAGATGGAGTAGGGGGCCCTGTATATACATGTACTGTATAGATGGAGTAGGGGGTCCTGTATATACATGTACTGTATAGATGGAGTAGGGGGTCCTGTATATACATGTACTGTATGGATGGAGTAGGGGGTCCTGTATATACATGTACTGTATAGATGGAGTAGGGGGTCCTGTATATACATGTACTGTATAGATGGAGTAGGGGGTCCTGTATATACATGTACTGTATAGATGGAGTAGGGGGCCCTGTATATACATGTACTGTATAGATGGAGTAGGGGGCCCTGTATATACATGTACTGTATAGATGGAGTAGAGGGTCCTGTATGTACATGTACTGTATAGATGGAGTAGGGGGTCCTGTAAATACATGTACTGTATAGATGGAGTAGGGGGCCCTGTATATACATGTACTGTATAGATGGAGTAGGAGGTCCTGTATATACATGTACTGTATAGATGGAGTAGGGGGCCCTGTATATACATGTACTGTATAGATGGAGTAGGGGGTCCTGTATATACATGTACTGTATAGATGGAGTAGGGGGCCCTGTATATACATGTACTGTATAGATGGAGTAGGAGGTCCTGTATATACATGTACTGTATAGATGGAGTAGGGGGTCCTGTATATACATGTACTGTATAGATGGAGTAGGGGCTCCTGTATATACATGTACTGTATAGATGGAGTAGGGGCTCCTGTATATACATGTACAGTATAGATGGAGTAGGGGGCCCTGTATATACATGTACTGTATAGATGGAGTAGGGGGCCCTGTATATACATGTACTGTATAGATGGAATAGGGGGTCTACCAGTTATTACTGTGGATGTTGTGAGGCAGCTTCCCTAGCAACCATTGCTCCCTGTGAAAATGAAAGCAGTAATCCTATTGGTTGCTAAGGCTCCAACTGCCGTGTCTGCTGCAGCTAATTATATCACCTGTGTTTGCAGTGAGGAGATTTTCCCATTCATCACTATGAGGCGCCTCTCTTTCCCCTCCCCCTCCCCTCCTGTACATCTGGCGGGGACGGGACCTTCGCAATAACCTTCCCGGGCACCCAATGTATCTGTGTGCCAAATTTGGGGTCAAACGGTTCAGGCGTTTGGAAGTCTATAGAGGACAGACAGACAGACAGACAGACAGAAGGACAGACAGACAGACAGACTTTGATTTTTATGATATAGATTAGTATATACAGTAGGTTTTATTATTCATAATAGTATTATGAAACTTGCACATGTACATGCAGCATGATGCATTAGCTGTATGTTAGCAAAATGTAAGGACACAGGAAGCATACAAATATCAGACTATATGGGGTTTGTTTGTCCTATATAATTGTAAAGACACATTTATCTGCATTACAGCTGTCACAGAACAGTAGGATTTTTGTAATAAGGACTGTTTGCCAACTAGTTAATTTTTATACCCCCATTTAAAGTTCCATCCACAGTCAATGTTGGGAGAATTGTCACCTTTAATGGCAAGAAAAGTGCAGCATGCATAATTGTTATTCCCAAAAACACGTTGTCTTTCTACACATATTAAAAATCATCAGCCATCGGCCACACATCACTCCATGTAATAGCTGATGCATGGTATGGCCGTGAAGAAGCGTGAGTATCCCAAAACTATTATCTGGTTTTTTTTTGTTTGTATTATCGTCTAGACATTGGACTAATATAATGAGTGAACAGACGGGAGTGTTGCACTGTCTAATTTCTCATGGTGAGAGACTAGCAGATCAGTGCTTTCTTACCCCATGGGTCAGGCTGTCTGATGCAGCCCTAAGCCTACTCATGTATGTCATATACTTAATGAACTATAAGCAATCTGATGATGTTGAAATATTAAATATGGTGCAATAGTGAAGATCTCATGCAGCTAAATGGTACCAAGGAACTTTGTATACATAGGATAATTTCAGAGAAGTCTACATTGTGTGGTTTGAGAAAAGAAGAAGCATATATTGTCTCACACATATAATTTCCTGGTCTGTGGCCAGCAGTGTTCCAAGCCCAAGGATCCCTCCCCCAGAGCAGCGTCACTACAGGGAAGAGAGCAGTATATAAACAGCTGCCTGAGTGCAGAGACAGAAGTGCAGGAAACCATCAAGAAGAAGAAGGGAAATACCTGAAGAAGTAGAAAGGTCACCATCTAGAAAAGACCACCCTACAAAGAAGAAAGATTACCATCTACCAAACATTAAGCATGTATCTCCTCCCAGATTTCTCCAAAGAAACATGGATCCTGCTCATCATACTGCTGGCACTTCTCACTTTGTAAGATTTCATCCTACATTCTCTTATCGTCTGAATTGTTTTTGTCTTTGTCTTTTCAGTTCTATAATAAGGAAATAATTGTGGCATGCACTCCTTGTCCACGGATAAGATATCTATCTGTATCTATAAACATTCCTGTCCCCTGCAGCTGGGGCCCCGTAGATCCATAGTAGGGAACTGAACCGAAATATACTCTAAGTTACGAAGTTACAGCACATGTAGGTCTGTGTTAAATATTCATAATTTATCTACTCCCTTTCTTAAAGTAAATATTTTGGGGTATAATGGATATACATAGTCATTCTTACCAGCAAGGCTGAGATTGTGTGGTTCACATGACTCGGTTTTAGACTGTTTATATCCAGATTCATTGTATGTATAATTGACCAGCCATTTCTACAAGCATGTATATTTCCTAAATATTTGTCATTTTGCCTAAAAGCATTTCTAGGAAACATCTGCCCCCCAAGGAATGGCTGACATCAGTTCCTCACTCCCTGCAGAGGAGGCACAGCGCTCCCGTATCTGCTGTTATTGCTATGATTATTATTTTACTGTGTTTCTGCTTCCCTGGTAATGGAACCTCCTCTAGGATTAGTATGGTAAACATTATCCTGTACACACCTTTAACCCTATCATGAATAGGATTTCATGATATGAAAATGCTGGTCAGGTGCAAAAAGTGTACAAGTTTATCATTAGTGCTATCCAACATAGTACAAATGCTGGACACAAGTGAAATATACAAAGCCAGCCTAAATGTAACAGTAACTGAAAAGACAACATCTTGTAAGATAAAAAGCCATTTTGGTAGTCCATGAATTTCAGAATTAAGACAGGCAGCAGAAAAGGTTAAAAATAAAATACAAACAATATTCACATATTAAATTCCCTTACTGCTCTACTGCAGATACCCTAGTTGTCCCATACTGTCTATACGACCACATGTAAAAAAAGCAAATTTATCCTCCTATAGTGTTGGGCAGAATGGGTATGTTGCGAAAAGACATTTATTAGCATGCCACCAACTTTTAGTATAGTATTTGTTTCCCTCTATGGCAAGGTCAGATGCCAGGGTGAAGGTCAGATCAACTTCTAATGTAAATATAATGATGATTGGAAATGACTGTATCAATGTTTACAGTTCAAGCAGTGGAACAGCACTGGTGAGTAATGGTAGAAGTAGGCAGATGAGTGCACGCCCCACCAAATGGCACCCAGTCCAATTCAAATGCATTGGAGACAGCACTTCAGGTGAAAGCAAACGTGTTAATTTATTCACATCCTACTACGCGACGTTTAGGATAACACTCAGACTTTTTCAAACATTTGTAGGATGTGAATAAATGAACAAGTTAGCCTCACTTGAAGTGCTGTCTCCATTCCATTTGTATTGGACTGTATCACTGTTTAGACACTGTGAACTTTTATAACATTGATCATTCTCAGAGTTTCCTATTTATTTATTATTGTTTATTATAGCTATAACTATGTTTGTGACACATCAAAAATCCTGAAACATTTGAATCATTAGACCGTTTTATCATTTGCCTCTTTTTTTCCAGTTATGGGATCTGGCCATACAGAGTTTTCAAAAAATATGGAATACCTGGTCCTAAGCCCCTACCATTTATTGGAACTTTTCTTGAAGCTAAAAATGTGAGTATAAAATAAAATGTGATTAAATCTGTGTTTGATTTAAATCTCCCCTTAATTTACATGTCTATGAATTATAAAGATACATTGTTCCTGACAGTAAAATGCTGGGAAACAGATAATGTTAACAGGCACAGATAGCAGCCCCTTTATTACGGTGCCTTGAACTTTTCCACATTTTTTCATGTTACACTCACAAACTTCAATGTATTTTATTTAGATTTTATGTAATGGACCAACACAAAGTACAACACAAAAATAAAAATGTCTGGTGGCGTGTATTTGTATTCGGCCCTCCTCAGTCAATACTTTGGAAGACCACTATTTGCTACAATTACAGCTGGTGGGGGTATGTCTCTACCAGCTTTTCACATGAGAAGGTGAAATGTTTGCCAATTCTTCTTTGCAAAATAGGTCAAGCTCAAACATATTGGATGGAGACGTCAGTGAACAGTAATATTCAAGTCTTGCCACAGATTCTCAATTGGATTTAGGTCTGCACTTTGAGTGGGCCATTCTGATACATGAATATACTTTGATGCAAGCCATATGAGCTATAAATGTTCCCATCAACTCTGACCAGCTTCCCTGTCCCCACTGCATGATGCTCCCCCACCATGTTTCGCTGCGGTCATGTGCAGTGTTATTTTTCCACCACATCACTAGGCCAAATAGTTTAACCAGATCACCACCTTCTTCCATATGTTTGCTGTGTCCCCTAAGCTTGGCTTGTGGCAAAGTGGCAAACTGCAAACGTGATTTGTTATGGCTTGTCTTTAAAAAATGGCTTTTCCTTGCCACTCTTATTCCTCTGCTCATTTCCTCTGCTCATTTCTACTCAGAAAGCTCCTATGTATTCCAAAATAGACGGTAAGGTTGTTTAAGGATACTGAGTGTGCCTGGAAATACCCAACCCATTCCTTACATAATCCTGCAAGACCTGTTGTGGAGTCACATGCAGTAGTTTAGGCTGTATGCTCAACCCCTTGCCGGTTCTCAAGCCCTCTCTATCTAACTTGGCAACCAGCTTAAGTTTATTATTGGCTAATGCTTTACTGGCAGATTGCCTTTGCCTACAACAAACATGCTGGATGACTAAGCACATCTGCAACTTCAGCTCCTCTGATGCTGTGGATTGTTACTCTACAGACACCATAAGCAACAAGGCTGTTTGCTACTGTGTAGGTACAACTAGGATAAAGTAAAATTAATATAATAATAACAGGAATCCTTTTATGTGCATAGATATGGCCATTTAGTAGAGAAGCCAACTGGGCACTGAAAATGTACAGTACTGTGTTCAAGTGTACATGGTATGTGACTAGACATAATAAAGAATAATAAAAGATCTGACCTTTACCCAAGCTATGTGTCTTGTTATCAGCACATGCAGAACTTCCTGGAAAAACTAGGGATTGTAAGATAACTTCATGAATGATTAACCTGAAGGACAACAGTACATAAAACCCAACAAACACACCCACAAGTGAGCATCTAATGTAGATGGGAGAGTTATTGATATGCCACTATTATTAGTAGTAATAACTGAAGAATATCACTGCAACAGACTACATAATAAAGTAGTCAGTCAGCTATATCCTAAAAATGTTCTC
Organism: Dendropsophus ebraccatus; assembly: GCF_027789765.1. NCBI lineage: Eukaryota > Metazoa > Chordata > Amphibia > Anura > Hylidae > Dendropsophus > Dendropsophus ebraccatus. The sequence goes on from NC_091460.1 coordinate 70,876,549, forward strand.
TCATCCTTAGCGCATGCCCCGGACATGCATGGATGTGTGAGTATGTATGTCTATGACTTTGCTACTTATGTTGAAGTCAAAATTCACATCACAGCAGGGCTATGTTCACACACTGTAATAAAGTGGTCGTAGTTTACTATGGCCCCTGTATTACATGTTCCTGTGGCCGACACTGCAGGAACATCATCTTTTTCCCATTTCAATTGTGGGCACCTTTGAGTGTGCCTGCAATCTAATTAAGCATTGAACAAAATGTAAAGTATGACCGGCAACTGTACTTTACTTTATACACTACTATTTACTACAGCTGCTGTTTGCCGAACTGTGGCCAAAGAAAAAAGGCATGCTCATTATTTTCTGCAGCCGCAGTTCAACAACGGGCGTATTGTATACTGTGTGTATACACTATGGCTGTTGTTGCATGGAAATAAAAGCAAACATATTAATTTAATTACCAACGGAGGTTCTTTTCATGGAAAAAAATGGCCGTTGTTAATTAAATTAATACGTTGTGTGAAGAGAGAATGTTATATGAATATTTAGGGGTATCTGTCTGCACAAACACAGGTCTGAAAATGAGATCCTCAACAATCTCCCTATGATGTTTATTTGTGAGTACAGTAATAACGTCATCCACTTGTAATAGCCAACTATCTAAAACAGTTTTTCTAAACTATACATCCAGGAATGTCATTGTGTGGATATTATCATTGCTTTTGTTATTGCTTGCTAGTAAAACATGATTTTTTTTAGGGAATTTTTGAATTCGACATGGCATGTTTCAAAAAATATGGAAAAGTATGGGGGTAAGTTCTGAAATATACTAAAATGTCTTTTTAAGGGGTCGTCAGGAGACTTTTTCATGTTTTTTGTGGCCAGACTAGAAGACTTAGAAGATATATATATATATATATATATATATATATATATATATATATATATATATATATAATATATCTCACAATAAAACATAATATTTATTCTACTCACTTGTTGCAATTTCTTGGTGATGTCTTGACACAAGGAAGTGGTTGTTCTGCCAATCACTGGCCGCACTGGTGACCCGCCTTGTGTTGAGACCAAAACCAGGAGAGGCTAAGCAGTGAAACCATGAAAAATGTAGTAGCGGAGGATTGTGGCAGGTAGGTGCAAATTTTTTTTTTGTTCTGTGAGTCCAGCCTGGCCACATTTAAACACAATAAGCAATCTTTGAGTGTAGTTACTTTCTACAGATTCATCCAGCTTATATTCCAACCACACAACATAAATAAATCAAGATTATTTCCTCATAAAAAATAATGAAAGAACCCTCAAATTAAATAGTAGTCACAAATGCCAGATTTGTAATTAACTTCAATAAAAAAAAAAAAAAATCTCCAGTCTTCCAGTACTTATCAGCTGCTGTATGTCTTGCAGGAAGTGGTGTATTCTTTCCAGTCTGGAGAGCAGGAGAGGGTTTTTTTTGGAGATTTGCTACTGCTCTCGACAGTTCCTGTTATGGACAGAGGTGGCAGCAGAGAGCACTGTCTCAGACTGGAAACAATACACCACTTCCTGCAAGACATACAACACAAACTCCTGCAACTGACAGATGTGCAGCACTACCCCCAGGCGCGTTTCTATTAGACTGACAGCAACCAATTACAGCTCATTTAGAGAAACAAAAGCTGTGATTGGCTGATATGTCTGAGACAAAAACCAGACAGATTGATAAATCTAGGCCAATATTTCTGTATGGTCCATTCTTATGTATAGTGTATTTTAATTACAGTTTAGTTTATTATTAAATTTTACTAATGAATTAAATATGTGAATGAGAATTAATATAGAGTTTTATAAAAATTGTGATGTACCGTAACTAGGGGACTTCTTGATGTGAATTATCTGTGTCATCTTCTCTCTTAAAGGTGACTGAGTTTCTGAATCTCCTCCAGACTGAGTGCCTTGGTCCGGTTCTCCCCTGATCCATGTAGTGTCTCAGTCCTCTGCTCTCTGGCTGAGTGCCATGGTCCAGTTTTCAGAGATCAATACTGCGTCTCAGCCACTGTTTAGCCCTCTATGGGGTTTCACAAACTGTTTGGTACAATTACACAATTTAATAGTTTTAGAGTCCATCCCTATATTTATGATCATTGCTTTTATTTTGGATTCTGCAATAAACCTTTTTTCTTTTATACTATTGTGAACACAGTTACCTAAATATATCCTATTCTGTGGATATATACAGGTTTATTATATCATTTACATCCTCCTGAAGATTTCCTGCTTTTAGGCAGTTATTTCTATTAATATATGTATGTTTTTGTGCTTATTAGATATAGTGAAACCTTCAGGCTGGGTTCACACTACGTATATTTCAGTCAGTATTGTGGTCCTCATATTGCAACCAAAACCAGGAGTGGATTGAAAACACAGAAAGGATCTGTTCACACAATGGTGAAATTGAGTGGATGGCCGCCATTTAATGGCAAATATTTGCTGTTATTTTAGAACAACGGCTGTTATATTGAAATAATGGCCATTATTTACTGTTATATGGCGGCCATCCACTCAGTTTCAACATTGTGTGAACAGATCCTTTCTGTGTTTTTAATCCACTCCTGGTTTTGGTTGCAATACTGACTGAAATATACTGACTGAAATATACGTAGTGTGAACGCAGCCTTGAAGTGTACCTGTCATTATAAAAAAAAACCTTTGACATGTTACTAAGACATGTCAAGGGTTTTGATTAGTCCGGATCTGAGTGTTCAGACTCTTACCGATTGAGGAGGAGCCAGGAGTACACCGCAGTCCTGTCCTGGCTCTGTGTCACGTGATGAGTCAGACTTATAATGAAAGTCTATGAGCCCGACTCTTAACTGACATAGAGAGAGGAGCAGACCGCGAGGCAGCACAGTCCTCTCCCAGCTCATTCTCACAATCAGTCAGGGTCTAAACACTCAGACCTGGACTGATCAAAACTTTTGACATGTCTCTCTGACCTGTAAAAAGGGCTTTTTTTATAACGACTGACACTTTAAAGAGTCCACCCCTGTATCAAGACCCAATTTTCTACACTTATTTTAATGTGAAACAAACAGTCCAACTTTAATTTGTTGAATAGAAGCATTTAGTATTTGCCTACAGTGGTTGTCATCACTATAAAGCTGAGTATTCCTATTTTCTGTACAAGGTCCTATGATGGGAGACAGCCAGTTCTTTCAGTAATGGACCCAGCAATCATAAAAGCCATTCTAGTTAAGGAATGCTACTCTACATTTACAAACAGACGGGTAAGTCCACCAGCCATATACAGTGTTGTTTTGTTTTTCGCTATTTCTGGCTATGTTGTTTTATGCATTTTTATTATATTTTTCTTATTTTTAGGATTTTGGCCTTAATGGACCTCTAAAGTCTGCAGTGTCAATCGCTGCTGATGACCAATGGAAGAGGATACGAACCGTGTTGTCACCAACATTTACCAGCGGTAAACTTAAACAGGTAAAAATATAGACAAATCATAAATATGTATATAAGCACAATTGTTTTCACCATAGAAAAGGCATAAGCTAAAGTGTGCTTGTGGTGACATTCACTAGTTGGTTCAGCCCACAACCAACCTCTAGACAGAGAAGAGAGAAGAGTTTGGTGCAGAGAGCTTCCCTGGCTCGCTGCTCTCCCATCTTGTTGCAGGAGTTGGGCTCCGTATACTTACTATAGACTCCTGCAATGACATGGGAAGAACAGTGAGTCGGGGAGTGAAGCACTTAGCCATATGCTTTGGCTAGTTCTATCTAGAGATTGGTGGGGGTTCTGACTACATTGAACTTTATAAAGAGGTAACAGGTTAGCTGTTTATGGTTCATTGCTATTCCATACATGGTGGGAAGAATCCTAGAGGAAAAGCATGACTAAATGCATACTACGCATGACACCTTTGTGCGAAGTTAATAGACCTGATAATTTCTTTTCATCCTCATAGATGTTTCCAATAATAAAAGAGTATGGAGACCTTTTAGTGAAGAACATTCAGAAGAGAGTTGATAACAAAGAATTTGTAGACATGAAAAAGTAAGTGCATCTGCTTATTATAATTTCTATAAACTATTGCCCAGCTGTAACTCCAGAGCAGAGTCTTATCAGCAGGTCCCTTTCAGTATGGCTGAGTAGCTAGAGGGGTCTGCCCCTAATATTCATTGGCATATGTGGTTTCCTTTACTCTGTCTCCCAATCCAACAAACATGTTGACAGGGGATTGAAACTTGTCATCAAATATACCATCCCTAAACCTCCACCATAAGGATATACAAAAGGCCTTTAAAAGTAAAAATTTAGCAATGCATAGTACCAGTGAAGTCATGGGAAAGGGAATGGTCTTCTTTAAAGTTATGCACCCTAGCATTACAAACCTATTCCAATCATTACCTTTTCCTACAACATGAGAGGTGGTTGCAATACTGTTGCATTTTGGTTCCTTTTTAGCATATGGCACAAGAGTAGATAGGAAAGTTAGTGGAAGTATACAAAGTAGGGAGACACAGGAGACTTGGTTTTATTTAGCTCAGTCTGTTACATTACCATTTTGCAATTCCAGCATCTTTGGAAACTACAGCATGGATATTGTTCTGAGTACATCTTTCAGTGTGAATGTGGATTCAATGAACAATCCCAATGATCCATTTGTGACCAATGGAAGAAAACTTTTCACCTTCTCCTTTTTTAACCCTCTGTTCTTAACAACTGGTAAGTTGATGAGATATCTGTTATAATCTTTAAGGATCCCTTGTACAACTGACTAGTTTGTTACATATTTAAATGATATTTACAAAACAGACAGGAGTGATGACAAGTCCTCTATAGCAGCGTTTCCCAACCGGGGTGCCGCGGCACACTGGTGTGCCGGGAGAACCCGCCAGGGGTGCCGCGGGATCCCGGTGGGAAATAAGCGCTGTCTCTTTAAGCATCCTGAGAAGCTGCGGCCGCGCAGCTTCTCGGGATGCACGGAGCACTTTCATGTTCCGCCCGCACTGTGAGCGGGCGGAACATTAAAGTAAGCAGAATATAGGAGCAGGAAGTGTCAGCGTCCTGCTCCTATATTCACTCCCATAGGCCGCCGGCACTTCATGCCAGCAGCCTATGGGAGGCCGGGACGTGACCTCTCCGGCAGGCGTGATCATGTGACGTCTTTACGCCTGCCGGAAGTCCCGTCCCCGCGGCTCGCAAGATGGAGCCCGAAGAAGAGGAGGAGAGCTTCTGCCTGCAGCCACAGCGCGGATTAGGTGAGTAGGATGTTTGTTTTTTTAAGGGGCAGAGCAGGGGGCATTATTAGTTCATGGGGGGCACCTCGGGGGCATTATTAATATATGGGGGCACCTCTGGGGGCATTATTAGTATATGGGGGCACTTCTGGGGGCATTATTAGTATATGGGGGCACCTCTGGGGGCATTATTAGTATATGGGGGCACCTCTGGGGCATTATTAGTATATAGGGGCACTTCTGGGGGCATTATTAGTATATGGGGGCACCTCTGGGGGCATTATTAGTATATGGGGGCACCTCTGGGGGCATTATTAGTATATGGGGGCACCTCTGGGGGCATTATTAGCTCATGGGGGGCACCTCTGAGGGCATTATTAGTATATGGGGGCACCTCTGGGGACATTATTAGTACATGGGGCACCTCTGGGGGCATTATTAGTTCATGGGGGCACCTCTGGGGGCATTATTAGTTCATGGGGGCACAGCAGGGGGCATTATTAGTATATGGGAGCACCTCTGGGGGCATTATCAGTTCATGGGGGCACCTCTGGGGGCATTATTAGTATATGGGGGCACCTCTGGGGGCATTATTAGCTCATGGGGGCACCTCTGGGGGCATTATTAGTATATGGGGGCACCTCTGGGGGCATTATTAGCTCATGGGGGCACTTCTGGGGGCATTATTAGTATATGGGGGCACCTCTGGGGGCATTATTAGTTCATGGGGGCACAGCAGGGGGCATTATTAGCTCATGGGGGCACAGCAGGGGGCATTATTAGTATATGGAGCCCACCCCTGGGACATTATTAGTATATGGGGGCATTATTAGTTCATGGGGGCACCTCTGGGGGCATTATTAGTTCATGGGGGGCACCTCTGGGGGCATTATTAGTTCATGGGGGCACCTCTGGGGGCATTATTAGTTCATAGGGGGCACCTCTGGGGGCATTATTAGTTCATGGGGCACCTCTGGGGGCATTATTAGTTCATGGGGGCAACTCTGGGGGCATTATTAGTTCATGGGGGCACCTCTGGGGGCATTATTAGCTCATGGGGGCACAGCGGGGGATCCTACATACAGGGGGCATCCCACATTCCTAGTCGCTTTACTGCACATAACACCAAACAGCGCAGTTACTTTGGGAGCCTACAGGAGGGAGAAAGGGAAGGAAGTTACTAGAAATGTAAATTGTTTGTCTCGCAGGTTCTGAAGAGATGAAAAGTAGCTGAGAGAAATCATCATGGCGGATGGAGAGGAAAAGGGAAAGTGACTCCTCAGATCAAAGAAGACGTCACCTGTGAGTCACTGTATGACGGTTTTCTTATTTTGTAGAACATTATTTAGTAGGGGTGCCCCGAGGAAATTTTTTTTTCCAAGGTGTGCCCCGAGGTGGAAAAGGTTGGGAAGCAACTTGCTCTATAGGAACCAGACATTGTTGATTTTTTTTTACCTGGCACCTGTATTAATATACATTCTATTACACACAGAAATCTTATAGCTGACATTACCAGGCATGGCTAAGCAATATTCAGCACCGTCACTTTATAATGATGTGACCATGTCCTACTATGAAAACAGATATAATGATGATTGGCATCTCACATGGTGCATTTGCATAATGGTCTGCTCCAAAGAGAACAAAATATAAATATTACAGCAAGGACAAGCATCACTTGCCATTCTGCTTCCCCCACAGCTTCTAACTAGAGATGATTGAACAGCGCTGATGTTCAGGTTTGTACAAACTCGAACCATCAGTATTTGACTCCCGCTGCCTTCCCGTTCTGTGGGAAAGGTGGAGACAGCCCGAGTCCTGCCTGGAAAACAGGAATACAACATATGGCCCAGGCTGTATTCCTGTTTTCCAGGTGTGACTCGGGCTGTCTCCACCTTCCCCAAGGAACAGGAAGACTGTGGGAGTCAAATACAGATGGTTCGAGTTTGTACGAAGCTGAACATCAGCGCTGGTCAATCATCTTTACTTCTAACACATATGGACCATAATGACCACTGTTCTCACTAAATGATTCCTGATATTCCATATTTTTTATAAGTAATTTTTCTGTATTATCTTTCTTATAGTTTTGTGTCCATTCCTTCTGCCTCTTCTGGACAAGCTGAATTTTTGCTTCCTTCCAATGAGTGTCCTCAACTTTTTTCAAGATGCCATAAAAAGCATTAAGAAAAACAGGCAGAAAGGAATTCACACAGTAAGTAAATGTTTAACACGACCTGGGAAACCTGGTGGGATTCTGCTCTGGACACCGTGATTTATTATTTTATAGTTAAGAGTAGGAGTTGATTTCTGAATATCAGAAAACCCCATCAGGAGTAAGGGATGGGTAAATATATAATACTGCAATATGTGAAGTAGAGAAGGTCCAGTAGTCACTACACCATCTCAAACAGTGGAATTAAAGATCCTGCTCCTGACATATGTGGGCTTATAGTTTTTATGATAAATCAGGGAATCTTTAGATGGGTGTGGACCTAAATTTCATAATAAGATAATGTAAAATGAAAATTGCCTGTGTCCTTTATGGGTTAAGGAATACATATAGTGAACTCTTAAGCCCCTATTACATGGGGCGATGAAAGGGTGCAAGTTAGCGCCTGACATGTCCCCGAGGCAGGGGGGTGCGGGGAGCTGAGGGAGAGCTGCCCAGGTGATCACTAGATCATCCGGGCAGCCCATAGAAGATAGCGGTGGCCTTCTGCTGCCGCTCCTAATACATGGGGCGTTGGCAGCATATTGCTGCTATCGTGATTGTTTATTTTTCAACATGTTGAAAGACAACGATCAGCTGACATCGTGCATGTCAGCTGATCGTTGTATTCTATTACACAAGGCGATTATGTCGTCCGAATACAGACAATAAGCGCTTTGTGTAATAGGGCCTTTAAATTGAGGGCATCATATCTTGTATATCTTTACATTCTCTGACCTTTACTTTGTCCTTTTTAGAATCGAGTAGATTTTCTCCAACTCATGGTAGATGCACAGTCTAGCAATGAAGGAGAGAAGAATCATGGCTATAAAGGTATGAGGAATGATTTTCTGCAGTCTTAAACACCAAAAATTAATGAGTGTTTTTTTTGTTGTGACAAAGACAGAAAAAGAGAACATTTCCAGTGACAACATGACTCCACACACAGAATAAATTGTAGTCAATACAGAGTATTACAGTAAAGAGTTACGTGCGATCCCATATTGTCAAGACAATGATAACATTTATAGTAAAAACCATAAAACAAACCTTTTGTGGTAAAAACTAACAAATATTCAATACAATTTTATGTTTCCAAATCCGCTACATATTTATACAATTTACGCCCCCTTCCAAATGCAGCCCCGTCCCCTTCCTGTCCCCTTGGTGAGCACAGCACAGACCCTGCACCAGGCGTAGCATTCATAGATCCCTCCCATTGTATAAAGCCATCAGCTTCTAGCTCTTCTCACTGTTTATAGCAGGTGCCACAGTTCTGGTTATTAATATCTGATCGGTGGGGGTCAACAAGTTCAAAGTCCTAGTAAGTCCCAAAACAAAGAAATTTTATGCATATGCTTCTATTTTTGGTTCAGGAGAATAATATAGGTTAGTTCTCATTTCACTCTGTACAGTATACTTATATTGGACTTAATTCTGCATTTTCTGTTTTTCACAGAACTGACAGACACTGAAATAATGGCTCAGGGACTTATCTTTATTATGGCTGGTTTTGAGACCACCAGCACCACACTCATGTTTCTGGCTTATCATCTGGCTACTCACCCTGATGTCCAAACCAAACTTCAGGAGGAAATTGACACCTTTCTTCCCAATAAGGTACCACCAATATGTTATACCATGTACTATAGTTACAGCTTATCAGTGGTTGAAAATTTTGCTACATGCGCCACAACACAGCCATAATGACTGGCATCATCATACAGATTTCCCCCAAAATAATTGTCTGAATATAATTTTTAACAATCTAATATTGATGTCACTAATGGTAAAATTCAGGAATGCCTGTTCCCATTACAAGGTGATCTCAGGGATAAGTAAGCAATGTATTCATTGTCCACAGGCTCCACCAACATATGAAGCTCTGATGCAGATGGAATACCTTGATGCTGTGCTTTATGAAAACCTGCGACTCTACCCCGCAGCTGGGAGAATTGAACGTGTTTGTAAGACAACAACTGAGATCAATGGCGTAACCATCCCAAAGGGTGTTGTAACGGTTATCCCGGCCTTTGCGCTGCACCGTGACCCTGACCTCTGGCCTGAACCAGAGGAATTCAGACCTGAAAGGTATCAAAGATATCGTAACATTTATTGGGATATAATAATAGGTATAAAGACACAGAATTATTCATATGAAGTTTTGCAGCCTGTAAACATGACTTTAGCCATTAACAAGTTTTACTGTTCTACAAATTCATATTATACTTTTGTATTTTTCATGCACAGATTTAGTAAAGAGAACAGGGAGACACAAGACCCTTACACCTTCCTACCGTTTGGAGCTGGCCCAAGGAACTGCATAGGGATGAGGTTTGCCTTGATCAACATGAAATCAGTCATCACCCTGCTACTGCAGAACTTCTCTTTCCGAACATGCAAAGACACTCCGGTAAGACACACATTACAGATGAATTCCTACTTATGAGAATTTCAGCTTGAAGTTAAAGAGTCACTGTCGTGAATTTTTTTTTTTGCAGAAATCAATAGTCCAGGCGCTTTTAAGAAACTTTGTAATTGGGTTTATTAGCCAGAAAAATGAAATTTTATCATGAAAAAGCAATGTGAAGCTCTCCTTCTGTCTTCATTGTTCTCCTATGGAGAGAGGGAAAAGAGACACCAAAAAAGGACAACAAAGAGTTAATTAAAAGCTACATTACCCTCTGTCCTCTCTCCTCTGATGTTACCACTGACCTCTCTGACCTCTGGATAGCACTCTGAATAGCTCCCCCGCTGAGTAATCCTTTGTTCCTTGCTCTCTGCTGCTCTCTGCCTACACTTCTCCTCCCTCTCTCCTCCCCCCTCCCCTCTCCATAGCACAGACAGGATGCGTCTGATTGAGATTTCCTGATTCTGAGCAGTCGATGACAGAAAGAAGAGGAGGAGGGACCTGGGAAAAGGCTTTTTAAATGAAGATAATGGCATATTTGCCTAATAAACCCAATTACAAAGTTTCTTAAAATCGCCTGGACTATTGATTTCTGCAAAAAGAAATTTCATGACAGTGACTCTTTAAATATTTATGTGAACGGTTTTTGTCTAGGAACTTAGCTAGACATATAAAGTGGATACAATAAAGGAGGTAAGCATTGCTTTGCATTACTTTACACAATGTAAAGTAGAAGGATACACCTCTTAAAAAAAAGTTTAGCTTTTAAGATCTAAAGTCATTAAAGTCATGTTTGCTCATATTGGTACATAAATGCACATATGCACGAGGAGGGGAAGAGACAGAGGTCTCCTGCCCTTAAAGTCATTGTGATGGTTCAAATAAGAATAATATTCTTAATATTTAATGCAACTACCTACTGCAGGCTCTTAATGGGTTTCAAAAGCATAGTAATACTGAGCAGACAGCTTCAAAGATGGTGTTCTATCTTGGGGGTGCCAAAAAAGTTGTCAAAAGTGTGAAAGACTCCAAGGCACCTCCAATGCAATAAGCGAAATAAGTATTCTGTGTTGAGGTGCCTCATCTGAAGAAGGGAGGAGAGGGGGTGTCTAATGATGCTAGAGCTTCTGCTGTAATGGCCAAGATCAGAGGGGAACCGCTGATCTGAGCCCTTTAACATAAGGGTCAGTTCATACAGAGTAAAAGAGGTTGAATTCCACAATGGATCTCTCCGTTCAAAGAATTGACATGTCAATTCTTTGAGCATAGAAGCGTGGATAGGAGGTGCGCGAGCCCTCCCATAGACAGGCTTTATGACACTGAGGCAGGCGGGATTCTGTGGCGGAGAGCTCCATCGCAGAATTCCACCTCTTTTACTCCGTGTGAACTGGTCTAACACTGTAAACCACCTTTAACAGAAAGAGTATTTTTTACAAGTCATAATGTGGTAAATCTAATCTTACAGATCCCACTGGAAATTGACACTACTGGATTCCTAAAGACAAAAAAGCCTGTTATACTGAACCTCGTGCCCAGAGAAGCCGAGAAGACTGAAAAGTAGATCCTGAAGATCGCTGAGGATGGCTATCATGATATCTTTAGTAAAAGAAGAACAAATAAGACCTAAGTACACTGCTGAAAGTTTGGGTGCAGAAAAGCTAGGAGCATTTATGTAAATCTTGCAAATGCCAAAGAAAACCTGTATAGATATACAGATCCATGTAAGATCCTGTGACACATCTGTATACATTCTTTCAGTCTTGTGTACTTTGATGACAGAACATCTACAGTGTATAGGGCTACAATGGCTATGTATGGCACCAAAGGAAACTGAATGTGTTTCTTTACCTCTGTCCAATAATGCTGCAGAAAGTATGCTGGGTGGTAGTACATCTTCTCTTCCCACATACTATTTACTATCCTAAGATGACCATAAGGGAAAGCTTTTGTAATAGTTGTTTAGATGCCGTATTATAATATCATGTTTATAGAAAGTTGCACTGTTTTAATAGGAAATACCCGACCCTGCTCTGGGCCGCAGTGACACCTTTAATCCATCGGGGGAAACAATTGAATGTAATAGTCAGGATAATATGCAGAATAATGGCTTTACAAAAGTCACTTATACTCACTTTTACAATGTATTTTGTGGTTATGAATCTCCACTATACACTGTCGATATACTTTGTGGGGACTGGGTAGAGGCAAGCCACACATTCTCTGATGCCATACAATGCAATACTATGAAACCAATAAAGACAACAGCAAGTTGTATTATGTGTCAAGCTTTAGTTTCTTAGTGGAAGAGGATGTAAGTGACTGTGTTGCTCTGGCATGGGTAAATGGAGATGTGAATGGAAGTCAAAGAGTGGACATGTTATAAAGGACCACTCACAACAACCACCACTCATATTCTGTATTCTCTCATTTCAAGCCATTTCATAGTCTCAAACACCAACAGCAGTAGGCTCCTGTGTAAGAGCACTATATGGGCCCCTGTGTAAGAGCACTCTATGGGCCCCTGTAGAGCACTATATGGGCCCTGTGTAAGAGCACTATATGGGCTCCTGTGTAAGAGCACTATATGGGCCCTGTGTAAGAGCACTATATGGTCTCCTGTGTAAGAGCACTATATGGGCTCCTGTGTAAGAGCACTATATGGGCTCCTGTGTAAGAGCACTATATGGTCTCCTGTGTAAGAACACTATAAAGGCTACTGTGTAAGAGCACTATATGGTCTCCTGTGTAAGAGCACTATATGGGCTCCTGTGTAAGAACACTATAAAGGCTACTGTGTAAGAGCACTATATGGTCTCCTGTGTAAGAGCACTATATGGGCTCCTGTGTAAGAGCACTATATGGTCTCCTGTGTTAGAACACTATAAAGGCTCCTGTGTAAGAGCACTATATGGGCCCCTGAGTATTCACCATGTCCCCCATCTCCCGTGTTTCTAGCTACTGCCGTTGCTGAGTTACAAGTTTTTCTGAAAGCCGGGCTATATCTAAGATGGAGCTGGCCGGGAAACTACATTTCCCTTCATGCATTGCACCCCAGAGCCAACCCCTCTGCTGCCGCCGCTCTCAGCTCGAGGAAGTGACATGTCACTTCTTTGAGCGGAGAGTGGCGGCAGAGGAGGAGTGCGCGCCCTCTCATTCACTCACAGTGGGACACAGCACTATATGGGCTCCTGTGTAAGAACACTATATGGGCCCCTGTGTAAGAGCACTATATGGGCTCCTGTGTAATAACACTATATACGCCCTGTGTAAGAGCACTATATGGGCCCCTGTGTAAGAGCACTATATGGGCCCCTGTGTAAGAGCACTCTATGGGCTCCTGTGTAAGTACACTATATGGGCTCCTGTGTAAGAGCACTCTATGGTCTCCTGTGTAAGAACACTATATGGGCTCCTGTGTAAGAGCACTATATGGGCTCCTGTGTAAGAGCACTATATAAGCTCCTGTTTAAGAGCACTATATGGGCCCCTGTGTAAGAGCACTATATGGGCTCCTGTGTAAGAGCACTATATGGGCTCCTGTGTAAGAGCACTATATGGGCCCCTGTGTAAGAGCACTATATGGGCCCCTGTGTATTCACTATGTACCCCATCTCCCGTGTTTCTAGCTTCTGCCGTTGCTGAGTTACAAGTTTTTCTAAAAGCCGGGCTATATCTAAGATGGAGCTGGCCGGGAAACTACATTTCCCTTCATGCATTGCACCCCAGAGCCAACTCCTCCGCTGCCGCCGCTCTCATCTCATAGAAGTGACATGTCACTTCTTTGAGCGGAGAGCGGCGGCAGAGGAGGAGTGCGCGCCCTCTCAATCACTCACAGTGGAACACAGCACGGCAGGATTTCGCGGCCGCGCTCAGTGTCCCACTGTGAGTGTATTCCGCCCTGTTTGCTCAGTGTGAATGGGGCCTTAGGGTAGGTTCACACTGAGTAAATCAGGCAGAATTTCACCTGCCTCAGTGTGCCATAGCCTGTTTATGAGAGAGCTTGCGTGCCTCCGCTGCCGCTGCTCTCCACTCAAAGAGTTTGTTGCCTAGGCAGATTTCTGAAGAAGAATGAGTCTCTGCCCATCAATCAGGACTCCCGTCTCAAACACAATATGCTGGGAAAGGAGCCAGGCCAGCAAGCCCAGCAGACTACTGGCCACCAATCAGGTTCAGGACCAGTAGCCAGATGGCAGGGATGGGTTTTACAAAGAGAGGAGGGTGCTGCCCTGTTATACGGCTCACACCAGGGAACAGTGAGTTAGTCAGTCAGCCCTGTTATTTTAGTTACGTCAGATTAAATGAATTATATAATGGGAGAAGTTTCAGTCCCCTCAGAGACTCAAGAAACTGCTGCCAGAGGCGAGTTGCTCATCTTGCTCCATGGCAGATGAGGCCGTCTGACTTAAAGTGTCACTGTCACTGTCGTTTCTTTTTTTTTTTTTTTTTTTTTTTGCAGGAATCAATAGTCCAGGCGATTTTAGGAAACTTTGTAATTAGGTTTATTAGGCTAAGTTCACACTGCGTTTTCAGCATCCGTTTAACGGATCAGTTTTTTACAAAAAACAGATTGCAAAAAATAGATGCATTTGTGTGCATCCGTTTTTGATCTGTTTTACCATTGACTTCCATTATAAAAAAAACGGATCCAAACGGATGTGTTTTTTTTGACGCACAATAAAGTACTGTTGACACTACTTTTTTGACCGTTAAAAAAAAATGGAATGGACTTTTCCCAGGCCCCCCTCCCTCCGCTCTCCACTGCTCATTATCAGGAAGTCTTGAAAGTTTTACATCAGTAGGGCCCTGTCTGTTCTATGAAGAGGGGAGGGGGAGGAGGGAGATCAGTCGGCAGCAGAGAGCAGAGAACAAAGGATTAGGCACCGTTCATACGTAGCAAAACTAGTGGAATTCCGTTAGCCTCCCTCTCATAATGGGAGTCTATGGGAGGTGCGCGCTGCTGTTCTCACAGCGTCTCTCCTCGCTGAAGAATGAACATGTTCATTCTTCAGTGCGGGGAGAGCAGCAGCGCGCGCCTCCCATAGACTCCCATTATGAGAGGGAGGCTAACAGCATTTCGCGGCGGACAATTCCGCTAGTTTTGCTATGTGTGAACGTAGCCTTACACAGTGGGAACTGTGTGAAAGCAGCTATTCAGAGGTCAGTGATGATTTCAGAGGCGATAACCCGGTGATGTAACTGTAAATTAACTCTTTGTTGTCCTGTTTTGGTGCCTCATCTCCCTCCACCCCTCCCCTCTCCATAGAGAACAATGAAGACAGGGGGGAGAGCTTCAAACTGCTTTTTCATGATAAAAATGCATTTTTTGGCTAATAAACCCAATTACAAAGTTTCTTAAAATCGCCTGAATTAGAGACAAGAGAGGGGGAGAAGTGGCCATGTTTTTGTAGCACTGGATAACCTTTTTAAAGGAAATCAATAAGCTTAATTGGGCTGATATGGTTCTCTGCAGCACTGTATAAAGCTCCTGTGTCGCGGGTGCTGCAGCAGCAGCTTTATACCGGGAAAAATTTATTTTAATCCCCTAATAGCACGGCAGGAAGAGGGGGGCATGTAGTCATCTGGGGGGCTCCCCGTCCGTGTCTAGTCACTGCTGTCTCCCTGTCAGAGCGCTCAGTGGGATGATTGACAGGGAGAGGTGCATCTCTGCCTGTCACTCATCCCTGCCGAGCACGCTGATACAAAGGGAGTGGTGACTAGACACTGGCGGAGAGCTGCCCAGATGACTACCTACCACGCCTCTGCCACGCGACGGGGGATTAAAATAAATTTTCTCTGATTTACACTGGTCAATAAATTTTTATGTGCTGAATTCAAATATCACAAGGAAAAATGTTAATTGGCTCTAGTTTCTATGATATGGAAGAGTTCTCATGTTACTGTTTTGTGAATTGTATAGAATACAGTATAATAGCCGACATATTTATTACTGCTGCAATCATAAGGAAGCAAGTTTACTGTTCATAAACTTTTGAAATATTTTCATAGGAAACTTAGTTCTATCTGAAATCAACTACAATTTACAGGCATATCCAAGAATTTTTACTAATTAATTATGTTTATTGAACTCTGGAATGTAGGTCCTTATTCAGTGGCTACTCGGTGCATTTACACATGTCTTTTGTATTCTCTCATAACTGTCCAACAGTAATCTGCAAGCATTGATGGGTTCCATTTACCCTGATACCTTAGGCTAGGTTCACACTGCGTTTTTGCAATCCATTTTTCATCAGTTTTTTTGCAAAAAAACGGATGCATTTGTGTGCATCCATTTTGATCCGTTTTTCCATTGACTTCCATAATAAAAAAAAACGGATCGAAACTGATCCGTTTTTTTTTAACGGACGCAAAAGTATTGACACTACTTTTGTGTCCGTTACAAAAAAAAAACGGATCCATTTTTTTATTTTTTTTATGTAATGGAAGTCAATGGAAAAGCAGATCAAAACGGATGCACACAAATGCATATGTTTTTTTCATCCGTTTTTCGCAAAAAAACCGATGAAAAACACTGATAGCAAAAACGCAGTGTGAACCTAGCCCTATACCATAACTATTGGTCATTCTTATGCTGCGTTTACACGTAACGATAATTGGCCCGATCGTACAATTAACGATGTCGGAGTAACGTGTTTTTTTTTCATAACGAGTAGCGCTTAGACGGTACGATATATCGTACGGAAAATTCGTAGTGCGATCGTTTTGCGAACGCTTAAGCCTATCTCACACATTGGTTAAATCGGCGAACGACTGTCCACACGGAACGATTTGCGAATTTTTAGCGAACGACGAACGACGATTTGATAACATGTTGAAAGATCAAAATGCGCGATGTATCGTTCGTCGTATGATCGTTCGCTGCGTTTACACGTACGATTATCGTTCAAATTCGATCGTTATCGCGCTAATTCGTACGATAATCGTTACGTGTAAACGCACCATTAGATGATGCAATATACCAGTTGATGATGCAATACTGATGACTTTTCCTAGTATTGTATCACAGGCTGTGAGAAGTATAGAAAGTACGTCTATATCTTAAAAAATTTGAGCCAATTTCAAAATTTGAACATCATTTTCGATCTCAGCACCCCAAAATTAGTTATGTTCAACTGTTTTCATGTTGGAACCTTTTTGGCTGTTGACCAGTGTTAGTTCCCTTTAACCCCTAGACGACCCTGGACGTACAGTTACGCCATGGAAGTCTGTCACTAGACGACCCTGGACGTAACTGTACGTCCTGGGTGTTTCTCCTGCTTCATAGGAGGTGGGGGCCAGCTGCATTAAGCAGCCGGCACCTCACCGTTAATGACAGGCTGCAGCAATCGCTGTGACTGCGGGGGTCCCGATCGTTAAAACGGACTGCCGGAGGTCTCTCACCTTCCTCCGTGCGGTCCGATCGGCGATTTGCTCACTGAGCCTATGGCATAGCAATTACACAATTATCACTATTACACTACCCCAAAGCCCCTCCCCCAATTAAAGTTAAAGGACAACTCCGGCGGGACCCCACCAAAAAAAAAACCAACACAGACACCATACTCACCATCCCTCCGGTGACGATCGCCACTCCATTCGCCCGCCGTCCGCCTCACCGTCACCTGCGTCCGCCGTCCAGCGATGCCTCTTACTTCCGGGTCCATGGGAGAGAAAAGGCTGCCAGTGCGCTTGCGCACCGGCAGCCTTTTCATTGGCTGGAGCGCATCACATGGCTTCCAGCAAGCTCAGCCAATCAGGGCTGAGCAAGCTGGAAGCCATGTGATGCGCTCCAGCCAATGAAAAGGCTGCTGGTGCGCATGTGCACCAGCAGCCTTTTCTCTCCCATTCACTTTCAATGAAGACGCCGAGGAGCAAGAAGACCGGGACCGCCCCCCGGCTCTGACGTCGTCGTCACCAGATGCCGCCCGGGAGAAGAGGACCGTGACGATCATAATAGGTAATGTATACATTCTTTAACTTCTGGGGGTGGGGGGGTTGGGGTCGGAAAGTGGGGGAAGGGGGCCAGACCGGGCATTTAACCACATTACAAAGTTATATAACTTTGTAATGTGTGTTTAAGAAGCCAAAAAAAAATTTCGTGGGAGTTGTCCTTTAAAAACCCCCCCTTTTCCCATTATATAAATAAAACATATAAAAATAAATAAACATATAATATACCGTAGCGTGCGTAATTGTCCGATCTATTAAAATATAACAAGCGTCATTGCGAACGACGTGCACGAAAAGAAGGCAAAAAGTGCGCGGATTACCGATTTTATGTTACATTATATATATTAAAAAAAATTATAAAAAGTGATCAAAACGTCCGATCTTCACAAATATGGTTTTCATAAAAACTAGACATCATGGCGGAAAAAATGACACCCCATACAGCCCTGTAGGTGAAAAAATAAAACCATTATAAGCGTCACAATAGGGCTATTTTATTATTAATTACAGTGGTGCCTTGGATTACGAGCATAATTCGTGACGGGGCCGTGCTTGTAATCCAAATCTGCTCTTAAACCAAAGCAAATTTTCCCATAAGAAATCATATAAGTGCAGACAATTGGTTCCACACCCCAAAAATAATGATTTATTTTTCTGAATTACATGTAAAACAGATGAAACAAAGATTAAGAAACAGCAGAATATGTGATATCATAAACTACTGTACAGTAATGGAGAGGATGGGAAACACAAGAGCGGAGAGAGACTGCAGGGAGCATGAAGGAATGAGCAGGACAGATGTGGGCACATACATGCAGCATTCTCTGTCCGGGGAGAGAGGGGTTACAGCTATGGAGAGATTACACCCACAGTCCTGTCCCCTGATGTAAGCCCCAGTCTGAAGTGGATCTGCTATGATTTGGAAGGTGAGGGAGACTTCCTGGGTCAGAGTACAGTGCTGTAGACCCCGCTATGCAGACCATGACCCTCCTCCACTCGCGCTCCCACCCAGAACATGAAGCTCTTAAAACAAAGCAATGCTCTTAAACCAAGTCACAATTTTGAAAAACTGTGAGCTCTTAAACCAAAACACTCTTAAACCAAGTTACTCTTAAACCAAGGTACCACTGTAATTGCCTAAAAAAAGGATTTCATAAAAAAAAATATATAACATTAGAGAATCTGTGTAAACCTGCATATGGTTGTGTTCGGACTGACCTATAGAATAATGGTATCATGTCGCTTTTACCATATAGTGCATTACGTAGACACAGGAACCCCCCAAACGTTACCATATTGCATTCTTTTTTACGATTTCACCAATTTATATCTTCATAAATAATATATTTGGGTTCCATCATACATGTTATGGTAAAATGAAAGACGCCATTACACAGTACAACTATTCCTGTAACAAACAAGCACTTACATGGCTTGTAGATAGAAAACTGAGAGTGCTAGAGCTCTTAGAAGGGGGGGGGGGGGGAGGGAAGAACGAAAGCACTAAGATCAAAATTTGCGCGGTCCACTGGGTCATTTTGGGCCTGGTCCTCAAAGGGTTAAACAACTGTGTTGTCACAGCAGTTACCAAACAGAAAGTAAAATGTGTGATGTCATACCAGCAAACCAGAAACACTTGTGTTCAAACAGCAGCTCACTTGACTGAAATCTGCCAGTAATGTAATAGCTGTCTGCCAACCTGAGAAATACAGTTGTGGTGTCACAGGAGCCGAAACCCACTAGTGGCGTCACAGCAGAATATCTAACGGAACGCTCACTTGCTTCCTGACAGCCGCAGCTTCAAAACAGGCTCTGAGCTGACAGGCCGCTCTGAAGCTGCGGCTGTCAGGAAGGAAGCACGAGGCAGGGGAAGACCAGGAGCATAGAAAGGTAATGTATAAGTTTAAGGCAAGGGCTGCACGGACATCACTAGTGATGTCTGTGCAGTCCTTGCTAGACAATTATCAAGCCATGTAATAGGCTGAGTAAACAAGCGCCAATCTCCGCACTTGTTTACATTATTGATCGGGCCGTCATTGTCCGGTCTAATAGGACCCTTAGTAATCTCCTAACCTGTGGAAAGGAATAACTACCTCTTTGCCAGTCATAACACCAAAACAGATGGACCCTAAGCCCTGGTGCACACTAAATAATTTCAGGCAGAATCCAAGTAGATTTTGAGACAAATTGTGCTTCAAATTCAGTTTGAATTCTGCTTGGACGTGGCCTTCCAGAGAGTTCTGTGGGATCTACACATCGGTTCACACAAAATAGTAACCACATGGAGATTTTCCACACGGATTCACCATTCTAGAGTTGGAATCCGCTAGGGACAAGCTACGTATACGTGGTTACAGTGTGTACAGTGTGCCGGGTGCAGCATTCCCTGGGCAGGGCCCATCAGCCGCCATATGCCGCCATACTACAGGCGCCTCTGAGGCCTCATATAAATATCAGCAGCGGCGCGGGCTCCCGAGTGACGTCATACCCAGTAGTAGTGACGTTTAATTAGCTAGTACTATAAAGGATAAAATGAGCATTCTGAGAATGAGCCCCGTTCTGTTAGCGTGGACGCTGCCTCGCTACCTGCGTTTCTATGGTGACGGACGAGGAGGCCCACCCTCACCCAAGCCGCTCGGCTCTGGGAGCTTCTTGGCGGACGTGATATGGGCCGCAGGGCAGGATTATTGCGCGCTTCGGGAGCACGCGGCACTCTCTGCCCGGGGTCCGGGGACTTTCCCCTAGGCGGTGCGAGGAACTGACGTCCTCAGTGCGTGGCCTAGACGTCAGGTCTTCAGAATGCCTGACAACCAGGCACGCCCGCGTCCTTATATACCCCGGGAGCAGCGGGGAGCTTCAACTTAAAGCGACTCCTGAAACGCTACCGGGCGCGAAGTTGTGGTAATGAGTCACTTTCCTCCCCTGCTTGAGGCAGGCGCTACACCGTCACCCGGGAGACAGTGAGAAACGTTACCACGGTGGAAATGGGTGAGCGCAACCAGGAATATTACAAGAATACTACAAGAATTAGAATGAGAGCCACGCCCCCAGTCAGGCGACCTATCAAATACAACTCTATTAGAAGAGGAGGCGGCGCTACATGATCTGCTGGGTAGGAGGGCGTGGCTAGAAGCTATGCCGCTGTAGGACCAGTGAGGCGTCACGTGGTTATGGTGGCGGCGCGCTTCGTGCTCTCTTATGAGGACTAATACCTGTTGCTTCCCAAAGTGTTCTTGTGCACGTTTTCCTGTCAAAGCATCTTCCTATAAAATTCAGTGTGTGAAACCTCATCTGGCATCTTAGTTACCTCACAGCTCATGGAGATGGATGACTGTCCTTCAGGCATCTGTGTGTGGAGATCAGCTCAGCCTACGTTCACGTCACCTTAGGCTGTGTTCACACTCGTTTTAGCAGTTTTATTGTGATATTGCAGCATGTTTACTGAAATGATGCAGTACTGCAAGAAAACTGCTTTGTGTGAACACAGCTTAAGTGGCCACCGTTCAGTCACTAGGTCCAGTGACCACAGCAGGGGTACGCCATGGTATTTATTAACACACCATTACATTTCTATTTGTGGGACAGACAGTTGCACCTTTAAGTCCCCAAAAAAGCCCAGAAATTACCACATGTAGGCATTCGTAGACCACGTTTGGTTACATGTTTTGGTTACAGTGATCACATGGATAAGCTCCAGCGGATTCCGTGCACTCGTGGCCCTTCTGTAGGCTCCACTGTAATCAGGCAGATCCCACCATCCGCCCATAAAAGAATTGACATTTCAATTCTTCTTTTTTTTCCCCCAATTCACTCCATGGAGCCTATGGAACGGCCAAATCTTCAAGCAGGAGTGCGCATGGAATCGAAAGGAGCTTATCTGTGCGATTTCCTTAGTGTGTAAGGGCCCTTAAAGGGAACCTGTCACCCCCGGTGCCAGGGTGACAGGCTCCCGACCCCTCGCTAAAGCACCTTATACGTACCTGATCACGCCCTGACCACGCGCTCCTGAGATGAGTCCAACGCTCATAGAGAATGACGGAGCGTCTGACTCACCAGTCATTCTCTATGAGAGTTGGACTCAGGAGCGCGCCGGGCTTCGGGCACTGTAATCTCCATCACCGAACCATCTAAAGAAGTGGGACCCGGCGCGATCAGGTACGTATAAGCAGGGGCGGTCTTGGCATTTCTGGGGCCGCAAGTGAAGTTATGTCTGGGCCCCCCCCTCGACACGCGTTCCAAAACAATAGACCGCTGTGTGTTGCCCCAGTAGTATATACCCCTTGTGCGCTACCGCCAGTAATATATACTCCTTGTGTGCTGCCCCCCAATAGTATATACCCCTTTTGTCCTGCCCCCAGTAGTATATACCCCTTGTTTGCTTCCCCCAGTAGTATATAGACCCCTGTGTTCCCCCACTTATATATAGCCCCCCCGTGTGCTCCCCCAGAAGTATATAGACCTCCTGTGTGCTGCCCCAGTTGTTTATAGACCCCCTGTGTGCTGCCCCCAGTTGTATATACCCCCTGTGTGCTCCCCCACTAGTATATAGGCCCCCTGTGTGCTCCTTCAGGGGTATTTAGCCCCCCTTTGTGCTCCCCCACTTGGATATAGACCTTCTGTGTGCTCCCTCACTTGAATATAGAACCCTGTGTGCTCCTCCAGTAGTATATAAACCCCCTGTGTGGTTCCCCCAGTAGTACATAGACCCCCTGGGTGCCCCACCAGTATTATATAGACCCCTAGTGTGCTGCCCCAGTAGTATACAGACCCCTGTGTGCTCGCCCAGTTATATATAGACCACCTGTGTGCCTCACAAGTAGTATATAGACCCCTGTGTGCCCCACCAGTAGTATATAGACCCCTGTGTGCTCCCCCACTTGGATATAGACCTCCTGTGTGCTCTCCAAGTTGTATATAGACCCCATTCTGCTGCCCCAAGTAGTATGTAGACCCCCTGTGTGCTGCCCCCAGTAGTATATAGACCCCTCTGTGAAGCCCCAGTAGTCTATAGCCCCCCTGTGTGTTCCCCCTGTTATATAGCCCCCATGTGTGCTCCCCCTTTTATATAGACCCCCATGTGCGCTCCCCCAGTTAAACAGACCCCTGTGTGCTCCCCCCATTTATATAGACCCCCGATGTGCTCTCCCCCAGTTAAAGGAGAAGACCGGCCAAAATTAATTTTTGATATGTTGTTACTTATGAAAAGTTATACAAATTTCTAATGTACATTAATGATGGGAAATGCAAATATAGGGCTATTTCCCTTAATTTAGTAGATCAGGAAGTGTTAGAATTCTCTCAGATCCAGTGACGTCACGACCAAAGGTGTAATTCCCATGGAGTGTCCAGCAGAGGGCGCTCTATATATATATATATATATATATATATATAGAAGTCTATGGGACTTTATTGTGTCTATAGATGTCTATGTAAAGTAATGTAATGTAGTGTAGTGTACAATATGCTTTATTGAATGAATACATCTATGGAATACTTTGGGGAGCCAGGGTACTTGCTCCCCAAAGTATTGCATAAATGTATTCATTCAATATATTAGGATATCACAGTAAGCCCGCCGATCCGCCGCATTCCCGCCGATCCGGACTATATACACTGAACTACAGCTCCCCTCATCTGCTTATAGTATGAACAGGTGATGGGAGCTGTAGCTGGGTTATGGATATGACTTGCCTGCCGCCGCTGCTTATGCTGCCGGGCGCAGGGGGGAGCCGCTCAGTATACAGGAGCGCTCCCCCCTCCTCCTTCTTCCAAGATTCCTTCCCCCCTATACCACTGCTGACTCCCCGCCTGGTTGCCGCTCTCCGCTCTCATATACCGGCTCCCGATGCATCAGTGCGGAC
Organism: Dendropsophus ebraccatus; assembly: GCF_027789765.1. Classification (NCBI taxonomy): domain Eukaryota; kingdom Metazoa; phylum Chordata; class Amphibia; order Anura; family Hylidae; genus Dendropsophus; species Dendropsophus ebraccatus. The sequence goes on from NC_091460.1 coordinate 70,900,219, forward strand.
ACTAGGATGCATCGGGAGACAGTATATGCGAGCGGAGAGCGGCAACCAGGTGGGGAGTCAGCAGTGGTTTGGGGGGGAAGGTATCCCGGAAGGAGAAGGAGGGGGGAGCGCTCCTGTGTACTGAGCGATTCCCCACTGTGCCCGGTGGCATCAGCGGCGGCAAGCAAGTCATATCCATAACCCAGCTACAGCTCCCCAAAGTATTCCATAGATGTATTCATGCAATAAAGCATACTGTACACTACACTACACTACATTACATTACTTTACATAGACATCTATAGACACAATAAAGTCCCATAGACTTCTATATATAGAGCGCCCTCTGCTGGACACTCCACAGGAATTACACCTTTGGTCGTGACGTCACTGGATCTGAGAGAATTCTAATACTTCCTGATCTACTAAATTAAGGAAAATAGCCCTATATGTGCATTTCCCATAATTAATGTACATTAGAAATTTGTATAACTTTTCATAAATAATAACATATCAAAAATTAATTTTGGCCAGACTTCTCTTTTAAACAGACCCCTGTGTGCTCCCCCTCCCATATAGTATATAAGACAATAAAACAAACACTTATACTCACCTGGGTCCGGGCGTCTCCTCTTCTCTTCACTCACAATCTCTTCACGATCACAAGAGGCCGCACTCCCCTTGTCCTGGCGCCGATGCTCCAGTGATGTCACTGGAGCGCCGGCACCACAAGGACAAAGCTGCCACTTGTGACCGCAGGGAAAACCCTTCCTGCGGCCACAAGAGTGACTGACAGGAAGGGAGCCAATGTCTCCCGGCCTGTCAGTGCTGCTGCACTGACTCATAGTGCTCATAGTTACAGTTCAGATGGCAGCATCGAGCGGGGCAGCAGCCCTGTCCAGCGGTCTTGAGCACAAGAGCGGGGCGTGGGGGCCCCCCTGGATGTTGGGGGCCCCAAGCGATCGCTTGGGGTGCTTGGTGCCAAAGACCGCCACTGCGTATAAGGTGTTCTAGCGGGGGGTCGGGAGCCTGTCACCCCGGCACGGGGGGGGGGGGGGGGACAGGTTCTCTTTAAGGTGCGTGTACACTGAGGAATTGAAGAAGAAAATTTTCTGCTTGAAATTTCTTACCTATTCAGCTCTGGCAGAAAAGAAGCGAAATTCAAGCAGAATTTAAGCCCCATTGACTTCTATAGGATTCATCTAGCAGAATCTGCCCAAAGAATTGACATGTCACTTCTTTGGGCAGAAAACAGATCTGTGGCAGAAAATTCTTGGAAATTCTGCAGTGGGAACAACAGAGCGGAAATTCCATTAAACACAATGGGACATTAAATATCAATTCCTCGCCTATTTAGTGTGCACATACCCTTAGGACAGGTTCACACTCCGGAATCCGAGCAGAGAAGTTCCGGCGGATTCTGTGGCTCGTACCTGTTCGCGGCAGCGTGCCTATCCACCCGTGCCATAGACACCATTCTATGGCTGGGCTGATTCCGCGTTCGGCCGAAAGAATAGACATGTCAGATCTTTTGGTGGAATGCAGAATCCGCCTGGATATAGAATGGTGTCTATGGCACAAGCGGATAGGCGTGCTGCCGCAAACGGGTACGAGCCACGTAATCCGCCGGAACTTCTCTGCGCAGACTCTGTAGTGTAAACCCTCAGGGTATGTCCACACCACAGAATCCCGTCGGATGACCTGCGGCTGATTCCGCAGCTTGCCCCATGTGTATCTCCGCTGGTCCCATAGGCTTCATTCTATAGTTTGGCAGATCCGCCGTCCGTCCAAAGCCTTAGCAGGTTCATTTTTGCAACACATGGCGGAATCTGCCAAACCATAGAATGAAGCCTATGGGACCAGCGCAGATGAGTGTGGCCGCGAGCTGCGGAATCCGCGACGGGAGATCCGCCGGGATTCCGTAGTGTGGAGATACCCTTAAACTGAATGGACATAGGGGAGATACACCATGGTATACGTTAGCATAGCCTAAACGCTAGTTAGTTGGCAGTAGTGTTAAGCAGATCTGTCAAACTGTGCGGATTCTGCAATGATCATTGAACCCAAAGCCTTTGCACTTGATTACCGGTAGCTGCAGAAGTTGGTTGGTGCCTTAGGCTATGTTCCACACAGTATTTTTGCTCAGTATTTTGGTCAATATTTTGCAACCAAAACCAGGGGGGGGATTAAAAACACAGAAAGGCTATGTTCACACACTGATGAAATTTAGTGGATGCCGCCATTTAATGGCAAATAATGGCTAATATATTTTAAAACAACAGTTTTTGTTTTTTTTTTTAAATAAAGGCAATTGTATGCAGGCAATGATCAAATGACTGATGAAAATTTGTTTGTATGTCGTTGACTGTATCTTTTATGCTGACCATAAAAACATTGTTAATTGTCCACAAATCTTTCAGTGTATGTACACATAGTTCATTCATAATTACGAACATTTGTATACTGGAGTGTACAAACGATCGCAATTATCATCGTAAATAACGTTCCATGTATTATGCAGAATGATTTCAGGTCGTGCCCTGAAATCTTGTTTGCAATCTTTTATCAATTATTTATTAATCGGTGGAAATGTAAAATCGCTTCCTCTAATAGGACCCTTAGCAGACGTGCACATAGCATTAAACTAGCCCTAAACATGGGACTTTGGTCAGAACATGGCCAGTTACCGTCGGCCATCACACACAAAACGGCAAAAGTTAAAGGGGAACTATCAGCTGGTTAGACGAATCTATTCTCCTAATAGCCCGCTCCTGATCATCGGCTGTAGGAAGCATATGTCAGGGAGAAGTCCTTGATATAGATCTGGAAAATACTTCCAATCTGCTTAAAGCAAATGTACCATCAGGTAAAGTTAATATGGGGGCGTGGTTTGAGCATGGCTGTGTGAGGACGTGCTGGCTCTGAGCTCCGGGCACAGCTCCTCATTATCGGGACTTTAATCAGCACTATCCTTGCCTCGTTATGCCCACCGGGTCTCGGAGGACCCCCTCTACCTCTGAGGCATCACCCCAAGCATTTCTGGCCCGTTTTGCCCACTTAGATCGGCGAAATCCTCCTGCGGCCCAGCAGCGCACCAAGATGGCCGTCGCGCCTGTGACCAGGAGCACTGCTCTGAAGACGGCTCCTGCCTTCCCCGAGCTGAGCCAATCCTTACCGGAGATCCTGCGGACTCCCGGTGACATCGACCCGGCTTCCCTGACCACCTCTGATCGGGACTCCCACTCTTCTCTCACCCTGGCCATGCTCCTGACTGAGGTCCGGTCCTTGCTGCAGGCTCTTCCAACCCGAGATGATCTCACGCTGCAGCTGGCCCGTATGGAAAAGAGACACGCGGGGACATGGCGGAACTTAAATCTTCCATGACAGGGGTAGCCGCCGCTGTAACGGGGCTGGAGACCCGCCATGCTGCGCTGGATCAGAAGGTATTTACTCTGATCCCCCGCATGGACGCTCAGGAGGCTGTCCTACGAGACCTGATCTTCCATGTCGACGACCTCGAGAATCGGGGTCGTCGGAATAACGTGAAGATACGTGGTCTCCCGTAGGAGATCGGTCCTGATCGCTTGGTGGGGACAGGGAGATATATCTTTAATAAATATCTGGGGGACCCTGAGGACACTTATATTGAACTGAACCGCACGCACAGAGTGACGGGCCCGCGCCCACAGGAGAGGAACCGTCCTAGGGACGTCCTCTGTCGCGTTAATTTTTTCCAACAGAAGGAGGCGTTGTTCCAGCGCGCCTGGGAACTGGGTCCGCTGGACTTTGAGGGCGCTGAGAACACTCTCCTGCCCGACCTATATAGACGCACTCTGGCCATGCGTCGGCTGTTAAAGCCACTGCTGGACGTCATCCGGGACTCAGGCGCCTCCTACAGGTGGGGCTACCCCTTCCACCTTATCATCTGGAAGGGAAACACCTTTCTACATCCTGCGCACCCCTGCAGATTTACCGGGGGCACTTCAACTGCTGGACCATACTCATCTGCATCTGCCCGACTGGACCCTCCCGGTCCTCCCACTTCCCGTGTTGGGTTCGCCATCAGGTGGTCGCTCCCGTCGTGCGGAGGCACGAAGATCCCGCTCGACGCTACGAAGAGGCCCTCGCTGCCCCCGCTCCCGGGACCCGCACTCTCCTTCCAAGCAGCCTACAGACACCCGCTGAAAGCGGGATTATGCTGCTTTACCTACCTACTGCCCCCGTTGGACCTTGAGTCCCCGTCACTTGTGCGGATTTGCTTCGATTCCTCTGCTGAACAAATTGGCCTGACCTGCTGCTGATGCGGAGCTGCCACATTGTGCCTTTCCCCTGGGCTACTCCGCCGCCCAGAGGCCGCCTTCTACCTCTTCATTGCCACCCCATGGACCCCTTACACTCTACTCTCCATGTGTAGTCCCCACTAGCCTCTTCTCTTCTCTACCCGGAGCTCTCTGCCTGAGCTGCTTCTCCTGGTCGGTTTTTCCGCGTATCCCCGTGTACTTTTACACAGGTTCTTGGCTGGTGACCGGAGTGTCCCTGTCACACCTAGTGTCTGGGTCTTTGATACCCATCTTCGTTTTTTCTTGTCCTTCTTTTTCTTCTTTCCCTCTTGCCCCCCCTTATACAGCCTCTTCCTTGCTGCTCTAGTCCCCAGCCGTTCCCTCCTCGTCTCTCTCCCCTCCCCTAGACGGCTTCTCACTGAACATGTCCTCGGTTCTATATGTCTCTATTAACGCGCAGGGCTTGAACATCCCTGAAAAACGCTCCTCTTTATTGCGCCTCCTAGGGGCTAAACATGCACAGGTCCATACCCTGTGAAATCGTGATTTCCCTGATGTATTTCATAGTTGTTCGTCTGATTCTAAAACGAAAGGGGTGTCCATCCTGATTGCCCGCTCTGCACCGAGGGAATTTGTTGCTCAGATGTCGGACTATGTACTCTCATTTAGACCTTGTAACCTCCGCCTCTATTAATCCCATTTCCTTCTCTGACCATGCGATGATCTCCCTTTCCTTAGCGTTCGCCCCCCCCCCCCCAGCCACGGACTTGGCATTGGCGTCTAAATGACACCTTACTTAGGGACCCTGGGGTTCTTGCCGAAGTACGCTCAGACTTGATCAACTACTTCGCAACTAATGTCACGGCGGACTCCTCTCCTCTGGTAATCTGGGAAGCCCATAAATGTTTTATTCGTGGAACATTCATTAAACTAGCCACTCGCCTTAAGAAGGAGCGTTCTGCCAAGATACTCGCTCTCGTCTCCAAAATTGCGACTCTGGATAAACAGCATAAGAGGGTGCTGGCAGTGGCCACTAGAGCGGAGTTGGCAGCCCTTCAGGGTGCGCTGCGAGACCTTACCTTTGCAAATGCCAAGGCCGCCCTGGCACGCTGCCACCGTCACTATTTTGAATATGGTAATAAACCAGGCAAGACCCTAGCGCGGGCTTTGCGAGCACAAAGAGCCCGCTTCTTTGTTCCTCATATCTCCTCGTCCTCCGGTACTAAGCTTTCCCTGACCTCCCAAATCGCTGACCCCTTTCGCTTTTATTATGTAAATTTGTATGGGCTTGCCCCACCAAGAAGTCCCTCCAGCTCTGATTCCCTTCTCTCCACCATCTCGGCTTATCTGCGGGACTCGGGCCTCCCCTCCTTGCCGGAGGAGAGTACTGCCTCCCTGGAATCCCCCATCACTGACTCGGAATGGGAGTGGGCGATTAAATCCACCCCCTCGGGTAAAGCTCCTGGTCCCGACGGGTTTACCCTACCCTACTACAAAGTCTTCGGTCCCCTCCTAAAGGAACATTTCCTGTCTGCATACAACGCGGTCTCCACTGGCTCCTCACTCCCCCCAGATTCCCTTCGGGCCCACATCTCAGTGATCCCCAAGGAGGGTAAGGATCCCTCTCATTGTCAAAACTATCGTCCCATTTCCCTTCTAAATTTAGATCTAAAGTTCTTTTCCAAAATACTAGCGGTCCACCTGACACCTTTCCTCCAGTCCATTATACATCTGGACCAAGTGGGTTTCTTGCCCACGAGGGAAGCCCAGGACAATACCACTCGGGCCATCAATATCATTCAGCATGCCCGGTCTTCAGCCCTGCCGTCAATGCTCCTTTCCAACGACGCAGAGAAGGCCTTTGATTGAGTCGGCTTGCCCTTTCTCTTTGCTACACTCCGACATATTGGCTTCGGCCCGCATATGTTGGTGTGGGTTGGCTCTCTGTACTCTTGTCCTTCTGCCCAGGTCTCGGTCAACGGCCTTCTCTCCACTTCGTTCCCCATATCTAACGGCACACGGCAGGGCTGCCCCCTGTCCCCTCTTATCTTTGTTCTGACACTGGAACCTTTTCTCAGACATATCAGGAATAATGTAAATATCTCTGGGGTGAGTGTGGGGCGAGTGGAGCATAAAGTAGCGGCGTATGCAGACGATCTGCTTTTCTTTCTTTCTCAACCCTCCGTATCCCTTCTTAATCTTCATTCTGAACTCTCTAGGTACCAAACCCTCTCTAATTATAAGATAAACCTGCAAAAATCCGAGGCGCTCAATCTCTCTCTCCCCCTTCTCCTGTGGTGGCCACCCTGGCAGCCTCTTTCCCCTTTCGCTGGACATGCTCCTCCTTAACGTATCTGGGGATTCAGCTGACACCGTCTGTCGCCGACATCTGTAAGGCCAACTTTCCGCCAATGTTGAAGCGTATCGAATCGGACTTGCTGAGGTGGCACAGGAGCACTTTCTCCTGGTTTGGGCGCTGTGCTATCTTCAAAATGAATGTCTTGCCTCACCTTTTGTACCTTTTCCAGGCCCTCCCGGTGGCGGTGCCCTTGTCCTACTTTAGGCACCTTTCGACAATTCTCACTAAGTTTATCTGGGCTCATAAGCAGCCTCGCTTGGCGAAGGCAGTCCTGTACCGTCCGAAATCGAAAGGGGGACTTGGACTTCCTAACCTTTACCACTACTATGCCGCTGCCCATCTTTCATGAGTGATAGACTGGCATCGTCATGCTCCCACGAAAATATGGGTGGGCCTAGAATTGGCACTTTCCCCTATCTCGCTTCTGGCGGCACCGTGGTTGCCGGATGCATGCCGTCGATTTGCCCGACACCCTACCATATCCCCGACCCTGAGGATATGCCAAAAGCATCTCTCTTACGGCTTCCTGGCCCCGCACCCCTCCCCTTTATTTCCGATCCTGGGCAATCCCTCCTTTCCGCCCGGCATGGAAGACCCAGTGTTCCGTACATGGCTTTGTGCGGGCAATTTTCGTGCTTCCTCTTTCCTCTCGGGTACAGTTTGGCTACCTCTGTCCTCTCTCAATGACCTCACGGACCCTTCACCCCCGGGGTTCTGGCGGTCGTTACAACTCCATCATTTCCTCCTTTCCCTGCCAAATTCCTCCTGCTTTGCACGGTCACCCACTCAATTTGAGTTCCTTTGCCTGGGCTCAGGCCCCCTCCGCCATACCCTTTCCCTCCTCTATGCCATGTTGGGTTCGCCTCCTGAACAGCCTCCGCCTCCTTTTCTCACTGCGTGGGAAGAGGACCTTAACGTTACCTTCTCTGCAGCGCAGGTGGAACGTGTCCTTACATGTACGCATTCCTCATCTATTGCCTCCCGTCTTCAGGAGGCAGGGTACAAACTCCTCTCGCGGTGGAATTGTGTGCCTACCCGACTTCACCGGATTTTTCACGAGGTCTCCCCGCTTTGCTGGGTTCCCTCCTCCACACCTTCTGGTCTGGTCTGAAGACCTACCTTCGCTCTGTGCTCCGACATCTGGTCAACGCTGCTCGTGCTTGTATTCCTGCCCTGTGGCGCCAACTTAACCCTCCGGGCATCTCCCTGTGGCTCCGCAAAGTGGAGGATGTTAAGCACTTGGAGGACCTGACGGCGCAATTGCATGGACTTAACTCTCGTTTCTTCCGTACCTGGTACCACTGGGATCAGTTTACTGAATCAACTGAATTTCGGTCTCTTCTGGTTCAGTAAGGACCGGCCTCCCCCACCCCGCCCCCTTTTCCCCATACTCCCTTCTTGTACTCTCTTCCCTCCCTTTCTTCGTTTTCTCCTTTATTCCTTTCTTTCTTTCTTTGGTTGCTATTTGAGCGTGAGCTCACTCCCTAGTTGATTATCTCTTTGCATGCCTAGCCGCCTTACCGGGAGCTGCGGATTGCCACAGAATCTGTTATAGTCTGCTGTTAACATGCACCTGTTGATGTTTTTGTTGACACGATGACATGTCAATTGCACCCTGCGCGTGCGGTGAGTTACTGCTTGTCTTGTTATAAAATTGAAAAATGAATAAAGAAAAAAAAAAAGGTAACGTTAATGTGCACACTGAGGAATCCGGGCGGATCACTTGCCGTGGATTCCACAGCTCCTCCCCGCGCGCATCTCAGCCTGTGCCATAGACTCCATTCTATGCACAGGCAGACTCTGCCATCCTCCTGAAGAATGAACCCATTCATTCTTCGGGCAGACGGCGGAATCTGCCTGTGCATAGAAAGGAGTCTATGGCACAGGTGGAGATGCGCGTGGGGGCAAGCTGCGGAATCCGCGGCGGGTGGTCTGCTCGGATTCCGTAGTGTGCACATACCCTAAGTGTTGCACATGAATAAAGCGGTGTCGGCCTGGGCTGCAATCCTTTTTTTGATCTACGGTTCAGTTCCTGCCCATGGTGCTGGTGTATTACCAAGCACCGGCCCGGCCTGAAGCACTGAAGGCAAGTGGCCCGCCCCCAGTGGGTGGAAACCATCGCCCCTCTGTGACGCAACTCCATTAGAATAAATGTAACTCTTCTATTTACCTTTGTGACAAACTTAAAGAGGATGTACCACCAGGTACGTCCTCTTTAACCTGACACAGGGATAGAACGGCATTGTCACAGGGAAGCCGATGCCGCAGTCCGTTTTTCCAACCACGGCCCGGTTCCCCTGTATGGCGCAGTTCTTTCCACGGTTACCAGCCGGTGGTCAAGCACTGGAGGTAGGCCGGCCCGCCCCCAGTGAGAGGGAATTCCCTCCCCTCTATGACGTGGCTCCGTTAGAATCAAAGGAGCCGCGTCATAGTGGGGAGGGAATTCCCTCCCACTGGGGGCGGACCGGCCCGTAACAGTGGGTAGATCGGCGCCGTACAGGGGAACTAGGCTTCCCTGTGACAGCGCCGTTCTATGCCTGTGTCAGGTTAAAAAGGACGTACCTGGTGGTACATGCTCTTTAAATTGCTTAGGTTGGGTTCCCATCACTTTCATGGCTCACGGCTATGTCAGTAAAATTCAGTTCAATTCAGCTAGTTAATAAAAGTTTAAGACTGAAAAGCGTGGTCTTCAGCACTTTTCAGCTCAAGCCAAAAACTTTTATGCAGTCGGAAAAAAAGACTCAAACATGGTCACTAGCTGACTACATGGTCAGTGAATTAAAATGGGCCCTGCCTGAGCAGGGATATATCGGCAGCCGATTTTCAGATTCTGTCAATGTATCCATGCCTCAAACCCAGCCCTAGGGGTTTCTTTTCACGAAAAGGGGACATTGATGTCTAATAAATATGACTATTCCATAAAGTCTACTGACATAAGTACATGTAAACCTGGGACTCTCTTTCTGGGGTTTACTGAGCAGGACAGGGAATACAGAAGCATACAAAGGTGTGCTGACAGGACAGGAATAGATTCATTGTACACCCAGGGAGGTCATGAGCCGGCGGACAGAGCTGTAGCACACCCCTACTCACTGCTGTGGGGGGGGCTAAAAACCTTACTGTGTTTTCTATAAAAGAGAATGCTTGTCACAAGATGAATCATCCACGGTGTGTGCTCAATATCTAATAGCCATACATACGTAAAGTGTGACTACACTAGCAAATAACAGGAAATGTCATTTTTGCATTATTCTGCATTCATATAAACCCCTAGCAGTCACTGGACCATGAAAATAATTACTGACTGAGCTGGAATATCATGAATTGTCACCTTTTTCAGGCAGTTAAGCTGTCCATGTAAAAATGTGCATGTAGGCACTTTCTTTGAGCCTCAGTCAAGGCATGCATGCCAGTCCTTAAAGCCATATTCCACTCAAACATATGTTTTCATATGATTCTGGCCATGAGACTAACAGTTTATTCTATACTTATTAGCTTCCCCCAGTTCTGAGCTGCTGCTTTCTGCTGAAGACACAAAAAACTGTGCGAGAGCTTTTCTGTACTTCTCCACCTCCTGCGATGGCTTGACGTAAACAAGTCCCTGTCTGCAACTTTGTAGCTTCTTTGAAATGCTAGGAGGGTTAATCAGAGGTCAAGCTGCTAATGAACTCTTTGTGATGAATCCTCCAGGCATTACAAAGTTGCAGATAGGGACAACTTGTTTACATCAGCTGTCTCTGCAGAGGGAGGAGGGGGCTGAGAGCAGAGATGGACTAAACAGCTAAGAGTTTTTTGTGTCTTTAGCAGAAAGCAGCAGCTAAAAACTGGGGGAAGAAGAGACTGAATAGATAACAAGTGTGGAATGAATTGTTAGTCTCACTTGGGCATGTCTTAGCGCCCTTAGGGGAGTTCAGAGGGGTCATGCTGTGACCCCCTTCTGAACTGTGCGCCCCCCCAGCCAGGGACTACGGCTATAAGCGGGCTGATCGCCACACCCGGCTAATTAACCTGTCACCCCACTGCCCCACCTGTGGAAGGGGCGATCCATGCCTCTGTCCGGCAATCCGCCACAATGATGCTGATTCCAGATTGGCGATCGATTACTATGGGCTCCAGCAGACAGTAGTAATCAACACGGATATTATAAATCAATGCAGCAGATAGGCAGCATTATCTTCTCCAGCTCCTTCAGCCATAGCACACTAAAGAAAAACACACAATCCTCTCCCAGAGAGAAAACACCACATTGAGGACAGAGTTTACTGCTACACTACTTATGGCTTCTCCTCCTCTTCCTTCTCTATATTAGGGTATGTGCACACTACAGAATCCCGGCGTATCACCCGCAGCTCTCCCCCACTCACATCTCCGCTGGTGCCATAGGCTTCATTCTATGGTTTGGCAGATTCCACCGTCCGCCCGAAGAATGAACCCGCTCATTCTTCGGGCGGATGGCAAAATCTGCCAAACCATAGAATGGAACTAGGGCCAGTGCTTTATTACTGATATATAGACGAAACTAAATGTATGTAGGATAGTGGTTCTGGTTGCTATAAATAAGTGCCTTAGATTGATAGACTATAAACTATATTAATGAAGAACATTAATAAAATTCATATGAAAACTCAGTTATAAAATTGAGTTGGTACATTTTTTCAGACTCTGACCAAAACTAGCTCCGCCTCCACATCCCTGCTGATGCGGCCAGCAAATGGCTCTGTGGACAGGTCCTGCTGGGATGACTTGTCTCATACGTACTAACTAGAGATGAGCGAATTTACAGTATTAATGAAACAAATCGCATTGTTAGCTTGGCAGTTGGCTTATCAGCCAGCTGCCTTTGAACTCTGTGCTGCTCATGGTGCCTGGAAAAGCTGGATGCAGTCCTGGGAAACTGAGAAGTTTCTAAAGACGGGATCCAGCTTTTCTAAGCACCTGAAGCGGATCGGCACAGAGTTCAAAGGCCACCAGCTAACAAATCGTTTTACTTTGTTAATACTGTAAATTTGCTCATCTCTAGTAGCAAGAAGTACTGACAGATGGGGGACTGGAAAAGTACTGGAAAATAAGCCGTCGTGGATTGGCTTGGGAAGTTTTTTTCTTTTTTTTCCTGCTCCCCCATCAACATATTGAAATGTTTTTGAAACTGGAATACCCATTAAAGGAAAACTGTCACTAGGTTTATGCCACCTTAAATGAAGGCAGCATAAACTAGTGACGGAAATACTGAACACATCGGTGTATTACTTACATCATTCTGTTCAGCCATTCTCCCAATATGCAGAATAGGATTCTTGCCACATCCCTCCCCCCCACTGCTGATTGACAGTTGACTGCCTATACACAGCATGGATAGATAACTGACAATCAGCAGCTGGTGGGCGGAACTTTCTGCTTCTCATGAATAATGAGGACTACTGGGCTCATACTTATAATGGCGAGGACTACTTATTGTCCATGTTATTCAGGAGGATGTCCTAATGTAAGTGATCCATCATTCGGTTCAGCTTCTCTGTCACCAGTTTATGCTACCCTTAGGGTATGTGCACACTAAGGAATCCTGGCGGATCACCTGCCACAGATTCCACAGCTCATCCCCGCTCGCGGCTGCACGCATCTCCGCTGCTCCCATAGGCTTCATTCTGTGGTTTGCCAGATTCCGCTGTCCGCTTGAAGAATGAGCGGGTTCATTCTTTGGGCGGACGGCAGAATCTAGCAAACCACAGAATGAAGCCTATGGGAGCAGTGGTGATGCGCACGGCCGCCAGAGTCTGCGAGCTGTGGAATCCGCATTGGGTGTTCTGTAGTGTACACATTCCCTGAGATAGAACAGCATAAGCCTACTGAGTCTCTTTAATGATAGGGCTACATTACAATTTTGGCTGCAATATGAGTCATTCTGCCAAAGATTTTGCTATGTTTTGACCTTGCTAAGGTAAGTAAATGGGGCTCACGCTGCAACCCGCAAGTGGTTGTGAACAGTTTTAACAAATCTGAGGTGGATTTTTTGTGACTGTCAGACCGCAACCCCATTTACGTACATTAACCACAACTTAGCACAATCCAAACAGAGTGGCATGGTGATCTTTGGCCACAAGATAATGTACTTCAAGCCTTATACAGCTAACCAATATTTCAATCACTAGCAATAAAGATTAAATGTTACTCTATGAAGACAATCTACTTACATTAAAGAACAAAGCATAAATGCTGCTGTGAAAGTCACCTTTAATTAGGTCAAAGCTGTCATTATGATGAAGCAGACAGATACAAATGGTTAATAGAAAATAAAGGTATTCATAATTATAGCCCCGTTGATATGCTGAAGGTTTCTAACACTGAACATCTAAAAAGATCTAATAAATATGAAAACTGAAGTCAAATTCAATGCATGTGACTTAATATTGAGAAAATATTGACAAAATGCACCAAACCTTAAGGGATTGCCACAAGTCAAGCAATTTATCATAAAATAACATTAAAATCATATCAATGTTTTCATACGTGTAAAACCGCTCAAGTCAAAAACCTAGGTTGGGGGAAGAGAAACCAAACTAAAAAAAAACAAAAAAAACTCTGTAGCAAAACACTCGTTAAGATTGGTAACATTTCATCTATTAAAACTCAAGGAAAAGATCCAAAATATTTGAGAAATGTAATGTTTAATGTATAAAGAACGAGGCATCTATTTTAGGTCCAAACATAAAGATCTCTCATATTAGATCACGGGGATTTTTTACTGCCGGGGGTAAGGTTGGGCAACGAGATTCCTCATCCAGTAGTGCCAAGTCTTCAACGTCCTGGCCACAGTATTTTCTCCTGCATATTTTTACTACTACTTTCTTTTTCAGGAAAACTTTGATTGCCTCCCTGGAGGCGACAGCTTTGGCATTTTCCTTTGTTTTGCCACAGCCCATCCCTAGATAGACACCTTGGCACCTTAGTTCACACACTATGTTTTCCTGAGTGGTCTTATTTTGTGGCAGATCTGCCAAGTCCTTCAGAGGCACAAATGCAATGTCCAGTGTAGAGCTTAAAGACTCGACAGAAGAGCTCAGAACTTCTGAATGGTTTAGGTTGGGGCTGAAACCTCCTGAAGATACAAGCTTCCATGCTACTCTTTTGTATAGTCTGTTGAAAAACGACTGGCGACACTTGACATCCTCAGAGGTCAGTCTGCGAGTACTTTTTCCTGTATTAGCCTGTGATTGGACTTTGGTGGCTGGCCTTGAGTAACTATTACTTTTCCGTTCCTGGGCCACAGATTCATAATGGCCAGCATCTGTCCTTTGTGCTTCATAGTGAGGGTTGTCTCCAGAACCAGCATGTGAACTCTGCTGGTGGTCAGCCTCTGAATCATTCAAGCTTCCATCAGTAGATCTCTGCCTCTTAGGGGGCTCATCTACCCCTTCTGTATAAATAAATAAAAATATATATATATTACCTTTTGTTTGTACTACTCCACAACTTAGTGTTATACGTGAATGCCTTACAATGGAACACATACCTCTGTCCTGTCACCAAACAGATCCACAGAGCTATATTTAAAAGGGGTATTCCACTCAGGTAAAATACATGCTGAATCATGCCCCCCTCCTGGAGATTAACGAGATTGTCTGGATAAATGAATACTTGGCCAGGCTGGAGGGGACTTGTCAGTAATGCATACTTTCCATAACATACAATGACGTTGCACTTCTGCCGGAAATGTTCGTTCAACTTAAAAACTGTACTGAGCAGCTGTTTCCTATGGGAACGCAACGTCACTGGATGTTCTAAAAACAAAAAAACTGTGGGAAGCAGGCAGCCCAGAAGCAGGGGAATGGGACAAGTCCGTACACATTACAGACATGTCCCCTGCAGCCTGGCCAAGTATTCATTTTTCCCCGACAATCTCTTTAAAGGGGTAGTGCGGTGCTAAACATTTATTCACAAAATAACACACATTACAAAGTTATACAACTTTGTAATGTGTGTTATGTATGTGAGTGGCCCCCTTCCCCATGTTCCCCCCACCCACGCTAGACGCGGAAGTGTGGTGCATTATACTTACCATATTCGTGTTGACCCCCGGCCGCCATCTTGTGACAATGACGTCATCTTCGGGAGGCTGGCCAGACCGCTATCGCGGCTGAGAAGCTGATAACGTGGCAGAGGGGGCCGGCTGGAGCGGTCAGGCCGGCCTTATGAAGATGACGTCATTGTCACAAGATGGCGGCCGGGGGTCGACACGAATGCGGTAAGTATAATGCACCAACACTTCCGGGTCTAGCGTGGGGGAGTGGGGGGTGGGACACTGGGAAGGGGGCCATTCACATACATAACACACATTACAAAGTTGTATAACTTTGTAATGTGTGTTATTTTGTGAATAAATGTTTAGCACCACACTACCCCTTTAACAATTCATTCCATACATGTCATTACATTTTCTGTCTGCTTCCCCCAGTTCTGAGCTAATGCTTTATGAATTTACAGAAAACTGTGAGCTGTTCATGTAAGCTGTGTGTGATGGCTCATGTAAACAGCGTCCCTGGCTGGCTAATGCAGCACTATGTGAAGCCAGGAAGGTAATCCAAGGTCAAGTTACTTGTAAAAGTACTGTGATAAATCCTCCCTACACAACAGAGTGCAGAAACAGTGCAGTGACAGACAGATCTGTTTACATAAGCCGCCTCGGAAAGGAGGGGGGAGACTAAGAGAAAAGCTCAGACACTTTTCTGTGTATTCAGCAGAAAGTAACAGTATCAGAACTGGGGGAAGGAGACAGAAAAGGTAATAACATGTATGGAATGAATTGGAATCAGTTTCATAAAAAAAAAAAAGCTTTTGATATGCAAGACATCAAAGTTTTGATGGATGGGGTGTGGCTTCTAAGACTCTCACCAATCGCTAGTATGAGCTGGGAGAAGCACTCAGCTAAGCATCTGAAATGCACCTATAAAGTAGCTAAGCTAGTGCCTAGCACTTAGGATGTCATTTAGGCTGAGCACCACAAGGGTGTGAGCAGAATGAGTATAAGTGGCTGCGTTTACTCCTTTGTGACTAGTTACCAATAACTAGCATATATCGCCATGTGTCAAATTAATTTTCCTACACTCTGTGATAATGCATAGATGTGAGAATGCTGTCAGAGGACTATTTACTACACCTATACAGTACTGGAAGCATTTTTTTTTTCCAATTTACTGTTTATTAATTTTACCAAACAACCAACATATCCCATAAAATCACAAACAATAATACTATTAGATAAATACCGCTACCCACCCTCAAAAAGAACCCTCATTAAAGTAGGCCCATGGACCATAATACAGAACCTATTTCTCCCGTGGAGTCACCCCGCAGGGCACCGAATAACATTTTTCAGTTGCATGAGGCAACACCTGTCTACCTCTGGAAGCAGTTTGTGGGACACAGATAAGTTAATGAAATATCTTCATTACCTGGACCAACAGTCCATTTTTCCTACTTTATGTGAACACATGAGCTAGTCTGGACACAACTTGGACCACTAAAATGTGAGCTATTTAAACATAAGTGTACAATATTCTATTAGGGATATAAAAAAATTAAATCAGTAAAAATATAAGCTGATCATATTGACCCAATCAGATTCAAGGTTAGGTTACATTTACAAATTTACGAGCATTTGGGGATCACATGTCGTCTGCAAACACCCGCAATCCGCAAAAAGAAAAGAAAAAAAAAAAAGGCTCTATATTGCATCCATAATCTGTATTTTTTGCGGATCAGGTTAAATTGGAACGGCTTAAAATTATTTACCTATCCGTATTTTTTACAAATTTGTGGATTTTACGGACGTTTCTTCTGTAAAAATTATGGTCACTCCCTTTGACGTCTATGGGAAAATCTGTGCCACAAATTCAATCTGTACTAGAGCTCAACAATTTTTGATGATTATGTATTCGTAAAACTACAGACCCTAAATTTGTCCGTAATTGCAATTACGGAAAGTATAGAACGTGTGAATGTACCCTGACTGTTCAATTCCAGGTTATAAAACTGATACCTAAATGGAATACAGCTACAGTACCCTACACAAACATTTGTAAATATGTACAGTATGATGTGAACAGTGGAGAGGCTGGAAAGCTTGGTCAAGTGAATGAGGCCCCTTTAAGGTGTGCCTATCATTAAGAAAAACTAGACAAGTTAAAACAAAGTTTTGATCGTTTGAAGTCTGAAGGATTAGACCCTGACTAATCTCTAAAAATCGCCAAGATATGTATGCTTTACTTCCTAACATGCTGTGATGTCTGCCGCTGCACTGGACAAACTCCGTAGACATTGTACAGAATCCATCTCCTGCAGCACAGAGAGAAATGGGGGAGGGGGGGGGGAAAGAGACAAAGACAGCAACAAATAAGCTTAATGGGGAATGGGGAGAGACACACTCAGCTGAGTGCTTCTTCCTGCTCAAGCGATAGGTGGGATCTGAGCATCCAGACTCCAAGTGATCAAAACATTTGATGTCAGAAGTTTGTTAAAATGACAATAGACTTAAACATCTGGTCAAGTGCAACAAATTCAGGCCCCCCACTGCCCTCCCGTCTGACAGATCTTCAATATCAGCATCCTGGAACACCACTCTAATATGTTCAAATGTTTAATTATGTTCAATGCAAAACAAAATAATACTGCTTGTTTTGAAAGGGTACCATCACTTCGCTGGCGCAGCAGCATGCTCTGAAAGTGTTAAGTCTCTTCTGACATAAGCCAGTCACAGAGCACGTTTTCGCACCGATGAAGTGATAGTTACCCTTAAAGCAAATTTTCATAGTAAAGGCCCTTTCACATGATCCGATTATCACTAATGAGCATTCCTAGGTACACTCGTCAGTGATAATCGGTCAGTGTAACGGGGCCTTTAGCCATAGATAAGTAAATCTGGGTTTGGAGCAGCAGCCAGCATTTGGTGAATATGCTTTCAGTCTAGGTCTCTAGGTTGAATTTGTTTCTCAGAAATGGACAATAAAACAAATCACTTCATAAGTAAGGACACATTCCCACAGTTGTGGCCTCCATACTTTCACCAATAGCCACGTAATGTCGCCACTAATCCTGGCCCAGTCACACAGCCATTAGTAAAGGGACCGGTGGTTTCAGCTGCATTTATTGCTCTGCATGTGGGAACATGGCATAAGGATACTGACAATATCAGCGACATTTTCTGAGTGTTACTAATTCTCAATAAGGAGATTGAGCTGGTGTATGGAGTCTTACATCTAAACAGCAAAATACCAATAATTAAGTAAAACATCACTACAAAGGTCAGCTGCTACTCTTGTCATTTCACCTTCTTAGAGGAAATCATCTTTTAATAAACATTTATTACACATTGTCATGGACAAAATAAATGTTCATTAAAAAATAATTAGACATTGAAAACTTTGCAGTGGATTTTAGTGAATGTGTTAGAAGATAATCATAACTCTTTGTAGCACATTGCAGCCAATCACGGCACAGCTTTTATTTTCTAGTCTGCTGAGGGTTGGTTGCGATGGGCTGCAAAGACCTTTTCATTATCTCCACAGTGTATCTTATTTGCCAAGCAGTGAAGTAAGTAAAATAATAGTAAAGTCCTTATGGTTTTGTCTATGTTCTGCTAACCATTGCTACTTGCAATCCCTCTTTTCTTCACCTTGGAAACCAGTTCATCGCGAGTTGTACGGACTGGAGCATCAGTCACCTTTATATTTTCTGCCATTTTAAGGACTCTATCCATAACTGCTGAAGGATAACTAAAAAAATAAAAATACAGGAAAAAAGTGTACAAGAATAATTTAGAAATTCTGCCATAGTGACTTTATTAATATGTAAAACTCACACAGAAAACCGGATAATGAACAGATATTCAATGTTCTATGAAGAATGCCTCCAAATATCAGCACAACCAAGTTCAGTTCTACATGTGGACTTAAACCCAAAATCTGTCCCCCCCCAAACCACTTGTACCTTCAGACAGCTGCTTTTAAATCAAGATCTGTCCTGGGGTCCGTTCAGCAGGTGATGCAGTTATTGTCCTAAAAAACATCTTTTAAACTTGCAGCCCTATGTGAAACGGCCGTGGCCTAGAGTGTCTGTGCATTAGGCTGGCACACCCTCTCTGTCCCTCCTCCCTCTTCATCATTAGGAAAGCTCCAGGCAAATTGTCTGCTATTCATCACCTGTGTCAGCACGGCACATGGGCTAGATCGTGCCGTTTTCAGAGAGGTGAAAAATCCTGCCAGTGGCATTCCTAATGATGAAGAGGGTGGAAAGGAGGGATGGAGGGGTGGTGCAAGGTTAGGGCACAGATACTCTAGACCACGCCAGTTTGACACAGGGCTGCAAGTTTAAAAGTTGTTTTTTAGGACAATAACTGCATCACCTGCCGAACGGACCACAGGACAGATCTTAGATTAAAAGCAGGGGGGCGGGGGGGGGGGGGGGGTCAGATTTTGGGTACAGAGTCGCTTTAAAGCAAGAAATGTTAGTGAGGACTAATACTGTTGTGTAGTGTTGAGTGGAGTTGCTGGGGTTCAGCAACGTTCTCCAGACACTCAGCAATTGGCGTCTGAAGAGGTCTGGCAACTCTGCTTAATACTACAGGTGTGTTCTTTGAGTCAAGACTCTGTTCGTTCAACATTTAGCAGTGTACAACCAATTCTGTTTAACACACATCCTGAGAAAGGTCCACGTGCATGGGTGCAAGGTCCTTAGGGCCCTATTACACACACAGATTTATCTGACAGATGATTGAAGCCAAAGGCAGGAACAGACTATAAACGGAGAACAGGTCATAAAGGAAAGACTGAGATTTCTTCTCTATTCAAATACATTACTGGCTTTGGCTTGAAAAATCTGTCAGATAAATCTGTGTGTAATAGGGGCATTAGACCTCCATATTCCCAATGAAGATTGATAGTTGAGCCTCTGTTTATGATGTATACAGTGGGGTCTGCTGGATGATGTCACCACGTCATGGGTATGTTTGGGTATTTGGATGTATATGGTTGATGGAGACTGCTTAACCTAGTGTGAAAGGAGTCAAATATACAAGCAAATCCAACAGTTGAGGATTATTTTTTTAGTAATTAGTAGTATTTATTTTATGACCCACTCATGGCCATAACAGTTGCACTAGAAACTGTGTGTGTGAAGGCAGCCTAGAAGTGTCCACAATGTACTGGCAAGTTAGCAAGAACAAAAATAACAAAACAGTTCTTATAGGGTGACTAGACTATATTCATAGATTTTTGTTGGCAAACAGTGGTCAGTTAATAACTACAGCCCTGATCTGACTACAACTTTCAGCTGCCGGAAGTTTGGTATTCATAAATATGAACCCGCTGACCCCCATTTACTCACACAAATATTCATGGATACCCAAACTTCTGGTAGCAGAGAGGAATTTACCCCTGATCGGTCAGCAGGCTTTATGATGGGTACAATTTAGAGTGTACCAGTACAGTTGGGCTCTCACCTGTGTTTCGGAATAGCATGGAGAGATGCATCCACCACTGGGCGTTTTGGTTGCCATGGCAACTGTACAACACAGCTAGTTTTCTGCACGTGTCCCATTCATTGGTATCGGACCTGTGCAATGAACTATTTGTGCGTCATACAGTTTCCTGGCACTGCTACTGCCCAATGTGGACTGCGTCTCTCCATGCCGGGAGCACAACCTTACAAGTTGGCTTTGTTGGGGTCTGTCAGGTTACTATCACTTTATGGCACCATTTTGTCTGGTAGTTTTAAACCTGCATTGGAGATGTGAGCTCAGCCCAGGCGACGGACGTGGCTGTAAGGTTGGGGTCATGGGTGAAGCGGGTGGAGTCAGCCCTGAGGCTCCCATTGACTTCAGTGGCAACACGCCACTTGTTTTTAGTGCAGTTCCCTGCCTCCATTGAAGTCAATAGGAGTGGGGCTTCCTAAAGTGACCTTGCCTGGTATCTGATGAGGAAGTCCACAGGTTTTGTGTACATACCAATAGGCCTCCACCACAACCTGTATCTACCTTGTATACTTAGGTACTTCCTGTTGTGTGCGCCGGCAGTAGTGCCCCCAGCAAGTGTGAGCAGAGAGCGGTGCTGCAGTGACTAGGTGCCCCCCCTGCCGCCACACACATCACGTGACTGACGCTTCACTTCTATAGAAACGAAACTCCCGGGCTCACACCCTGCCCTCCCGCTGCTCCGGGCTCTGCTGGCAGCGCGGGAGCGGGCGCAGGAGCCGCACGTACCGGCAGCCGGTGAACACATGGTTAGCCCACACCATGGAGTAGGCGAGCAGCCGGTCCAGGCCCTTGTGGCAGGACTCCGGAGGCGGCGGCCGCTGCTCGTCCACGCAGAAGTCACTCGTGTTCCTCAGGATGAACTCTCTCCGGTGCTGCCACAGCTTGTCCGACTCGCACTCCCCTCGCAGGCTCTCCACCCAGGCGGCCGTCTCCGGGTTCTGCCGCAGGAACTCGGACACATCCTCCTCTCCCGCCATCCCCATTCAGGGACACTGGCAGCGAAGGCAGACCGGCTCCGGAGCCGTAATAACTCCGCCACCACTGAGGGCAAAACTCCACAACCTCCGACCACACCGTCACACCTGCGTCACCGCCCTTCATGGTGACGTCACGGCGCTTCCGCTACCGCCACGTGACCAAGCGCTGTAAGCGCGGCGCCATCTTAGGTGTGGGCAACGAGCAGCTGTGACTTTCAAACTAGCCAACTGTTCTGCCACCTGCGGCTTTCCAGCCAGTGCAGTACTACAACTCCCATCCTGCATTTACAACTGGTAGCTTAACAGCTGGGAAGCCGCAGGCCGGGGAAACACTGCTCTAGATTATAGGCTTTGTTGTCTAGCAACCAATCAACACTCAGCTTTTATCTCCGCAAAGCAATTTTACAAATGAAAGCTGATCTGTGATTGGTTGCTAGGAGCAGCATAGCCAGTGTTAGATTATCTCCCCTGCAGTTCTAGAGGATTATGGAGAAAACCTGGTGAGTAGGACGAGGCTGAAGTTAGTTTCTTATTGGGCAGTTTCTTATTCAGAGGATTATTCTTTTTCCTGTTTTAGCTATTATTCTTACAGAAAATGTATAATATTCATAACCTGTTGTAAGTAAGGAGCCCTGAGGAGATTGGTGATAAACATGGCCAAAAGGAGCCCATGGTTGACATAAAAATGGGCATCAAAGTGAAAACAAAAACCTATGATTTAACCCTTTGAGGACCAGGCCCAAAATGACCCAGTGGACCGCGCAAATTTTGATCTTAGTGTTTCCGTTTTTCCCTCCGCCCCTTCTAAGAGCTCCAGCACTTTCAGTTTTCTATCTACAAGCCATGTAAGTGATGGAATGTGTGATGGAATGTGTGATGGAATTCCAAATATATTATTTATGAAGATATAAATAGGTGAAATCGAAAAAAAAATGCAATATGGTAACGTCAGGGGGGTTCCTGTGTCTACGTAATGCACTATATGGTAAAAGCGACATGATACAATTATTCTATAGGTCAGTCCGAACACAACCATATGCAGGTTACACAGATTCTCTAATGTTATATATATTTTTTAAATGAAATCCTTTTTTTTGGCAATTAATTATAAATAAAATGGGACTATTGTGACGCTTATAACGGTTTTATTTTTTTCACCTACGGGGCTGTATGGGGTGTCATTTTTTCCGCCATGATCTCTAGTTTTTATTAATACCATATTTGTGAAGATCGGACGTTTTGATCACTTTTTATTAATTTTTTTTTATATATAATGTAACATAAAATCGGTAATCCGCACACTTTTTTCCCTCTTTTCGTGTACGCCGTTTACCGTTCGCAATAACGCTTGTTATATTTTAATAGATCGGACAATTACGCACGCTACGGTATATTATATGTTTATTTATTTTTATATGTTTTATTTATATAATGGGAAAGGGGGGTGATTTCAACTTTTATTGGGGGAGGGGTTTTGGGGTTGTGTGTTAGTGTTTTTAACTTTTTTTTTTTTTTACACATTTGAAGTCCCTTTGGGGGACTTTTACATCCAGTACTTTGATTTCTACACTGACCATTGCTATGCCATAGGCATAGCATTGATCAGTGTTATCGGCGATCTGCTCATTGAGCCTGCCTGTGCAGGCTCAGTGTAGCAGATCGCCGATCGGACCGCACGGAGGCAGGTGAGAGACCTCCGGTGGTCCGTTTTACCGATCGGGACCCCCGCAGTCACACTGCGGGGGTCCCGATCGGTAAGTGAGAGGGGACTCCCCCTGTCACCTACACTTAAACACGGCGGTCGCTGCGTTTAAGGAGTTAATGACACGCGGCAGCGCGATCGCTGCAGCGTGTCATTACCGGTGAGGTCCCGGCTGCTGATTGCAGCCGGCCCCCACCTGCTATGAAGCGCGCTCCGCTCCGGAGCACGCTTCATAGCGTGAGAAACACCCAGGGCGTACAGTTACGCCCTAGGTCGTCTGGGGACAGACTTCCATGGCGTAACTATACGCCCTGGGTGGTCTAAGGGTTAAAAATAAAATTGACTTTGGGCCACTGATCTCACGCTGCGTACACACGGAGAGGGATGCCCCGCATCACATCCAAGAGAGTCCAGCCTGGCCCAAAGTGGTTCTGGGTATAAAAACTGGCATCAAAGTGGGCACATAGGCATTTTTCATTATTTAAATAAGTAACAGGTGTTTTCAAAGGGTTAAGGGCCAGGCTGGACTCTCTTGGATGTGATGCAGGGCATCCCTCTCTGTGATGCCTGATGAAGAGGGGATTGCACCCTCGAAACGCGTTGCATCAAATAAAAGCCTGAATTTGACTTCACACCAGTGCCAGGAGTTCTCTTCATTCAGAGAAGGAACAGGGGAACGTGAACGGTGTTCCAAAAGGGGTGTTTGCGCCAGACAAATCCCACCAACCTCTTTCTTCTACCACTATTGTGATTGACACTGAGGATCCACTTTGGAGAATCGGAAGGTGGAAGGCAGCATCCCCCGTTGATCCAGAGCGCTTATTAGAGTCGTGCCTAATTGTGTACGACCCACTCAGGTGAGCGTGCATTTGCACACATATGCATGTTTCTCCAAAGTGTGTTTTGACCTGCACATGCAGCGCCGTTTGTGTTATTTTTCTTCTTTGCATATACACTGTGGGGGAGATTTATCAAAGGGTGTAAAATTTAGACTGGTGCAAACTACCCACTGCAACCAATCACAGCTCAACTTTAGGCAGTGCTGAAAGGAAAGCTGAGCTGTGATTGGTTGCTGTGGGCAGTTTGCACCAGTCTAAATTTTACACCCTTTGATAAATCTCCCCCTGTGTGTTTTCAGTGTGAGATCAGTGGCTCGAACTCATTAAACCCTTTGAAATAAGCTGTTACTTATTCAAATTAGGAAAAAATGCCCGTCTGCCCACTTTGATGCCAGTTTTTATACCCAAAACCACTTTGGGCCAGGCTGGACTCTTGGAGGTGATGCGGGGCATCCCTCTCTGTGTGTTTTCAGTGTGAGATCAGTGGCCCGAACTTATTTAACCCTTTGAAAACACCTGTTACTTATTCAAATCATGAGAAATGCCTGTCTGCCCACTTTGATGCCAGTTTTTATACCCAGAACCACTTTGGGCCAGACTCTCTTGGATGTGATGCGGGCAGGGCCGTATTTGCCACTAGGCACCCGTGGTCCGGTGCACCCGGGGTGAGCTCCTTCCGGCACACGCTGCTTCTATCTCAGGCCAGCAGCTCACCCCTGCAGCCCCGCTGCAGCAGGAAGAAGTCCGGGCACCGCGGGGCTGCAGGGGTGAGCTGCCGGCCTGAGATAGAAGCAGCGTGTGCCGGAAGGAGCTCACCCTGGGTGCCCCGGGGCTGCTTTGGGGGGACCTGCCTAGTCTGCCTCTGCCCCCGGCTGTTCCCTCTTCCCTCCCACAGCTTCTCCCCCTGCCTGTGCCCCCCATCTGCTCCCCCTGCCTGTGCCCCCCATCTGCTCCCCCTGCCTGTGCCCCCCATCTGCCCCATCTGCTCCCCCTGCCTGTGCCCCCCATCTGCTCCCCCTGCCTGTGCCCCCCATCTTCTCCCCGTGCCCCCATCTGCTGCCTGTGCCCCCCATCTTCTCCCCCTGCCACCATCTACTTCCCCTGCCTGTGCCCCCCATCTACTCACCCTTCCCCATCTGCTCCCCCTGCCTGTGCCCCCCATCTGCTCCCCCTGCCCCCATCTGCTCCCCCTGCCTGCGCCCCCCCATCTGCTTTCATCTGCTCCCCCTGCCCCCACCTGCTCCCCCTGCCTGTGCCTCCAGCTGCTCCCTCTTCTCCCCTTGCCCCCCCAGCTTCTCCCTCTGCCCCCCATCTTCTCCCCCTTCCACCCCAGCTTCTCCCCTGCCACCCCAGCTGCCCCATCCTCTCCCTGCCACCCCAGCGGCTCCCCCTGCCCCCCCAGATGCTCCCCCTGCCTCCCCAGATTCTCACCCTGCCCCCCCCCAGCTGCTCCCCCTTTCCGTCACCCCAGCTGCTCCCCCTCTGTCACCCCAGCTTTTCCCCCCTGTCTCCCCCAGCTGCCTCCCTTCCCCAGCTGCCTCCCTTCCCCAGTCCCCCCCCAGCTGCCTCACTTCCCCAGTCCCCCCCCAGCTGCCTCCCTTCCTCAGCCCCCCCAGCTGCCTCCCTTCCTCAGTCCCCCCCAGCTGCCTCCCTTCCTCAGTCCCCCCCAGCTGCCTCCCTTCCTCAGTCCCCCCCAGCTGCCTCCCTTCCTCAGTCCCCCCCAGCTGCCTCCCTTCCTCAGTCCCCCCCCAGCTGCCTCCCTTCCTCAGTCCCCCCCAGCTGCCTCCCTTCCTCAGTCCCCCCCAGCTGCCTCCCTTCCTCAGTCCCCCCCAGCTGCCTCCCTTCCTCAGTCCCCCCCCAGCTGCCTCCCTTCCTCAGTCCCCCCCAGCTGCCTCCCTTCCCCAGCTGCCTCCCTTCCCCAGTCCCCCCCCAGCTGCTTCCCTTCCTCAGTCCCCCCCAGCTGCCTCCCTTCCTTAGTCCCCGCCGAGCTGCCTCCCTTCCTCAGTCCCCCCCAGCTGCCTCCCTTCCTCAGCCCCACCCCAGCTGCCTCACTTCCCCAGTCACCCCCAGCTGCCTCCCTTCCCCAGTCACCCCCAGCTGCCTCCCTTCCTCAGCCCCCCCCAGCTGCCACCCTTCCTCAGTCCCCCCCAGCTGCCTCCCTTCCTCAGTTCCCCCCCAGCTGCCTCCCTTCCTCAGCCCCCCCCCAGCTGCCACCCTTCCTCAGTCCCCCCCCCAGCTGCCTCCCTTCCTCAGCCCCCCCCCCCCAGCTGCCTCCCTTCCCCAGTCACCCCCAGCTGCCTCCATTCCCCAGTAACCCCCAGCTGCCCGCCTGCAGACGAGTTGTGGTTGGAGAAGTCTTCATGATGGCTGCCAGATGGAGAAGAAAGCAAAAAGTTAGCGACAGCAATAGGAGAAGACGTCATCTGTGAGTCATTAGTAACTGCACTGTAATCACCTCTATAGTGTGGAGAGCCTGTGCACCATTGGGGTCTAAATGGGTCAGTGTATGGTTTGCGGTAGTGTACTGACACAGCCCCGCGGACACTACAGTACACTAGCGCAAACTTTTAAACTAGGACTCAACTACAAGAGCTACAGGCACTACAACTCCCAGCATATGCTGAGGGCTGCAGACTGTCAGTACATGCTGGGAGTTGTAGTGCCTGCAGCTGTTGTAGTTGGGCCCTAGGTGGCATATAAGAATACATAGATCTGTGGGGGCTCAGTGCAGGGAAGTGACCCCAGAACATCACTAATAGGGGATAGAACAAAGCATCTCCCCCTATCCCTATTAGTGCTGTTCTAGGGTCACTTCCCTGCACTGAGCCCCCACAGATCTATGTATTCTTATATGCCACCTAGGGCCCAACTACAACAGCTGCAGGCACTACAACTACCAGCATGTACTGACAGCAGCCCTCAGCATATGCTGGGAGTTGTAGTGCCTGTAGCTGTTGTAGTTGGGTCCTATACACTGGATGCTTTGTGGGAGATCAGAATACATAGATCTGTGGGGGCTCAGTGCAGGGACGTGACCCCAGAACATCACTAATATGGTAGGGGGAGATGTTTTTGTTCTATCCCCTATTAGTGATGTTCTGGGGTCACTTTCCTGCACTGAGCCCCCACAGATCTCTGTATTCTGATCTCCCACAAAGAATCCAGTGTATAATGCACCTAGGACCCAACTGCAACAGCTGCAGGAACTACAACTCCCAGCATGTACTGACAGTCTGCTGCCCTCAGGATATGCTGGGAGTTGTAGCACAGTGTAGACAGTGTATTGCTGGACCTTTAGGGCTGATGGTTGTCACCCACAGATTGCAGCCACCAGGAGTCTCTGCACACACTGATTTATTAAAGGGTGGTCCACTGAGAAACTACAACTCCCAGCATAGCCTGAGAGCTGTATAAATGTAGGGATTTGTCACAGATACAGATGAATTCAGGAAAGGAGCGGGTCAGCATGTCGTGTCTCACTGGTTGTATATTGGTGGGCCCCAGGTACCCCAGTCCCACACTGGACAGAACCAGTCCCCAAACTAAGACGTCCCCAGCCTCCTTCCTTCCTCCATCACGTCTGTTTGATGAGAATAGCGGGCATCAAGCAGAGCGGCACACTAGTGCCAGGGTATATTCCATGCATGTAACCGGGGGGGGGGGCCTCAGCAAGCAAGGTTCCTAGGGCAGCATGATCTCTAAATACAGGCCTGGATGCGGGGCATCCCTCTCTGTGTGTACGCAGTGTGAGATCAGTGGCCCGAAGTCAATTTTATTTTTATATTATAATTTTGTGTTTTTACTTTGATACCCACTTTTATGCCAACCGTGGCGTCCTTTTGGCCATTTTTATCACCAATCTCCTCAGGGCACCTCACTTACAGCAGGTTATGAATATTATACATTTTCTGTAAGAATAATAGCTAAAACAGGAAAAAGAATAATCCTCTGAATAAGAAACTGCCGAATAAGGCCGAATAAGAAACCAGCTTCAACCTCGTGTGAGTAGGGCTGTACCTTTTAGGGGCCATACTGCAGGCACCCATGATGTACTAAATCAGTGTCCGTGTGCAAGTATCTGTTGCCATGGTAACAAAACATTATACTATGCCAAAAGTGTGCAAACCCCTAAAGCCAGTGGGCTTGTGGTTGTTTGGATAGGGCACTTTATAAAAGAGGGTAAACACCCCCCTCAACACCACTACCAAAAAAACCAAACCATCGCCAATATTGAGCAGCTAGGGTCTCTGCCATGACATCACATGGCTGCGGTGTCCAGCCTCAGCAATTGATTATTTATGATATCACATCACCACAGTGGCACGTTTTACTTGAGAAGGCTATTATTATTCTCCCATTAGCTTCACAGCTGCAGACTTTTCTCACTGGTTTTTGGACAAAAAGCCTCTACAGCTAAACGGGGGGACATTTTAATGAATACCAATAGTAAATATTATTTTTCCCTGTAATCTCATGAGAAAATAATTTTTATTCATCTGCGAGAATGTAGCCCCTGCTGCCCAGGGTAATACATTACCGGTCCATGCTCTGGCCTGCTTTTCCAGCTCCCAGCACCCTGATGTCCCGCTCAGCCAATCAATGACTGCGGCGGGACAGCTCAATAATTGGCTGAGCGTGATGTCAGGGAGTCGGGAGCCAGAGAAGCAGTCTGGAGTGTAGACTGGTAATGTATTAGCCCGGGCAGCAGTGGGTTAAGGGGACAGGGGAGAATGGTACACAGTATCGCAGCAGATTTCGCTTTGGAATTCGCAGTGTGAAATCCGCTGTGATACTGTACGCGTGAAAGCACCCCACATGTGAATCCATTGCACCATTTTGCTATGTTCCCACAATTATTTGCAATTATTTGCCATTAAATGACGGTCATTCACTCAATTTCAACAGTGTGTAAACAGCCTTTGGGTACAAACACACACGGCGTATACGCTGCGTATTTACTGCTGCGATACGCAGCAGATACGCAACAGATTAGATCTAAATAACTGAACACAGCATCAAATCTGCTGCATATACGCTATGTGTGTTTGTACCCTTTCTGTGTTTTCAATCCAGTCCTGGTTTTGGTTGAAAAATACTGACCAAATACTGAGCTAGAATACTGTGTGGGAACATCACCTTTTAGGTAATAACTTAAAAACCAAATATGTAAATTAGCAGCAATTGTGCACTGGGAGTGTTCCCCAGCCCCTCAGTGCCTCACCTGCAAGCCTGTTCATCTCTGCCAATTTATGCATATGGCATCTCTTCTTAAAGGGACTGTACCATCAGGCCTGGGCTAAAGCACTGGAGGAGGGCTGACCCAACCCCAGTGGGAGGAAACCTCCGCCCCTCTATGACACCGCTCCTTTAGAATCAATGGAGCTTTATCATAGAGGGGCGAGGGTTTCCTCCAGTGCTTCATCCCAGGCCTGATGGTACATTCACATTAATCCTAAATCTTGCTCATGCGCAGTAACACTAACCCATATGGATCCACTTATAAAGAACATCACTGGATTTATCATCACTTCACCTTAACAGGTGCATAACAGATTTGTATGTACAAACATGCTGTTAGTTTCCCTACTGACAGCAGAGATATGCATTTATGTGTGCTTCCAGTTTACAGATGCCTGTCACATATCGCTTACATGCCTACAGTGCTGCTCTGAAGTCCAGTGTTGTTGTTTCAGGC
Source organism: Dendropsophus ebraccatus (assembly GCF_027789765.1). Taxonomy (NCBI): domain Eukaryota; kingdom Metazoa; phylum Chordata; class Amphibia; order Anura; family Hylidae; genus Dendropsophus; species Dendropsophus ebraccatus. Next base: position 70,929,572 of record NC_091460.1, read on the forward strand.
TGATAGTGTCACAAAGGCAGGTCTGAAACAACTGCGCCTACCCTCCGGCCACCACTGTGTCTTCAGGCTGCCCCTGTCTCCTCAGCGCAGGTTGGAATTCCTCACAGCCAAAGATGAGCCTACTGTCAATCATTCTGCAGGAGACAGGGGCGGCCTGAAGACACAGTGGTGGCCAGAGAGCAAGGCAGGCGCAGACAGTTGTCACAGACCCGCTTCTGTCATACCGTCAGACTGAAACAGCGATTTTACTGAAGACGCTAGATTACAGAGCACCGCTGAAGGTATGTATGCGATGCTGGTGTGATGGATGGATATATGCATATCCATGCTGTCTGTTTCCCTTTAAGTGTCATGTTGTGCAACTGTCGTATTAGTAAGCTTTCTCAATGATCCTACATGATTTCTAATAAACCTGGAGCCAGTTATTTCAGTCAACAGTGCCACCTATTGGTCATCTCTGGCAGTTCTACGTAGTTTTCTGTTTCCAATCCCCATCAGTAGTATTGAGCGGACTTTAAGAAACTTCTCCAATCATGAACACCCCTCATTTGATTCTTGGCACCTGGAGAAGCTGGATGCTGCCCTAGGGCCTCCAGGAAAGCAAGGATACAGCCTATGGCTATCTGTGTTTTCTAGGACTCCATAAGATGACATTAATTTCTCTAGGTTCTGTGAATAAACCCTCTTTTAAAGATTTTATTTTTTTGAAGAATGATTAAATGTTTGTTAGAGTTTTTATTTTATTTTAATAAATTTTAAAATCATAGAACACCCATAGTTTGTATGGGGACTAACTCCCTCTCCTGGTTAGCCTCAATGCACTGGATCAGGGCTTACTCCTATCCAGACTTTGTTCTTTATTTAGTTGCTGGGGTATTATAAGCCAAAGTCTGCAAATAGTGGCGTTGAGCAAAGTGGAAATTTAGGGGGAGGGTATGAGCATCAAGACTCCTGGTAAAAAAAGAGTATTTTATTTATTCCCATTAAAAACTCTTGGCTGAGCCACACTGTAATATGTCAATACGTTTCTACCAGGGAACACAAAATAGACATGTTTAGGACCAGCCTTGCACTCCATGTTGTCTACCTTTCAAGTGAACTACCTCTATACACATTACACAGTGATGTTTGTTACATACCGTATATTCCTAGACACAGCCTATATACTCATGGTGGTGTTATGATTGTAAAATGCACATTTCAGTAATTATTACTTGTTAGTACAAAATAAAATAATCTGAAGAAATAAAAATATCTGCTGGCATCTACTGAGAAACTGTCAGGAATGGCGCAGTCCACACCAGGCCGTGAGCCAAGCGTGTGACCCGGAGGATTCAAACCGACCAACCACTCAGAAATCAGTTTGATCATTGCACACAAGGCAGCTGGAGAAACTACAACCATAGAAAGGTATGTGCAGCCATCTATACTATGGGCCATTACTTTGGTCTCCTGCTCTTGTGTGACCCATGGACCATTCAAGTCATCAGTTATACACAGATAATCATGGATACTGAATATGGGAGTAATACATTTCTATGAGACCATGCGTTAACATAACCCAAGAAGATGTTGAAACCTGTGGAGGAATTGACAATATACTCCTAATGTGCTTTCGGCCAGCCGCAGCTCAGACTCTGACTCCTGCTCCTTCATAAATGGCCAGTCAGATATCAGGGGAGTTATTTATTTTACTGGCTCAGCAGCTTCTCCCTAATGTCCTACATGATCCTGGGGCGACTTCTGAGTGAATAAGGAAAGCAGATTGTCCTGTGTGTGCAGTGGATGCAGCCAGTCTCCAGCCCCCATGTCCTGAACAAATCACAACTAGACTAGATGGAGCAGGTGGCCTTTCTGACAGTCTTCTATGTTTCTAACTAATATTTACCATACACAAAGATACACTGCTAACATTGGCAGATCCATGTGATAGAGAGGAGTCAGCCATAGGGATATAGAAGGGTCACACATAGTGATATAGAGGGCTCAGTCATAGTAATCTTAAAGGAGAAGTCCGGCCAAAATTTATTTTTTATATGTTATTACTTATGGAAAGTTATACAATTTTCTAATGTACATTAATTATGGGAAATGCTCATATACTGCTATTTCCCTTAATTTAGTGTATCAGGAAGTGTTAGAATTCTCTCAGAACCAGTGACGTCACAACGAATGGTGTAATTCCTATGGAGTGTCCAGCAGGGGGGCGCTCTATATATAGAAGTCAATGAGTACCATTGACTTCTATATATAGTGCGCCCCTGCTGGACACTCCATTGGAATTACAATGAATATGTGTATGTAATGTAATGTACTGTACTTTGCGATTGAATACATTTATGGAATACTTTGGGGAGCAAGTATCCTTGCTCCCCAAAGTATCCCATAAATGTATTCAATAAATACATTTGCAGGGCACCGAGCAGGGAGGGAGAGAAGTGCCATCTACCTCCCCCCTCCCTCCTTGCTCGGTGCTGGGGACATATACAAAGTACTACTCCCCCATGATCTGCAGATAATGGGGGAGTAGTACCTGTGCTATCTTATCGCCGCCGCTCATAGAGGTGCCGCTCCGCCGCTCATAGAGGTGCCGCTCTGCAGCCGCCGCTCACAGAAGTGCCCTCTCCTCCTCCGCTCCCCCCCCTCCTCCCGGCTTGAAACACTATGGTCCCGCTGACTCCCCGCCGCCACTCACACTATCCGGCCGGCTGCCGCTCTCTGTACCTGCAGGCCCATCCTGTTGTCCCCGGCCGGGGGGGGGGGGGGGGGGGGCTGACGCGACCAGCCTGCAGGTACAGAGAGCGGCGACGGAGCGGCACCTCTATGAGCGGCGGCGATAAGATAGCACAGGTACTACTCCCCCATAATCTGCAGATCATGGGGGAGTAGTACTTTGTATATGTTCCCAGCACCGAGCAAGGAGGGGGGTGGTAGATGGCACCTCTCTCCCTCCCTGCTCGGTGCCCTGCAAATGTATTTATTGAATACATTTATGGGATACTTTGGGAAGCAAGGATACTTGCTCCCCAAAGTATTCCATAAATGTATTCAATCGCAAACTACAGTACATTACATTACATACACACATCCATTGTAATTCCAATGGAGTGTCCAGCAGGGGCGCACTATATATAGAAGTCAATGGTACTCTGCTGGACACTCCATAGGAATTACACCATTCGTCGTGACGTCACTGGTTCTGAGAGAATTCTAACACTTCCTGATACACTAAATTAAGGGAAATAGCAGTATATGAGCATTTCCCATAATTAATGTACATTAGAAAATTGTATAACTTTCCATAAGTAATAACATATAAAAAAAATACATTTTGGCCGGACTTCTCTTTTAAGGTCATATATATAGATATAGAGGGGTCAGCTATAGTGATGTAGAGGGGTCACACATAGTGATACAGAGGGGTCAGCCGTAGACCCAGATGTATCAGCTCTCTGTCAGTGTCCGAGCTCCTGAATTATCACCGACAGCTTTTCCCCGACCACCCTTATCTAACAGAGCCAGTGTCCTATTAGAATGTTGCTCATAAAACATATTGATGAGCAAAACTTATAAAATTCCTATCAAAACTCAATTTTAAATTTTTTTTAAGATTTTTTTTTTTAAAGCTGGAGTCATAGTCGGTCCATTTTTTCCAACTCCGACTCCAGCCAAAACTAGCTCCAACTCCGACTCCACAGCCCTGCTTTCGGCAAACATTTATTCATGTGAAGAGTTTTTTCTGCTTTTTTGGTGGTTTATTTTTTTAGTAGTTTTTCTGGCGTTTTCTCATTTAAGGGTACAAACACACACACACCGTATACGCAGCAGATCTGCAGCAGATTTGATGCTGTGTTCAGTTATATAGATCTAATCTGCTGCGTATCGCAGCAGTAAATACGCAGTGTATACGGTGTGTGTGTTTGTACCCTTAGAGTATATTACTGTAGGCGTTTTTCTTGCTGGCATTTTATGCCCTGTGTTTTTTTCAGTATATGTAATGTCATTTTGTAATCACATGATTCCAGGTTTTCTTTTGAAGAAATGGGGAAGGCCCTGTTGCAAATGCACCGAAAAACACCAAACTGCCCTGAAAATCTGGCATATAGCAAAAAGCATCCTATGGATATTGCATTTTCAGTGGCATTTTTTTCCCAAAATTTTTATTCCACTGCAGATATGTAACACAGCCCCTTCAACCCCCCGCAGCCCCGAGCATACCCGCTTAGCGCCGCGGCTGTGTGTGAGGCTCCCAGCTCCCTTCGGTCCCCATCATCCAATCAGTGCAGCCTTGCACACAGCCGCGGCGCCAAGCAGGTAATGTATGCTGCAGGGGTTGAAGGGGCCGGGTCACATACTGGCAGCAGAATGAAAATTCCGCTGCGGGTATGTGACCCATTCAACTTCACACTACCAGGATCCGCAGCAGATTTTGCTGCAAATTCGCAGCGTGAAATCCGCTGCGATACGGTACATGTGAAGCTACCCCTCCAGTAGTTCATGATTTATGTAGATGTAGCTAACTATATTAGGGAGCTTTTTAGTATACAGTAATACCTCAATACCACAATCGGTTCTGGAAGGCTGTTCCAGAACCGAGCAGTTTGAGAACTGAGCTGTGTGTTCCCATAGAGAACAATGTAAATGTATTTAAGTGGTTTTTACACTCTGTGGGTCAGATGGACAGCACCCGGCCCACAGAGTGTAAAGAGGTAAGTGTTGATGGAATAAATCACCACTTACCTCCTCTGGACTAGCAGTAAGTAGCAGTGCATCGTGCACCACTACTTACTGTAAATGAGCAGGGATTCCTGTCATAATGAAAGCAGCCCTAGAGCTCCTGCACAGTGACGTCCTCCCTTTACAGGTGGCCAGCATATCTCCTGAAGAGGGAGGGCGTCACTGTGCAGGACCCCCGGGGCTGCTCTCATACTCCTACTGCACAAGACTGATGGACTACCGGTACTATAAAGGGGGACGCACTTTGGGGATGCTGTTTGGGCATTGGGGTTAACCGGAGCTCTGAGCACAGTGACGTCCTCCCTCCCCATGTTTCCTATGCAGCTGAGCACACCAGACGCCCGGAAAGGAAGGGCATCACTGTGGAGGCGCTCCGGGTCACCAGAAATGTCCATCAGGGAGCCCCTCTTTGGCTGCAGAGTGGGGATTCCCAAACACCTATAGTTCAGCTGACAGTTGTCTCCCCTGATTTTGTTTGGATACCGAACAATGTTTGAGTACCAAGCAGAACTTCAGGGGGAAATGTGGTTAGAATAGCCAAGTGCTCAAACACTGAGGGGGAGATTTATCAAAGGGTGTAAAATTTAGACTGGTGCAAACTACCCACAGCAACCAATCACAGCTAAGCTTCCAACTCTGGTGAAAGGAAAGAGGAGCTGTGATTGGTTGCTGAAGGCAGTTTGCACCAGTCTAAGTTTTACACCCTTTGATAAATCTTCCCTTGAGTGTTCGGGAACAGAGGTATTACTGTATTTTGTTATTCATTACTTCACCATTGGTAAGATCTTGCTTGCTGTGAGTGAATTGTATCATGTATTACCAGTCTTGACTGATTGATTTTAAACTCTTAGAAGCTCCATCAAAAGCTGTCTACATTATTTAGATTAGGACATTGATCTTGGCATTTAAACTCATTTTCAGTGTCGGAATGGGGTACCTTGGGCCCACCAGGAAATTTAATACTAGGGGCCCACCCTACATATACCAGATATAACCAGCGTCAAACCTTTCACATTACTATAGCAACTTTGCACAGAGCTGTGTATTTGACCAGCGATGCTAGCTCATTGCTAGTAACTGGTCAGTCACTTTATGCAAACAGCATAGCGTACCACTTAATTCTCTTGAAAGTAGAAGTGTCATGAAACGAACAGATCTCAGGCAGGCAGGGAATGCGGGAACATAATAATAACCGTATACTTACCTGTCCCTGTGCCCTTGCTTAAATATATCTGACAGAAGCCGGCCTCCTGCAGCATCTCCAGCTGCAACTTTACATACTTGGCTGATAGATTGCACGCTTAGCCAATCGGTGACTATGACATGACACCTCTGCAGTCACTGACTGGCTGAGTAGGATATCTATTAGTCGCTCCGTGACATTGCAGCTGGAGGAGCCAGGGCTGAGATGTACAACGAACCCGGGCGAAAATTACTTCTAGCAGCTGTGAGAGAGACCCGAGAGCTTCCCTATGGGGCACAAGGACTGGTAAGTATACTTTCTCTATTATCTTTACGCACTCCCCTGCCTGCCGGTCATTTGTTAGTTTCACAAGACATCTCCTTTAGGGAATATGTCAGTCCCCAGCAGGTTTAGGTATGGGAGGGGGAGCTACAAATTACTGAACATAATGTGTAGATACATACAATATATACACATAAACAGTATAGATATAAAAAAATGCACATTACCTATGTGCATACACAGTACACACACCCATGAACATCTAATCCTTAGGGATTTAATCAAATTCCTGATTTTATAATTTCCCTGCAACATATACAGTATATGATGTATATTTATGGTGGTGTCCATGTTGCTATGATATGCTATTATTGGTGTGACCCTGTTGCTTGAAACAATTTTTTTAACAAACCTTGCAGATGTAAGTATAAACCTTGCAATGCATCTGTTTTCTTCATGATTTGAATGCCCCTTTAATCCCGGGATAAGCACATACATGCAGGAGTTCAACTAGCCATTTCTCCATCCTACTTGTGTTCATTGTGAAAGTGATAGATCTGTGTAGCAGGCAGGTGATAGATCTGTGCAGCAGGCAGAGGTTCAGCTTTATGACTCTGCAATATGTAATGGACCCCCAACTCCCACGCATAATAAGTTAAACCAAAGATTGCGAAATAAAGACACAACATGTTGTAATCTCTTCACCCTCACAGATCCAGGTCCACTTCTCAAGAAGGTGGAGACTTGATGAAAGGGTAGTCGAAAGAAGACTACCCCTTTTCCCCTGATAGAACCTTTAAATTTCATCAAGGGTAGGGGGGCAGTAAAGTAGTCAAGCTCAAGGTCCACTGGCACATCCAAGATGGCACTGATCAGGGCGCGGTGCATTGCTTTATGGAAACTTGTTTATGACATAAGCGCTTGTCATCACAGTGCATGGTTGCCATGGTTACTGCAGGTAAACACATCTGAAGCATTAACCCATTAATTACTGGCGATGAGCTTTACTGCAGAGGTCACTAAACACACTTGTGACCAAGCAAACAGCTTATGGTTAGGCCACACTCAGAACACTAAATATTATGGTTTGTTGTGGCCCATAGCAACCAATCACAGCTCAGCTTTCGTTTCTCAGATTACTCTGGTAAAATAAAAGCTGAACTGTGATTGGTTGCCATGTGCAACTTAGACAGTCTAACTTGCCCATAGCAACCAATCAAAGCTCAGCTTTAATTCTATAAGAACTTGCTAAGGTATGAAAGGTGAGGTGTGATTGGTTGCTATAGGCAAATCAGACCATGTTTTGTCTCTGCCAGGTTGATAAAGCTGCTCCATTGCTGTAAAGTTTATGATGATGATGATCAGGGCCGGACTGGGACTAAAAATCAGCCCTGGCATTTCAGAGCACACAGGCCCACTCGCCGCGCGGTGATAAGTTATGAGAGGATGTTGTGAGTGCAGCATGGCTACATGCTGTATCATCACGGCCATGACTGGAATTACAGATAATAACTCAGTAAATGGGGTCAGAAGCTTCTGTCTCTGTACGGTGTAGCTGACCTGCAGTTACAGGTCCTCACCACTACACGGTGTACAGAGACAGACTGCTTCCGGCCCCGGTCACCATGCTGAGTTTAACACCACCACCGCATACATACCATCACATATACTGACAAATGTCACCGCAAACGGACTAATACCACCGCATACTAATACCACCGCATACTGACTTATAACACTGCATACTGACTAATACCACCACATGATGACTAATGTCGCCAATGCTACTGAATAAAATCCACTTTAAAAAGACCAATATCAACTCATACAGTTATATACAGGTAGACCCAGCTCTACACAGGTTCTGTAAACCATATACATTACAGTACAGTTACATCAGGTGACTCACAGGGAACATCTCTGATCAGAGTTTTTCCCTTTTCATTTTCTTCTCCATCTGCCCTGGGCCATTAGAACTTCTCCGTGCCACAAATCCACAGAATCTGCCAAACATTAGGCTCCACACTCTGGCACCATCCTCATCTCTCTACAAACTGCACATCTGTATTGGCCGCTTTACACTCTCATTTACTGGGTAGGCTGACTCTATGTGACCCCCTTATAGTATAAGCCTCCCTCTATGTAGTCTCCCTATAGAAGGCCCCCCTCTGTGTATCCCCCCTTTGTGTATCCCCTATAGAATATAGATGGCCCCCCTCTCCCTCTCCCCTTATAGATGGCCCCCCTCTCCCTCTCCCCTTATAGATGGCCCCCCTCTCGACCTCCCCTTATAGATGGCCACCTCTCCATCTCCACTTATAGATGGCCCCCCTGTCCCCCTACCCTTATAGATGGCCCCTCTCCCCCTACCCTTATAGATGGCCCTCCTCTCCCCTACCCTTATAGATGGCCCTCTCCCCCTACCCTTATAGATGGCCCCCCTCTCTCCCCCTTTTATAGATGGCCCCCCTCTCTCCCCCTTTTATAGATGGTCCCCCCCCCCCCCCCTTTTATAGATGGCCCCCCTCTCTCCCCCCTTTTATAGATGGCCCTCTCCCCTACCCTTATAGATGCCCCCCTTTCCCCTACCCTTATAGATGGCCCCCCTCTCCCTCTCCCCTTATAGATTGCCCCCCTCTCCCCCTACCCTTATAGATGGCCCCCCTCTCCCCCTACCCTTATAGATGGCCCCCCTCTCCCCTACCCTTATAGATGGCCCCCTCTCCCCTACCCTTATAGATGGCCCCCCTCTCCCCTTATAGATGGCCCCTTTCTCCCTCTCCCCTTATAGATGGCCCCCCTCTCCCCCAACCCTTATAGATACCCCCCTCTCTCCCCCCTTTTATAGATGGCCCCCTCTCTCCCCCCTTTTATACATGGTCCCCCTCTCTCCCCCTTTTATAGATGGTCCCCCTCTCTCCCCCCAAAAAGCAGATAAAAAGAAATTTTAAAAAAACAACTCACCTAACAACTCGCTCCCCCGTCGATCCTCTCTCCTCCTGGTCTGTCCCCCGTATGATGCGCGGCTGCCAGGGGTGTCACGTCCTATCCACGGCAGCACGCGCATCATAAAGCTCCCTGGGACTTCCGGCACGTACCGGAAGTTATAGGCACACAGGGAGCTCTATGATGCGCTCGCTGCCGAGGATAGGACGTGACACCCCCGGCAGCCGCGCATCATACGGGGGACAGACGGAGCACTGTGGGCCAGTCCTGTCTTCCTCCTGGCCCGGTGACTCCTTTTCCCTATGGTAGGGCATTTGCCAGAAGTGCCCTATGGCCAGTTCGGCCCTGATGATGATGATGACAGAAAACTCATGACATCGAGCTTCCCCATAATGCATAATGCTTTGCAGCCAGCCCTTCCTCCATACCTCCATACCTTGGAGGGACACTTGTGGTTCACAGACATTTCTATACACTACAATTCCCAGCATTTCCGGTCACTCAGTTTAGAATCCACTGGTGTATATATATATATATATATATATATATATATATATATATATAATGTATATATATATATATATATATATATATATACTGCAGATTTGTTGACATGAAGAAGACTGCTGACAATCTTATGTAATTGTAAATAAAGCTGCTGAAATGAACAGACAATTCACCAATCAAAATGCATGTTAAAACACAACAGATATACATATTGTGTGAACACAGCCTTCTCCCAGAAAGGTAGCTCTATAGGGTAGCTCTTCCTTAATTACATCTAATAGCCACTGGCCTCCTGCAGCTCCTCCAGCTGCAACGTCACGTATTGGCTTCCATATCTGAAGTTATGGGGCAATTGTTATCTTCCTCAAAAGAGTTTTTGTTTGCCTTCCATTGTATCAGCACAGCAGGGTTCTAGGTTGTACTTGATGCACTTGTCTTTTTTCAAACCTTACCATCTATGTTACCCATAGCATCCTACTGTACAAAATGTATGTCTGTGTCTGTATTAGCAGGCCTAGGTAGTACTTTGCAGATAAAGAAGCTTAAAGGACTTGTGACACAAATAAATTTCCTAAAATGTATAGTTTGAGAGATATAGAAACCCCCCTCCCCCCATGCTACTTTGTTTGATAACCTGTTGCCCTCAGTTAAGGCCTGCCAGTCTTTCACTAGAAGGGGTCACTCATGCTCAGTTAAACTGCAGTCACATGATCTGTCCCATTAGTACTGGCAGTTGGTTTTCACTTCACATGCAAGTAAGGGGAATTGTGGGAAAGTATCTGCACTGTTGCATGGCAACAGCAGGGTCATAGTTTAGAGAGGAAACCAGGATCAGATGCATATGGAAGCAATGATGTAAGCTACTAAAAATGGCATATTTGTTTTCCTTTACATTTATGTATGTAGGCAGCTGTTGGTCAGTAATCAGGCCTAAGGGGGCATGATAAGCCGGTCCTCCTCACCATGCTGTATTTGAGACTATCTCACGCACATGGACTGATGTGCTATAGCCATAGAAAAAAAAGGGAGGATTACAGTGCACATGTCAGACCTGGAGATTTCTGATTTGCATATGCATCAGACCTAGTGACTGAAGGCTATGATATAGCTCACTCCCAGCTTGTCATCCAGCTCAGGTGGGATTTCTAGCAAACGGTTGTGACTAGTTACGCCCTAGTCAGAATATATATTTTATGCAGAATACCAGAACTGTGACATTTAAAAAATTGGTTATTAAATAAGCTTCCCAGCAAATAGTCAATAATTGATATCAGAGCCCACAGCTGTATTTGCCACTAAGCCCAAAATATGTTGGTTTCCATAGTTGGTGGAGCCCTCTGGCACAGTGTAATGGCTGCTGATAGTTATAGGGGATCTCCTGTAGCACTAGGGACACCGAGGAGGAGGGTATGTGTCTTACCTTTCTCCTTAGCACCAGTCCTGCGCTGTTAGTCGGGGTAAACTTCACTCCAGAACACCCTTAGGAGCCCTGCCACGTCATTTGGCCTGCCTCTTCCATTGATTATCATTAGGAGGGTCAGCCAAATGATGCAGCAGTGCTCCTAAGGGTGCTCCGGAGCAGAATTTACCCTGACTAACCGTGTGGGATCGGCGCCAAGGAGTAAGGTAAGACACATACCTTCTTCCTCAGCGTCCCCAGCACTATAGGGGACTACCAACAGGTTTGATTTGGCTAACCTGCTGATAGTTCCCCTTTAACTTTTACACAGCTATGGCTCTATAGACTCGAATAGAAATGAAAATCAGCTGTGAGAATGGAGTGTCATAGACTTTAATAGAAAAAAGTATTGCAGCGTATTTCACTGCAAGAAATCTGCTATGATACAGTATGTGTGAATATGGCCTGGTAGTAGAATCATTATAAATAGAGTGAATGAGCGAATCTACAGTAGGAATGACGTGAATCACTTTGTTCCTATCAGGATTCTGCTTATCAGGCTGTGGGCTGCTCCGCTCCTAGGAGAAGTTCCCCAGGACTGGATCCATCTTTTCCCAGCACCAGGGGAGGAGCAGCAGGGAGCGAAGAAGACTTCAAAGGCCACAGCCTGATGAGCAGAGTGCAGATTTGCTTTGTTCCTACTGTAGATTCACTTATCTCTAATTATAATAAATGTCCACAAGAGGGCACCAAAGTACAGTGCTGCTGCTTCAGCTGAGATTAGTTAAATTAGTGTACCTGTTTCTTTTCAATAATTTGCTGTTACATAACATTGGATTGTAAACCTGCCCCAAATAGCATGACAACACAGCATTCATTTGATCTCAACAATAAGAAAGTCTAAAGATATAAAACGTGTGGTACGTGACTTTTGAGAGTGCAGTATCTCCTGTTTTGTTTTGTTTTTTAATTTAACCGCAGATGTTTATGTTAACAGAAAGGAAAAATTAACCCCCCCCCCCCCCAAAAAAAGGCTTAATAGGCCCTAATGAATAATAAAAAAAAAAGAAAAGAGTGCTGCCATAAATCATAGCAGCAGTGGTTTAATTTCTTTCTCCTTGCCTTCTGTACCACTATCTGTATGTCACGTGTATTTGCGGATCCACAAAAAAAAGTGCCTTACATCATGGAGGGGCCTGGCCAGGATGAGCGAACCTCGAGCATGCTCGAGCCGATCCAAACCCGAACTTTCGGCATTTGATTAGCGGTGGCTGCTGAACTTGGATAAAGCCCTAAGGCTATGTGGAAAACATGGATATAGTCATTGGCTGTATCCATGTTTTCCAGACAACCTTAGACTTTATCCAAGTTCAGCAGCCCCAGCTAATCAAATGCCGATCGTTCAGGTTCGGATCGACTCGAACCCGAACCCGGTTCGCTCATCTCTATTCACCATATTAGACATAACGATAGTCATTAGTTATGATTGTTACTACGATTGTTTACTCCATCTGATCCCAGCAAAAGAAAGAACAATTTGGAATTACACTGAACGATTAGTGAACAAATGCAGAATTACAGCAAACGAATGCGGAATTACAGCGAATGATTAGTGAACGATTAACAATGATTTTAGGGTCAGATCTAAATGAACGATCAACAACACACAAACGATTTTTTTGATCGTTGCTTGCAATTACACAGAACGATTATTGTTTAAATTCGAATGATATAACCATTTTCCACATGATAATCTTCCTGTGTAATAGGGCCCTTACTGCTTAAATCACAGGTGGCAAACTGGCCCTCCAGCTGTTGCAAAACTACAATTCCTATCATATCTGGAAGCTTAAAGTTTTAGCTTTGGCTGTCCAGGTATGATGTGAATTGTAGTTTTGCAACAGTTGGAGGGCCACAGTTTGACACCTCTGGCCTAGATGTTATGTCTTTATTCAGGGCTGCTTTAACCAGAGGGCACATGGTGCACGTGCATCGGGCCCACTGGTTAAAGGGGCCCCCCCGAGCAGGCCGGCCGTTGCTATGTGCGATCAATGCGGTCGCACAGGGCTTCGGCCACCAGCCTGTCAGGGGGGAGCGCCATGGATGGGTAATCTACTTACCCCTCTATGGCGCCCCCTGCAGGGCCCCCCCGGCGTTCGCCGCTGCCCCCGCCCGCTGCTGCTGCGGCGCTTCAGCGCTGCAGCAGCAGCGACACTGACAGAGAGAGAGCTATTGGCTCCCTCCCTGTCAGTCCCTCTTGTGGCCGCACTTCCTGCGGTCACAAGAGGCCGCACTCTCCTTCTAGTGCCCGACGTCACTGGAGCGTCGGCGCGAGGGTAAGGGGAGTGCAGCCTCTTGTGACCACAGGAAGTGCGGCCACAAGAGGGAAGAGAAGAGGAACGCGTGGACCTAGGTGAGTAACAGTGTTTGTTTTTTTCAATGTTATATGGGAGGGGGAGCTATATACTATGGGGGGGGGGGCACAGGGGGCTATATACTATGGGGGGGCACAGGGGGCTATATACTATGGGGGGCACAGGGGGCTATATACTATGGGGGAGGACAGGGGGCTATATACTATGGGGGAGCACAGGGGGCTATATACTACTGGGGAGCACAGGGGAGCTATATACTATGGGGAGCACAGGGGGCTATATACTATGGGGGAGCACAGGGGGCTATATACTACTGGGGAGCACAGGGGGCTATATACTACTGGGGAGCACAGGGGAGCTATATACTATGGGGGAGCACAGGGGAGCTATATACTACTGGGGAGCACAGGGGGCTATATACTACTGGGGAGCACAGGGAGCTATATACAATGGGGGAGCACAGGGGGCTATATACTATGGGGGAGCACAGGGGAGCTATATACTATGGGGGAGCACAGGGGAGCTATATACTATGGGGGAGCACAGGGGGCTATATACTATTGGGGAGCACAGGGGGCTATATACTATGGGGGAGCACAGAGGAGCTATATACTATGGGGGAGCACAGGGAGCTATATACTATGGGGGAGCACAGGGGAGTTATATACGATGGGGGAGCACAGGGGGCTATATACTATGGGGGAGCACAGGGGAGCTATATACTATGGGGGAGCACAGGGGACTATATACTATGGGGAGCACAGGGGTCTATATACTATGGGAAGCACAGGGGAGCTATATACTATGGGGGAGCACAGGGGAGCTATATACTATGGGGGAGCACAGGGGACTATATACTACTGGGGAGCACAGTGGTCTATATACTATGGGGAGCACAGGGAAGCTATATACTATGGGGGAGCACAGGGGAGCTATATACTACTGGGGAGCACAAGGGAGCTATATACTACTGGGGAGCACAGTGGAGCTATATACTACTGGGGAGCACAGGGGGCTATATACTATGGGGGAGCACAGGGGGCTATATACTATTGGGGAGCACAGGGGGCTATATACTATTGGGGAGCACAGGGGAGCTATATACTATTGGGGAGCACAGGGAGCTATATACTATTGAGGAGCACAGGGGTCTATATACTATGGGGGAGAGCACAGGGGGGCTATATATTATGGAGAGCACAGGGGGGCTATATACTATTGGGGAGAGCACAGGGGGGCTATATACTATTGGGGGGGAGCACAGGGGGGCTATATACTATTGGGGGAGAGCACAGGGGGGCTATATACTATTGTGGGAGAGCATAGGGGTCTATATACTATTGGAGAGCACAGGGGGCTATATACTATTGGGGGAGAGCACAGGGGGGCTATATACTATTGTGGGAGAGCACAGGGGTCTATATACTATGGGGGAGAGCACAGGGGGGCTATATATTATGGAGAGCACAGGGGGGCTATATACTATTGGGGAGAGCACAGGGGGCTATATACTATGGGGGAGCACAGGGGGCTATATACTATTGGGGAGCACAGGGGGCTATATACTATTGGGGAGCACAGGGGAGCTATATACTATTGGGGAGCACAGGGAGATATATACTATTGAGGAGCACAGGGGTCTATATACTATGGGGGAGAGCACAGGGGGGCTATATATTATGGAGAGCACAGGGGGGCTATATACTATTGGGGAGAGCACAGGGGGGCTATATACTATTGGGGGGGAGCACAGGGGGGCTATATACTATTGGGGGAGAGCACAGGGGGCTATATACTATTGGAGAGCACAGGGGGCTATATACTATTGGGGGAGAGCACAGGGGGGCTATATACTATTGTGGGAGAGCACAGGGGTCTATATACTATGGGGGAGAGCACAGGGGGGCTATATATTATGGAGAGCACATGGGGGCTATATACTATTGGGGAGAGCACAGGGGGCTATATACTATTGGGGGGGAGCACAGGGGGGCTATATACTATTGGGGGAGAGCACAGGGGGGCTATATACTATTGTGGGAGAGCATAGGGGTCTATATACTATTGGAGAGCACAGGGGGGCTATATACTATTGTGGGAGAGCACAGGGGGGCTATATACTATTGTGGGAGAGCACAGGGGGGCTATATACTATTGTGGGAGAGCACAGGGGGCTATATACTACTGGGTAGAGTGCACAGGGGGGGGCTATATACTAATGGGGGAGCGCACAGGAGGGCTGTATATAACTGGAGGAGCACATGAGGGGCTATATACTACAGGGACACCTTAAAACTATGGCGGCACAGAGGGGTGTAACTATGTAGAGGTACAGAGGGGTGTAACTACTGTATAGGGGTACAAGGGACCTAACTACAGTATGTGTTGGAGCCTAAAATATTTGTCTGGCAGATTCTGGAGAGAAGATTCACAGCCAGGAGAAGACTTCAAGGTGGCCCAGGCTGGATGGAGAGAAAAAGAAAAGATGACAGACTCTGATCGGAGAAGACGCCCCGGGTGAGTCACTGGATGTAACTGCACTGTTATAGGGTTGTAGTGTTAGGGGTCATGATGTGGCGGTATTATGTAATGGTATCATTGGTGATATCTTTCTGTTTTTTTCAGTGCAGTTTTTATGTAATATGTAATCACTGTATGGTGGAAATAGTGTTATAAGGTAACTACTGTATGTATTGGGGCTCTTGATACAGTGTGGGGGTAAATTTAGTACATTATACCATGTGCCGAAAGGGAAGAGGGGGCCCACTCTTGAGGGCTGTGCACTGGGCCCACCAATGTATTAAAACGGCTCTGTCTTTATTGACCACAGCTTCTAGGGGGTTAAATGGCTAAGATTGAATTTATCTCCAGTCCTGAATGATGATGATGTTTGTCAGCAGTAGCTAATGGGGTATTCCCTATCACCTAAACTTTTCTTAGTTCATAGCAAATGCAAAGGGCGTAGGGGACACTGTGGTGCCTCGGCTGAATCTCTGCTGATGGGACAACCACTTCAACAGCCACCACCTAGATGTATGGAGTGGGTTTAGGGTCCATTTACACAGAAAGATTATCTGACAGATTATCTGCCAAAGATTTAAAGCCAAAGCCAGGAACGAATTTGAAAAGCGGAGAATTCTCAGGCTTTCCCTTATGACCTGATCTCTGTTTATACTCTGTTTCTGGCTTTGGCTTCAAATCTTTGGCAGATAATCTGTCAGATAATCTTTCTGTGTAAATGGACCCTTAGCGTCTGAGATTATAACTAGAGATGAGCGAACCTGGAGCATGCTCGAGTCGATCCTAACCCAAACTTTCGGCATTTGATTAGCTGTGGCTGCTGAACTTGGATAAAGCCCTAAGGCTATGTAAAAAACATGGATATAGTTATTGGCTGTATCCATGTTTTCCAGACAACCTTAGAGCTTTATCCAAGTTCAGCAGCCCCAGCTAATCAAATACCGAACGTTCGGGTTCGGATCGACTCGAACCCGAACCCGGTTCGCTCATCTCTAATTATAACACATATATGAAATGCCGGGAAGGGCTTAATATGATTTTTTTGTAAATAATCAGTGCAGCTTATAATAAAATAAAAACACTGCAAATCTAATAAACAGTGCACAGGGCCTGGCAGGCAGTGTGTTGAAAGGGGATCCTTTCTTTCGTACTAAGCTGATAGCACTGCTGGATTGATATTAGTGAAAGCACTCAGATCATACCTATGATGCCTGTGCTTGTTTTTTTATTTTTCTTAAAAAAAAAAAAAAAAAAAAAAGCCTTTATGTGGCTCTGAATGGTATCTGAGAGATGGAGTCTATTATTCCCTGGGCCCTAGAAATGCTATACCTCACTATTCTGTATGCACAGTGTGACTGGTTGTGCTTCTCTGACACCTCTCACAGCCCAAATAAAGGTGTTTTTTTTATTAAAACAAAAATGCAGACTACAAACATATGTTCTGAATGCTTATATATCTATCCAGTGGTGCCATCACCTCAGTAGGAAGTCAGGGGCTCACATATGCGTAGAGTAGAAAGGAAAGAAACGGCAGCAAATACGTAATTTACATTGGCTATCAAAGGAGGAAAGTTGTTTGAAATGACAGTGTACCTTTAAGTAAGTCTTTAAAGGGGTTATCCAGCGAAAATCCTTTTCTTTTAAATCAACTGGTTTCAGAAATTTAAATGGATTTGTAATTTACTTCTATTACTTCTATTTATTTTTAAATAGACGTAAATAACAAATCTATATAACTTTCTGAAACCAGTTGATTTGAAAGAGAAACATTTTCACTGGAGTACCCCTTTAAATGTTAGCATAGGGGCCCATCTAAATAAGGTAGACATAAATAGAAGAGGATGGGTACAAATAGATTTAGATGTGTGAGTCATGTACCTGGTTACATATGAGCAAAAGTGCATGCTTAGGGCTTGGTTGTATCAGGCTGGATATTAGTAAAATGATCTGACGGATGCTAAACAGATAAGACGTCATTGTACAGATCACATAGCAGAGATATGTCTCATGTGCCACTGTTGTGAAATAAAGGCTAAATACAGTGTAAAATAAGATAGGTAAACAGTTTTATCTGCATCTAGTTTACCACTGACATCTACTGTACTGTTTACTGAAAGTGTCAAAACCAGTTGTTGGCATACGGTCATAGGCTTTTCAAACACATGTGATAAAGAACGTATGATAAGGAAATAACCTTTGATAGCAAGTGCATCATTTAGGCGGATATGGGGAAATTTATTGTCCTATAATATTGCACTGTATGATATTATTGTGCTGGATGATATCGGCAGTTCTGTGTTGGCAGAGACCTCAGAAGAGAAGAATTTAGGGGTAGTGATTTCCGACAGCACTAAAATGAGTCACCAGTGCAACCAAGGGGTAGGGAAAGCAACCTGTATGCTGGGCTGTATAGCTAGAGGTATAACCAGTAGGAAGAGGGAGATTGTGATCCCGCTGTATAGAGCTCTAGTGAGACCACGTCTGGAATACTGTCCACAGTACATAGTATTATGTCACAAAAGTGATGAATGAAGGTGGTGCTGTGGATATTGCCTATCTGGACTTCAGCAAAGCCTTTGATACAGTTCCCCATAAAGAGCTGATAGAGAAGTTAGTAAAAATTGGACTTAATCCCTGGATAGTTCAGTGGGTTTATGGTTGGCTGAAGGATAGATGTCAGAGGGCTGTTATTAATATGTGTGTGTGTGTATATATATATATATATATATATATATATATATATATATTACGAGCAGAGACTGATTGCAAGTGGTGTGCCACAAGGGTCCCTTTTGGGTCCTATTCTTTTTAATATCTTTATAAGTGACATTGTCAGGAATGTGTAGTACCTGGTGTGAACTGGGCCTGGTGTTTGTGTTTGTGTGCTACACCCGACTGCTTCTCAGCTTCCGGCAATGCAGGAGTAAAGCTGAGAAGCTGCTGCACTTGATAATGCACCTGTGTTGTCTGTGTGATTGACGGGTTCCTCTGCCTGTCTGCTACCTGGAAGATCAGAGCGCTGGTCCAATGGGGATCCGGACCAGGCTCTTGGTCAGCATAAAACCAAGCTGAGGCAGAGTTCCAGTGCTGGCTATTAGGTTAACTTCCTGGTCCCAGCTTCCCCTGTCTACTCCTGCGATCACTGCTTCTATTCCCTCTGTTTTGTTCGACTTGTTACCTGACCTCCTGCCTGACTATCTGACTATCCGTTTGCTTGCTGATTTTGTACTGTGCTGCCTGTTTGGATTTACCCAGCCTGTTTGACTATTCTTTTGTGTTTGTTTGTACGTCTTGTTCCGTGTGCACATATTTAGCGCAGGGAGCGTCAATGTGGTTGTCCACAGCCGCCTAGGGCCGACTGAGGCAAGTAGGCAGGGACAGTGGATGGGTTCAGACCTAGGGCCCACTGTCTTGTCGTGTCTGTACCTCCCTGTCCTGACAGACATAGGAGAAGGTTTGGTGGGTAAAGTTTGTCTGTTTGCTTATGACACAAAAGTGTGCAATAGGGTTGATATTCCTGGAGGTGTCAGTAATATGGAAAATTATTTAGCTTTGCTAGATAAGTGGTCCAAACAGTGGAAACTGAAGTTTAATGTTTCAAAATGTAAAATAATGCACTTGGGGAGGAGGAATCCTCTATCCAAGTATCATATTGGCAGTTCTGTGTTGGCAAAGACTTTAGAAGAGAAGGATTTAGGGGGTAGTGATTTCTGACAGCCTTAAAATGAGTCACCAGTGCAACCAGGCATTGGGGGAAGCAAATCGTATGCTGGGCTGTATAGCTAGAGGTATAACAAGTAGGAAGAGGGAGATTGTGATCCCCCTGTATAGAACTCTAGTGAGGCCAGACCTGCAAAAAGGTATTGATAAAATACAGTAGAGCAGTCCAAAAAAGGGCTACAAAAATGGTGGAAGGTGTCAGGCGTAAAACATATCAGGAAAGACTTAAGGATTTTAATCTGTATAGTGTGGAGGAAAGAAGGGAAAGGGGGACATGATTGAAACCTGTAAATATGTTAAAGGACTAAATAAGGTTTAGGAGGAAAGTGTTTTTAGAAAGAACAAGTGGACAAAGTGAGAGGTTAGTTGGGGGAAAGATCAGAAGCAACATGAAAAAATATTACTTTACTAAAAGAGTAGTAGATGCTTGGAACAAACTTCCAGCAGATGTGGTAGGTAAATCTACAATAACTTGAATATATATGAATTTAACCCCTTAAGGTCAAAGCCAATTTTTCGTTTTTGCACTTTTGCTTTTTCCACTTTATGTTTAAAAGTCCACAGCGCTTGCATTTTTTCACCTAGAGACGTATATGTAGTAACGTATAACTTTTATATTATCTGATGGCTTGTAAAAAAATCAAACCATTGAATAGATATATGAACCAGATATATGTTCCTTAAAATCACTCTATTCCCAGGCTTACAGCGCTTTTATCCTTTGGGCTATGGGGCTGTGTAAGGTGTCATTTTTTGCGCCATGATCTTTACTTTCTATCGGTACCTTGATTGCGCATATACGACTTTTTGATCACTTTTTATTAAATTTTTTCTGTATTTAATGCGACCAAAAATGCGCAATTTTGCACTTTGGAATTTTTGGCGCTTATGCCGTTTACCGTGCGAGATCAGTAATGTGATTAATTAATAGTTCGGGCGATTACGCGCGCAGTGATACTAAATATGTTTATTTATTTGTTTATTTATTTATATTTATAAAATGGGAAAAGGGGGGTGATTTGGACTTTTAATAGGGGAGGGGATTTTTTATTAATAAAAAAAACATTTTTACTTTTACTTTAACTAGAAGCCCCCCTGGGGGACTTGTATATAAACAGCACTGATCTCTCATAGAGATCAATGCTGTGTATATACACAGCAAGGATCGATCAGAACGGTCATAGATTGCTATGGCCTGCTGCAGGCCATAGCAATCTATTGCCGAGCCGGGATCAGCGTCATTCCGACGCTGAGGCCCGGCACGGGCAGAAGAACGGATCTCCCCCCCCACGATCGCATTGCGGGGGGGAGATCCGTCTCACTAGACACCAGGGATGCACGGATCAAAGCCTCTAAGTGCAGCTGTCAGGTTTGACAGCTGCACTTAGAGGCTTAATTAGCCGACGCAGCAACGGGACCCGCTCCGGCTAATAGAGGCACTGCCCGGCTGCACATGTCAGCCGGGATCAGCGCCGTTCAGAGCGGGGTCCCGGCGGGACCCCTCTCTGAACACCCTGCGCGGCACCATGACGTATCAGATACGTCATTGGTCGCTAAGGGGTTAAACATGCCTGGGATAAACATTTATCTATCGTAAGATAATAAGAAAGGTAAAAATATATGGGCAGAATAGGTGGACCAAGTGGTCTTTTGGTCTTTTTCTGCTGATAATATTATGTTTCTAAAAAGGCAGGCTACATGGACCAATTGTTTTTTTTTTTCTTCCGACAGTCTTCTATGTTTCAGTGTCTTATTGTAAGGTTGTTTTTCCCTATATACATTTTGAATGTGATCTGAACGCTATCAAACTACACCCCTATTTCTCCCAGTTTCCCAGGACTGGATCCAGCTTTTCCTAGGGCTTGGAGCGGCACTGAGTTAAAAGGCAGCCAGCTGATGAGCCAACTGCCAAGCTACCGAAGCAATTCGCTTTGTAATTACTGTATATTCACTACAATAGTAGGACTCATCACAGATGAAGATGACAGAGAATACAAAGAAGTGACCAGGGATTTTGTGGATTGATGCCAGCAGAACCACTTTAGGATCAATGCTGGGAAGACTAAAGAGATGATGGTGGATTTCCACAAATGCAGATTTCCTCCAAAACCAGTAGACATTCAGGTGACGGACATTGAGACAGTCAACACCTATAAGTATCTTGGTGTGCTCCTCAATAATAATCTGCACATGAATGCAATGTACAGAAAGGGCCACAGCAGGCTGTACCTGCTTAGGAGGTTGAGAGCCTTTGGAGTCCAGGGAGCACTTCTTAGGGCCTTTTTCAACTCTGTAGTGGCATCAGCCATCTTATTTGGAGTAGGTTGCTGGGGGAGTAGCATATCAACCAGGAATAGGAATAGACTCAACAAGCTGGTTAGAAGGGCAATCTCTGTCCTGGGGAGCTCCCTCGACCCTGTGCAGGTGCTGGGTGACAGAAGGATATATTGTCCGTGGTGAGCTCCAACCAGAGAATAACTCCCATTTCATGCACAAGACCATGCACATCCCATGCACTGGCCAGTACTGCCAGTGACCGACTGTTTTACCCAAAGTGTGAGAAGTCTTTCCTCCCTGCTGTGGTTAGGCTGTACAATCAACACTGACCTATGCGGAGATCATTCAATACAGAGAACTGAATTATTTTGAAAGCCAACTGTTGCAAAACTACATATCCCATCATGCCTGGACAGCCAAAGTATTATCTATGCCAGTGCTTCTCAAACTTTTTCTGTTGGAGCCTCACCTAATAGACTAAATGATGCCTGAGCCTCACCAGACTGACCAAGAAGATGCTGGGCCTCACCATCTGTGATGGAAGTCCATGCAAAGATAAAAACTATTGCTCAGTTTACCCTTCATTTGTCTTCTAACCTCTGTATAACATTAAATAAGCACAAAATGAGTCAATAATGTTCCTTAACCAGAGATTGTTGCATTTAGGGAAAGAACTGTACAGCTTATAGTCACTTTTGTGAATTCTGGCTCCTCAGCTGCGCCTCACCAACAACTAGGGGACGCCTCACAGTTTGAGAAGCACTGATCTATGCTGCTGTAACACACTGAATTTCCCCATGGTGGGACTAATAAAGGATTATCTTATTTTATATTCGCTCATCTTTATTTCTATACATCTGAAATGTAGTTATTTCAGTTATATGCCTGAATGTCTGAAATTACTGCTCAGAGCTGGTCAGTGTAACTTTGCTTGAAACCTTTCCTACCTGCTCAAACCTATGGAAAGCCCCAGCACAGGATACAGTTATATTCCCTAGCTCTGTTTACTCTTCCTTACAGGGACTTTGTACCCACAATCTGTCTCCCCCCCAAACCACTTGTATCATCAGATAGCTACTTTTATTCCAAGATCTGTCCTGGGGTCTGTTCATCAGGTGATGCAGTTATTGTCCTAAAAAACAACATTTAAACTTGCAGCCCTGTGTCAAATTGGCGTGGCCTAGGTGTCTGTGCCCTAGGATTGCGAAACACCTCCCTCCCTCTTACCCGCCCTTCTCATCCTAAGGAATGCACCTAGAACAATTTCTCCAATTCATCACCTGTCTGAACACTGCACATGACCTGGATTGTTGAGGCACCTGTGCAGTGTTCAGACAAGTGATGAATAGAAAAAATCCTGCCATGGGCATTTCTAATCATGAGGAAGCGGGGAGGAGGGCCAGAAGGGTGGTGCAAGCCTAGGGCACAGATACCCTAGGTCACGCCAATTTGACACAGGGCTGCAAGTTTAAAAGTTGTTTTTAGGACAATAACTGCATCACCTGCTGGACGGACCCTAGGACAGATCTTGGATTAAAAGCAGCTATCTGATGGTACAAACTGTTTGGGGGGGTCAGATTGTGGGTATGTGACTGCCATGTAAATTGGGAGTTGTAGTTTTTGCAATAGCTAGAGCAGGGATGGGGAACCTTCGGTCCTCCAGCTGTTGCAAAACTATAAATTCCATTATGCCTCGAATTTAGCTTTAGCTGGGGGCTAGAGGGTCACAGAGTGGTGATAAGCTGACCTCTTAAGTATGACTTCTGAAGTTATCTATAGATTTGATACTTTTTCTTGGTAAAAGCAGTTTAATTTTTATTGTTACTGATACTGTTCTGATACAGTGTGGAAAAAACAACAACACTATAATGGAAGTATGGAAATCTGTAAGGTTAAATACAAACTTCTACAGCTGGACTTAACCACAGCCACTTATGCTGCGTTTACACGTAACGATTATTGGCCTGATCGTACGATTAGCGATGTCGGATTTACGATTTTTTTTTTATAACGATCAGCGTTTAGATGGTACGATACATCGTACGAAAATTCGCACTGCGATCGTTTTGCGATCGTTTAAGCCTATCTCACATATTGGTTAAATCGGCAAACGACTGTTCACACGGAACGATTTGCGAATTTTTTGCGTACGATGAACGACGATTTGATGACCTGATGAAAGATCGAAATGTACGATTTATCGTGCATTGTTCGATCGTTCGCTGCGTTTACACGTACGATTATCGTTCAAATTCGACCGTTATCGCACAAATTCGCACGATAATCGTTACGTGTAAACGCAGCATTAGCTACTAATGGTGCATTTACACTGAACGATTATAGTTTGAATTTTCGTGATAACGATCGCATTTGAGCGATAATCGGCTCGTGTAAACACAGCGAACGATCAAGCAACTAGGGAGAAATCGTTCATTGTGATCTTTCAACATGTTCTCAAATCTATGTTGGTCGTTCGCTAAAAGTTCGCAGATCGCTTCGTGTAAACAGTCTTTCACAGATTCACCCTATGTGTGAGACGATTTTTTAACGATTTTTCTCTTCATCTTAACGCTGAACGTTATAAATATTAAATCGTTGCTTCAAAATTATTAAACGATTAATTGGGCCAATTATCACACCGTGCAAATGCACCATTAGCATTTAACTCTTGACAGGGATCTGGAGTAGAGATAAGCGAACCTCAAGCATGCTCGGGTCCATTCAAACCTGAGTGTGCAGCATTTGATTACCAGTGGCTGTAGAAGTTGAATGCAACCCTAAGGCTGCCTGGAAAACAAGGATACAGCCAGAGGCGGTTTAGGATTCAGTAACCAGTGTATTATACACTTTCAGTTGTGTTGTCTGTCATTCTTCCCTAATTGAGCCAAGACAGCCTGTATGTTGTTAATTCATTTATATATTCTGTAGTGGCTGGCTGTGTTCCTCAAAAATGGTCGGTGACCTGTCGGGTTGTGATAGGTCCCTTGGGATCTGGTCATGTCCTGAGTGGCAATTGACCCACTCAAACTATCGGTACCGCCACCCACAGAAAGGGGAAAAATAACCCAAGGTGTGCGGCTAGTGTGTATAGGTTCTGGTGCGAAGGGAAGGATGACTCAGTCCCTGTAATGTAAAAATATAACAGCTTTACTGTACAGTCTCTTGATAGAACAAAACAGTTTTGCAGCAAATAGATCTTTACACAGACTTTAGTTGTAGTGTCTAGCACTGCATAGTAGACATAGTATGAATACTGAAAGAATTTAGTGTCTCTAGTTGCATCTGCATACACACGTGTCTTAGACTCAACTCACTAAACACACGGTCTGCACTGAACTGAACTGTCCCGGTCAAGGGTCCTGGCAGGGCCAGACCCTGGCTTGGCTACAGCAGGGACGTCTGCTCTGTGTGTCCTTCTCCTACGAGTAGAACTGATGCTACACCTCCTCCCACCAAGTAACTTCCTACAGGGAATATATAAGGGACCCAGTGAGTGGTGGAAAGGAATGTGTATAAGAAAAAAGAAGAGCGATAGGTTAGAAAGAAAGAACTTCTCCTATAGGTCAGCAAAAGAACATGGCACACATAAAACAGTAACCCTTTGCTATCTTCAGCTGTGCAATGAAATAACAAGGTTCAGAAATAACAGACCTAGTAGTGAAACTATAGAATACTACCTTCATCACAACTTAATCTGGAGTGAGAAGCTTTTTGCCACAGGTGTAAGAGAAAAACATGAAACGCCTGTGGTGGAATACTACACGCCCTCATATAAATTTTATTAGGCCATTCCTTTGCAAGGTTGGTGCCTCTTTGTGCTTTTCCAGTGGTGAAGAAAGTATAAGTTCCTGTCATTTGCCCTTTTTCTCAAAGAAATTCTATCTCACTAAGAAGAAATAGGGTGCTATTAGACAAAGTGATTTGTAACGATTAACAATGAACAATCATAAACGCAATGGTTTATTGTTAACCTGAAATCGTTCACCATATTACACAGAATGATAGTCGTTAGTTATGATCGTTACAACAAATGTTACTACAAACGTTTACTCCTTCTGATCCCAGCAAAAAAATGAACAATGTGGAATTACACTCAACGATTAGCGAACAATTTACAATGATTTTAGGGTCAGATCTGAATCAACGATCATGCCACACGAAAGATTTTTCGATCATTGCCTGCAATTATATGGAACGATTATCGTTTAAATTCGAATGATATAACGATTTTCCAAACAATAATTGTCCTGTGTTATAGGGCCCTTACTCCCTTCGAAACTGGGAGCTAAATTTCAAGTGACTATCTTCACTAATCACAACAATCTGTAACAGCTCCAGTCTGCTCAGAAACTAAGCATGTGTATCTATTACAAGCATATTTTTTTTATTCGATCTTATACAAGTATATTGAATCATAGAATATAAGTGTCTCTGCCTGATCATTTTTTATTGTGTTTGTCCATCTTGTCTCATTCTGAGTTTCAGCTTACTCAGAGTAGGGACCGATGCAAAGTTGTTGCTTGCAACCTAGTGCAAGTAGGCAGGGACAGTATTGAGGGGCCTAGTGCTAAGGCTCACACTGTCTGTCTTTTTCTGTCTACAAAGTCCTTTACACTAGGTCTCCTTCCTGAGGAACTAGCACATATACAGTACTGTGCAAAAGTTTTAGGCAGGCGTGGAAAAAAATACTGCAAAGTAAGAATGCTATTTTTTTTTTCAAGCTAAATCTTTGTGGAAACTGTATCTGGAATTTTTTATGTGTCCTCTTGTTCTTTTTTATGTAAATTATAAACAATAAAGAATTTAAAAAAAAAGAATGCTTTTAAGAAAGGAAGTGTTCTCTGTTATCTAACACAATCCGTTCTGGATGGCTATTCCAGAACTGAGCAGTTAGGGAACCAAGCTTTGTGTTCCCATAGGGAACAATGTAAATTAGTTTAATTGTTTTTTACAGTCCATGGGTCAGGTGCAGCGCGCCACACCCACAGAGAGTTAAAAGTTAAGTTGTGATGCAATAGTGTGCAGCCTCATCCTCTCTGATGCGGTACCGCACATATAATACAATGTCAGATGACAGCTCTTCCCCCTGTAAAGAATGAGTCCTGATGATCTCGACTGCTCCTCAATATACTAAGTTTCATCGGTGGCAGCCTGAAGAGGGGTGGCCGCAGCTGGGGAGGCATTCTTTGTGGCGGGGAGAAGCAGGAGTGGCTGGTGAATACTGTGACCAGCCTGCCCCAGCTGTGGCACCCCTCTCCAGGCCACTGAAACTTAGTATAACAAAGAGCAGTCAGTGACCATCAGGACTCATTCTATACAGCGGGAAGAGCTGTCAGCTGACAGTGTATGATATGTGCAGTACTGCATCAGAGAGGATGAGGCCGCACACAGACCGGGCTTAGGATGTGTTTGCAGTATGAGTAGCAGATCATTACCAAATGAATTTGGTACGGGGGTGGGGGGGACGAGTTGGACAGTTCCCCCGCTCCTTTATCAGTGCAGGTATCTCCCCTGATTTTGTTCAGATACTGAACAAATCTTCAGGTTAAAATGTGGTTCAAATACCAAAAAGTTTAAACACCAAGGTGTTCAATAACAGAGGTATTACTGTATTATATATTTTTTTATCAATTAAAATCCAAAGTGAATGAACAGAAACAAAATCTAAATTAAATAAATATTTGGTGCGACCTTCCTTTGCCTCAAACCAGTATCATTTCTTCTAGGTAACTTGCATACAGGGTTTAAAGGAACTTGGCAAGGAGGTTGTTCCAAGTATCTTGAAAAACTAACCCCAGATGTTCAATGGATGTAGTGTTAGGACTTGGGCCGTGCGTTTGGATCGGTGCCCATAGCAGTCAGACTGCTGTTCATGTTTTACTCAGCTCTGCTATTCCTGGTTGTAGCAGTGTCCAGTATTGCTCTCCCCCTGCTTATCAGAACTAGGAGTTGGTGATTAGAGTGATTTTGATCAACAACTGGCTCTCCCAGTGAGCTGTCGGTATCTTGGCTGGGACTCCTAGTTCCATAAGTACCTTGCTTTGTCTTGTGTTTCTTGCCAGTGATAGTGCCTAGCTAGTCTAGCATTCCTTGACCCAGCATTGTTTACTTGCATTTGTTACCTGGTTACTCAACTTCAACTTCCGACCTTTGACTACCCCCTTGGATACGATTTTGCACTTCGCTGCTTGGCTGGTTTTTGACTTGGACTCCTGATGTCCCCTTCATTGTGTTGTGTATTGTCTTGTTTCGTTCTGTGTTTCACTTCAGTGAGATATGTGACTGACGTCCAGTTGTCCGTTTACTAATTAGAGCATCTGAGGCAAGTGGGTAGGGACAGCGGGGTTGACGCTAGCTTCAGGGCTCACCTGTCCTTGAGTCTTCCGGTCCCTATCCTAACATATAGCTTGTTTAGATCCTTCTGTCTCTTTATGTAATGCCAGCCAGATTGGATAATGATGACATCAGGGCTCTGTGGGGGCTATACCATCACTTCCAGGACTCCTCATTTTTATCTACACTGATTATAGTTCTAAATGACATTAGTTGTATGTTTAGGGTTGTCCTGCTGCAGAATTTAAATTGGGAGCCAATCAGATGCCTCCTTGTTGGGAAGTGTCTCAAAAATGTAAGTCTAATAAAAGCAACATACACAATACCAGAGAAAGAGACTTGGTTGACCCTTGATGTATCATCGCCTTATTCATACATTCCTCATGAATAAAGCATTAATTCAGTCTCCTATTACTTAGGAAAAGAAGTTCACATACCAAGATCCCAGAAGACTAATATCCTGAATGGAATCTGTTTCATCTTACACATAACATCTTTGTTTTTTGAAGACCACATCTATCACCAAATGCAGGGGACCGTGATGGGCGCAAGATTTATACCCAGTCTAGTTAATTTATTTATGAGGCATATTAAAGATTGAAACTTTGCTGCTATATGTATTTCTATGAAAATAGAAAAAAGTTAGATTATACCTATCCAGTGCCTTTGATATTGGGTTCCACTGTGGCTAGGTGGGGAGCTGCTTCAAGTTAAGCACAGGACTGGAATAGTGGTGCATTAGAGAATTCTTTTAAAGTTTAAAAATCTGTTATACTGTGTTTGATTCTCAAAACACAGGACTAGCTAGATATCCCTCCGGGAAGGACCCAGCCAAGGGGTGGCTCCTGTAAGGAAACCACCAAAACCCCGATATTAAGTGGTCCTATAAGTCAATGTAATGACAAGGGGAAAACCAAGGCCAAGTATCCATCCACAGACAGCTGTTTTGGGGTGTTGTCCCTCAGTGTGGAGCAGGATTCCAGCTAGGTAGGAGAAATGCCTAGTAAAGCCATAAGAGAAACAGATCGCTGATCTCAGGGAGACCAGCCAAACGATAACACTGCCAGCTGCCGGTTAAAGCGCTTAATGCAGTGAAATCCCTGGTGCATTGCTAGTCCTGTGTTTCGAGACTCTTAAATGAGGCTCCACGGGCTCTTCCTTTGCAGAATCATGTTTCCCAGGGAGCAATGCACCTGGGATTTCACTGCATTGAGCGCTTTAACCGCCATCCGTCAGTGTTATCATTTGGCTGGTCTCCCTAAGATCAGCGATCTGTTTCTCTTATGGCTTTACTTGGCATTGCTCCCACCTAGCCAGAATCCTGCTCCACACTGATGAGGGGCAACACCCCAAAGCAGCTGTCTGTGGATGGATTGTTAGGGCCACTTAATATGGTGGTTTCCCTACAGGAGCCACCCCTTGGCTGGGTCCTTCCCGGAGGGATATCTGGCTAGTCCTGTGTTTTGAGACTCTTAAATGAGGCTCCACGGGCTCTTCCTTTACATCTTCATGTTTCCCAGGGAGCAATGCACCTAAGATTTCCCTGCATTGAGCGCTTTAACCGGCAGCTGGCAGTGTTATCGTTTGGCTGGTCTCCCTGAGATCAACGATCTGTTTCTTTTATACTGTGTTTCATGGAGTACTCCAGGTATTTTGTTCTTAGCTTACTTCCTTTGACCTACAAGATGTCAATTTAGGCAGGGAGGCTTCACAAAGCGGCACATGCCGTGAAACAACTGTCCCCCATCTGCCTGAACACTGCTTCTCCTGATCTGCTACTATATTTTAATTGAATAAAGATTGTATTTTACACATAAAACCTGGTGAGAGCAACAGTTTTTTCTTTTTTTTTCTTTTTTTCATGCATTTGTTGCATTTTTCTTTTTCTGTTATTGCATCACCAACCAGTCCTCCTTCAGTCTGCTCCTTTACTACTTTCCATGATTTTCAAGGATTTGTAATGCTGTTAATGCCAGCGTCTGTTTTCTTGCTTATGTTACTCATTATGAGATGCAGCAGACAATCACCGGCCTTAGCGCTCACTTGTTTGTTCATGTGACCGCCAAAACCAGTGACTAGCTGCAGTATCCCTTGCTGAGTTTATGGGGACTTTATTGGGGCTCTTTTCTCAAAGGTGCTGGGAAATCCCATTGAATAGTAATAAATAGTAATGTGTGGGACCTTTTCAGAAACTTAAATGAAATCTCATGACATTGAATTATATGGCAAAAAATAATAGCAGTAGCTGCATAAGTTTCACAGTGCTCATTACAAGAAGTGGAAAACAAACATTCCCTTCAGTCAGTTTAAGAGACTATGCAAAAACAGCTCTAGGGATATTGACTTTGTTCAGCAAAGCAATGTACTGAACAAAACGTTTGAAGCAAAAAGCTATCTGCACTCTATTGTCGAGCTAGCATTTCTGAAAGTGATCTGAACCAACATAAAGCTGCAACAAATTGTGACATGAATTATAATACAAATAATACAAATCTTAACATTCTAAAACATTTTAAATCAACCAAAAACAAGGAGTTCCTGTGAGTTCCTCCAGTAAATCTAGAACTCTTAAAACAAGTTCCCCATAATAAGTATCAGAACTGACAGACAGATTACAGTTTATTTCCACAAATAAAAAATTGGTTTTAGGATATGTCGTATAATTATCTTAGTTGTAAATCCTTTTTAACATGACTCAGACGACAATTAATTTCATTTAGTGAGAGCTTACTCTGTCATTATAATCTGATAATGGTTAACCGGGGATTTTATTGGGGAAAATGAGTATCCTTAAAAAAAGTCCTGCGGTCTCGCCTGTATCTGTTATAGATAGCTCATTCATTTTTTATGGCTGATCCTTTATTAATTGACGTATAGCGCAGTTATGTCAGGCATGTATGGAATGTAGTTAGCTTCATCTGACATAGGAAGATCATGATCACACATCAGCAGGTATCACCAGAAACTATCCACCACAAAACTGTTGCTTCAAAAAAATACTGCAGCATGAAATCAGCATTTGTATGTATGTGTATGTGTATAGTGTGTGGGCTGGATGGTTTGAATCTGTATAATGTGTTTTCATGGATGTGTGTGTGTGATGGTGTGTGTGTATATATGTCTATATATATATATATATATATATATATATATATATATATAGAGAGAGAGAGAGAGAGAGAGAGAGAGAGAGAGAGAGAGAGAGAGATAGATAGATAGATAGATAGGTGTGTGTGTGTGTGTGTGTGTATAAGCACTGCTGACTCCAAGTGTTGAGGTGAATAGACTGTGTATAGGAGCTGCCGCCATTCTCTGGCCTCATCAGTCCTATGTAATTGCTGCTGGTGACCACTGATGCCAGTGATTGGCTGCAGCTCCTATGTATATAAGGCAATATGGTGTATTTTATTGAGAAAAAAAATAAGGTGGTATTCAGTCCTTAGGTGGTGGTCACTGTATGGTGGTAATATTGGTCTGTATATAGTTTCATTATGCAGTGGTCACTCTTTGGCATTAATATTGGTCTGTATATAGTGTATATATAGTCATTACTGCCATAGATTGACTACCACATAATGACACTATATACAGACCAATATTACCGCCATACAGTGACCACCACATAATGACTCTATATACACTATATACAGACCAATATTACCACCATACAGTGACCACCACATAATGACTCTATATACACTATACAGACCAATATTACCGCCATACAGTGACCACCACATAATGACTCTATATACAGACCAATAGTACAGCCATAGAGTGACAGACACATAATATTGGTCTGTATACAGTGTATATAGAGTCATTCATTATACAGTGGTCAGTCTATAGCGGTAATATTGGTCTGTATATAGTGTATATAGAGTCATTATGCGGTGGTCACTCTATGGCGGTAATATTGGTCTGTATATAGTGTATATAGACTCTATATACACTATATACAGACCAATATTACTGGCATAAAGTGACCGCCCCATAATGACTCTATATTATAGAGTCATTATGGGGCGGTCACTTTATGGTGGTAATATTGGCCTATATATAGTATGTTTTCTTCAATAACGGTATGGAGGTAATATTTGGTCCTGATTATAGTGATTTTTTTAATTTTATTTTTTTAAAGCAATTCATATAAATAGTTCTTGTGTTTACACCACTAGTGGCAGTCCTGACATGTAGCGGCAGTCCCAGAATGTAGCGGCAGTCCTGATATGTAGCGGCAGTCCCAGAATGTAGCGGCAGTCCCAAAATGTAGCGGCAGTCCTGGCATGTAGGGGCAGTCCTGACATGTAGCGGCAGTCCCAGAATGTAGCGGCAGTCCTGACATGTAGCGACAGTCCCAGAATGTAGCGGCAGTCCCGGCATGTAGGGGCAGTCCCGACATGTAGCGGCAGTCCCAGAATGTAGGGGCAGTCCTGGCATGTTGCGGCAGTCCCAGAATGTAGGGGCAGTCCCAGCATGTAGCGGCAGTCCCGGCATGTAGGGGCAGTCCCGGCATATAGCGGAAGTCCCGGCATGTAGGGGCAGTCCCGACATGTAGTGGCAGTCCCGGCATGTAGCGGCAGTCCCGGCATGTAGCGGCAGTCCCTGCATATAGCGGCAGTCCCGGCATATAGCGGCAGTCCCGGCATGTAGGGGCAGTCCCAACATGTAGCGACGGTCCCGGCATGTAGCGGCAGTCCCGACATGTAGCGGCAGTCCCGGCATATAGCGGCAGTCCCAGCATGTAGCGGCAGTCCTGACATGTAGCGGCAGTCCTGACATGTAGCGGCAGTACCGGTATGTAGCGGCAGTACCGGTATGTAGCGGCAGTCCCGGTATGTAGTGGCAGTCCTGACATGTAGCGGCAGTCCTGTAGCGGCAGTCCTGTAGCGGCAGTCCTGGCATATAGCGGCAGTCCCGGCATGTAACCTTCTGAACTGAGTAAGGGCCCTAATACATGGAGCGAAAAATGTCCGAATCAGGACGATATCGCTCTGTGAGGACACCGGGCAACATGATCAGGTAGTATATATCACAGACACGGCCTGAGAACACCGGGGAACGTGATCAGGTAGTATATATCTTTATTGTTTACTATATACAGCAAGGATTGCACACACATCACTAATGATATACTGTATATACACACATAGGGGGAGATTTATCAAACATGGTGTAAAGTGAAACTGGCTCAGTTGCCCCTAGCAACCAATCAGATTCCACCTTTCATTACTCAGATTCTAAGTAGGTGGAACCTGATTGGTTGCTAGGGGCAACTGAGCCAATTCTTCTTTACACCAGTTTGATAAATCTCCTCCATAGCTTTTGCTGCATCATAAAAGAGCCATGTAGTAGGCTCTCTAAGCGAGCTCCATTCTACCAGATTGGCACTCACTTCTGCGGAATATCAGGCCGTGTAATACGGCCTTAAAATTGGCCGTACACTTCCAATAACTGCTGGCTGAACAATCCTTCAGCTGACAATTATCTCTCCCATCCGGTCCCGTCCTCCCCATACACAGAAATTTGGCACATCTGAGTGCTCCTGTGTTCTCTATGAGAGGGGAAAGCCATAGCCATACGGATCTGATGGTGACTTATCTCTCTGAGAACAAAGAGGTTGGGCGTTGATTTTCCAGCAAGCTCGACCCCCTATGTCCACTGATATCATCTGTCAGAGGACTGTCCAGAGAGCCCCACACACCTTACACTGATGGCTGAACCCACCACGAGCAATAGGTACCACCAACAAAAGAGTAAAATGTATGGGGACCTTAAATTGTTTCTAAAATATTTCAGCATTTGGGGCCCCACCTTCAACTTTGCCCAGGGCCACACCTAGTCTAAAACCGGCCCTGGTCCCATAGCAGCTATTATGCTGGCTATCCTAGTAGCTTTACCTGTAGTCACTTCCCTACTCTGTATTAGGGTTTACAATGGCAGAATAGGAGCCCAACTGAGGTTCTGCCATTGATTAAAAGAAAAAGCCAATGAGCATTGTAATAAGTATATGTAAAAGAGGAAAATATTTTCTTCTGAGCTGATTCTACTTTCCTTTTGCAATTTATGTTCAACACAGCTATTCTACTTTTTTTGTGGCGTTGTCCTTACTACAAGCCGTGGGGTGCTGTACCTATCACTTATTAGTTAAAGAGAACCTGTTACCAGGGTGATCAGGGATCCTGGTTTGGGTGCTGTATCACTTTACTTTTTTCAGTAGTTATCCAAAAATCACTGTTTGTTACTTGCAGACTACAGAGCTACTACTGCTTCTTCTTTTTCTTCTTCTTCATTATTATCATTATTTATAAAGAAAACTGCAGAAAAGTATGTTACTGAGTAATTGGGGCAGACAGGGCAGAATGAACCTGGTGACAGATTCTCCTAAAACCATGCTGTGCAGATTTATAATGTTACATAAATACAGCAATTTCAGTATATTACTATGTGATGTCTGTATTATTTATTTGTTGAATACATCTTAGGTATTTTCCTGTTTATTAGAGGACACTTGATTATATGCTGTTGTAACAGTGCTTGATCCGGTAACTTCCCCTCTTCAGGTAACTATTAGATTTGTCAGACAGAAGGGAGACAATTGTCTTTCATCAGAACTTATTGCTATGCTGTTTGTGAGTTTATTTGATTGTGTACAAAGACAATTAAGGGTAAGTTCACACGTACCGGGTCCGCAGCGGATATAATCTAAATAACTGAACACAGCATCAAATCTGAACCATCAAATGTCTATTAAAGTATTGATTTGCCCCCCCCCCCCAAAAAAAACAACATTTTTTTATACAAATCACCAATATACACTTATTACGGGAAATGCTTATGAAGTGCTTTTTTCCCTGCACTTACTACTGCATCAAGGCTTCATTTCCTGGATAACATTGTGATGTCACGACCCGACTCCCAGAGCTGTGAGGGCTGTGGCTGCTGGAGAGGATGATGGCAGGGGGATACTGAGGGACACAGGGCACTTGAGGGACACTGAGCATCCCTCTGCCATCATCCTCTCCAGCAGCCACAGCCCGCACAGCTCTGGGAGTCGGGTTGTGACATCACCATTTTATCCAGGAAGTGAAGCCTTGATGCAGTAGTAAGTGCAGGGAAAAAAGCACTTTATAAGCATTTCCCGTACTAAGTGTATATTGGTGATTTGTATAACTTTTGGGGGGCAACACAATACTTAAAAAAATGTTTACGCTGGACTTCTCCTTTAAGTGTATGGGCTAATAAAGGAACTTTTTTTATTAAGGTTCAAAATACATAATAAATAATGGATATGCTATGTGTCTGCTTAAAGGGGACCTATTACTTTCTGGGAAAACTCACAAACTAGTAAATAACTAAATTATAAAAAAAAATCTTGAATATATTTGATTAGGAAAAGTTAAATATCTCCTCTCTAATTTATAAATAAAGCTCTAGGCCTTTAAAGGACACCTGTCACCCCCCGTGCCGGGGTGACAGGA
This sequence comes from Dendropsophus ebraccatus, assembly GCF_027789765.1. NCBI lineage: Eukaryota > Metazoa > Chordata > Amphibia > Anura > Hylidae > Dendropsophus > Dendropsophus ebraccatus. The sequence continues at coordinate 70,965,332 of NC_091460.1, forward strand.
TCCCGACCCCCTGTTAGACCCCCCCATACTTACGTGATCCCGCCGGGTCCCGCTTCCTGAGCCGGCCGGGTCCCGGAGATATCAGCTCCCGAAGCCCGGCGCGCGCGCTGACAGCAGAGTCAGACGCCTATAGAGAATGAATGGGGAGTCCGATGCTCCGTCATTCTCTATGGGCATCGGACTCATCTCTCAGCGCGCGCCGGGCTTCGGGAGCTGATATCTCCGGGACCCGGCCGGCTCAGGAAGCGGGACCCGGCGGGATCACGTAAGTATAGGGGGATCTAACAGGGGGTCGGGAGCCTGTCACCCCGGCACTGGGGGTGACAGGTTCTCTTTAAGTAAGGCAGCCTGAAGTGGGGTTGGAGCCTTCAGCAGTGAAGAAATCTTGACAGTCATATCAGACGTCCTGCTTTTAGGTTGAAGAGTCCATTGCAAGGGGAGGCACTAAACAGTAGAAATCTGTGCTGCTACAGTATCTTACTTCATGCAGAAAGTTATAATATGAGTGGCAATTAAATGCATTGTAGATTAGGCCTTCAAAAAAACATTTTATTTTATAGTCTCCAGAAATGTAATATTATCTCAGTTCTAACTACAGGAAGGGGGGCACTCACAATATAAAAAATAAAAGCTTCAGGATCAAAGTAGCAGTTCACAAACAAAAAATTTTTGGCCCCCCCGGTAGCCGCTATCATGTGTACTTACGGAAGCTGATTGATGTCCCGCGGCTCCGTTCCCGTTCCGCGGTGCTGATCAAATCCGGCGCGCTCACATCCACCGGCGCTGTGACTCCTTTTCTCTGCCTTGTAAATTGAACGCCGGAAGTCACGTGCTTCCATAGAGAATGCATGGAAGGGAGTAACTTCTGGCCTATAATGACAGGTCAGAGAAGAGGAATCACAGCGCCAGCAGATGTGAGCGCGTGCCGGATTGGAACGGCACCGCGGGACGGGAACGGAGCCGTGCCGCGGGACATTGATCAGCTTCCGTGAGTATACATTCCAGCGGCTACCAGGGGGGCCAACATTTTTTTTAGTGAACTGCTTCTTTAAGCACTAGGCACTAGAACAGAAGTAATTGACTGACACTTCCTGCCTTCCTGTGACTCATATGTCAGCTTTGCTGTATCAATTATGAGCACATTCATCTCAATTATCAAAAAGCAAATTAAGGATGCGTTTACACAGAAAGAGTTATCTGACAGATTTTGGAAGCCAAAGCCAGTAATGGATTTAAAAAGAGGATAGATCCGAGTCTTTCCTTTATGACCTGATCCCTGTTTATAGTCTGCTCCTGGTTTTGGCTTCCAAGATCTGTCAGATAAATCTGTCTGTGTAAACGCACCATAAGTCTTGCCAATATATTATTGACTAGAACCCACTCTTTGTTTTCTCTTATTTCTGTAATATATATTATTTTCCTATTGTATTTTGTAGAAGTCCAGCGAAAATTTTTATTTATTAAAGTATTGTGTTGCCCCCCAAAAGTTATGTGCATTTCCAGTAATAAGTGTATATTGGTGATTTGTATAACTTTTGGGGGACAATTCAATACTTTAATAAAAGTTTTCCCCAGACTTCTCCTTTAATTCTGTTTTCTCTACACAGTTATAGCGGCAGATAACTTACATAAGCTGCCACTCTGCTCTGAATAGCAGTACAGGGATTTGCTTTACGGCAGCCACATGAACTATAGGAAATTGGTATCTGGGAATGACTCTAATTTCTATGGGATTAAGCATGGTCTGTGCCTGTGCAGCTGTCACCTAATCCCAAGACACCACCGCTGTTCTCATTTAGGATTCTATTACACCAACAGATATTTGACAGATTTTTACAGCCAAAGCCAGGAATAGATTTGAAAAGAGGAGAATTCCAGTCCTTCCCTTATGACCTTTTATCCATTTATAATCCGTTCCTGGCTTTGGCTGCAAAAATCTGTGAGCTTTCTGTTGGTGTAATAGAGCCCTTAGCCTTGTCCTACTTTGCAGCACTTCCTGGTCATTGTTGGCACAAGCAATTGTCCCCTTAATATCGGAGGCAGGACACTGCAGCACTGTATAGAAAAAGATCATATTTCCAGATTATAAATATATTAATGTCAGTGCTCATAATTTTGAAGCAATACCTAGAACAAGCATATACCTAAAAAAAAAAATCAAAACCCCTTTATTGATATCTATGAGACCTGTGTTCTCCTAGTCTTTTCAGATTCTTGCTAAAGAGCAGAGGGACTAAACTTTCTTTGTCTCAGATTCAAATAGAGCAAATAAAAAATGTGCCCTTATCCATTTACCTTGCCTCTAATACAGAGAAGAGAATATTATACTTTTTATTATTTTATATGTTTATTTTAGCTGTTTTGACTAACAGAACTAGGGATGGTCCGAACCGAGTTCAGACAGCGGGAATCTGCTGCCGAGCGTTCGGGTTCATACGAACCCTAACCGCGGCAGGTTCGGACCATCCCTAAACAGAACGATCAGGTATAGCTAAGCAGTATCACAATAACAAAAACAATTAAACTTGGCAATTTCGAGCAGAACCTTTAGTTAATATTGTATGACCTTGATTCAATCATGTTTTAGTCATACGTAACTTCTGTCTGGTTCATGCGTCACATAAAAATGGACTTTTTGCAGTTGAACACTACGGATATTATTTTCCTGGAGCACAAATATAGATATTTAACTTTGCAGTAGCGATTGCATAGTCCACATCTGTAATTTCTACAAGCTACAGTATAAGGCGTATGATTACCTGGTTGGGAATAATACATGAGCTCTTTTCTCTGTAAATAGCAATGCTCAGTAAATATAGTTGTGCACTTTAATTCATATATTCATTTTAATGACATTTAATTAGTTTTAATTATTCTTGCCAATCTGTAATTTTAGCTGTAACACTACTTTTCTATTGAACGCATCTGTTTTTTTTAGCTTGTCGACCACGTTTTTGTGTACCATTGTGTGTCGTTCTTTTTTTAATTAAAGTCAATGCTAAAACGGATCAAAATGGATGCACAAAAATGCCTAAGGATTCATTCACATGTGTGTCAGAGACTCCATTTGGGGCAGCTGTCACAGATTACATTTAAATAATGGGGAAAAAATGCTGCATGGAGTATTTTTTTCCCCATTGGATCTATCGCTAGGTACCTTATGATGGGGCACACAGCTAGATGGGGCATCTGCTACCCTTGACCACAATGTGACCATCTAGGCACAAGTTTACAGCAGTTTCTGCTGTGCTCATCGCCCTCTCTTTGACTGCATAGGTTCTACAGGGCAATTCTGCTCTTCCTCCCCCGTGCTGTTATGCTATTGCAGACTCAACCTTTCAATGGTGTCCAAAGTAGCCATTGCAGCCTTGCTGGCTGTTGTGGTGCACAGCTACAATGCGGAAGTGCTACCCATGCATCCTCCTGGGCAACATACTGTTCATGTATTCACCAGGAATAGTATTCCCATCGCCATTGCAAAACATGGTGGTCACTGGTCACTGGTGGCCACATACTCCAAGTACAGACAAGACAACCAACTCACTTCAACCAAAACAGGTTTCCCATCCTTTTCTTTCTTGTTTTCACAATGGAATAAGTATTGGGTCAACTTAAAGTGACACTGTCACCCCCCTTTTGCATTATTATGACATCTCTACCCATGTGTAAAGGGTAAATTTTGCAGTTTTCATACCTTATTTTCTATCATACATCATGGTGTGTGTTCCAGTAGAAAGTGATCTTTTATCATCTGTGGAGTGATGTCATTGGTGCATAGGCCCTGCTGCCCACGTAGCACAATCTGCAGATGATAAAACAAGCACCATGACGTTTGATAGAAAATAGGGTATGAAAACTGCTGAATTTACCCTTTACACCTGTATAGAGAAGTCATAATGCAAAAAGGGGGTGACATTGTCACTTTAATGGATTCCTCCTTGTTAGGTCATTAGACAGATCCTTGGATTGGTCTGTGATATTTAAGGCGCATCTGCTTCAACTAAATAGTACTAACTTTGATAAACTTTATAAAATCTAATCCTGGAAATTACTTTAGTTACCTATTTCTGAATCCTGTTAAACTCTCCCCCCATTTTGCCATATACGTAAACCCAGTGTTTCTCAACTAATGGTGCGTTTACACAGAAAGATTATCTGACACATTATCTGCCAAAGATTTGAAGCCAAAACCAGGAACAGACTATAAACAGAGATCAGGTCATAAAGGAAAGCCTGAGATTTCTCCTCTTTTCAAATCCATCCCTGGCTTTGGCTTTAAATCTTTGGCAGATAATCTCTCAGATAATCTTTCTGTGTAAACGCACCATAATGCTAAGTTTACACGAGGCGATTATTGGCCCGATCGTACGATTAACGATTTCGAAGTAACAATTTTTTTTTTATAACGATGAGCGTTTAGACCAGGGGTGGGGAACCTTTTCCATGTCGAGGGCCGGTCGGGCATTAATAAAATCATTCGAGGGCCGCATACCGTGCGCGGCAATTAGTAGCGTGGGTTTGCAGCACCCAGGGCAAGGCAAAGTATTGTTCCCCTAATGCCCCTGCTATTGTAGTTAACCCCCAGTGATGCCCCTGCTATTGTAGTTACCCCCAGTGATGCCCCTTGTAGTCTAGTTAACCCCCAAGTCATGTCCCTGGTAGCCAAGTTAACCCCCATCAGTCATGTCCCTGGAAGCCAAGTTAACCCCCATCAGGCATGTCCCTGGTAGCCTAGTTAACCCCCATCAGGCATGTCCCTGGTAGCCTAGTTAACCCCCATCAGGCATGTCCCTGGTAGCCTAGTTAAACCCCATCAGGCATGTCCCTGGTAGCCTAGTTAACCCCCATCAGGCATGTCCCTGGTAGCCTAGTTAACCCCCTCAGGCATGTCCCTGGTAGCCTAGTTAACCCCCATCAGGCATGTCGCTGGTAGCCTAGTTAACCCCCTTCAGGCATGTCCCTGGTAGCCTTGTTAACCCCCATCAGGCATGTCCCTGGTAGCCTAGTTAACCCCCATCAGGCATGTCCCTGGTAGCCTAGTTAACCCCCATCAGGCATGTCCCTGGTAGCCTAGTTAACCCCCATCAGGCATGTCCCTGGTAGCCTAGTTAACCCCCATCAGGCATGTCCCTGGTAGCCTTGTTAACCCCCATCAGGCATGTCCCTGGTAGCCTAGTTAACCCCCATCAGGCATGTCCCTGGTGGCCTAGTTAACCCCCATCAGTCATGTCCCTGGTGGCCTAGTTAACCCCCATCAGTCATGTCCCTGGTGGCCTATTTAACCCCCAAATAAAAAAAATAAACATCCCACTCACCTTACCTCCGCTACCACGCTGCCCAGGTCCTCTTCTGTCCCAGGTCCTCTGTGCCGGTCTTCTCCTGCAGGCGGCCGCTCTGCTGGGAAAGAAGCCGGCACAGACAGCATCCTCCTGTGTCCGGCAGCTGTCACAGACACCGGAGGATGCTGTGTATGCCGGCTCCTTCCTCCTCCAGAGCGGCGCGCATCAAAAGGGAGCTGCGGGCCGCGGGCCGCATCGGGAGGTCTCAGGGGACGGATGCGGCTTGCGGGCCGGAGGTTCCCCACCCCTGGTTTAGACGGTACGATATATCGTACAGAAAATTCATTTTACGATCGGTTTGCAATCGGTTAAGCCTATCTCACACATAGGTAAAATCAGTGAACGACTGTTTACACGGAACGATCGGCAAATTTTTTGCGATTGACGAACGACAATTTATGAACATGTTAAAAGATCAAAATGAACGATTTTTCGATCGTTCGCTGCGTTTACACGTACGATTATCGTTCGAATTCGATCGTTATAGCGAAAATTTGCCCGATAATCGATCCGTGTAAACGTAGCATAAGTCCTCAGGCCTCACCAACCGGTCATGTTTTGAGCATATCCCATACAAAGAACACCTGTGATCATACCTGATGCACTGAGTATAATTATATCACCTGTGAAATATAAAGGAAATCCTCTAAACATCACCTGTTGGTGAGGCCTGAGGACTGGAATTGAGAAGCACTGCTTAAACCCAAAATTGATTCCATGGGGGAGACTTATCAAACGTAAGTTGATTCTGTCTCAGTTGCCCTTGCAACCAGATTCCACCTTTCATTTTCCAAAGAGTCTGTGAGGAATGTAAGCTGGAATCTGATTGGTTGCTAGGGGCAACTCAGCCCATTTCGCTTTACACCATGTTTGATAAATCTCCCCCCATGTGTTTTCCAATCAATTCAGCTGCAGTTTTGTTACCCAGCACCAGTTTTCAAACCTTTATCATAAAGGTGAAAGGTAATCTGTCAGCTATAATTCATGTTCCAAACTTTTGACACTGTTAGATAGCTGTTAGGACAAATGTAACTTTTCATATATCTGTCTGTGCTTTCAGGGCACCATTTCAGGTTTCTATTCAGGCAGCAGGAAACTTAGAATCGGCCCTGGCAGTGGTGTAACTATAGGGGTAGCATTGGTCGCCATGGCGACCGGGCCTACCGTCCCCCCTTCCCACTTCCTGTCACTCTGCAGTTCTCCCGAACTGGTTGTGAAAATGACAGCCAGTTCAAGAGAAATGCACTAAGCCCTCCCTGCCCGGACTGACAATCTGGTAGACAAGTGTGCTAACCAGATTGCCAGTTCCTGTGAGGCTGCATTCAGCACGGATCCGTGCACACGGACAATTTTACAGCCCATTGCTTTCTATGGGGCTATTCAGATGTTCCGTGATTTCACGGATCCTAGATCCGTTCCGTTGAAAAATAGGACATGTCATTACTCGGAACGGATGCACGGAAAGGATTCCCCATAGAAATCAATGAGATCCGTGTTTTTCACGGATGTACACGGATGTGACATCCGTGTTCATCTGTGAAAAACACGGATGTGATGTAATCAATGTCATTTAAAATGCTGTAAGACAGATCCGTGAAAAAAACGGACACAGATACAAAACGGATGCAAAACGGACTATTTTGCACGGATCACGGAGGTAGCTGCCGGACCACAATCACGGACCGGGAAAATCACTGAACGTGTGAATGCAGCCTAAGGCCGCCTGATGTAATGCTCTATAAAAAAAAAAGTAACAGGCAGCGCAGGGGACAGCCCTTACTTCCTTCCCAAGGCCCCCTCCTCCTCCCCAAACTACCTAAGCATCTGCTGAGAGCCGGACCTCTTCACATGGCTCTAGGAAGAGGAGGAACATGAAGTCTGCTGCATTGGACCCAGGACGCTGATCAGTGAGAGAGGAGGAAGCTCCACCCACAGACTGCCCACCAGGAGAGCTGAGGGGAGGAGAGCCACATGGATGTGTAACAGGAAGGGTGCAGAGCTGTGTGTGTATTACAGGGATGGAGCAGAGCTGTGTGTGTATTACAGGGATGGAGCAGAGCTGTGTGTGTAACAGGGATGGAGCAGGGCTGTGTATTACAAGGATGGAGTAGATCTGTGTGTATTACAGGGATGGAGCAGAGCTGTGCATCTAATATGCAGGGTGCAGGGCTGTGTGTGTAATAGACAGGAAAAGTGGAAAGTGAGGACAATGGGTAAGTACTGCTCACATCTTGTACAGTGTTTCCCAACCTGCAGCTCTCCAGCTATTGTAACACCACAACTCCCATCATGCTTTTGGCTGTCTGGGCACACTGGAAGTTGAGAACCACAGATAGGAGAGTCATGTAAGGGATATACATATGGAAAGGATCCAGATCTCTTACTAAGGGTACAAACACACACACACACCGTATACGCAGCAGATACGCAGCAAATACACAGCAGATCTGCAGCAGATTTGATGTTGCAGATTTGATGCTGTGTTCAGTTATTTAGATCTAATCTGCTGCGTATTTGCTGTGTTTCGCAGCAGTAAATACGCTGCGTATACGGTGTGTGTGTTTATAACCTAAGACCTATTAATTTCTATAGGCATGTCCATCTGACAATCTGTAGTATTAGTTGTGACGTGGATTAGGTACAAGTATGGATGTGTGTTTGGGTCAGTAGTAATGAATAGGTGCAATACTGTTCTACACCCACAGACTGTTTTGGCATCTCCTACTCCATTTTCAAGTTTACTAGCTGACTTGATCCAAGGTCTGGGATTCATATGCTGGCAGCCACAGTTCGTTTATTGTGCTGCCTATATTGTTTGCTCTATCTATCTATCTATCTATCTATCTATCTATCTCTTTCTCTGTCTATTTATCTATCTCTCTCTGTCTGTCTTTCTCTCAGGCTGTTACCACCACACAGGGGGCCTGGGTGCACGCTGACAGCAGCAGCAGCTTCCATCTAGATCGATAGTGTACAGTACAGTGCCGGCCGGCCCCGCATGGCCCCGCCCCCGCATGGCCCCGCCCCCTCACCCGCATACCACCGGCAGTCCGGCACCAAACACTACTGCACCCATGGACCCCCAAGCTGTTATCACTACACAGAGCCGGGCCTGGGTGAGAAGCGGCTGCCATCTTACCGCCTGTGACGCAGGAAAGTGCCAAGAGGACTTTGTGGCGCACATCCAACTGCCAGCCCACTCGACCACAAGAAAGCCGCATGCACACAGCCAATAAAAAGGAGGGCTGCAGAGGCGGTATGTGGGCGACGCAATACGGGTGTAGGGGGGGGGGGAATTGGCTGGCCAGGTCCCTCCTCCCCAGCAGCAGAAAAGTTTATTCCAAATGCCTCCGGCATGGTCTGGGCAGCATGTAGGCGGTGTCGGGAAGACAGGGAATACAGAAAATACCGCACATACCGTCCTGGCCAAGTTGAGGTCGGTTAACCGACGCCAGTGACAGTATCGGTATTTTTGCGGTATACTGCCCAGCCCTAGATATGTGCCTTACTGTGTATGTACATGATATGTGCCTCTGTGTACAGTGTGTGTGTGAGTCTCTGCATGGGTATATATATCTGTCTATATGTGTATATGTCATTGTATGTGTCATATGTATGTTCATGTCCATATGTGTATATGGGAATGTATGTATGTTTGTACCTTTATGTACAGCATGTGTGTTTTTGGGTATATATGTGCTTGTCTGCCTGTGTGTATGTGCCTCTATTTATGTATGTGCTTGTGTGCACAGCATGTGTGTGTCTCTGTATATGTGCCTGACTTTGTGTGTATATGTGACTGTATGTGTTTTTATGTATGCATGTGCATCTATGTGACTGTATGTGCCTATGTGTACAGCATATGTGTCTCTGAATGGGTATATATGGGGCTGACCATATATACGTATGTGACTGTATGTGCCTGGGTGTCTATACAATATGTGCCTGTGTGTATATATATATATATATATATATATATATATATATATATATATATTATACACACACACGCACACGTATACACATACATTCAGGCACATATGTGTGTGTGTGTATATATATATATATATATATATATATATATATATATATATATGTGTGTGTGTGTCTCTATATGAATATGTGTCTGTATACATGAGACTGTGTATGGTTGGCTACATAAAACTTGTCAGATAGAAAAGGCCTAAAAAGCCAAGCATAACACCCATGTATATGTGTATATGTGAGCAAGTGACCCAAAACAACAAAATTCACGCAGTGCACATTACACCACCAATTTTGTTTTATTTATGGAGTGCGGGGAATTATATTTTGTGGGGGCTGAAAGGAGGCTTTGTATGCCAGGGCTGCTTTGTAGTCCCAGCGTGGCCCTGTCTCCCTCCCTATTCAGCTGTATCAGCAATTGCTAATACAGCTGACTATACTGCTGGTAGGAGCTCCAGGTTGCAGAACTACAACACCCATCATGTCCGGCTGTCAGCTCATGATGAGTGTTATAGTTTTGCAGTCTGTGTGTCTCCTGGTTGTAGCACTACAACCTCCATCATGTCCTGCTGTCAGTTCATTATGGGAGTTGAAGTTTTTCAGCTAGCGAGTCAAAGATTGGAAAACTTATTAGAGAATGACATAGTACAGTCCAATAAATATAGGAGACAGTGGCAAACTACAAGAGGTGGAGGCAGTAGCACGGTACATGAGGGAACACGGCGACAGTTCATTAGGACACATTGGCACATAAGGGGGCGTCACCTTAGAGTAATTGGATATAATTAGGGATGGTCCGAACCGAGTTCGGTTCGGGTTCGTACGAACCCGAACCCTCGGTAATGATTCCCGCTGTCTGCCTGCTCCGTGCAGCGGGCGGATCCAGCGGGAGGACCGCCTGGAAAACTGGGATATAGCCATAGGCTGTATCCCAGTTTTCCAGGCGTTCCTCCTGCTGTATCTGCCCGCTCCACGGAGCGGGCAGACAGCGGGAATCTGATGCCGAGCGTTCAGGTTCATACGAACCCGAACCTCGGCAGGTTCGGACCATCCCTAGATATAATGTTTTTGGCCTCTGACTGCGCCTGATCGGTTAGGATGGGGGGGGGGCAAGCTAAAATTTTGCATTATGGCCCATCAGCCTTTAGCTACGCCCCTGGGCACTGGGTAAAAAGAGTTAAAGAGGTTTTTCTAAACTCCTAATCTGCCACAGTCTGAAATGTCTTCTTTCTCTCCTCTCCTTACTTGATTGACATCTGGAAGAAGGGTCAGGTATGAAATGGGAAGTGAGGGGGTATTACAGCTTTCTGGATTTCTGGAGCTTGAAGAAGCCTCTTTACATTTTTTTACTATAAAATAAAAGCATTTCTTTACATCCTGGAAGCAGAGCTGGATATGTAAAAGGTACCATGTGTATCCTTGTCTTAACAGCTATATAACAGTGTCAGCAGTTTGTAACGTAAATTGCAGCTGACACATTCCTTTAGGGGTACCTTTACACACAACATATCCGCAGCGGATTTCTCGTTGCGAATTTACAGGGAAATTCGCTGCGGATACTTGCCCAATGCATTTCAATGGGCTGACATACTCGAAGTGGGATTGTCATCCCGCTGCGAGTATGTTAAACTTAGCGCCGTAACCCCCACAGCCCCGGAGCATACATTACCTGCTCCATGCTCCTGTTCTCTTCGGGGCCTCCGTTGTCTTCGGGCGGTCAGCTGAAATAAAATAAAAACTACTATTTTACTATGATTTTAAACATTTCATAAGTTAATTCTCTACAATTCACTTGTTGAAGACAGATGAACTTAAAAGACAAGTAAATACTGTGTGATGGTAAGCCTTCTGACATTCTGAATCTGAGATAGAAATGAATCATGTTTAAACTCTTCTTCACCTGGATCACTTGTCTAAAGCCTCTGTCCTTTGATCTATCACCCTGCCAACAGAGTCACTTAATTTTTTCAGTACTACACCATTTCTCTTCCTAATTGTGCTTAGCACAGGGAAAGGTATAGTTGTATGTTATCCCTGAGCATGAGCCATGTGTTGATTTATCAAGCTGACTCTATCACCTGTTTGTCAACTCTGTGTCAGATTGTCTATTATTCCTGGATGGGCTTCACTTTATTAAAGATGTCACACGTGTCCCTGCCAGAAAAAGCTATTGTATCCTTACGGTGCGTGAATTAGATGGAAGAAGAGTCCAGAAACATTAGTTCAGGAACAAAAGATAAGCAAATAGGTTTACCTCTTGTTTACAATAGGCTGTGGCAAAATTATTCCATCGCGGAAAACTTCTGCTCAAATATAATAGGATTATGAGATCTTATTTTTTAACAGGCATAGGAGGTAACCCACTGGTTTCAAAGTATCGTGATGCTTGTCAGAATATCATAAAATCCTCTGTGTTTATTGCATTAACAGGATAAAGTCCTCTCAGAAACCCAGTGCTTAATCCACACTGTATAGTGTTCCATTTAGAGAGGTGAGTCAGTCCTACGTCTGTCAGAAAGGTGCAATATAACCATTTTTGCTCCCATATTATGACAAGTGCTGACCGCCCTGCAGGTGTCATGATCCAAACTAAAAGCATCATAGATCCTTATGATGCAGTCAGTTTAGGTGATTGGCAGCTATGGGCAAAACCAGACAGTTTTGGTTTGGGGCAGAATAAAAAATCAGGGCTAGTAGAATCTTTATGCTATTAGGGTACATTTACATGTACCATATCGCAGAGGATTTCATGCTGCATGTTTCACACAGAATCTAGAGATGCCATCCATTCCGTGATCCGCCACCCTGTTCTTCTGTAGATCTCGTCATTTACATATATCGAAAATTGAGATATCAGGAGAAGTGGGCAGCAGATCTCAGAATAGATGGCACAGCTGGAATCAGCGTATGAAACTGGCAGCATGAAATCCGCTGCGATACAATAAATGTACCCTTAGGATGCTGGTTACTAAATCCATATAAAGTGATATATTTGGAACATTGGGAATGATTTTTTTATGTTGACCATAGTGGGAATTATTTTAACTAGTTGCATTGTTAACATATATATTTCTCTTTATTCGTTATAAGCAGCTGCCAGAATCCCTGAATTAAACCTACACCCACCATAATCTATAGGTGAACAACAGTCATCTGGACAGATAAGATGGATCTCTGCAATGAATACTCCTTGTTTAAGCAGCAACAGTTATATATTACTGATATTCTGAAAAACAATAAAGAACATTGGGATCAGCGACAGAATAAGTGAGTATAACCAGTGATCTACTAAGAAATACAGAGCATACTATTGTCAAAACTATAACAATCCTTGTTTAGCCCTTTTCAGAATCCCTAAACTGATTTTTGGCTTATATTTTTTCCTCCTTACCTCCTAAGACCCATAACATTTTACATTTTTTATTTGGAACATCAGAAAAGGGGTAATTAGAATTTTTAATAGGAAATATATTTTGAGCTGCTTAATGCCACAACCTGGCACACTTCTCATTTGCAGCCAGAACCCTCTGTGTCAGCTACAGAAGACCTGGGAGGTAAGAGAGAAGAGCAGATACAAGACAGTCTGCTGGGAAGAATCATATAGGCTGTGTACAAGTATAGAGAGAAAATACAGCTTACACAGCACATTGCACAGGCTGTAGAAGCAAGACTAAGCACACATTCTTATACCCAGTGTATGCAGTGTGTAACAGAAGATCACTTTACAGTCTGTTAAAATTCTATTGAACTTTTGTAAAATTGATAAGTCATTCCATTTCTATACCCTTATTACTACAAATATGTATACATTAGCAACTCAAACTGGAATATGAACAGTAGCTTCACATAGACTCATGTGTGATTCTTAACCAGCAATTGTAATATGAAAAAGATAATACTACTGTACTATAACTAGGCTCCACCTAGGCAGGTAGGCTCTATGCAGGGAATACTTTCTTACACATAAAGGTAGTATAACATGGGCAAACCTGTGCGCCATGTGATCAAGTATATATCTGCTCATTAAAATGGGTATTCCCATCTTGTAGGGCATACCAAGCTGAGGTGGGAACACCCCTTTTAAAGAACCTATTACAGTGCAGTACTTTACAAGTGATCACTGGATTGTTTATGTGGCCCTTTACGTCTATAATTGCTGGCTGCACATCCTCTTTCCCTTAGGGGGCAGCCAATGAACAATTATGTCTTTTATACCTGCTTAAATGAGAAGTCAGATGAAAATTTTTATTAAGGTAGTGTGCCCCCCAAAATTTATACAAATCACCAATATACACTTATTACGGGAAATGCACAAAAAGTGCTTTTTTTCCCTGCACTTACTACTGCATCAAAGCTTCACTTTCTAGATAACATGGTGATGTCAGGTCCCGACTCCCAGAGCTGTGCGGGCTGTGGCTGCTGCAGAGGATGATGGCAGGGACACTGAGGGACACAGGGCACTGGAGGGACACTGAGCATCCCTCTCCCATCATCCTCTCCAGCAGCCACAGTCCGCACAGCACTGGGAGTCGGGTCGTGACATCACCATTTTATCCAGGAAGTGAAGCCTTGATGCAGTGGGGTGTTCTATGGGTACGCGACTACTGCATGGCGTACTCTGCACTTGTTGCATGATTGGCTATACTTGGAGAAGTTTCCCTTAGAATAATCTACAATTCCCCTTGCTGGGATACTCTATTTAGTGTGCTACTCATGAATCTGTTCTACACTTCTTTTTATTTATGATCTGCATTAGGAGATGTGGAATGGTTTTTACACACTTTTGCCTCTGAGTATTCTTATCTTTTGCACTAGGCGATTATAATCTGTTTATAATAATCCCATAGGCTAAAGTGTGTTAAGGATAATTTTTTAGCTAGATGCCGTGCAGTTCCTCTTCCCCTGCTGTGTGTTTTGTCTTGCCTCCATATTTTATCTAATATAATGTATGTACATATGTAAAATGTATCTTGTAACTTTGTAATATATTTTTTGAGCTGTATTTTTTGGATCCGGTTAGGATCATATAGCATATATTTTTTGGGGTGGCTGTTGATGCAGTAGTAAGTACAGGAAAAAAAAAACTTTATAAGTATTTCCCGTAATAAGTGTATATTGGTGATTTGTATAACTTTTGGGGGGCAATACAATCCTTTCATAAAAATTTTCACCGGACTTCTCCTTTAAACAATGCATCTGACACACAAGCGGTTGGTCATTTGTTGGCTGATCACTGGGCCTATTTCACTGTTTAGTTGATAATTATAAGATTTATAACCTTGATGGCGTTTCCAGAGGATAGGCCATCAATGTGTGACCATTTAAATGGTGATGCCGCTGCACTGCCACTTGTACACATAGCCCCAGATTCATCAAAGGGTATAAAATATACACTGGTGTAAACTGCCCAGAGCAACCAATCAGCGCTCAGCTTTCATTTTACCAGAGCTGAAAGCTGAGCTGTGTTTGGTAGGCCGTTCACACAAGTGCATATTTTACACCCTTTACAGTGAGTGGTGCTGTAAGTTCTGGGCCAACCATTCTGTAAGGGTGGTATGGGTTACTGCATCTTAGCTCCTGGTCAGTTGGAGCTGATCTGCAGTAACCTGAAACACTGCTACACACTAGATGGGTTTCAACACCCTGCAAGTCATACATTGATGATCTATAATGTGAATTAGCCATCAATGGTATAAACCTGGACAACCCCTTTAAGAGTATGAATTGCCAGTATTACTGGTATTTTAATCTTTTGTTTATCAGCAAGTAAGAACTGCTCAAAATATCTCTTTTATTCATTAGAACTGATACTCAAGTAGAAGAGAAGCCAACGCAGAGTGATGTTGAGCAAGTAAACTTTAGATCTGCCACTAAGGTTCCAGATACAATTCAGCTGACTGCAAGACATGTTCCTCTTAGGTACAGCAGCTTTCACAGTGAGCTTCTGACTAGGAGAAGGAACCACAAGCCTGGAAAATCTGTTCTTATTCAACATATTTCTACAGAGGAATTTAATGCTAAGCTTAAGTTTTTGCCAGTGAAAGAGATCAGTGGAGAATATGGATTTGTGGTTTCCCCAGAACAGAGATACTGCCCAATAGGAAAAGATACCTACAAAAATAGCTTGTGAAGAATAAAAAGCATTACAATAGAATTCTTAGGAATGAAAATATTATTATATTTAGTAAACTCAAAGAAATTGTTTTCTCTTTTATTTGCTTTTTTCTTCATTGGGCTGAATGATAGTTGCCATTATACTGTATGCGCACTTACATTCATGAACAGCTCTGTATGAGCCACACTTGTATGGATGGGATCAATCAAAATTATTATAAAACAAGATTAGCGGTAAATTCTCGAAGAAATAGAAAACAAGACAGTATGTTCTTCATAAGAAAGAAACAGTGTTATAAGATTTGATTTGATTTAGTGTGATTTGCTCACTGTCAGTATTGTTGGATTACTAAACTCCACGGTAAAGCGTTTGCCATTTGTTAGATCGGTGCTCGCTTATAGCACCTATTAGACGGCTCACTAATCAACCGTCGGTCTTGCATCTCTTATTACACGGAGAGATGTACAGCTGACAGAACATGTGATAGGGCCTTATGTGTATTCCCTCAAACTAGGAGGATGGACTAGGTGGAAAGTCCAAACTAGTGTTTCTCCACTCCAGTCCTCAAGTACCCCCAACAGGTTATGATTTGATATCCCATACAAAGAGCACCTGATGCACTGATTATAGTTACATCACCTGTGAAATACAAAAGGAGTCTTCAAACCATGATCTGTTGGGGGTACCTGAGGACTGGAATTGAGAAACACTGTGTAATGTCAGGAGGGGTAGAGGGTGAGTGCAGCCCTGGAACTAAACCCCCCTGCTGTCCCTACCTAATTGACGACCACCCTAAACAGTGGCCCCCAACTGGGCGACAGTCCCTTCCTAAGATATTGTGAGGGATAGGGAAAAGGACAGAACTAACAAAGTCAGACTAGCCAGGTCAAACCAGGAGAACACGCCAGGAACACAATCACAAAACAGAGACAAAGTCAGATATCAAGCCGAGGTCAGAGAGTCCAGGAGAAGCACGTCAAAAACCAAATCACAGAGACAAAGGGAAATCCAAGGTACAGGCAGAGGTCAGTAGAACAACAGGTATCAGCAGGTAGATAAATGCTAGTGAGGCTTTGAAACCAATTCACAGGCAACTCCCATAAGCAGCTGAAGCCTTATATAGAGCCTCTCAGGGAGACCAGATCAAGGAGATCTGAAAGACTGGGACCGGATTTGACTGACCCGGGGCCTCAATCTCCTGACAGCATTCACACTCTGCACAGCATGTGGATAAATGGACCGGCGTTTCCCTATGCCCGCTACCCTCGCAGCCCGGGGAAGCAGCGCTGATATGTCAGGTGAGGGTGGCGCTGCCACGGGCGAAGGCAAGTTTGTTACATTACCCCCCCTTTTACGAGGGGCCACCGGACCCTTACTAAATGGACCTGGTTTGGAAGGGTTGAGTCTATGAAACCTTTTTATCAGGGCGTCAGCATGAATAGACCTGGCTGAAACCCACGACCTCTCCTCAGGTCCATAACCCTTCCAATGAACCAAGTATTGAAGTACTCCCCGAGACCTTCTAGAATCTAAAATTTTGGAGACCTCATATTCCAGTTCCCCTAGAACTTCTATTGGAACAGGAGGGCTCCGGGAAGACACAGGAGAAGGAACATATTTTTTTAGCAGAGACTTATGAAACACATCATGAATCTTGAATGAGTCAGGCAATTTCAAACGGAAGGAGACAGGATTAATAATGTCAGCAATTTCATAAGGACCAATAAACCTCGGAGCCAACTTCCCAGAGGGTACCTTAAGATGTATATTCCTGGTTGACAACCAGACCTTGTCTCCTATAACATAACTGGGACCAGCAGACCTTTTCTTATCAGCGACTAGTTTCTGTTTATTCTGGGATTTTTGCAGGTTCTTCTGAACCTGAGCCCAGGCTGTGCACAGCTCATTAGTTTTTATCTCAACTTCTGGATTTTCTGATAAAGAAGAAGAGAAGGAGGAGTTACGAGGATGATACCCATAGTTGCAGAAAAAGGGTGAAGTACCGATTGACGAGTGAAAATGATTATTTAAGGCAAATTCAGCAAGTGGCAGAAATGACACCCATTTTTCTTGGTTATCTGCCACAAAACACCTTAAATACTGTTCCAGGTTCTGGTTTTGTCTCTCAGTTTGTCCGTTGCTCTCAGGATGGAAAGCAGAGGAGAAAGAGAGCTGGGTACCCAATTTAGAACAAAAGGCCTTCCAAAACCGAGAGACAAATTGGACCCCACGATCTGACACAATATTCTCAGGTATACCATGCAGTTTAACAATATGCAGAATAAACAGTTCAGACAATTTCTTGGCATTAGGTAGTTGTGACAAAGGAATAAAGTGTGTCATTTTACTAAACCTATCCACTACTACCCAAACCACTGACTTGCCTTCAGACAGGGGCAAATCAGTGATAAAATCCATGGATAGATGTGTCCATGGTCTTTTGGGTATAGGTAGTGGAGAGAGTCTTCCAGCAGGAAGAGTACGAGGAGTCTTGGATCTAGCACAGGTTTCACAAGAAGTAACATATGAAGTGATGTCTCGAGCTATAGTAGGCCACCAATAGTAACGAGACACAAGTTTTTTTGTACCAACCACCCCTGGATGACCACTAAGGACAGAGTCATGGTATTCACTCAGAAGTTGCAATCTTAAGTTTGGAGGCACAAACAATTTCCCCTGAGGAAGAGATAATGGAGCCATATCTTGTCTTAATGAAATACTAGATGCCAGGTCAGGAGAAACAGCAGAGATAATAACCCCAGGGGGTAAAATAGGCTCAGGGTCAGGATCAGAGGGGTGGTTGCCCAGGAAGCTTCGCGACAAGGCATCAGCCTTCACATTCTTGGAACCTGGCCTGAAAGTAACAACAAAATCAAAACGAGTGAAAAATAGTGCCCATCTGGCCTGGCGTGGATTCAATCGCTTTGCAGATTCCAGGTATGTTAAATTCTTATGATCAGTTAAGACAGTTACCTGGTGACATGCACCTTCTAAGAAGTGGCGCCATTCCTCGAATGCCCACTTAATCGCCAGTAACTCTCTATTACCCACATCATAATTTCGTTCAGCAACAGAGAATTTTCTAGAAAAGAAAGCACAAGGACGTAAATTTGTGAAAGTAGTGGGGCCTTGGGACAGGACTGCCCCAACACCAGATTCTGATGCATCAACCTCTACAATAAAAGGCTTGGATTGATCTGGTTGGACCAAGACAGGAGCCTGTATAAAATACTGTTTCAGTGTCTCAAAGGCAGAAACAGCAACCTGGCTCCAATTTTCAACATCTGCCCCTTTTCTGGTTAAATCTGTCAATGGCTTGGCAATTACAGAAAAGTTTTTAATAAACTTACGATAATAATTTGCAAACCCTAAAAATCGCTGTAGGGCTTTTAACGATGTGGGTCTTACCCAGTCGGTAATAGCCCTGACTTTTTCGGGGTCCATGCAAAACTTATCAGGGGTCAGAACATACCCAAGGAATTGAATCTCCTGGACCCCAAACACACATTTCTCTAGTTTAGCATACAAATGGTTCTCTCTAAGGACCTTAAGAACATGCCTGAGATGTTGAATATGGGAGGATTTATCTTTAGAAAAAATCAGTATGTCATCCAAGTAGACAACCATAAACTGACCAATGCAGTCTCTGAACAGGTCATTCACAAAATTTTGAAAAACAGCAGGAGCATTACTGAGACCAAATGGCATAACTAAATACTCATAATGTCCTTCTGGGGTATTAAAGGCCGTTTTCCACTCATCCCCTTCTCTTATTCGGATGAGATTGTAGGCACCTCTCAAATCTAGTTTAGAGAACCACTTGGCTCCCAAGATCTGATTGAACAAGTCTGGAATCAAAGGAAGAGGATACTGGTTCTTAACTGTAATTTTATTTAAACCACGATAATCTATGCATGGACGAAGACCACCATCTTTCTTTTTAACAAAGAAGAAACCAGCTCCTAGAGGTGAGACAGAGGGCCGGATATGCCCCTTTTCAAGACTTTCATTAACATAATCTTTTAGGGATTGCCTCTCTGGCCCAGAAAGATTATATATTCTTCCCTTTGGGTACCTGGTGCCAGGAAGCAGTTCAATTGCACAATCGTAAGGACGGTGAGGGGGAAGAACATTAACTCCAGTTTCTGAAAAAACATCAGCAAAATCAACAATGTAATCAGGTATTTCCTTCTCTCCATTGCAGAGATTGGTTAGACATACAGAAAAGCATTGGTCAAAACATCCAGACCCCCACTTAATCAATTCTCCAGTGGTCCAGTTAAATTCCGGATTATGCAGTTCTAACCAGGGTAACCCCAGAATAATTTCAGAGGAAAGACCTTCCATAACATAAAATGAACAATATTCATAATGCAGTAACCCCACCTGTAACAAGATCTTAGGGGTACAGTGGCGGACTGAACCAGTCCCTAAAGGAGTACCATCTACCCCTCTCAACTTTAAAGGGTTAAGCAAGGACACCAAGGGCAACCCCAATTGTTGTGCTACCTTTAAATCAAGAAAATTAGCTGCAGCACCACTGTCAACTAATGCAGACCCACAAACAGAGTTATTTTCAAAACTAAGCGAAACTGGCAACAGAATTTTTTTTGATACAGTGGGAAATACCTCTTTGCCTATATGGCCTTCCCTGTGACCACCTAGGCGTTGAAGTTCTTCAGCTTGCTGACGTTTGGGACATTCTTGTATGTAGTGACAAGCAGATCCACAGTAATAGCAAAGCCCTTTCTCTCTGCGGATTTCTCGCCGGGCAGCAGGAGACAGAACCATTCCAACTTGCATGGGTTCCACCTCCACTTGTGGCACAGTCTCAGAGCTGAAAAATGAGGCTATTGTGGACTGCTTTTCTCTCCTGCGTTGCTGCAAGCGTCGGTCCAGTCTAACAGCTAAAGTCATGGCTGCTTCTAATGTCTCAGGATGAGGGTAACACGCCAACATATCTTTCAACTGGTCAGACAATCCTTGGTTAAACTGCCACCTCAGTGCTGGATCATTCCAACCAGAAGCTACACACCACTTTCTAAATTCTGCACAATACTCTTCAACAGGTCTGAAGCCCTGACACAAAAACTGAAGCTTAGATTCTGCTAAAGCTGCCCGATCTGGTTCATCATACAGTATCCCTAGGGCTGAAAAGAACTCATCCACCGTACGTAACTCCAGTGCCTCAGGGGGGAGGGAAAATGCCCACTCTTGAGGGTCTCCTCTGAGCAGGGACATAATGATCCCTACTTGCTGACTTTCTGAACCAGATGATAGGGGTCTGAGTCTGAAGTAAAGCTTGCAACTCTCTCTAAAGACAATAAAAAGCTTTCTGTCTCCAGAAAAAGTGTCTGGCATCTTAATCTTTGGCTCAGTAAAGCCTGAGGCCACTGCCTGAACTGGAGTAGTCTCCTTTAAATGCACTCTTTCCACCAGGTCCTGCACTGACTGAGTCAAGTGTTGTATCTGAGCTTCCATGCAGTCCATGGTGGAAATATATAAGGCCTGTGAATCTGTAATGTCAGGAGGGGTAGAGGGTGAGTGCAGCCCTGGAACTAAACCCCCCTGCTGTCCCTACCTAATTGACGACCACCCTAAACAGTGGCCCCCAACTGGGCGACAGTCCCTTCCTAAGATATTGTGAGGGATAGGGAAAAGGACAGAACTAACAAAGTCAGACTAGCCAGGTCAAACCAGGAGAACACGCCAGGAACACAATCACAAAACAGAGACAAAGTCAGATATCAAGCCGAGGTCAGAGAGTCCAGGAGAAGCACGTCAAAAACCAAATCACAGAGACAAAGGGAAATCCAAGGTACAGGCAGAGGTCAGTAGAACAACAGGTATCAGCAGGTAGATAAATGCTAGTGAGGCTTTGAAACCAATTCACAGGCAACTCCCATAAGCAGCTGAAGCCTTATATAGAGCCTCTCAGGGAGACCAGATCAAGGAGATCTGAAAGACTGGGACCGGATTTGACTGACCCGGGGCCTCAATCTCCTGACAGCATTCACACTCTGCACAGCATGTGGATAAATGGACCGGCGTTTCCCTATGCCCGCTACCCTCGCAGCCCGGGGAAGCAGCGCTGATATGTCAGGTGAGGGTGGCGCTGCCACGGGCGAAGGCAAGTTTGTTACACACTGCTCTGAACCATACGGCTTAGCATATCTGTGTAGAAAACATTTTCCTTTTCACAGCTAAAGCTCTTGTCTATGTCTCACACAGAGAAGAACATATCACCTTTGTTTTGCATAGAACACCATACCCTAACCATTACTAATGGAATAAATACCATACATAATTGTATTTTTCACAGAAAATAGGTTACCAAAACAATTAATGTTCTTATATGAAAGCTGAAACCTCTTTCACGGTAATAGCTTGAAGGTAAAATTATTGTTCTGTGTTAACACTATGTTACCATAATACTGCATTAGTATTAGCTCTAGGAACATTGCCTATTACAGTACTACTTTTGGGTATGATGTATCGCTAAAAAGATACAAAGGATACATGTTTGGCAAGATTTGTGGAGAAACACAGAATTACAGGCCACAAGAAGTTCCCCCCAAGAAACATCACATAATAATACAGGAAAAAAAAAGACTCAACAATGTATCTGTGGTAAAAATAGTCTGTGTCTAATAACAGTAATCTACAAATGATAAGTTTGGCAAATTAATTTCAGGCTGGGTTCACACTGTGTTTATGCATTCCGTTTAACGTACACGTTTTATGGAAAAAACGGATGCAAAAAACAGATGCAAAAACGGATGCAATAGTGTGTAATCCGTTTGGATCTGTTTTTTCATTGACTTCCATTATAAAAAAAAACATGCATTTTTTTAACGGACACAAAAGTAGTGTTGACTACATTTTTCTGTCTGTTAAATGTAACCAATTAAAAACGGACACGTTGAACGGATTTAAAAAAACGCAGTGTGAACCCAGCCTTACTGAGTACTAACTAACAGAACTGTTATTTAAACTTGTACTACTGTATTTAAACTTTAAAGAAGTTATCCAATGAAATATTGCAAAAACAGCACCACTCCTGTTTTTAGGCTGAATGCAGTGTTCATTTACAAAGCAGTGACACAAATTTACAAAAGGGTGACACAAATAAACTTTCACAACTAAAGAGAGGACACAACTTCTTTTTTGCCAATTGAAATAGCTAATAAGGCAGTCACACATTACCTTATATACATACACAAATCTAGAACTTTAAGCAAGCCAATCAGAAGTACCCACACAGCACAGGCTCATTACTTCAAAATTGTTTGTGCCCCTGCACTTCTGATCTAGAAGAATGGTACAATAATAAATTAATGTAACTTTGGTAATAGGTAGGGATGGTCCAAACCTGCCGAGGTTCGGGTTCATACAAACCTGAACTCTCGGCAATGATTCCCGCTGTCTTCCACCTCCGTGGAGAGGGTGTATACAGCCGGAGGACCGCCTGGAAAACTGGGATACAGCGATAGCCATAGGCTGTATCCCAGTTTTCCAGGCGGTCCTCCGGCTGTATCCACCCTCTGCACGAAGGTGGAAGACAGCAGGAATCATTCCTGAGAGTTCAGGTTTGTACGAACCCGAAACTCGTCAGGTTCGGACCATCCCTAGTAATAGGTATGACTGAATATAAGTGCAGGACAGTCTGCAGGATTTATTGTCTTAACTCTACACAGTACTGTACCATATTCGTGCACTTTGTACAGACAATGCCAGGGATTAACCTGCAATCCTATGTAAAATTACTAATGTTAAGCAGCAAATTAAGCAATAATAACAAAATAGAATAATACCAAATGGTACTGTGTTAGCAATGCAAGATAAGACAAGACAGTACATGTATCGGAAATGAGCACAGAAAAATATGGCCCTTAATATAAGCTATAATCTTAAGGCGCATAAACCATCAGGTGCATCGCTTTAAGATTTTGACATCAATAGACTGGCGTTGGCGCAGGGAAGCCAGTGCTGCGGTCCTATTCCCGGACACTGGCTTGGCCTGAAGCATCGGAGGTGGGCCCATCCTACCCCAGTGTGACGCTGCTCCATTAGAATCAATGAAACCGCATCACAGAGGGAAGGGGGTTTTGCCACACTGGATGCCGCCAGTGCTTCAGGCCGGTGCCAGGGAATAGACCAGCACCATGCCAGCATCCTTGCTCTGTCGCCAGTCTATTGTTTTTATTATGTAAAAATCCTAAAGCGATGTACCTGATGGTACATTCGCTTTAACTGTATTAATGAGAGAAAAAAAGAAAAATTTCCATAGTCATGCAGATATATGAAAAATCTAACACATAGAAACATAAGACAGAAGAGGACCAAAGACACACAAGAGGGGAGTAAGGAAATAAAGAGAAATGCTCTCACAAATTACCAGAAGATTGACTAACAAATTTTTAAAAGCCACTGATTCCTTGAATAATAACCACTGGCTCAGGGCACTGGCCCTAATAAGCTAATAAGCTTTATACAACAAATATGTGCACACAGTTGGCACTAGTTATCATCTCTGTAAAATATATTGCATCCATGCCTTAGCCATGGTATCTAAGTAGCCTTTCACCATATTACAGTACTTTACATGTGATGATTCAGGTTGATTGTATCAGATTTAAACTACGGGTTGTGAGCTTCATCCAGTACTTCTGATTTAGGTGCATTTTGTTCAATAAAGCTGGTATATTCTCATATACATCATATGTTATGTTGTTAGAATTCTGCCCATTCCTACTAATACTCAAGACATTTAGTTACAGACATTATGGAAATCTACTCTAGGAAAATGAACACACCAAAGGCATCTATGTGTTTTTTTGGTCAGCTGTCATTCAACTCATCTGTGCGGTGCCATGAGGACGTATCCTGGTATTGTGGGTTGCTGTTTGATTCAACTATGGCATTTGCTTGGCATTTTGTATATATATATGTGTGTGTGTATATATATATATATATTTGTTGCTTAATCAAACAATGGGGAAGAGTCTGTTTATAAACAGTTGTTGAAGGCTGTCGACACCTTTAACCCTTTGAGGACCAGGCCCAAAATGACCCAGTGGACCGCGCAAATTTTGATCTTAGTGTTTTCGTTTTTCCCTCCTCCCCTTCTAAGAGCTCTAGCACTCTCAGTTTTCTATCTACAGGCCATGTAAGTGCTTGTTTTTTACAGGAATAGTTGTACTGTGTAATGGCGTCATTCATTTTACCATAACATGTATGATGGAATTCCAAATATATTATTTATGAAGAGATAAATAGGTGAAATCGTAAAAAAGAATGCAATATGGTAACATTTGGGGGGTTCCTGTGTCTACGTAATGCACTATATGGTAACAGCGACATGATACTATTATTCTATAGGTCAGCCCGAACACAACCATATGCAGGTTACACAGATTCTCTAATGTTATATATATTTTTTTTATGAAATCCTTTTTTTGGGCAATTAAATATTAATAAAATGGGCCTATTGTGACGCTTATAACGGTTTTATTTTTTCACCTACGGGGCTGTATGGGGTGTTATTTTTTCCGCCATGATCTCTAGTTTTTATTAATACCATATTTGTGAAGATCGGACGTTTTGATCACTTTTTATAGATTTTTTTTTAATATATAATGTAACATAAAATCGGTAATCTGCGCACTTTTCCCCCCCTTTTCGTGTAAGCCGTTCGCAATGACGCTTGTTATATTTTAATAGATCGGACAATTACGCACGCTACGGTATATTATATGTTTATCTATTTATTTATTTTTATATGTTTTATTTATATTATGGGAAAGGGGGGTGATTTCAACTTTTATTGGGGGAGGGGTTTTGGGGTAGTGTAATAGTGTTTTGATCTTTTTTTTTTTTAACACATTTGAAGTCCCTTTGGGGGACTTCTACATTCACTACTTGGATTTTTACACTGACCATTGCTATGCCATAGGCACAGCATTGATCAGTGTTATCGGCGATCTGCTCATTGAGCCTGCCTGTGCAGGCTCAGTGTAGCAGATCGCCCATCGGACCGCACGAAGGAAGGTGAGAGACCTCCGGCGGTCCGTTTCAACGATCGGGACCCCCGCAGTCACACTGCGGGGGTCCCGATCGGTAAGTGACAGGGGACTCCCCCTGTCACTTACACTTAAACGCCGCGATCGCGGCGTTTAAGGGGTCAATGACACGCGGCAGCGCGATCGCTGCAGCGTGTCATTACCGGTGAGGTCCCGGCTGCTCACTGCAGCCGGCCCCCACCTCCTATGAAGCGCGCTCCGCTCCGGAGCACGCTTCATAGCCGGAGAAACACCCAGGACGTAGGGTTACGTCCAGGGTCGTCTGGGGACAGACTTCCATGACGTAACCCTATGTCCAGGGTCATCTAGGGGTTAAGCATGTAAGGAAAACATGATTTTGTAACTTTGTAAACCTTCAATGGCTAAGGGCCCTATTACACGGA
Source organism: Dendropsophus ebraccatus (assembly GCF_027789765.1). Classification (NCBI taxonomy): domain Eukaryota; kingdom Metazoa; phylum Chordata; class Amphibia; order Anura; family Hylidae; genus Dendropsophus; species Dendropsophus ebraccatus. The sequence continues at coordinate 70,991,235 of NC_091460.1, forward strand.
TCGATTATCTGCCGAATCAGTCCGAGGAACTTAGCTGATTATTCTTTTTTAACAAACAATGACAAAGATGATCCTTACCTGTGCACGTTCTCCCAATGTCCTCCTGTCTTGTTTTTGTGATTCCCTGCTCACCAAACCACCTCTGACACTTCCGAACCTGTCTCTGAAGTGACAGGCCGCTCAGCTGATCGGTGGCCGCAAAGCTGTCCTGCACATCTTATTATTTTACATCTTAAAATCAAGGGCTGCGCGGACATCGCTAATGATGTGTATACGGCCCTTGCTGCACTATAATCATTCTGTAAGTGAGCACCAAACTAGCAGATCAACGCTGCTTACCTAGGATATCGGGCCGTGTAGTACCGTCCCAAGACACAAATATAATTTGTTTTATCAACTATCTGTCCATGTCTACGACGTTTAGCATATTGAGTTGACAATTACCAAGACGAAGACACAGTCTGCTTAACCTACTGAGTGGGCAGAGGGCATAAGCGAGAAGAACATGACAGGTACAATGTTTATTAATTTCTTCTACACATTCATCAGCCATTTTTTAAAGAGGACCTGTCACCCCCGCGCCGGGGTGACAGGCTCCCGACCCCAGATAGATCCCCTTATAGTTACCGCATGTCGCCGAGTCCCGCTGCCGGAGCCGGTCCCGGGACGGAGATATCCCGGTGAGAAGCCGGTGCGCGCGCTGTGGAGATGGGTCCGGCGTCCATAGAGAATGAATGGAGCCGGACTCATCTCTGCTGCGCGCGCACGGCTCTATTCATTCTCTATGGACGCCGGACCCATCTCCACAGCGTGCGCGCCGGCTTCTCACCGGGATATCTCTGTCCCGGGACCGGCTCCGGCAGCAAAACTCGGCGACATGCGGTAACTATAAGGGGATCTAGCTGGGGGTCGGGAGCCTGTCACCCCGACGCGGGGGGTGACAGGTCTCCTTTAACATGTTGAAAGACAATTGTTTCTTTGGCTGATTGTTGTCTTTATTACACTGATTAATTATCTGCTGAATCAGCCTGATTGGTCAGATTATCACTAATTTAATAGGGCCTTAAGTCCCTTGTGGTACTGGTATGTCATGGGTTGGTAAGTGGTTAACTCCTTAATGCTGCAGTACTTTTGTCTTACATTACATTTTTGAAGAAAAAACTGCAAGAATTTGCAGGTTGATAGTGGTAGAGCATGTCTGGCACTTTGAGTTCATGATGGATGGGGAAGCTATGCTATGCCGACAAAGGACACAAGTGGCAAAGTGACTTGACATCTTATCATCTTGCCACTTGCATAGCCCATCAGCCACAGAGACATGGGTTCTCTTGTTCCACTGTGTTGCTGGTCCCTGGTTGTTGACCATATTTTGTCTCTACTAATAATCCTGTTAATCCAGGCTTCTGTGGATACCACCAACCTGGGAATTCCCTCAGGTTAACCCTTTGAGGACCAGGCCCAAAATGACCCAGTGGACCGCGCAAATTTTGATCTTTGCGCTTTCGTTTTTCCCTCCTCCCCTTCTAAGAGCTCTAGCACTTTCAGTTTTCTATCTACAAGGCCATGTAATGGCTTGTTTGTTACAGGAATAGTTGTACTTTGTAATGGCATCTTTCATTTTACCATAATATGTATGACGGAATCCCAAATGTAATATTTATGAAGATATAAATAGGTGAAAGCGTAAAAAAGAATGCAATATGGTAACGTTTGGGGTGTTCCTGTGTCTACGTAATGCACTATATGGTAAAAGCGACATGATACCATTATTCTATAGGTCAGTCCGAACACAACCACATGCAGGTTTACAAAGATTCCTTAATGTTAAATATTTTTTTTTAATGAAATCCTTTTTTTTTTGGCAAATCATTATTAATAAAATGGGCCTATTGTGACGCTTATAACAGTTTTATTTTTTCACCTATGAGGCTGTATGGGGTGTCCTTTTTTCCGCCATGATCTCTAGTTTTTATTAATACCATGTTTGTGAAGATCGGATATTTTGATCACTTTTTATAATTTTTTTTATATATATAATGTAACATAAAATTGGTAAACCGCCCACTTTTTCCCCTCTTTTCGTCTACGCTGTTTACCGTTCGCAATGACGCTTGTTATATTTTAATAGATCGGACAATTACGCATGCTACGGTATATTATATGTTTATTTATTTATTTTTATATGTTTTATTTATATAATGGGAAAGGAGGGTGATTTAAACTTTTATTGGGAAGGGGCTTTGGGGTAGTGTAATAGTGATTTTTACTTTTTTTTTTCTCTCACACATTTGAAGTCCCTTTGGGGGACTTTTACATTCATTACTTTGATTTAATACACTGATCATTGCTATGCCTATGGCATAGCATTGATCCGTGTTATTGGCGCTCTGCTCATTGAGCCTGCCTGTGCAGGCTCAGTGACCAGAGCGCCGATCGGACCGCGCGGAGGCAGGTGAGAGACCTCCAGCAGTCCGTTTTAATGAGTTTAAGGAGTTAATGTCACGCTGCAGCGCGTCATTAACGGTAAGGTGCCAGCTGCTGATTGCAGCCGGCCCCTACCTGCTGTGAAGCACGCTCCGCTCCAGAGCGCGCTTCATAGCTCAGGAAGTACCGGTACGTCCAGGGTCGTCTAGGGGTTAAAGAAGTCCGGTGAAAATTTTTATTAAAATATTGTATTGCCACCCAAAAGGTATACAAATCCCCAAGATACACTTATTACAGGAAATGCTTTTAAAGTGCTTTTTTCCCTGCACTTACTACTGCATCAAGGCTTCACTGCCTGGATAACATGGTGATGTCACGACCCGACTCCCAGAGTTGTGCGGGCTGTGGCTGCTGGAGAGGATGATGGCAGGGGGACACTGAGAAACACAGGGCACTGGGGGGACGCTGAGCATCCCTCTGCCATCATCCTCTCCAGCAACCACAGCCAGCACAGCTCTGGGAGTCGGGTCGTGACATCACCATTTTATCTAGGAAGTGAAGCCTTGATGCAGTAGTAAGTGCAGGGAAAAAACTTAATAATACTTATAATACTTTATTAGCATTTCCCATAATAAGTGTATATTGGGGATTTATATAACTTTTAGGGGGCAAAACAATACTTTAGTAAAAAATGTCCTATTTAAGTCTACACCTTAATAGGGTCTGAATGGTATGAAATGGTATGAAAATGTTTAAGAAAAATAAATTAAAGAGTCTACAGATCTTTAGCGTGACATATGAGTTAGTGAAGTTTATTAGTTGTCTAATAAAGTCTAATTAGAAAGATGTAGATTAGGGAGAATAAATCAGACTCTTCTGAAGATTAGGTAGTAAAACTGTTTCATTTTTATTTAAAGAGATCAACCTCCTAGTAAATGGTAATCCTTAGTAATATGATTGGGCCTTTGTCGAATGTGCTGCATTCTAATGGGGTTTATTTTATTATTTGTTTATTATTATGCTAAACACATTTTGCTTTTTAACTAGTTGTCAGAGCATACATTAATTTATTTTCTGGGTCTTTTTTAAGGAGAAAATGGTTAGAATCCAAAAAGTAATACAATTATACTAGCTTTTGTTTTTACTGTTTTAAAGCAGTTTTCTTAGTGGATAAAATACATTTACACGCCATTAATGAGATGGAGTGGCCACAAGGGGCATTGCTAGCCATAGGTAATGTGGAAAGCTTCTACTTCAAGATACCCAACAATTGGGGGTCAAAGTGATCAGAGCTTTATTAGAGTGAGTAGAGAAAGGTGAGGGGTTCATACAATTTGTCTGTGAAGGTTTTACAGTTTATTCTTGAAAATAATGCCTTTAATGAAACCTGGTACCTACAATGCAGTGGTACCATGATTGGTACACCCATCGTGTGTACCCTTGCAAAATTATTTCTAGTAGAATTTGAGAAAAATAAGATTTTAAGTGTAAATAACCCTTTCACGAAGTTCTAAAAATGTTTCAATTGTTTTGTAGATGATTTCGTAGTCCAGCTTTCCATATGACACATAGCCGCTCAGGCGGTGCTCATTGCTAAAGGCCAGAGTCCAATGTACAGCTGAAGACTGTTGGAGTATGTTAGAAATCGTAGTGCCTGCTTTTCTTCTACTGTTTGCATATTGGACATTGGACTGTTACTGTTTTTTGCATGAGCACACGATTTATTAATATGGATACGAACATTATGGATACCAGCTCCGGGATACAGATTCCTACAGCGAACCGCTTTGAAGCCACATTGCTCTAGTCTGTGGAACGCACCGCTTGTTTGTACACTGCTCTGTCCCTGATATAAAAGCATCTGATTACGCTCTATCCTGGTGAGTTGCCGTTGTACTTCTACTTGTCTTCAGCTATTATGATTTTAGGCCTGCATCACCAATAAAAAAAGTTGCTCTGAACCGCCGCGGTCCCGGGTGCCGCATGTAGCCCGGGACCACGGCTATTAGCGGGCACGGTCCGATCGCCGTGCCCGCTAACCAGGTAATCAGATGCAGGTAATCAGTTGACAGCTGCATCCGATTACCTTATGCAGCCATTCCCTGGTGTCTAGTGGGGTGGATCACCCCCCGTGACGTTGTCCCGGAGGATAGATCTACACATCTGGCTCAGGCCGGGGTCTGCGTAATGGCGCTGATCCCGATTCGGCACTCGATTGCTTCCGGCTGCAGCAGCCGGAAGCAATCCAGTGCCTATCTCATTGATCTATGCTGTATATCTATGCAGCATAGATCTCAATGAGAGATCAGTGTGCTTATACTAGAAGCCCCCCAGGGAGCCTTCTAGTATAAGTGTAAAAGAAAAAAAAAGTGTCATTATTAGTAAAAAGCCTTTTCTCATGTTATAAATAAAAATAAATAAATAAACATGTTTGGCATCGCTGCATGCATAATCGCCTGAACTATTTATTTACATTCCTGAACTAATTTATCACATTCCTGATCTCGCACGGTAAACGGCATAAGTGCAAAAAAATCCCAAAGTGCAAAATTGCGCATTTTTGGTCACATCAAATCCAGGAAAGAACACATCATGGCGCAAAAAATAACACCTCACACAGCTTCATAGACCAAAGGATAAAAGCGTTATAACCTGGGAATAGAGCGATTTTAAGGAACATATTTATGGTAACAATGGTTTGAATTTTTTAAAAGCCATCACATAAAAGAAAAGTTATACATGTTACATATCGTTGTAATCATAATGACTTGACGGACATATATAACAAGTCAGTTTTACAACAGGGCGAATGGCGTAAAAACAAACACCCCCCAAATAAACAAAATGCGTTTGTTTGTTGTTTTTTTTTTTATTTCACCACACAATTATTTTTTCTGGTTTCGCAGTGTACTTTATGAAAAAATTCAGCCTGTCATTGCAAAGTACAATTAGTGTCCCAAAAAATAAGGGCTCATGTGGGTTTCTAGGTGAAAAATTGCAAGTGCTAAAAAACGAAAACGCAAAAAATGAAATTGGCCCGGTCCTTAAGGGGTTAAAGGACAGAGCACCTGATAGCAACCTTATATCTCACTATCACCAAACCCCATAGACCTTTCGTATAACAAGTGCCAGCAGCCCCAATGCTACCAGACATATTCTCCAGGGCTCTGGGCCTCACCCAAATCAAATTTTAACTAATTCCTGATGTTAGTAGTATATAGCGCTGAGAAACAGATGGATCAGTGATAAGTGTATGGCTGTGGGGCCATGTCTATATTTCTCTCCATGGATTTAAGTGTTTTGCTCTCCTTAGCATTACTAGCTGCACTGTACATGGGCAACCATCCAAGTACAGAACATTTGTATAAAAGTACAAAGGCAAACGTTTTTGCATCAAAACAACAACCGTCCAAAAAAAATGGCTGTGAAACTGCCCAAAAAAAGACTGTGTGAACATAGCCCATGACTGTAATATTTTTGCTGTGGTAGAAATCACTATTTGAACACCCTTACCAGAGAAACCATTATGATAATTTCAATTATTCAATATCCTGAAAGAATGGAATGGCTGTGTAAATGTTATCTGCTGCATTATTCACTTCCTATGGGACTTTTGAAGATAGCCAAGTGCTGTACTCGGCAATCTTCAGAATTCCAAAACCGATTTTCTGAAGCAGTGGCCGGACATGTGTGCTGCCACTCCATTCACACAGGGGGCTAGGTTTTGTGCTTGAACCCCCAAGATCAAATACTTAGCCCCTATCCTGTTAACCCCATTAATCTCATTTCTGTGATGGTTTAGGGCAGTAAAGACATTAAAGTATACCTATAATTGCATTGTAATTATAATCAGAATAATTTCATAATGTATCCTTAGTCAAGGGGTCAGAGAAACAGTCTTATATCTGGCTTAAATGGGTTTCCCGATCCCTAGAAATACAGTTGAGCAGGTTTAAAGATTCAAAATCTACTGTACCATGATCCCTGGTTGCATTCTGCCAACATATTGTGGTGGTGTTTTATCTACGCTTGAGTAATCTTCAATATGGTCTGAGTGCAGGAAGCTTCTCACTGTCCGTAGGTTTACGATGAGGCGCCTCACGGTGAATATCCAATTTGCAAAAAAAAAAAAAATTCTCAAAAACTTTCATAAAAACAGCTGTCAAAATAATTGATGAGAATGAAACAAACAGGAGTTCTGGCGCCAGTTCTCTGTATAAAGGGATATATTGTGTAAAAGCTATTCAGTATGTCAGGTTAGGTAGTTTGAACAGTCACACTCGTATCTGTTGACACTACGTGAGTAAGCTTCAGAATACTCTCTGTACGTGATCACTGGCTGTAAGCGAGATACTGGAGAGCTTAGTTGTCATCAAACATTGTTTTAATTAGGCAACCTGACAAGCTGTTACATAATGAGCTTGGTGGTGCCAACCTTGCACTTGTAATCCAGGTATTAGAGAAATATTTGCAGTCTCTCTTAGTTTAGAGACTTTAATATTTAATGGAGACTTTAACCACTCACTTGAATTCACAGTTCAATGAAAACCCAAACTCAGCATGGCAATCCCAAGAAACATCATGTAAACTGTGAGTCACCATAGGTTGAATTGATAATCCTTTCTTTATCTGTTCTTTTCGCTCTGTGATGACTCCCCAATTGCTCAAATAGGCATTTGAATTAATAACTATGAGTCTCAGGCCTGTGGTGAATGGAGGACATCCTTCGTTCTGCCTCTGATTACGCACGTGGGATAGTATAACTGGTTCAATAACTGCTCGGACATGAAGAAACAGTGCTTTTTTGAAATAGGATAACAAACACAAATGTCTGAGTTCCCAGAGTGTGCTGCAATTCCTAACAACAGACAGGTCTAATCAGGGCCGGCCTTAGGGGTGTGCAGCCAGTGCGGTTGCACAGGGCGCAGCATCACTCCCGGCCAGCAGGGGGCGCTCCTGCTATTAGATGTTCTGTCTGCAGGAGCGCCCTCCTCCTCCTCCGCAGGGGTTTGCTCCTTCCCCCTCTCCTGCCTTCCTGACAGCGCCCTCCGGCCACACAGGCACTTGTCAGACCATCAGTACCTGGCAAGTGCGTCCCTCTCAGCCCCCGGATGCCGCCTCTGGCCCGGGCTGGTTCTCTCCTCAGTCCCCACACTCACATGCTGCCCGGAGCTGCTGACGGCCCCTCCCCCTCTCCTGCTGTGTGTGAGGAGGGAGAAGGGGGAGTGATGGCGGCAGCTGGAGGTCTCCTACCAGGGACTGGACTATGAAGAGGAGCAGCAGCAACAACTCTGTCAGTGAGTGACATCATCAATGTGTTGTCTGTCAGGCTGCTGAGTGCTGCTAGTATTTCCCAAACTCCCATCATACCCTGGTAGCTGGTGTGTGTTACATGACTACAACCCCCATCATACCCTGGTAGCTGGTGTGTGTTACATGACTACAACCCCCATCATACCCTGGTAGCTGGTGTGTGTTACATGACTACAGCCCCCATCATACCCTGGTAGCTGGTGTGTGTTACATGACTACAGCCCCCATCATACCCTGGTAGCTGGTGTGTGTTACATGATTACAACCCCCATAATACACTGGTAGCTGGTGTGTGTTACATGACCAGAACTCCCATCATACCCTAGTAGCTGGTATGTGTTACATGACTACATCCCCCATTATACCCTGGTAGCTAGTGTGTGTTACATGACTACAACTCCCATCATACCCTGGTAGCTGGTATGTGTTACATGACTACAACCCCCATTATACCCTGGTAGCTAGTGTGTGTTACATGGCTACAACCCCCCTCATAGCTGCAGTGTTACATGACCACAACCCCCATCATACCCTCATAGCTGCAGTGTTATATGACTACAACCCCCATGATCCCCTAAAAGCTGCAGTGTTACATGAACACAACCCCCATCATCCCCTTATAGGGTATAATGTAGAAAATAATAGCGAGACGGCACTCACTGGATTCAGCTGGATGCTGTTTAGTTGTAGAAATCACCAAATACAAATGCAATGGCATACAGGGAAGCCTTGCAAATAAACAGCATCCAGCTGAATCTGGTGAGTGCCGTCTCGCTTATTTTCTACATCGTATTCTTGTAAGTACCTCTCATGGACTGAGCACCGCTGTGTGTCACTGTAATACCACCATTTACCTGCCTGAGCTTCCTGTGCCCCAGCGTCTATACACTTGGCTGGATGACCGGCGAGGATAAGTAGTGCAAGGATTTGCTACTATTACTGGATGTCTGTACCCTGATAGGGTATGATGGGGTTGTGGTCATGCAACACTGCAGCTGAGAGTGGGGTTGGGCGGTAGGTTTTGGTTGTGGTGGTGGGGGCGCCAAAAAAAGTTTTGCACAGGGCGCCATCTACCCTAAGGCCAGCCCTGGGTCTAATAAACATGGCACCAGTACAAGACCAGGAAAAATAAAAAAATGAAAGAAACTAAACCAGGAAGGGGAATAGCCAGGTAAGTGGAACAGTGGGGTCAGCTGATGAACCAACAACATCTCATGACTAACTGCTCTGCTAGAGGGGAACCCAGGGGGACCAGTCTGATTATTTTTATGCGTGTTCTTCACTTTAATCAGCTAGTTGTTTAAAGTGACCATTGACAGTAAGCTGATCACAAAGTGTCCTCCTGCTGAACACTTTACCACATAAGGCTATGTTCACACAGCGTATCTTTTCGTAAAAGTACGGCTGTTGTTGCAATCGGCAACAACGGCCGTACTTTCTATGAAAAGATATGCTGCATGTTCTTCTATGGGATCCTGACCGGAGCGTATACACATAGTATACGCTCAGGCCGGGATCCCGAGCGGCTCCCCAAAAAACTGACATGTCAGTTTTCTGCACCCGCTATTCAGTGAATAGCGGCCGTAGAAAACCATGTCAGTGCACAATGTGGAGCAAGCGGCTGCGGCCGCTTGCTTCACAGTGTGCTATGGTGAGTTCTGATGCGGGCGCTCGCTGATGCACCCGTATCAGAACTCTATGGCCATAAAGATCATTCGGCAGTACCGGCTTGGATGATCTTTGCAGAGACTGGCTGTTCCATGACCCGGCCGGGTCAATACGCCATTTGAACATGGCCTAACACATAAGTAACAGTTTTTCAAAGGGTTTTCTTTTTTCAAAGGGTTTTCTGGAGAGCAGAAGATGGCTGAAGCTTTCTGCTCCGTGTTGCTCACTTTCTGTAAATATACGTCTTGGAAGGAAGCCTTAAGAGACATGAAGAAAGAGGGCATAAATCCTAACATTGTATGTAGGCGCAACCACGCCCCGCATGGTATGTTCAATAGCTGGAAAAATGTTGTAGATTTTGTGACAAAATCATTCAGCTGTTGGACATTTCGTGGGCCAGTGGTTTTTCTACATGTCATGATTGGGATGTATGCCCTCCCCTTTACGTCTCAGAAGGGCTTAGTTCCTAGACGTGGATTCACAGAAAGTCAGCAGTGGGGAGCGAAATGCTTCTGCTCCCTAAACAACCTTCCTAATTAAGAATTAATAAATATATATATATATATATATATATATATATATATATATATATATATATATTCTTACAGTAAGGAAGTAAGTTGGTGTATAATCTCTGTTCCTCTAAGCATAGATTATGACCCTTTGTCGTTGTTACATCTGGGTTCGTATTCAGTTCAATAATCTCTCTAGAAGGTATCCCATCAGTATTAATCATATATAATATTGATGGAATACCTACCATTATAACATACTGATAAAATACTGATGCAGTTTCATATAGACATTTACAAATATGTTCATGTGACTGAACCTACCTATGTAGGGACCAAACTGAAAGACCCTAAAGTGGTAAATTAACTCATGCAATCTAGATCTGTACCAGACCCGTACCGATCAGGAGAACAAGTGGGGAGAAGACTTATAATGGAGCTCTATGGATCTGCAGTGCGGTCCTCTCCTATCTCGTTCTCCCGATGGTTATGGATCTGAAAACTCAGACCCAGAACGATTAAAACTTTTGATATGTCTCTATGATATGTTAAAGTTTTTTGCAAAAACAGTGACACTTTAAGAGCATCTTTGCTCTAACTATTCTTCTGCAATTGTGTGTTTCTGTACGTATATGATTTCCCATACATATCACATTTACTTTATAAATGCATCTATCTTTATACTCTGTGATACTTCCTAAGCAGTGTTAGGTATGTAATATGAAACCAGTGAAAAGACTCATAAAGAGACCTTAATCTTAGTCTATTAATTGGATCAAACAGAGCACTGTCAGTACTAGGGATGAGCGAACCGAACCGTTACGAACCAGATTTGTTACGAACTTTGCAAAAAGTTCGTTTCGGTACCGAACCGAACTTTCAAAAAGTTTGTTACGAAGTTCGTTAAAATCGCAACGGTGTCGCAAAACTGTACTTTAATCAGAGAATAGAACAGGATACAAGGGATTATTACTCCTATAATCCTTTGTATCCTGTTTTTATGTGAATATCAAGGTGTGTGACGTCACTCCAGGAACAGGAAGTGCTTGAGCCTGGCTGCAGTTCCTCATTGTGTTTCCAGACGGCAGAGAGAAAGGAGGTGTATGTTAGGCAGAGAGGGAAAACACATAGATTACATATCCAAACACAGGTACAGGGAGTGATAGAGAAGGAGTATATATTGTTTGTGAAAGATCCAGGGAAAGCTTAACAAGCCCATACATAGTGAAAGAGGCTGAGAAATCAAGAGTTAGGTAGAGAGAGAGATAGATAGGCATCTAACTCAAAAATTGTGATATCTAGGGAGAGATAGGAAGATAAAAAAAAGAAATAGGGAGAGAAAAGTGAGAAGAGTCACTCAGGACACGTAGAATTGAACCAGCTACTGTTCCGTGACAGAGAGGAGACGCTAGACGTTGCTGCTCTGCTGGGTGTCATTAACCGCGTATAGCCACAAGCAAAAAAGTAAAAAAAAAACTAAAAAAAAAAAGTTTGTTTGTTTGTGATCAGCTGTTCTAGGTGACGCTAAGTCAGCGTCCCACAAAAGCTGTCCGTTTGTGCTCTGCTGGTTGCCGTCAACCCCGTCTAGCTGCCCGCAACCAAAAAAGTTTAAAAAAACTTCAAAAAAAATAAAAAAAAGTTTGTTTGTTTGTGATCAGCTGTTCTAGGTGACGCTAAGTCAGCGCCCCACAAAAGCTGTCCGTTTGTGCTCTGCTGGTTTCCGTCAACCCCGTCTAGCGGCCCGCAACCAAAAAAGTTAAAAAAAAATAAAAAAAAAAATAAAAAAAAGGGTTGTTTGTTTGTTTGTGATAAGCTGTTCTAGGTGACGCTAAGTCAGCGCCCCACAAAAGCTGGCCGTTTTTGCTCTGCTGGTTGCCGTCAAACCCGTTTAGCCACCCGCAACCAAAAAAATTTTAAAAAAGTTTGTTTGTTTGTTTGTGATAAGCTGTTCTAGGTGACGCTAAGTCAGCGCCCCACAAAAGCTGGCCGTTTTTGCTCTGCTGGTTGCCGTCAAACCCGTTTAGCCACCCGCAACCAAAAAAAATGTAAAAAAAACTTTAAAAAATAACAAAAGTTTGTTTGTTTGTTTGTGATCAGCTGTTCTAGGTGACGCTAAGTCAGCGCCCCACAAAAGCTGTCCGTTTGTGCTCTGCTGGTTGCCGTCAAACCCGTTTAGCCACCCGCAACCAAAAAAGTTAAAAAAAACTTAAAAAAAAAATAAAAAAAGTTTGTTTGTTTGTGATCAGCTGTTCTAGGTGACGCTAAGTCAGCGCTCCACAAAAGCTGTCCGTTTGTGCTCTGCTGGTTGCCGTCAAACCTGTTTAGCCACCCGCAACCAAAAAAAGTTAAAAATTAAAAAAAAAATGTTTTTTTTGTAATAACCTGTACATTTCTGCTTTGCTGGGTGCCTCCAACCCACAAAGCAATAGTCACTGAAACTTTGTGCCTTCTGGCCAATAGATTATTTCTTTTTCAAAATTTACACCAACCAAAGAACTATGTCCAAGCGTCCTACTTCCAGCACTTCCCAGGCAAGGACTGCAACGCCAGGCAGTGAGGGTAGGAGAAGTGGCAGCACCAGGCCCGGTGGCAGCCGGGGCAACAGGCGTGGCAGCAGGGTGCAGCTACCCCAGACGCCCACGGGCCATGTAAGAACCACACAGCCAGCGGTTCTAGATTGGCTTACCCAATCCTCCAGTTCCACTGCCCAAAGCTCCCAAACGAGGTCAGCAGGATCATCCGACACCACCCTTACATGGGACGGTCAGTGACAGTCCTCTGCCTCGTCTCCTGTTATTAATATGCCACTCACCTTTGGGGCACCTTCTGCCAGGGAACTCTTGGCAAACCTTGATTTGCCCTTGGAGTCTCTACCACTTTTTAGTGATGATGATGAGGAGGTAGTAGTCCCCCAAAGGCAGCAGGTGGAACGTGCAGAGACTGCATAGGAGGTGTTGGCTGTAAGCAGTCAAGGAGGGGCATCCAGTGCCACACCTGGGATCCTGTCCCAGCCCCTGGAGGAAAGTAGCAGTGGTCGTGATGATGATGTCGCTGATCAGACGTGGCGCCCTTAAGCAGCATTATCTTCGGCGTCATCAGGGGAGGAAAGTGAGGTGCTACCCAAGCAGCAACATCCCACTGGTGCAAGGAAGCGAGGCACAAGAGGGAGGGGTAGAAGACAACCTACCAGGCAGACGTCATCAATACCTTTAAGCCTTGGTCCTGAGAGGGGACCCTCAGGCAGCGGTGGCAGTGAACAACCAGCAAGACCCCCCGTGGCTGGCAGCAAACCACGGTCCTCTGTCGTCTGGCAGTTCTTTCGCCTGGCGACAGATAAGCACATCGCTCTGTGCCTGCTGTGCAATGAGAGGGTCAGTCGTGGCAGGGGTGATAATCTTGAGACAACATTCATGAGGAAGCACATGGAAAGGCAACACCAACAGGCCTGGAAAAACCATGACCCAAATACCACCTCCTGTCAGGATGCACCATACACTGCAGATCCCATCATGCAGCATCCTCTCACTGGAACTCAGGGCTCATCAGCCTCAGTTGCCAGCAGCAGCACAGTCTCACTGCCATGTACACCCCTAATGAGGCAGCAATCCCTGACCGAGTCCATGGCCAAACGTCAGGTGTACTCTAGCAGCCATCCCATGGCACAGAAACTGACCGGACACCTGGTTAAGCTGCTGGTGCTTCAGTCCCTGCCTTTTAATGTGGACTCCCAGCCTTTCAGGGATTTCGTAGCGTGTACGCACCCCAGATGGCGAGTCCCCAGCCGCCACTATTTCTCTAGTAAAGCTGTCCCATCACTGCACAGTTATGTGAAGAGAAAGGTTGGCGACTCATTGGGAATCTCAGTGTCCAGTGCACCTGAGTGCTGATGTCTGGTCCTCTAATTATGGGCAAGGGCAGCACATGTCCGTTACTGCCCATTGGGTCAACATCCTCCCAGGAGACCATCAGGAAGTTGTCCCATTCTTGCCACTGTCACCTCCACGGTGCTTTAGGGGGCCAGCAGCGGTTAGCATCAGTTCTGCCTCCACCACCACTGCAGTCCAACCTGACCCAGTGTCTTACCACCGATGTCAGGCCCGCCGCTCTCAGGCTGTCCTCCATTTGGTGAGCCTGGGTCAACGAAGCCACAGTGGGCAGGAGTTCCTCCGGACCATCAGGGAGGAGATAGCTGAATGGCTGACCCCAGGTCGACTAACGGTGGGAAGTGTGGTAGCGGACAACGGGAGGAACATTGTCTCTGCAGTTCAGCGGGGAGGGCTGACTCATACACCTTGTATGGCACATGTGATCAACCTCATAGTGCAGAAGTTTCTCCGATCATTTCATGCACCACATGACCGTATGAGGATGTCACGTAGAGTGTGCAAACATTTCAGCCACTCCTACGCTGAAAGGAACATCCTGCTCAGAATCCAGAGACAGCGCGGTATGCCCCAACATCGGCTAATCTGCGACGTGCCAACCCGCTGGAATTCTGCCCTCCATATGCTCGACCGCCTGTACGAGCAAAGGTCAGCCGTAACAGACTACCTCATGGGGCAATCAGGCAGCTTCACGCCACACTGCGACTTCCAAGTAACACACTGGCAGTTAATGCGGGAAGTCTGCCAATTATTGATCCCTTTTGAGGACGCGACTCTCTTTGTGAGCAGGCAGGACTATGGGATCAACGACATCATCCCACTCCTCCATGTTCTGGAAATTGTACTGACCAACATCATCAGCGAGGATTCCCAGGCTACAACTCCAAGGCTGAACATCGCCTTGAGCCCAGAGCTGGATGAAGTGCAGATGGAAGTTGAGGAGGAGGAAGATGTCTATGCCCAGCCATTCTGCACACCGCCACCTGGCTTCTCTGCCTCTCCATCACAGGAGGAGATGGAGGATGAGGTGGTAGAGGAAGAGGAGGAAGACCCCAGCAGACCCTGGAACTATACCAGGGAGAGGACAGTGGAGAGGAGAGGCGCTCATTGTCCTTGGTGCAGATGGCAAGGTGTCTGCGGGAGTGTCTGATAGCAGGATTGTGGACATCCGCCAGAGGGATCAATACTGGCTGGCCACCCTGTTGGACCCTCACTTCCGCCGCAAAATGGCAGAATTCTTCCCGCCATCACAGAGGGAGGCTAAACTGGTGTACTACAGGGACATGCTCACCAGTCAGTTGGTCTTAACTTACCTGTGAGACCAGCCAGGTTCCCAGACAACATCCTCTGGGGGGGAACCAGCGCGCTCCACTCCCACCACCACTAGTGGAGGCGTCAGAAGTCGCTGCAGCCTGCAAGCCCTCATGAGCGATTTCATGCAGCCAGCTGGTGAAGAAAGGACACAGCACTGGACTCATGGCGTGGACCAGCATGAGCTCAGCCACCAGGTCACTGCCTACCTTGATTCCACCCTGCCCCAAAGTGTCACCGACCCCTGCAGTACTGGGCAGAAAAACTGGAGATTTGGCCTCAACTGGCAGAGTTTGCCTTGGCTCTGCTGTCCTGCCCAGCCAGTAGTGTGGTGTCAGAGAGGGTATTTAGTGCGGCGGGTAACATCGTAATACCGCAAAGAATGAGGCTCTCTTGCCACAGTGTGGAGATGCTCACTTTTGTTAAGATGAATCGTGCCTGCATTACATTGGATTATACCATCCCCCTGCCTGATGTGAATGACTAAGTCCTCAGTCACACTTCTTGCATGGCAATCCGTGTGTCCAAGAAATTGACCTTAATATCCTAAATATGTGCCCAACGTAAAAATCCGTAATTTAACTTATTAAGTAATGTTCCCCCCTTAGACCCCAAATTTTTTTTAAAAAAAATCACCTTAAAAATTCCCAACTTAATTCGGATACATTTGAAAAAACAGATTCCCATTTCCAAATTTGATGCCCATGGTGTGTTGGCCATTTAACATCTCCACACCAGATTAATGCCTCACACCAGTGCACCGTCCAACCCATACCCCAAGAACAGTAGCAACCCTAAAATAATCCCCACGACTATGCTTCAAAAAGTGTGGATTTCACCTTTTGTGAACTATAGCCGTGGGGTTCTATCCCTGGCACCCGTGCCAAGGAACACTACTCACCGTTTTATGAGCGGGTACTAACTGTTCTTGAGGTATTTTGTGGATATCATGAGAGTAGTGAAATCTTGCACCACAAATCCCGATGGGGTTCTTCTGTGTGCAAATTATTTCACGCCTCTCATGCAGTCACGCGTGGAATAAGGCTGTCTATGGGGTATATATCACGGAGGCTGCTGTCCTTCAACTGTGATATAAGAAAACACCACAGTTAGTTACAGCAACAAACAGTTGCTGAAAGGCAGGTTAACTTGCCTTATTTACGGGTGCCTTTACAATAGGAGGCTTTTTTGTGGTTCCCTGCTGGCTAAAATCCACAGCGCATCGTTGGCTGTTTTTATGCCACCTTCAGTACTATGGGACTGGGCGCAAATACCCAGTTCAGCGCAGAACTGCGTATGTCCGGCTGGCACCCTAGTACTGAATGCCATTTGGTGAACGGTATAAAAATGCCCTGTGAATTTTACTCAGCAGACCCACAGCCACATGTGAAGGTACCCATAGGGTAAGGTTTTTTGGGAGTGACAAAAGCGAGGGAGGGAGGTCACTCCCATACCCCATCAGGGGTTTTTCCCCTACCCACTTTAAAAGATAAGTCCAGGCAATCAATAACTTTCTGTACCCTTACCTGACCCAGAAACTTATAAATTGACTGGACTTATCCTTTAAGCCAGCTGGTGACAGCACTTAAAAAACACAAAAGCATACATCCATTGGATTGGACGCTACACTCGGTTAGGACATGAAACTGGTGTTAAGAAAAAAAAAAAAAATAAATAAATATATATATATATATATATATATGTGTATCACCAACAGCCATAGGCCCAGATTCAACAGGTTTAACACCAGAGTAGTTGCGTCAATTTGTAAAGCAAGTGCCAGTGAGTTGTCAATTTAATGAAAATTGGACACGTATTTTTGGATAATGGAACTGGGGTAAAGCCTTCTTGAATCTGTGCCTTTATAAATGTCCTTTCTTCACCTCATGGATTCTGTGGGTGAGGTTCTCTGTCTATTTTACCGTATCCTGCTAGACTAGGTGTAATGTTAGAGGGTTTTATTTTTAACGTTGACTGCCCTGTGCTGAACTCTACATCAACATGTTGTCATGTTTAAAGAATGATTTTTACAAACGTGCATATCCTTAGCTTCAAACTTCAGTTGTCTGTACTAGGTCCTTCTGGGTCCAAAAGAATACTACTTCTACTAATGCCCCCACCGTCAATTGTCTATTTGGAAACATACTGGGTGGAATCAAGAGCTCCGGAAGCTGCCATCTCAACTTGTCTGTTTTTAACAATACTGGCCTGAGAGCCATCAACTGCTGCCTTCTTCTGCTCCTCAACTGGTCTGTTTTTATTAATACTGACATTGAATTAATCAACTGCTGCCTCCTCCTTCTCCTCAAGTAGCCTCTCCTCAATAATACTGGCCTGGAATCGATCAACTGCTGCCTCCTCCTCCTCAAGTAGCCTCTCCTCGATAATACTGGCCTGGAATCAATCAACTGCTGCCTCCTCCTGCTCTTCAAGTAGTCTGTTTTTAATTATACTGGCCTGGAATCGATCAACTGCTGCCTCATCCTCCTCAATTAGCCTCTCCTCGATAATACTGGCCTGGAATCGATCAACTGCTGCCTCCTCCTGCTCTTCAAGTAGTCTGTTTTTAATTATGCTGGCCTGGAATCGATCAACTGCTGCCTCCTCCTCCTCAATTAGCCTCTCCTCCATAATACTGGCCTGGAATCGATCAACTGCTGCCTCCTCCTGCTCTTTAAGTAGTCTGTTTTTAATTATACTGGCCTGGAATCGATCAACTGCTGCCTCATCCTCCTCAACTAGCCTCTCCTCCATAATACTGGCCTGGAATCGATCAACTGCTGCCTCCTCCTCCTCAAGTAGCCTCTCCTCGATAATACTGGCCTGGAATCGATCAACTGCTGCCTCCTCCTGCTCTTCAAGTAGTCTGTTTTTAATTATACTTGCCTGGAATCGATCAACTGCTGCCTCATCCTCCTCAATTAGCCTCTACTCCATAATACTGGCCTGGAATCGATCAACTGCTGCCTCCTCCTCCTCAAGTAGCCTCTCCTCGATAATACTGGCCTAGAATCAATCAACTGCTGCCTCTTCCTGCTCTTCAAGTAGTCTGTTTTTAATTATACTGGCCTGGAATCGATCAACTGCTGCCTTCTCCTGCTGCTGCTCAAATAGTCTGTTTTTAATTATACTGGCCTGGAATCAATCAACTGCTGCCGCCTCCTCCTCCTCCTCCTCAAGTTGCCTCTCCTCAATAATACTGGCCTGGAATCGATCAACTGCTGCCTCCTCCTTCTCCTCAAGTAGCCTCTCCTCAATAATACTGGCCTGGAATCAATCAACTGCTGCCTCCTCCTCCTCAAGTAGCCTTTCCTCGATAATACTGGCCTGGAATCGATCAACTGCTGCCTCCTCCTGCTCTTCAAGTAGTCTGTTTTTAATTATACTGGCCTGGAATCGATCAACTGCTGTCTCCTCCTCCTTAATTAGCCTCTCCTTCATAATACTGGCCTGGAATCGATCAACTGCTGCCTCCTCCTGCTCTTCAAGTAGTCTGTTTTTAATTATACTGGCCTGGAATCGATCAACTGCTGCCTCATCCTCCTCAATTAGCCTCTACTCCATAATACTGGCCTGGAATCGATCAACTGCTGCCTTCACCTCCTCAAGTAGCCTCTCCTTGATAATACTGGCCTGGAATCGATCAACTGCTGCCTTCTCCTGCTCTTCAAGTAGTCTGTTTTTAATTATACTGGCCTGGAATCGATCAACTGCTGCCTCCTCCTCCTCAAGTAGCCTCTCCTCGATAATACTGGCCTGGAATCGATCAACTGCTGCCTCCTCCTGCTCTTCAAGTAGTCTGTTTTTAATTATACTGGCCTGGAATCGATCAACTGCTGCCTCATCCTCCTCAATTAGCCTCTCCTCCATAATACTGGCCTGGAATCGATCAACTGCTGCCCCCTCCTCCTCAAGTAGCCTCTCCTCGATAATACTGGCCTGGAATCGATCAACTGCTGCCTCATCCTCCTCAATTAGCCTCTACTCCATAATACTGGCCTGGAATCGATCAACTGCTGCCTCCTTCTCCTCAAGTAGCCTCTCCTCGATAATACTGGCCTAGAATCGATCAACTGCTGCCTCTTCCTGCTCTTCAAGTAGTCTGTTTTTAATTATACTGGCCTGGAATCGATCAACTGTTGCCTTCTCCTGCTGCTGCTGCTCAAATAGTCTGTTTTTAATTATACTGGCCTGGAATTAATCAACTGCCGCCGCCTCCTCCTCCTCCTCAAGTAGCCTTTCCTCAATAATACTGGCCTGGAATCGATCAACTGCTGCCTCCTCCTTCTCCTCAAGTAGCCTCTCCTCAATAATACTGGCCTGGAATCGATCAATTGCTGCCTTTTCCTCCTCAAGTAGCCTCTCCTCGATAATTCTGGCCTGGAATCGATCAACTGCTGCCTCATCCTGCTCTTCAAGTAGTCTGTTTTTAATAATACTGGCCTGGAATTGATCAACTGCTGCCTCATCCTCCTCAATTAGCCTCTCCTCCATAATACTGGCCTGGAATCAATCAACTGCTGCCTCCTCCTCCTCCTCAAGTCAAATCTCCTCATTAATACTGGCCTGGAATTGATCAACTGCTGCCTGCTCCTTAAGTAGTCTGTTTTTAATAATACTGGCCTAGAATCAATCAACTGCTCTGCTGGCAGATAAACTGGAGATTTGGCCTCAACTGGCAGAGTTTACCTTGGCTCTGCATTCCTGCCCAGCTAGTAGTGTGGCGTCAGAGAGGGTAATCAGTGCAGCGGGTAACATCGTAAGACCGCAAAGAACGAGGCTCTCTTGCCACAGTGTTGAGATGCTGACTTTTGTGAAGATGAATTGTGCCTGAATTAATAATACGGGCCTGGAATCAATCAACTGCTGCCTCCTCCTCCACCTCAAGTAGCCTCTCCTCAATAATACTGGACTGGAATCGATAAACTGCTGCCTCATCCTCCTCAAGTAGCCTCTCCTCGATAATATGGGCCTAGAATCGATCAACTGCTGCCTCTTCCTGCTCTTCAAGTAGTCTGTTTTTAATTATACTGGCCTGGAATCGATCAACTGCTGCCTTCTCCTGCTACTACTCAAATAGTCTGTTTTTAATTATACTGGCCTGGAATCAATCAACTGCTGCCGCCTCCTCAAGTAGCCTCTCCTCAATAATACTGGCCTGGAATCGATCCACTGCTGCCTCCTCCTTCTCCTCTAGTAGCCTCTCCTCAATAATACTGGCCTGGAATCGATCAATTGCTGCATCCTCCTCCTCAAGTAGCCTCTCCTCGATAATTCTGGCCTGGAATCGATCAACTGCTGCCTCCTCCTGCTCTTCAAGTAGTCTGTTTTTAATTATACTGGCCTAGAATCAATCAACTGCTGCCTCCTCCTACTGCTACTTAAGTAGTCTGTTTTTAATTATACTGGCCTGGAATCAATCAACTGCTGCCTCCTCAAGTAGCCTCTCCTCAATAATACTGTCCTGTAATCGATCAACTGCTGCCTCCTCCCTCTCAAGTAGCCTCTCCTCGATAATACTAGCCTGGAATCGATCAACTGCTGCCTCCTCCTCCTCAAGTAGCCTCTCCTCGATAATACTAGTCTGGAATCAATCAACTGCTGCCTCCTCCTAAAGTAGCCTCTCCTCAATAATACTGGACTGTAATCAATCAACTGCTGCCTCCTCCTGCTGCTCAACTTGTCTCTTCTCAACAATACTTGCCTGAGAGGCGAGCAATCTACTGCTGCCTCCTCCTGTTCCTTGACTTGTCTCTTCTCAACAATACTGGCCTGAGAGGCGAGCAATCAACTGCTGCCTCCTCCTGTTCCTCGACTTGTCTCTTCTCAACAATACTTGCCTGAGAGGCGAGCAATCTACTGCTGCCTCCTCCTGCTGCTCAACCTGTCTCTTCTCAACAATACTCAGGCCAGTAATCTACTGCTGCCTCCTCCTGTTCCTCGACTTGTCTCTTCTCAACAATACTAGCCTGAGAGGCAAGCAATCAACTGCTGCCTCCTCCTGCTGCTCAACTTGTCTCTTCTCAACAATACTGGCCTGAGAGGCGAGCAATCTACTGCTGCCTCCTCCTGTTCCTCGACTTGTCTCTTTTCAACAATAGTGGCCTGAGAGGCGAGCAACCAACTGCTGCCTCCTCCTGCTGCTCAACTTGTCTCTTCTCAACAATACTTGCCAGAGAGGCGAGCAATCTACTGCTGCCTCCTCCTGTTCCTTGACTTGTCTCTTCTCAACAATACTGGCCTGAGAGGCGAGCAATCAACTGCTGCCTCCTCCTGCTGCTCAACTTATCTCTTCTCAACAATACTGGCCTGAGAGGCGAGCAATCTACTGCTGCCTCCTCCTGTTCCTCGACTTGTCTCTTCTCAACAATACTGGCCTGAGAGGCGAGCAATCAACTGCTGCCTCCTCCTGCTGCTCAACTTGTCTCTTCTCAACAACACTGGCCTGAGAGGCGAGCAATCAACTGCTGCCTCCTCCTGCTGCTCAACTTGTCTCTTCTCAACAATACTGGCCTGAGAGGCGAGCAATCTACTGCTGCCTCCTCCTGTTCCTCGACTTGTCTCTTCTCAACAATACTAGCCTGGGTGCAATCAAGTGCTGCTGCATCCTCCTTGTAAACATTTTTTTTCAATATTTTTTGTCACTATTTTGGCACTTTTATTCACTATATTTTATTAATATTATTCCTATTATTATTTTTTTCTCATTATTTTTGCACTTTTTTTCCCACTTTTTTCATTGTAATATCAACTGTAACTAAATGAAACTATACCCTATCACACTCCCACTATTGCAGATGCAATTATTCAGCCGTTAGAGCAAGGTTTGTTTTCGGTTCGGACCGATCCGAACTTCACGAAAGTTTGCCGGATCGAACCGAACCGAACTTTTCAAAAGTTCGCTCATCCCTAGTCAGTACACTATAAGCCAAATTTTAGTTTCAGATAGACTTCATCATATATATGTATATATACTAATCAAAACTATAGTAAAGCTATAGTAAAAAAAAAAAAAAAAATTTATATATATATATATATATATATATATATATATATATATTAGCCAAAAAAAACCCCAAAAAACATCCAAATGACCCTGATCAAAAGTTTTCATACACCAGTTCTTAATACCAAGTATTGCCCTCTTTCTAACATCAATGACAGCTTGAAGACTTTTGTGGTAGTTGTGGATGAGGCTGTTTATTTTCTCAAATGGTAAAGCTGCCCATTCTTCTTGGCAGAAAGCCTCCAGGTCCCATGTCTCAATGATATTGAGATCAAGAGACTGAGAGGGCCACTCCACAACCTTCACTTTGTTCTGCTGTAGCCAATGACAGTTCAACTTGGCCTTGTGTTTTGGATTGCTGTCTGATGGAACATCCAAGTACATCCCATGTGCAGCTTCCAGGCTGATATTGTGCTGCTTTCATCTTTCCTTTAACTTTGACCAAGTTTCCTGTGCCTTTGTAGCTCACACATCCCCAAAACATCACCCCCTTGCTTTACAGTAGGAATGGTGTTCCTTTCATAATAGGCCTTGTTGACACCTCACCATGTAACGTTTATGGTTGTGGCCAAAAAGCTACATTGTGGTCTCATCACTCCAAATTATGTTGTTCCAGAGTCTTGTCTCTGTGCTGTTTGGCTTATTGTAGGCAAGATACTTTGTGGCACTTCCACACTATTGGCTTTCTTCTGGCGACTTGACCATGCAGACCATTTTTCTTTAAGTGCCTCCTTATTGTGCATCTTTAAACAGCCACAACACTAGTTTTCAGAGAGTGCTGAATTTCAGCTGATGTTATTTATGGGTTTTGCTTTCCAAAACCCAGTTGTGGCCAAAATTGTTGTCAATTTGTGTCAATTTCTGTGCATGTTATCAGGCTAAAATCACCAGGCTATGTAAACTTTTGATTAGGGTCATTTGGATGTTTTTAGTTGTTATGATTGACCTGTCATTGGCTAAAGCAGAACAAAGTGAAGGTTCTGGAGTGGCCATCTCAGTCTCCCGATCTCAATATCATAGAGACACTCTGGGAAAATCTCAAGCACGCAGTCCATGCAAGACAGCCTAGAAATTTACAGGAAATGGAGGCTTTTTGCCAAGAAGAATGGGCAGCTTTTTCATCTGAGAAAATAAAGAGCCTCATCTACCACTACCACGAAAGATTTCAAGCTGTCATTGATGTTAGAGGGAGCAATACACAATATTAAGAACTGTATGTATGAAAACTTTTGATCAGGGATCATTAGGATGTTTTTGGTTGTCATTATGATTTAAAAAGAGAAAACACAGTACCGTATTTTTCGCTTTATAAGACGCACTTTTTTTCCTCCCAAAGTGGGAGGAAAATCTAAGTGCGTCTTATAAAGCGAAGACGGCTCCCAAGCAGTGCAGAGCACCGCATGGAAGCCGTCCCACCCGCCCCCTGTATTGCCGCTCACTATGCATATGCATAGTGAGCGGCTCTGAGCGATCCCCTCCGCCCGCCCAGCCTGCCCCTCCATCGCCGCTCAGCTGAGCTGATCAGAAGCCCGGGAAAGTGCAATGAGCAGCACTTTCCTGGGCTCCTGATCGGCTGTCAGCTGAGCGAGCGGGCGGAGGTGGTCCCGGAACTCACCTGTCCGGCGGCCCCAGCAGCTCCTGTCTCCCGTCAGCCGTGCGCACTTCCGACATCCTCCGGGCACAGGCAGCGGGGTACAGAGACTGCCTGTGTCCTGGATGTGTTCTGCAGCCTCTGAGCTTCGGATGACGCTGCAGAGGGCGTCCGGCACTCGGGAAGATCCGCCGGCCTCCCGAAGAAGACGTCACTGCTGAGGATCGGAGACCGTGGACGACACGAGATGCGGTGAGTATAATGCACCACACTTCCGGGTCTAGCGTGGGTGGGGGGAAACACGGGGAAGGGGGCCATTCACAGACATAACATACATTACAAAGTTGTATAACTTTTATTAATTTTTTATCGCCGGACAACCCCTTTAATGTGGAGGTGAATAAATGAACACATGATGTGCTGTCAGTATTGCCACAAAACCTCAGCACATACATTTTACAAGATATATACAAAGAAAAACAATAAGAACATATGAGAACAACATATTAGAGAGATGAGAGATGGACGAGATGATTATGGATTACATATTTACACATCAGAAAAAGCCAAATAATGAATACATGAGAAAATAAACAGCTGTAACTCTAAATACAATCCAAGTTATAATAATGTCTATTTATACATGTATATAGTCAGCATTCCCATGTATCCATCCTACACTCCTCCAAGAACACACATGTACCTTCTAAATAAATATTATAACTAAAGATGTGTGAAAATAGGAAAACAATAAGTTGTAAAGTCACCAACTGCAAAAAATGTATGTGAAAAACCGCTGTGCATTGCGTGTTATGTGAACAAGAGGCAAGGTTTATAAATACAAAGAAGATGAAACCAAACATACAGGGATGACAATAATATATGTATGGCAGACTTAATCATCAGCGCGCCAATCGGACTGCACAGAGGAAAGTAAGAGACCTCCAGCGGTCCGTTAAAACGATCGGGACCCCAGCAGTCACACTGCGGGGGTCCCGATCGGTAAGTGACAGGGGACTGCCCCTGTCACTTACACTTAAACGCTGCAATCTCGTTGTTTAAGGGGTTAATGACACACTGCAGCGCGATCGCTGCAGCCTGTCATTAATGGTGAGGGCCCAGCTGAAGCCGGTCCCCACCTGTTATGAAGCGTGCTCCGCTACGGAGCACGCTTCATAGCCCAGGACGTACCGGTACACCCAAGGTTGTCTGGGGACAGTGACCCATGACATACCGGTACCTCCTGGGTTGTCTAGGGGTTAAAAAAGGCAGCACAAATCACTTGACAGGTTCACTTTAGGATGCCCTATACACAAGTTAGAAGTCAGGCAAAATCAGCAATTTGAAAATCCTGGTTCGTTGGCTGATCGATAGCCCTTTAGGGGCACTCATTTTCCCAATAAACCAGCGTAAAAGAGCCTTTACCATGTAAAGCTCCATAAGATAAATGGAATAGTATTGACTGTAAATATCCAGTAATATGTCATGATTAAATAAACCTAGTATTGAAATCATAATGTAATTCATGTATTACTGGGATCTACTTGTCTACGGACACTTTTAGGATATGTTCACTTCCGTCAGTATGTTCAGTATTTCCGTCAGTATTTAGGTCAGTATTTTTTCAACCAAAACCAGGAAAGGGTTGAAAACACAGAAGCTGCACAGATTATTTCATTATAATTTTGCTATGTCAGTTCCACTCCTGGTTTTGGTTAAAAAATACTGACAAATAGATTGACAGAAATACTATATGTTGTGACATAGAAGCCGTGCCATCCATTTATATAAACAACTGTTACACAAATCATATTGATTATATTTTATTGTGAGCTTATTTCTTCTTATCCATTTGTTTCCTGTTGGTGTCCCAATCAGAAGTTCATATCATAGCACTGAGAGATCTGGCTTACAGCCTGTATGTTTGCTGTGTTTTTCAAAGCAATGACACCTGTGGCCAAGATAGATGGGATAGTGCCAACCAAGAACATGACTGGGGCTTAACACTGCTCATTCACATGATCTGTGAAATCATTTATTTACTGTGAATTCTTAAGCTCTGTGTTCCGTTTAGCAGTTATTTACTTTTGTAAACACTGGTTAAAAAATATATTGAGCTGAATTTTAATACTAATAATACTAAAGAAATATCTTTTAGAACGTAATATTATGTTTGTCTGTTAACTGATGCGAAACATTTATTTCTACTTGAATTAAAAAATTCGCCTGTGTATACATAATGCTGTTACATAAGTGGAATATTTCCCCCCTTCTGCCCCTTCCCTATCATAACCTCCTTGACCCCCATCCCTTCTGCCCTTTGGAAGTATTAAAACGCATACGTACCTGATCTCTGTTGGCTGCCGCCATCTTGTGTCGATGCCATCTTCACAGCGGGCTGGCCCCCCTGTGAGATGTCAGCAGTAGATTCACAGCTTGTTCAGTTCTGATTGGCTGAGCAAGCTGTCAGTCATCTGACGCTCTCCAGCCCCCTGTGAGACGTCATTAGATGACTCACAGCTTGCTCAACTCCGAGTGGCTGAGCAAGCTGTTAGTCATCTGATGTTGCCAGCTGAAGAAGAAGGAAGGGCTGAAGCGACGCCGTCAGGAGCTCTGGGGACCCGCGGGGATGGACCAAGGAGTGAGGGTAAGTATATATAAGTTTTTTTCAAAGTTGTTATTTTTATTTTATTTTTTTTAATAGTGCCAGAGTTGTCCTTTAAAAAAACAAAGGGAGTAAAGGGAGCCCCAAGGGAACAAAGGATTTAAAAAAGAACAAAGAAAGAGCACTTCTACCATCATAAGATCAACACAAAAAAATAAATGAAACTCTTTAGAAGAAAACAGTGATACAGGTTCTTCTTTCATTCATGTCCGCTGGGTCTCAGAGAACAATACTTGATCAGCTACAAGTTGTAGTATACACCCAAGTCTCCCAAGTCTCTCACATGATCTAAGGCTATTGCTCACTTCATGCTTATGACTCTACACTCCTTTCCACCAAAAGAAACATTCCAGTTAAATCCAAAGAAACATTTCATAACAAATGAACAATTTGTAATAGTTTCAGTTGGTTTAAGGTTCCTTTTATAAAAGTTGTTCATTTGTTTGGGGTTGCTCCAAAGTGAAACTGCTAGAAACCTCTATGTCAGGAAACTGCTGTCAGAAACCTGCCATAGAAGGCCCAAGTAAAATGTGGGGTAGATGAGATGTAGAACTGGTGCTCTCTGAAGCGAATTCACGTGGAATCAAAAAAACAAAATGGTGGCCGCACATGCTGTCTGGAGTTGGAGAAAAGGATTCACCATAATCCCTAGCGCCCGTCCAATCAGCTGCAGCCCCCTCTGTGATGTTAGAACCTCCCCCTCACCTTCTATATACAGTAAGGTGATTCGTTAACGGAGGTGGCCAGTGGGCTGTGTGTGGAGAAGAGAGCATGATGGCAGCAGGCAGCTATAGCAGAGCAGGGAGAGACTAACAGAGTGATTTAGGGAGAGAGAGGAGAGGATAGGAGGGCTGATTGAGGGTGATGTCAGCACCTCCCCTCACCCTTTATATAAAGAGGTTCGTAAAGGAGGTCGGCTGTGTGCGGAGGAGAGAGCAGGATTACAGCAGGCAGTTAGAGCAGAGCAGGGAGAGACTAACAGAGTGATTTAGTAGCCTAAAATATGAGGTGACTGATTTCTTGCATTTTTTCCAGTCTATTCTTACACGTAACCCATTGTCTAACCACCCCTTCCAGGCTCATATAGCTGTTGAGGTTATACACCCATAAAGTTCATCCAAGTTAAACCATCAGAAGGCTAACAAAAAGCTCTATTGAAGGTAAGCTCTGTGTAGGGGAAATGCTTCCTTTTCACAATCACATATTTTACTCTGGACAGAATAAGCATAAAATAAGCTATTAATAATGATAATGTAAGAACCTTGTCACACTGCAAAGGTGTTTTTAAAGGACCAAGCCTTTGCTTTATGCTGTGGTAGGGCAGGATGACAGGTGGTCTTTACTGTGAGCATTTTTGTTATGATTAGAAACGAGCGAAGCAGCCGTAAATTTGTTTCGCAAGCTTCCCAAATTTTGGGTCAAATTCATTAAGATTTGCAAATAGAATCTTAACGAATTTCACTAAAACAGCCAAACTATAGTAGCTACAGTACTTGGACTGTTACACAAGGACAGATTTGTTTATGTATGTTCTTGTAATTGTCAAAAATTGGAAAATCACAATATAAAAAAAAAGTAAATTAACCAGGCATTCATCCAATTTTTACAATTGACTGCAGTGGACATCGGTGAAGCAGTGGTGTAACATCAGTTTCCTCCCAGGAAAGCAGTGGACATCAGTGGAGCAGCAGTGTAACATCAGTTTTGTCTTCGACCCTGAGGGGCCTGGGACAGACATCTGGACCTGGCAGCAGAAGCACTTGGACTGTTTTCGACCCTGAGGGGCCTAGCACAGACAGTTGAGCTTGGTAACTGTAGTGGGACTTTCCTGTTTCATTAAAATATTGGAGAAATGAAAGAAAGACCCCAATTTTTACATCCCCAGAACCTAATTTTTTTAACATGTCAAGTAAAATTAATGTAATCAACTTCCAACTTCCAAAAAATGATTGTATTAAACAAAAGGGTGGCAGTTTTAGATTTTCTTTAAAGAGGACCTGTCACCCCCAGTGCCGGGGTGGCAGGCTCCCGACCCCCAGCTAGATCCCCTTATACTGACCTCATCCCGCCGAGTCCCACTCCCGGAGCCGTTCCTGAGACAGAGATATCCCGGTCAGAAGCCGGTGGGCGCACTGTGGGGAGAGGTCCGGCATCTATAGAGAATGAATGGAGCCGGACTCATCTCTGCAGTGTGCGCACGGCTCCATTCATTCTCTATGGACGCCGGACCTCTCCCCACAGCGCGCGCGCCGGCTTCTGACCGGGATATCTCCGTCCCGGGACCGGCTCCAGCAGCGGGACTCGGCGGGGTGAGGTCAGTATAAGGGGATCTAGCTGGGGGTCGGGAGCCTGTCACCCTGGCACGGGGGGGGGGTGACAGGTCTCCTTTAAAAAAAATGTTTTATTTATTTATTTTTAAATGGTGGAAATAATGTGTTAAAAAGCTTGCTGAATCTGGGCCTCTGGCTTTCTTCAAGATACATATACATATCAAAACCAGGTTATTGTTTCAACAAAGTGCAAGATACCTCTGATGGGGTATGGAAGAGACCATCCCACCCTCGCTTTGGGCACTCCCAAAAACCTTACCATAATGGTGCATTCACATGTTGCTCGCTCCAGGGCTGCTGGGTAAAAACCATCATCGAATCTTTATGCCCATCAGTACTATGTAGACGTTGGGAAATACGCAGTTTCAGTGTTCAACTAGGTGTTAAACTAGGCCTTCTTCCGGTGCCCCAGTTATCATGATTTAGGCCTGCTTACAGGCGTAAATCATGATCCATGATCTACACCTGTTGGAAGTGGCTCCTGGACGGCTGGATTGACTAAGAGGCGTGCGCCTCTTAGTGAATTCAGCTGGGGGAGAGGGGGCGGGACTTAAGTTAAGACCGGTGTACATGTACGCCGGTCTTCATAAATTCCCCCCATAAAGTGCATAATATAGTAATCCTGATTTGTTTAGATGCACAAGAGGGAACATGTTTGTTCTCTTTGTACTCAGTGATTTCTGACTCCTCCCTATGTATCAAAGACACGTTCTTTCCCCTAGCTCTTTACTTGGCTATTTCGGTGCAATTAGATCATCAGCTACAGTAATTAAGGTATAGTGTGGTTTGTAGTTGGCATAATACTACAGGTGTATTGGGGATAAAATTACAGTGGTGCCTTATATTACGAGCATAATTTGTTCCGGGAACATGCTTGTAATCCAAATCACTCTTAAACCAAAGAAAATTTTCCCATAAGTAATCATATAAATGCCGACACTTGGTTCCACACCCCCAAAATAATGATTTTTTTACTCTGAATAAGATGTAAAACAAATGAAACAAACATTTAGAAACAGTTGAATATGTGATATAAGTTACTGTACAGTATAGCAATCAGCATGTTGTGTATAATGTATAGTAAGTGCATAAACCTGAACAAACATCAGCAGTTTGTAGATACAGGATGGAGCTGTCGATCGCCATAATGCAGTAGCGTAGTACAACAGGCTAGAATAGAGAAGCAGGGCTGCTGTCAGGGGTCTGCATGGTCACATGACAGCAATGGGGAAGGGGGTGTGTTCAGCATGGACCAATCAGGAAGTGAGAATCACAGAGCTGTGCAGGAGGACAGTGACAGAAAATATTCTATACAGCAGTGTGAATGGCTGGGTGTAAGTGCAGGCACATTATAACAGCAGTGTGTATAGCTGAGTATAATTGCATGCACATTATAACAGCAGGGTGTATAACTGAGTGTGAGTGCAGGCACATTATAGCAGTGTGTATAGCTGAGTGTAAGTGCAGGGACATTATAGCAGGAATAGGGGGTAGGGGAAAAACAAGGGCTGACAGAGACTGCAGGGAGCTTGAAGGAATGAGGAGGGCAGATGTGGGCACAGTAGATCAGCCCTGTGCAAGCCCCAGCCTGAAGTAGATCTGCTATGATTTGGAAGGTGAGGGAGACTTCCTGGATAAGAGTACAGTACTGTAGACCCCGCTATGCAGACCATGCCCCTCCCACACTCCATCTCCCACCCAGAACAGGGAGCTCTTAAACCAAAGCAATGCTCTTAAACCAAGTTACAATTTTGAAAAACTGAGATCTCTTCTTGCAAAGCGCTCTCAATCCAAGTTACTCTTAAACCAAGGTACCACTGTATGTATATATCTCTGTGATATGCAGATGTAAAGGTAGTATAGTACACAGATTAAGTGTAGTCTCTTTGGTAACATAAACACCTCTACAGATGAATTTATTAATTTAGGAGACATATTTTATAAAAGACTGTAGCAACGATGCTTGTATCTGTTTCTACATAAAACTGGTGCCCACCAGTATGACCAGGCATGGTATCCTCTCCAAATATGGCCTGCTTTAAACTTTTTCCCTAACATGGTTCCTAAAATGTATGTTGGCAACTAGTGACGAATGAACATGTTCATAAATGTTCGTATGTTTCTACGAACATGACGCTAATTGTTTCTGTTCGCCGGTCACGAACAATTACGTTTTGCACCTGATAATCTAAGCACTGTTATTTAGGCATTATGTGGTATCTTTATATTAACACTATGGAAATGTTATTTGACTGTATACTATATGAGGACGGCTTGTAGACACTGGATGGCACTGTTATCTCCAAAATATGTTAGCTAATATTTTTTAAAATATTTTTTTTCCTCTCTCTCACTCTCCAAAAATGTGGCCTTCTTAGACCTTAATCTGCCTCTGATGACTAGAAAATAACTATTTAAAAAGAGCTCAATAACTATCTTTGGAACATAATCTACTGTGCAGAAGTTTAAGGTACAGTAGGTGTGGAAATAATGCTGCACTGTAAGAATGCTTAATAGTTTATTTTTATCAATTATCAAGAAAAAAGTGAATGAACGGAAGAGAAATCTACATCACATTAATGTTAGTGTGACCTGTAATATACCATCAGTTCTTCGAGGTAACTTGCGCACAGGGTTGGAAGGAACTTGGCAGAGAGGTTGTTCCAAACATCCTGAAGAACTAACCACAGATCTCCTGTGGATGTTGGCTTGTTTCTGTCCTACTGTCTATTCATGTAATGCCAGATGATTATAATAAGGTCACAGCTCAGTGAGGCCATATCATCACTTCCAGGACTACTTGTTCTTCTTTACAAGATAATGACATTGGTTGTATGTCTGGGGTTGTTGTCCTTCTGCTGGAGACAGACTCCTCCCTGATGGGAAGCATCATACGCTGCATTTTTCCACACCTGCCTAAAACTTTTCCATAGTACTGTTTAAGTATTAGTATAAATTATAAACGTAATGATTTATATATCATTGTTTTAAAACCACTCTGTTAAGTATTGCCACTGAGTTCTTTTTTCTTTGCAGACAATTGCAAAGATCCACTTCAGACATCTCTCAGCACATTTAATCCCAGGCTGATAAGTAACAAGTATAGAGAATAGTTTTTTTCACTGATTTGGCTTGATAATTCCTCCATTGTCAGCCAAGAAATGCCATGAGTTATTCCCCAGCTCTGTCCTGTTACATACGTTCATATCATGTTACCCCTTGCATTACTTCCACAGAAAGTCTATCCTGTGTCAGGGATAACTTTACCAGAACAAATATTCTATTATGTGGCTGAAAAGAAGATCTTTACATAAGATGAAAGCTCATTGACCACTGAAATCCCAGGTGCACCCAGCAGATCTATTTTACTACAAAGAATGATGTCCTCGCTTTTTAGCTTTAAGGATGTTACAAGGAGACAAAAATAGGCACATGGATATATTCATTTATTCACAGGAACACTCCCACAAGCTATATATATCTACATAGACATAGAATAGGATCAACTAACACTTGATATTTGAATATAAACTTGGCCTTAATTTTAGTCGATAGTAATGTTTAAAATTTAGAACTTTGTAATAAAGTGCAAATATACCCAGATTAGTGACTGTATGCTTGGATAACATTCAGATTTAATATTTGCTTATATTCAGTATTACCTATCTATCCATCATCACTATCTATCTATCTATTTATCTATCTTTCTATCTATCTATCATCACTATCTATTTTTAGAGATGAGGGAGTAGTGAAATATTCACATTTTCGAATATCGAGTCAAGTAGACCCCAATGTTCGACTATTCGAACGAATATCGAATCCCAATAAAGTCTATGGTAGAAAAATGCTCGACACTTAGAAATCAAAATTCGACCATTTGGAGGTCACCAAGTCCACAATAACACCTCAGAAAATGATGCCAACACCTCTGGAATGCAATTGGGACAGTAGGGGAAGCCAAAGTCGCAGCATTACGCCACTATCACAGCCTATCAACTATAGACTCCAAACACAATATAAACGCTATGTGAAGTGGAAAAAATACACAAAAACCTTCTTTCCTTTACTGTAGTATGGACAGAAAGCCACATTTTAAGTCAAAGAAATATTTTCATGCAACCCTATAAATCACGTTGCCTATGACAGCCACAGATGGCATAGGCAAGGGGGAAATCAAACAGCACCCATCGCTGTCATTGTGTGTATGTGTGATGCGGTCAGACACGTCCTCTTTAAATTTTCAAAGTCATCTGCCACTTCCATATGCCCTTATTACACATAAGAGAATGTGGGTCTCATGGCACACAAGGAGTATACAGTCTTATACCCCCTCTATGACGTATTAGAACTCGTTCGACTTTATTATGTGGTGCACAGTATGCAGAACAGTAGCACCATGCTTATATATTTTGCCTTGGCACACAAGGAGTATACACCTGTATACCCTCTCTGACGTCTTACAAGAATGCCCTACAGCAGGCAACAGGCGGTCAACTTTATTATGTGGGGCACAGTACGCAGAACAGTAGCAACTAAATCTAAGTGTAGAATTGGATCGTGATTTAGGCGTAAATTATGATAAATGAGGCATGGGAGGAGGCCCCCCCCTCAAGCTCCCCCAGCCCACCCATATGGCGAGCCGGGCATACGGCAGGCGTACGCCAGGGAGAAGGGGCGAATCTGCACCTTTTCCCTGGCATACGACTGGGGCGGACATTTCATAACCCCCAAGGATTATACAGCCGTATACCCTCTCTGTTGTATAATAAGAATGCCCTACAGCAGGCAACAGGCATTTGACTTTATTATGTGGCGCACAGTACGCAGGACAGTAGTACCACACCTATATTTTTGGCCTAGGCTAACAAAGGAGTATACAGCCGTATACCCTCTCTATGACATATTAGAATGCCCTACAGCAGGCAACAGGCTTTAGACTTTATGTTGCACACAGCACGCAGAAGAGTAGTACCAGGCTTTTATTTTTTGCCTTGGAACACAAGGAGTATACAGCCATATACCCTCTCTGATGTATAATAAGAATGCCCTACAGCAGGCAACAGGCGTTCGACTTTATTTTGTGGCGCACAGCACGCAGAACAGTAGCACCATGCTTAGATTTTTGACCTTGGCACACAAGGAGTATACAGCCGTATACCCTCACTAATTTAATACAAGAATGCCCTACAGCAGGCAACAGGCGTTTGACTTTATTATGTGGCGCACAGTACGCAGGACAGTAGTACCACACCTATATTTTTGGCCTTGGCCTACAAGGAGTATACAGCCGTATACCCTCTCTATGACATATTAGAATGCCCTACAGCAGGAAACAGGCTTTAGACTTTATGTTGCACACAGCACGCAGAAGAGTAGTACCAGGCTTTTATTTTTTGCTTTGGCACACAAGGAGTATACAGCCGTATACCCTCTCTGATGTATAATAAGAATGCCCTACAGCAGGCAACAGGCGTTCAAATTTATTTTGTGGCGCACAGCACGCAGAACAGTAGCACCACACTTAGATTTTTGACCTTGGCACACAAGGAGTATACAGCCGTATACCCTCACTAATTTAATACAAGAATGCCCTACAGCAGGCAACAGGCGTTTGACTTTATGTGGCGCACAGTATGCAGAACAGTAGTACCACACCTTTATTTTTGGCCTTGGCCTACAAGGAGTATACAGCCATATAATCTATACAGACAGATACACTGCAGCCTATTCCTCACAGTGAATACACTCCAGCTGCCTGTCTGAACACACCTATGTGACCTATGTGCTGCTAGTAGGTTTAATAGCTGTATATCTTTAGATAAATGTGTTCCTTCTATAGCTTTAGCCCCAACAAGGGCTTTTGGGGGTCCCTCCTGCCTAAAATAATCTAATATCTGACTGTCCCTGCTACACACTGTCTCCCTGTCTAGCTCCAAGTCTCATCTGAAAATGAATCTCAAATCCACTATTCGATTACTGTGAAGGTCACATGGCTTAGCCAGCCAATGAATGTAGGTGATTTTTTTTCCCTGCCTGTGTGCTCCTAGTACCTGTCCCTGTCGATAGTTATTGGTTAAAAAAAAAAAAAAAGCGCCAGGGAAGGTGGGAGGGGAATCATATTTTTACTGGAGTTTTGATTGAATACTCGATTGAAATTGAGTATTTCCAATATTGTACTATTGGATCGAATGCCTACTCGCTCGAGTAGTACTCGCTCATCTCTATTTATTATCTATCTCCTATCTATCATCACTATCTATCTCCTATCTATCTATCTATCTATCTAGATTGGTAGAGACGAGTGGCACTCCAAGTCACAACGCAACGGGTGCCAGCCGATATGGTTCCGACCACGAACTTTTTTTCACGTTTTTTTTTTTTTCACGTTACTGGTGTGCCGCTGATCATCGTTACTTTATCTATCTATCTATCTATCTATCTAATCTATCTGGGTTCTATCTAATGTAAAGATGGAACTTGCACTTTGAGTAATGTTTGTTGTTTTACAGGTTTTTATTATTAAATCACTTTTATTACGTGTGCATGTGGGAAAAATGTCACCAAATTCATTGACTGTATGTATTATATGGTGCATATGCATTATATTTAAAGAATGTTGGTATACATGTCAGAGAGGGCTCCTCATAAAGTAACCACAAGCTATGTACATATCACAGTTGTGACGTGGACAGAGCCTAAGAAGTAATTCTAACATTCCCATTATTGTCCTGCTTCGAGTGTTAGCAAATTTGTGAACAGCTAATATGTGTCACCCACTTTACTTTGAATAGATGCCTGTGCGACTCCTTGTGTTATCTTTTCTTTCTGTAACGTGTAATAAACCTCAGTCCAAAAACAATAACCTTCTTTATCCAAACTGTTCCATTTAGTAAAAGTTTCAACGTGTTTTTATTTGATGCACAAAAACTTTCCATTTAAGGTCCATTTTTATGCCAGGCTTATTCCTTCCTACATGCCTGATTACCTGCTTCAGGTATTACAATAAAGTCCTGTTGCGCACAGAAGAGGCTTTTATCACCCTTTAAAATCTAATTAATCCATATTGAAGCACAATGATTACTGTTGTGTTTTAGGGTGAGGGGTCATAGAGCTCTCTTTGTTCAGCCACTGGCTTGTAATCATCAGGCATTGGGATATAATTTTACTCAGCAAATTGAAAGGTAACAGATCAAATGCTTATCATAAACTTAACTCCTAGCTGCCAGGATTTCCTCCCACATCTATATGAAACACTATCTTTCGTAAGAACAAAGGTCACTAATGAGTTAAAGTCTAAAGCTTATATACCCTGTTGCTAGAAGCCAAGAATATTTGTTCACTATTGACTGCAAGACACCAGATAGCTGCTGGGGTGTTCTTACACCAGTACTTTCAAGGAATAACTAAAAAGTATGGCTTTGGCCAAAAGAACTTACATACAATTTGGAGGGACTTTGTTTTCTCTGGCAGGATGGATTCTGTCCTGTGTTACTACATATGTGCCTCTCTGGAAAAACTTGAACCTAGATTTGAATGAATTAGAAAACTGGACCATGGGACTCTGGCAGACTTGCGTTGTTCAAGAAGAGGGAGGAATGCAATGCAAGGACTTTGATTCCTTCTTGGCTCTTTCTTCGGAGCTCAGGATTTCAAGGATTTTAATGTGCCTATCCAATGGCTCTGGGATGCTTGGACTTGCCATCTCCAGTCCGGGTTTAGAATGTGTGAAATTTGGAGCAAGAAATCAAGACCTGAAGAATCGACTCTTACTTCTAGGAGGCATAATGCTTTGGACTTCAGGACTGAGTGTCTTAGTTCCAGTCTCATGGGTGGCTTATGACACTGTGCAAGAGTTTTGGGATGAGTCTATCCCAGACATTGTCCCAAGATGGGAATTTGGAGAAGCTCTCTTCATGGGTTGGTTTGGAAGTTTTTTTCTCATCCTTGGTGGATCTCTTCTTGCTTCATCCTACTGCTTCACATCTTCTGACTCATCATCTGTATCTTACAAGCCTACCAAGCAGCAAGAACAGTGTTTATCAATGGACTTCAAACATCCAGATCTGACTATATGATAACTACATATATTAATTAGCCATGGATCTGGAACCATGTAGAAATGGATCTCTAACAAGAGTTTATTAAAAAAATGTTCATCGTTTTCTAATCCATTGACTATTGTATTGTGGCTTTACTAGGCAGTGACATTGCTGGCCACTCGTAAGACTTGGCCATGGGCAAGTCAGTATTATCACAACTTTTTAGAGAGTAACAAAGTATTTGTTTGATGTTGGGTATTTAAAAAGAATCTAGCAACCTACTAAATTGTACCTTTGATCTTGAAGTCCAGAGTCCATTCTTCCTCTGGTTTCATCTTACACATTGGTTAAGCATGCGCGTTTATATTATAAGTGCATGGACCATTAATGATGCTCAGGTACAGCATTACATTTTACATGTATTGATATAAATAATTCAGCCTGTCTCTTTAGGCATTTGACACAGTCCACTCCTTTCATCCGCTGCCTATAATTTCAGTTATATAGTAGAGTTTGATCACAATAACCCTAATTGCATGTAGTTTGAAGTGAGATTTAGGACTATTACATTAAAATATCATAATAGGATTAACATAAAACGAATAGAGCTTGGAGATTTTTCTCACTTCACCTCAACATTTAAAATCTTTTTTTTTTTTTTTTTTTAATAATGCAATGAATTTTGAGCCTTTATACAGTGTTAACAAAAATCTGTTGAATAGTTTTTTTTTCTTTTAGATTTTTTCTTTCTTCTGCTGTTAGTACAAAAATGTATTACATTCTTCCCTGTATGTCATCTAACTGTGTTAGTCACATGCAAGCATTTATCATTGGTATGCTAAAGTTTTACCAGTGTTAAAAAGCCTTTGGGTTCTGTCTTCCAAAACTGATTACAGGTCGGACAATCTAATTAGCTTCAAAAAGTCAAGTGCACTCATAACTGTTCTTGTTTGTGACTGTTTATAGCCCATTGTATGATACTGTGTCTTCTAGTATTCAAAAATAAGCACTGAGTTTAATAATATGTTGCCAAATGAACTGATTACGTAATGCTCATAAACTTTGTATGTAATGCAATACTTCATGACATCTTAGCCATCTATGAATGAGGGGTCACTCTAGTTTTATCTATGTTTTTGTCTGTTCTATATTTTCCTTTGCAATTGAATTTACTTGGCCACTGCAACAACTGTGATCCCACATTGGTTCCATTATTGTCAGTTCCTGGGGTTATTCTGATGA
Organism: Dendropsophus ebraccatus; assembly: GCF_027789765.1. Classification (NCBI taxonomy): domain Eukaryota; kingdom Metazoa; phylum Chordata; class Amphibia; order Anura; family Hylidae; genus Dendropsophus; species Dendropsophus ebraccatus. The sequence continues at coordinate 71,029,223 of NC_091460.1, forward strand.
CTGCCCCCAGGGCTGGATAGTTTTTCTTTTTCTGTTATTGCAACTTTTGACCATTATGTTTAGTTTTATTATTAAAGAATTGATTGGTCCAGAGATGCTGGTCCAGAATTACACAGGGTGTGTTTTTCATCCTTTCCTTTATATAGGTAATGAGTTGATGTGGGTTAATACATTTATTTCTGAAGTTGAATCATAAGGTTCACCAAAATCCTTTAGAAACAACAACAACAAAAAAAAGAGAAAAAAAAAACAATGTAAGGATAGGATTTAGGAGACAACATCTATAAATTGCATCTAATAATCATTTATTTATTTAAAATTGGCATAAATAGGAGACAACACACCAGTTAGAATGTTTTACCAGGACTAGTAATTGTTATAGGATGCCAAGCTTACAGGTACTTAGTAGCTGGTGCCAGTACTATCATGTCTATTTTCCACTGCGGATGACTGTACACATAGGTTATTGTTGGAGAGTAGAACATTTTTTTTTACTGCTTCAAACAATTAAAGCTTTAAGGAACTATTTCATCTAGATCTTCTTTACTGAGTAGAGCCAGATGCTGAAATACATTTATTGTGCAAGTGTGTGTGTGTGTGGGGGGGGGGGGGTATGTTAGCTTTGAATACAACTTATTGTAGGAATGAAAAAGTAAATTTGCTCCTTGAGAAGAGTACCCAAAAGCAGGTGGGGTCTCAAAATATGCAAAGCAGCCCTCCTCCAAAAGGAAGAAAATTTGCGTTCTTGTTCCACCTATTGGAGGCAGCATCCCTCAAATAGGTCCACCAGAGAGCTTCCTTTTGAGGAGGGTTACCTTGCAGTGGAGCACTGTATGGCTTATAAGATTCCACACACCATTAGGTGCTCTCCTCAGGGAGAGACTTTATCCCTTCACTCCCAGAACCGAGGGCCCCCTGATAACCAGTCAGCAACTTGTTCTGTACTGATGAAGGGAAAAACTCTTCCTTCCTCTTGCTAGGCTAATATTTCCCAATAATGCTAGACAACGTTTGAAGAGGCTGGGCTTTCAACAGCAGAGAAACTAGCTCCCATAGGTGGCACCTGGCTCTTTTATCTTTTATTATACTCTTGCCTGTGAAAATAGGCATCAAGGGTCTATTAAGGCCAAACATATATATGTGATCCAGAGGAATACAACAATTTCTTCCTCACTCTACATATGGCAGTCAATATAAAGCCTTGGATCAGCATCTCACCTCCATAAATCTACTACCAGTAACTTGTAGACACTTGTACACAGGCCTCAACTAACCATCACAACACAAGCAGGTAATTCCACCCATGTGACTGGCAATGTGGGTTCTGACTATTCCTTTTAAAAAAATTCCCCAGAGAATAAAATATTTTACTGTAAAATGGGACATTAAAAATAGAAAACCTCTTAAGTACGTTTTGTCTTGAATGTTGAAGGTTAAATGTGACCACTGGGGTGTAACAGTCACCTGTTGTGGTGGCTTCTACAGCCAATATAATATACAATCATCTCCATTCATATAATGGGATCGTCCACTTTAGACAAACCCTTTTTGTTGAGAGGTTCTTTGAATAGAAGCTGTTCACAGATTTTCCCACTGCTGGGATTCCCTGGGGAAATTTGCAGCAAGTGTTGAATTCCTCCTCAGCACCATCACAGGGAGAAGAAATCGTTAAATAGTATTTATCTAATGAAATCAATGGACTCTTCATGCAACAAACGAAAGTGTTGAGTCCTCCAAAATATGGTTTCCTCTTGGTAGCCTATTTTTGCTCCAGCTAATTGTTGGGGTTTCTCAATTGGGAAATTGCATTCACTTGTCACATTACAGTGCTGGTATCTTCAACCTTTGAAATCTTTCAGTATAATACTTATGCTGTCAGCCACATATTTGTGTGTTTGCGTTTGTAGTGCAGCCATGCTAGTTCACACTCCATTTATTTCATTTTGTTTTGAGATGTTGACCATTTTTTTTTTTAGTATAGTGTCAGTGCTGGACATGAGGCAAGGTAAAATGCTCATTCTGTGTTTTTTTCACACCCATAGTTTAGCCCATATCTAAATGTATAAAAAGAAAAAAGCTGTAGTATAACACGTTATACATAAAAAACATAGTACAAAAGTGTAATTTTAAACCTTATAAATGTGACCTTCCAAATGACCTTACTCTCTTTCAAGTTGTTCTACTTTCAGGTTCCATTAAGATGCAGCATGCATAGATTTATTTCCTTACAGGCTCCCTGGTGCGTCATGACAATTGCTTCTTAGGAGCTGAGCGGTATAGCCAAGATACTGGATGACTGAAAGGAAGACCCCAATTACTTAGGGAGGGCAAGGTATTACTTTGTGGGTGGAATAGGTGCACCCAGTCTCGCTAGTCTAGTCAAATGCATGAACTTCAACTCAATGCAGGTTATTGCCATTTATCCTATTAAAGGGGACATAATGCCTTAGTGTATTTAGTAAAAGAAACTAAAAATGATCAGTCTCAATTATTTCTTATAAAATGCTATAGATGCAAATATACAACATTTGCAATATTTTCAATTCATATTGTAATTTCTTTGGCTATTTGCCTGTGAGCAGCTAAAAGGGATCCTCTAGGTGATTATGACATCCGATAGTTCACAGGGAGTCAGCTGACTGAGGACAGACCACTGCTACACTTTGATTTTCTCTGGGTTGCGACTGCCGCCGCAACTTTCCCTTGCCTCATGCAGCCGCCGGGGTCCATGTGCAGGGACCCGGCGCTGCCACTAGTTCATCCCCGGGGGGCGCCTTACCTCACCCCTATCCTGTCTCTGTCTGTCCCGGCCGGCGCCCGCGACCCCGCCTCCTAGGGCGCGCGCGCGCGCCGGCTGCCTCAGATTTAAAGGGCCAGTCCGCCCTTAATTGGTAGTTGCTTTGGTCACTCCCTATATAATCCCAGCATGCCCCACCACAGGTGTTGGAGCCTCTACATGCTTCCCATAGCGTTTGGCCCAGCTCCCTGTTGTTCCTGACCTCAGTCCTTGTTCCTGGTCCACTGTCCTGGTCCCTGGTCCCTGTCCGCTGCTTTACCATTGTTCCCGAGCTCTGCCTGCCGCCTGCGGCTACGTCTACAGACCTCTGCCTGCATTACCATCTGCCTACTGCTCCTGCCACGCCTCGCCTGCTGTCACTAGCAACCAAGCCAGGGGTAGCGACCTGGGGGTCGCCTGCCGCAGCAAGTCCATCCCGCCTTGTGGCAGGCTCTGGTGAAAACCAGCGGCCCCTTAGATTCCGCTCCCTGGTGAGGTTACCACCATCGCTAGTGACAGTTCAGTGGATCCACGACTCCAGGCGTTACAGGTTGGTGACCACATGACCCCGTTACAGTTATAAACTACACGAATACAGCTGTGCTGGGATAAAAACAGATGGTTCTGTAGGATTAGTGATGGTATGTGTGCACGATATAGACATAACACCTGTGATCTGCCATAGTGAACAGACAATCTGAACATCTCATAAAGGGCCAACCTACTATCTGTGATAAATGTACCCCACTGCTCTTTGAGAAAAGTAAGCATGTGGAATATCTATGGGTAGAACTATATGGAGAGAAAAAACAATAATAAAACACTAATAGGGGTTTTCTATAAGCCATCAAAATAACAGAAGCTGAAGAAATTCTATTACTTAGTTGGATGCAGGACTCGATGGGGAGGCCCTATTGGATTTTATATTAACCAACAGACCTGTCAGAATAAACAGTGTGCATTTGGGGGACACCCAGGAGAAAGGAGCCAAAATAAGTAACAGTAGAAAGCCAATGTGGATTAATGAAATTGTTAAAGAATCAATAAATACGAAATGAAAACATACATTATTAAAAGTGAAGAAACTCAGGCATACGCTTCTCTCTCTGCTCGTTCTAACGATTGGTCAAAGTCTGAACACTCAGACCCCAATCAAAACCTATGTCATGTCTCCTGGACATGACAAAAGTGTATTAAAGTGACAGGCACACTTAGAGAATTGTGGACCCATGTGTCATATATAGGGAGACAGAAAGTTTGCTGTAGGAACTAATAGGAAGATGAAAGTCTTCTTGAAGAGACATTGTGGGGACACAATACTGCCCCACCAGTCTGCAGTTTTCTTATTGCTGGAGTCGACTCCTGGCTAATATCATCCCAGGTGTAAGTAGCACCACAGACATAGTGTAAACTACTACTGAGGGAGACAGGTACAGGTGTAACTAAACAACAATTGTACATTATAAAGGGAAAATTTCACTGTGAATATCTAATTCTAAATAGAATGTATTTTAAATAAATATATATATATATATATATTTATATATTTTTTTTTATTTCTTGCCCTTAGAACATTCTAGCAGCCATAAAACATACTACCAGTTTGTTTTGTTTTACCATAGAATGATGGCCTTCATTAGCTTTTTCAATTTAAAATTGTCATCATACTGGAAAAGATAATAAAAAACTGTGTAGCAACCAATCACAGCTCATCTTTCATAACTTAACAAGCACTGTTAAATAAAAGCTGAGCTATGCTTGGTTGCTATTGGCTAACAAAGATTGTTTTACTATATGACAGTTTTCGATTATCTCCCCCAATATTTCTCTTCTATATACTTACATCTACTGTACTTAATGTCAGACCTATAAATGCTGGTTGATGTGAAGGGGTGAACAGACCAGGTTTAGGAGCTAAGCCTTTCCATACACAGCTGGAGTCTGCTGCTATGTGCAGGAGACACCCGTTGATAATGACTGACAGCAGCAATTCTGCTAGTGTCAGTCATTTAACCTTTTCAATGCCACAACGAAAAGTGATTGCGGCATTCAAATGGCTGAATAACAGGTGCCGCACCTGTCAGGTTTCCGATTGACACCCCCGCAATCATATTGCCAATGGGTCACTTTTATATTCAGGTCTATACTTACATTTCAATGCTAAGTGTCTCTGGTTCAGGTAGACTCTATTAGCAGAGCATCAATGATATCACTGATATATGCAATGCTGTAGTGTTGCATAGATCAGTATTAGCAATCTAACCATTGCTTATGAAAGGTTCCATCAGGGACTTAAAGTATGTAAAAAAAATATAAATGTGTTATACAAAAGCTAAAATGACTGCTGTGCCATATAAAATGGCGGTCTGAGCCCACAAAATGGCGCTGAACCATACAAAGATGGCTGTTGTGAAACAACATGGCTGGTCATAAGCCAGCTCATGTAACCTTGTTTTTCACCTTATGTAAGTGAATAATATTTTGACTGCACTCATTTTGACTGGGAAGCGGTTCAGCGGAATTTGGGCAGTTTTGTTGGACAACATCCTAGTAAGATAAGTAATGCCTTCCAGATTTGGGAACCCAACTGCCCACTTTTAAAAACGCAAATAAGGGTATAAATTATGTTAAACATTGCCACGCCTTTGTGTACATCATTTGACAGCAGTGATTGGGGACGCCTAAAGTAGCTTGAAGTGACCTGTCGCAAAGGCTTGGTGATATTTTCCAAAAAATACCCATTTCAGAACTCATCAATAAAGTGTGACAGTGTGGTAAGTGATATATTATATTTTCAATAAACTATGTTTAACTATTGCTGATTTGTCTGACTTTCTATTCATGTTCTATCATGGAATCCAAAGAATCTCACTCTAAGCAGAACAAAACGTTCAAATCACCTTTTTTCTATTTTTCAAATAAACCGATAAACATATATGGTATTACTACGAGTGGAATTGTACGATCTTTTATAACGTGTACAGTAGCACAAATATTTAAACAGGTCCTGGCATCCTAATTATAGTTTGTGTATGGAGCTTATATTGCTGATGTATCAATGGCCCCTTTAATATAGTATTTTCAGGAAGGATCAATGACTAAATAAGACAAACATGATAGCAAAGACAAACTTAACTTAAAGGGTGCAAATTTTTCACAATATTATGATATTCCGAGCTAATAAAAGGGAGACCTTTATTTGAGATCGTCATCATTTAGCTGGCTCATGAAAACAATTTTGCGGCAAATCTAGTTAACTCAGCAAAATCTGCATTATTGGATTATTGTTTTTTTTTGGCTTTCCCATTAAGGACAATAGGCACACAAAATTGAATAAATCCACAGTGCAATAATTTATAACAATGTTTATAATAATAGCATAACTTTCCAGTGTAGCTCCCTCTGCTGGTCATCTTGGGACATTATAAAATTCTGCAACATGGACAATAATGTATGCTTTGTTATAGCTGATTTTAACCAGGACTGCCTTAGCTACAGTATGTGCAATCGCCAGACTGTGGGTGTGCCATCGGGATAAATAAGTAATTATTCTACTTACCCATCCTGCAGGGCCAACATCAGCGAGCGCACCGCCCCCCCCCCCCCCCCCCGCACTATAACTATGCAGGAGCCACTGCCTTCCTCCCTGTCAGTAACTCTTGTGGCTTTGTGGCTGCAGGCAGGCCACAAGAGGCTGACGTCACTCGAGAATTGCTTGCAGAGAAGAGGAGATGCGCAGGGCCCAGGTGAGTATAAATATTGTTATTTTTTTGTTATGGAGGATGCTTACCAAGGGTATATGAAAGGGGGGCTAACACACTAGGGGGTCTATATAATACTAGGGGCAGCACACTATTGGTCTATATACTATTGGGGCAGCACACTATTGGTCTATATACTAGTGGGGTCACTATACAAGTAATCAGCAGCAGGTTTGTTGCTTAGGGCCATATTACAGGGCACGATTAAAAGGAGGAAGCGTTCCCCACTCACTGTCTGTGCTATTACATGCACAGACAGTGAGCGTGGGGGGAGCAGGAAGAACGGGGAGCTGTTAGAGGGGCTGTCCAGATGATTCTTAGATCGTCTGTGCTGCCTATTGTAGTCAGTGGCGGCCTGCTGCCGCTGCTTCGGTTACACAGAGTGCTGAGCGGCAGACCATCGTTCTTGTGATTTTTCAATCCGTTAAAAGACCATGATCAGCCGGCATTGTAAATCATGCTGATGTATGTACATAGTATCCTGCATCCTGTATCTAATCTCTCCTATGGCATAGCAGAGTGGAATAGGTCTTGTATGTTCTGTGATTGAACAGACAAGTAAGTGTTTATGTATGTACAACTGTCAAATAAACTACTACCACCTGAAATGGAGAGAATGAAAAATAGCTATGTCCCATGATGATGACTCTAAGGGGCATAATACCTAAAGTCACATTGTGAGAACCCTAAAGTCACATTGTCACTATGAAATTTAACAAGTTATTTTACAAAACTTTACAATTTACCAAATCCACAAACCGACACTTTCATGTTTTAACCTTTAAACCCTGATTTTGTTTGCACACACATTTATCTTCTGCATTTTAAAACGACAAGAAATATGTTGGTGCTTTATATATATATATATATATATATATATATATATATATATATATATATATCTATAAAGATAATTATTATTAACAAGTTTAACAATAGCACAGAGTGCCACTTAAATACCTTTTAAATTTGTGTCCTTTTTATACAGGGCATATACAAGTGTTAGAGCCAGAGGGTGTGGTTGGGTGTTTATTTAGATTTGACTTCACTTATGTATTTTTATTTTACACTCCCCTCCCCTTTGGCTGTCTGCTACCCTTTATACACAGCAGTCCTTAAAGGGGTGCTCCAGATAAAAATATTTTTAAATCTCTATTTTTTTCTTAAAGTGTCACTGTCATGAATTTTTTTTGCAGAAATCAATAGTCCAGGCGATTTTAAGAAACTTTGTAATTGGGTTTATTAGACGAAAAATGCATTTTTATCATGAAAAAGCAGTTTGAAGCTCTCCCCCTGTCTTCATTGTTCTCCTATGGAAAGAGCTAAATAAAAGACCAAAACAGGACAACAAAGAGTTAATCTACAAATACCTCACCCTCTATCTCCTTTGACAGTCACCACTGACCTCTCTGAGCTCTGATTACAGCTGTCACCCAGCTCCATGCCTGTAATCCTCTGTTATCTGCTTTCTGCTGTTGGCTAACTCCCTCCTCCCCCTCCCCTCTCCCTAGAACAGACAGAGTGTGACTCATGCAACAAGTCACAATTTCCTGATTTTTTGCAGTGGATGGAAAAGAGGAAGGAGGGGGGGACCTGGGAAAAGGCTTTTTAAATGCAGATAATGGCATATTTGGCTAATAAACCCAATTACAAAGTTTCTTCAAATCGCCTGGGCTATTGATTTCGGCAAAAAAAAAAATAAAAAAAAATACGACATTGACTCTTTAAATCTTCCATTTAAAATTTTTTTTTTAATGTCTTCCTGTACTTATCAGCTACTGTATGAAAGCCACCTCCTTTATGTTGGAGCTGCTGGATTTGTCTGCAGCTGCAGACTTTTCAAGGAACTTATTAGGCCTAAGTGTCAAGCCTAGGGATATCCCCTTTCCATTTTGTTCGTAGTCTATTATTTTTAGCCTATATATAGCTTCTTTGCAAACGACTAAAAGAGCTTTTGCTCCTAAAAACCTAGTCTAAAAATAGTTTGCTTCTTCTGTTATATCCCAGCATACATAAGGGTGTCTAGTGTAAGCGTCTCCTGTTAATCATTGTTCATTGATGATGAGATCACTCCTGAATCTGTCTGTAAGGCAATACTGCTTTATTGGCTGAAATCTAGTAGTTCATTTATACAAATTGCAATGGTATTAAATGACATATAACAGCTTATATTTACTGTCATTAACTCTTAAACCAACACACTATTAAACCCCATGTTTAGTGCATTTCTGTAAATCAGCAGCCACATGATGCACATTAGGATAAGCCCATTAGGATACTTTAATCCAGCTTCCGCCCAGTGAGCTAGGTTGAAATATCCTTATGTGCATCATTTCTCTGTATTAAAGAATTTAATGGGAGGTTTTTGCAAGTGAGTACTTTTAGGTCTATGAACTGGATTTTTGAAAGACTGTCACTGGATTTTTTTTTATTGCTGAGCACTATTTAACACACCCTACCACTTCAAAGTATGGAGAAAACAGTAACATACACGTAATGACAAACAATTATCCTCCATTTACATTTATCAGCCAGCTCCTTCCATCATATTTGTCCCTGTAGACTCTGGACTTGATGGCAGTCACTTGTAGGATAAAGCTGCAATGTGGAGCAGTATTTTTTGCGTTGCTGGGATGCGTTCTCACCTGTGTTAGCACTTTTGTGCCTCTCTGGAAAAATTTGAACCTAGATCTGAATGAGATGGAACTTTGGACCAGCGGACTGTGGCAGACGTGTGTGGTACAGGAAGAAGGTGTCATGCACTGCAAAGACTTTGATTCCTTTCTAGGATTACCATTGCCACTGCGGATGGCAAGGATTTTGATGTTTCTCGCTGATGGTTTGGGGATTCTTGGTCTAATCACTTCTACCATGTGTTTGGAATGTCTGAAGATTGGAGAAAGAGACACAAAAAAAAAGCTGGCACTTCTTGGTGGCACTTTACTTTTATTCTCAGGTATCACTGCTCTGGTTCCAGTATCTTGGATAGCTTATGATACACTCCAGGAATTTTGGGATGAGACAATCCCAGAAATTGTTCCCAGATGGGAGTTTGGAGAAGCTATGTTCATGTGTTGGTTTGGTTCTTTTTTTCTTATATTTGGGGGCTCATTCTTGTTTTGCTCAATGCCATCTACAAATGACCATGCAAATTTTATATGTCGGGGTGAAAACACCACTGGATCATTGTATCGACCTGATTCTGTACAAAGCAGGTGCCCTGATCTGGACCTCTGAACATCACAGAACTGAGAAGAAGAAGAAGAACCACTAATATTCTTTATTAAGGCTTCAGCCGTCTAGATCTACATATATGAAGGAACTTCTTCCATTCCCAGTGAGGGAAGCTTTATATTCATATTGAAGACAAAGACAGAGAGCATCTTTTATTTACATTCTAGTAGTCGTTAAAATTATTTTGTAATGATATGTCTGCTACATAAACAACTTATACATTGTTTTAATAAGGCGTCATTTTCATGGTCATGGTAATTCATTTTCAACATGTAACTATGATTTATTACAAATTGAAATAACTAGGCTAAAACTTTTTTTTTTTCACAATGTTGACTGCTGTTAGACATTTATAAGAGATAAGCGAACCGGGTTCGAGTCGATCCGAACCCGAATGTTCGGTATTTGATTAGCTGGGGCTGCTGAACTTGGATAAAGCTTTAAGGTTGTCTGGAAAACATGGATACAGCCAATGACTATATCCATGATTTCCACATAGCCTTAGGGCTTTATCCAAGTTCAGCATGCCGAAAGTTCGAGTTTGGATCGACTCGAGCATGCTCGAGGTTCGCTCATCTCTAATTCTAATATATTGTGGCAGATATGTAGCAATAAATAGATAGCATGCTTTCTTCTTTAATGGAGTGCTTCCTCTGTCTTCAGAGGCCTTAGATCGGGGTTGTCAAACTCACAGCCCTCCAGCTGTTGCAAAACTGCAATTCCCATCATGCCTGGAAAGCAAAAACTTTAGCTGTCTAGGCATGATGGGAATTATAGTTTTACAACATCTAGAGGGCCGCAGGTTTGACACCTGTGCTTTACAGCCTCACAATCACTGCATACGTTGCTGTGGCCATAATATACTTCCATAACTCTAAAACAGTTTTACAACAATTTTATCCATATTAAATGTAAATGTAGATTATACCTACATTTCCTAAAATACTTCTCTGATGCTAAACTAGTTCCAAGCTATTTCTCAGTTACAAATCCTACATTTTCCATTGTATATTTCCCGTATTGTGGAGTAAATTGTAGTTTCATGTGTATAGTGTTGTTTGTATACATCTATAAGACCTAATAATAGGTTGCTCATGGTGAAATTCTATATACTTTATTTAACGCCCTCTTTCTTTGTTTCCTTTTATATTCTTTTATATCAGAGTTTCTCACAAAGTCATCTGGAAAGTAGGTCCACTGGGTAATATACTGTAAATCTGTGCTAGCCTTTACTAAGGTGTTTATTATAAAAAGTATTTGGTATTCATCAGGGATACCTGCAGGGTATTCACAGATGTTGGCCCTTAGAGTTTCTTCAATGGGAAAAAGAAATTACACAAGACATAGTAATTTAATAAAGAACAGAAAGCAACAGTAATTTAATAAAAAAAACATAAAGCAACATAACAAAAAAAATTATACCTACCTGTCCCCGTGCCACCACAGCATCACCAGGTCACTTTCAACCTCCAGTCTTCAGTTTTCCTCCAGTTCCTGTGTTGTCACGACCAGGCTAGAACTACTAGACCAAGCAACTCAGTGACTGCAAAGGTGTTTTGCATCTGACATGATGTTACAGGACCAGGAGCTCCAGGAGACCAACAGGTGACTGTGAGTTGTGGGGGCACGGGGATGGGTAGGTATAACTTCTTTAATTATGTTCTTACCGACCCCTGCCTGCCCTGGATTTTCACATTTCGCCAGAGTTCTCCTTTAAATTATGTTGAGGTATGATAGTGTGAGTAGGATTTGGGACCCTGAAAAATTAACACAGGCCTAGTCATTGTTTTTGCCTTTTAGATGGTGTGACTGCTGCCATGATACCAGTGAAGACTTTGTTGCTTCTTGCTTGTTAAAAAAAACCTTTACATGGCTCAACTATTGCGCAGAGCCTCACTAGATCATTTGGGAAACCATCATTTTTCACTGCACTCCCCCTTTTACACTGGGAAATTTGTGTCATCCCAAGAACAAGCATTCATTGTCTGATCCTTGGGCCTATTACGCATTATTGTCCTGTTTGACTAGTAATTACATCATTGAGTAGGGGCACTAAAGTGCTTGTACATAAAAAAAGACTGTGGAGAGTTCTTACCAAACCTTGTTCTGCATACTAAAATGCGAGAAACATTCTGCCCCCAAAATGTATTAAAAAAAATCAACCAAAATAACCAAGCAAAATTATAACTAGTCTTAAAAAAATAATATATATATTATAATTTAAAAGGACTAAACCAGAAAAATGTATACCCTTAAAAAGTCATATCAGCCACTATAGAGGTTATATATGCTTACAAAGGTCATATCTCCCCTGCAGATATTACTCCTGTAGTTGCTGATAAAACTGCTGTAGGCTGTCAAGCAGGTGATGACCTTGTAATATTACCTTTAAAGATTTTTCCAAGATCAAAAGGATTGCCTAAAGAGGGAAAGGGGAAATGACACAAAGTAACAAAACATCAATCATACGCCTAATACATCCCTGACCAGTCCTAGGCCAGGTGTGGACATTTTCCAAGCCAAATTGTGTAGAGCTCATTTTGCCTTATACATAATTTGGCTATTCTTGGTTTTTCCAAAGACAATGAATGGAGTGGTGGTACAAATGTGTGAATCGCCGGTCCTTTTAAGACAAAAGAGTCCCTTAGGGCCCTATTAGATTATCGCTGTGTAATAAAGGCAACAATCAGTCAATCCTTAAAAATATTTGGCCAATGAGGTTACATGGCTACCTGTAATAGTACTGTCTCAGTAGTGCCAGCGGCGGCTGTGGGGAGTGGGCAGAAGCTAGAAGAACACCAGAAAGCGTGGACAGGTATGTGCAAATTTATTATTTTTTACAGATCCATGCAATAAAGCATTGCTTTTTATTTTCTATATATGCAGCAAGGGCTGCACAGATATCAATATCGAGCTGTGTAAAAGGCTCACATTAGTCATCGTGACGTGTAATACGGCTCTCATTCTTGAGAACACAGATGGGCACACAGAAACATCTAGAATATGGCAGGGATCCTAGTGGTGCACTGCACCACTCCATACCTTGAGATCAATGCAATGTTGCACGCTGTGTTCCAACATCATTATTTTTAACACCTGTTCTTTAGAATGGACGTTAAAATAATGAACATGCCTATTATTTCTGCATGCTGTTCTCTGAACAGTATCCAGAAACAATAGCTATTTATACAATGTAGTGAATTAATGGTTAATTGATTTATTGGCACACCCAACGATGCCCGTAATTCAATCGTAAAAAATATAGCCAATACAGTGGAATCCTATGCTATGCAACGGATGGTGTTATACGATTGTATTTTAAACATAGCCTTATACAGGTTTGGATATGATTCAGTTTTCTGGACACCCAAGTTTAGATGTTTGGACTGGTCATGGTGGACTTTGAGCACTATTTAGTTATTGTGATGACAGATTAGGATTTGTTACAGTTTTTTGAATCAACATGTGGTTGAAAGTGTTCTATATGATAAGTTCCATCTACATGATGCTTACTCTGCCGCTATGGTGGTTCAACTCTATGTTTGGATGACCATGACAAAAGTCCTATTATTCTCCAAGGACTCGACTGTTTTCTCGGAGCATCTTCCACTGTGTTTTGTCTTGTACGGGTTCAGAGAGTGATACTTGGGAGCAGTCTTTTTAATCCACCTTAATTGTAGTTTCATTTTTCAAGGTGAAACAGTAGTAGAAAGCTGGCATCTCTACCTCTTCCAAGTCATCACCTCTGGGTGTTTACTCTCTCTGGTTGGTAAGTGGGATTAGGCATCTGCATTCTTGTCCGACCTGCTGGTGTAGTATTTCACCACAAAATTGTAGTTGGCAAGTCTTTAAACCAACTGCTGTTTAAACCAACTCCAGTTGAGCTGTATTCAGGTGTGCCAGTGTATTATTGTCAGTATATATAAAGGGAGTGGCAGCCAGATAGTCTTTGTCCAGGCTTACAAAACATGGCCACTTTCTTCCAGAAACAGCAACACTCTTTTCTTCAGTTTGAGTGGGGTTTTGCAGCTCAGTTTTATTCATGTGAATAGATTTGAGTTGTAACATGGAGGCAGGTGTTATGCTGTTTTTGCAAGAAAGTAGCTCAGCATCTTCTAACTCTCTTTAGAGTCTAGAAAGCAGTGCCTTGGCAGTCTTTCCTCTTGATATAAGGCCCTATTACACAATTCGATTATCGGCCATATTCAGCCGATACGGCTGATAATTGCTTAGTGTAATAGGAGACAACCGACATCAGCCGACATGCATGATGCAATGATGAAAGCAGCGATATGCTGCCGTCGTTCCGTGTCACCGCCCCCCTCTCTTACCCGCGAGTAAAAGTGCCAGCAGTGAGCTAATAGGAGCTTTATAGTTTCTTCTGGGTTGATACCCTCTGAGCAGGGGTGTAGCCAGCAAAATTCCTTCCTTTTTTATGATAGTTGTAGTTGGCCAATTCTGAATTTTTTTTAACGTTACAAAGTCCAAACTGGCTTATTTTTCATAGAAAGCTCCAGGCAATATAAACATCACCAATACTGTGTGTATTTACACTGTGTGTGAAAAAAAAAATACCAACATAAGACCTGTCCAGCTGAGGGCTAACTATAAAAGATTTTTTGTCACCTAACTCTAACCTGACACAATTAGCTTGTGATTGCATAAGAGGACAAGACCCAAACTAGAGTGGGAGGGAATGGCAGACCCTACTGCCAACATACCCGCTATTCCATTAAAGCCAGGCCCAATACTACTAAAGAATAGCCATTTTCTTTGAGAAGACCACCCTAATAGAAGACCACTTTTCAATGCAATTTTGGGTGCCCATCAGCACTGAAATTCACTTACTGTATGTACTACCTGTGTATGAGAGAGTCCATTTACTTACATTAGCTCCTACACTATATTGGGAGTATTCTAGCTGGTGGAAGGAGCCTACTCCAGCTCAGCCTCTTTTTCCCAATGAAGAGAAGTTTAGTCCATTAAAAGGTAAGCCTGCACTCGGGAGAGATTGTGTGCTTAGACAGGACTAGGCAGCCTTTCAGTATAAGGGTGCATGCAAACTACAGAATACGCGTGTAACCATCTCGGCCTGTGACATTGACTCCATTCTAGACACTGACGGATTTCTGCCGTCCGTCAAAAGAATTGACATGTCAATTCTTTCTGCGGATGGTGGAATCCGCCCTGCCATAAAATGGTGTTTATGGCACGGGTGGAGATGCGTGCTTCCGCGAGCAGGGGCCAGCGACTGAATCCGCAGCGGCCTTTACGCACGTATTCAGTAGTTTGCATGCACCCTGATATAGGAGTCCGCACTCTGCTGCAATGTGGGGCACGTGGGACAAGTGGAAACAGAATGCAATAAAAGGAATTCTGGCACTCACTGATGTACTTGCAAAAGCAGTGGTTTATTCATGTGAAATTATGGTACAACAACAGAGTGAGGATGGGACAGCTGATGTCATCTGATGAAGGCATTGCGCTGAAATGCTTCCTTCCCCTGTTATTCTATCATGATTTGGCGTAAAATACATGTTCAATAACCCCCCCTCCCCTCCTGGAGACAATCTGTTCCACACTTGTTACTTTATCAGTCTCCTTCTCGAGTTCTGAGTCTGCTGCCTTCTGCACAAAATACAGACAGTTGCCAATTACTTTTACTGTGATTAAGCCTCCCAGCATCACATGGTGCAGAGATGAACACTAATTGGTGCTTATTGGCAGGTTAAACTAGTTTCTGTTTTTCACAGTTTGATAAATCTGTTCCTCTGTGTCTGGTAAGCTACACACTTACATTGGACCTGCAGCCTGCAGTGGGCATTGTGTCTCAGTTCTGAACTCTGCTGTGAGCCAACCAGTGTGTACCCCTCAGAATAGGATCAAAGGACTAGAGTGGAGTATACACTTTCTGGGACCCCTACACGCTATACTACCTTTCCTTAAGGTTGATCCCCAGCTCCAGCCAATGGCAATTTGCTGTTATACAAGTAATTGTCTCCATAACACCAAAACAATTGCCTGCAGAGTCTAGCTCAATGCACCCTTCAAAGGGTTAGGCTGGGTTTAACCACGTTTTTGTGCAGGCTAAAAAAAAGGAAAAAATGTAAGTCAATGGAAAAACAGATCCAAACGGATTGCACACAATTGTATTTTTTGTATCCGTTTTTTCATAAAAAGTATACGTTAAATGGACTGCAAAAACGCAGTGTGGACCCAATCTTATCCCGGCTTGGAAAATTTGAAAAACAGCTCTTCACTTGTCCCCAGTTTTGGTGTTTTGTAGCTTGGTACTAATGATAAGTGAGCACGCTCGTCTGAGCTTAGTACTCGTTCGAGTATTAGGGTACTCGATAGTGCTCATTACTCGTACAAGCATCTAGTGAAACTCGAGACAATGGCATCTTTCTCTTCCTGCATGTTTGGCGGCTTTTTTTCACCCAATTGTCATGCAGGAGAATCTTTGGGAGCTCGAAGCATCACGTGGGAAGGCTGCATGATTGGTTCGTTACTCGAAAGAAGCACCAGAGCATCGGGAAATATTCATCGCATGTATCGAGCACCCGAGCATTTTAGTACTAGCTCATCTTTACTCAATAACACAACAAGGGATGACTCTGAAGAAGCCCAGTGCCAACATGACTAGAGAGAGAGAGAGAAAGAGGCAGAGAGAGAGAGAGAGAGAATTAGTTAGTTCATGTTATGATGCTTCCTCTTTTTATTCTAGCTCGTTTTTGAGCCCTTGCCAGTTTCCACGATGGCTGCCAGCATTACTAAGCATGCCTTCTCTTACCTCTGCTGCCAGGCAAGCCATTGCTCTTCTTTTTTTTTGGTTCCAAGCACATAAACATATGCTTTGTTTAGAAGTGTTTTCCCCTATATAACTAGTGTTTGCTTCCTCTCTATGTATATTTCCTGGCTTGACTGGTGAGTGGTTTTCTACACTAACCCTTTTTATTTGAACATGTAACTTATAGTTATGCTGTTTACACTGATTTTGAACTAGTTTAAATAAAACGGATTCCTCTTTTCCAGACTGTACACAGTTTTGATGTCTATGTAATGATCAGACTTAGATACTTAGATTTTTCGCCTTCGCCTGTATGTATCACATTGCTTGAAAAAGGTCCTGGCACAGCAACATGACTGAATAAATTCTACTGTTTCTGGACTTCTTTGACTTTTTTTTGGGTCTAAACATGACTTTGTATGAATGTTTTACTGCTAAAAGTCTCTAGTAGCATTGCCTTTTTTTTATTTTATTTTTTTACAATTTTAGGTTTCTTATTAGGTGTCCTCATAATGTTTGGGTGTTTTTTTAATTGGTTTAATTCTATATTTGTTAACATTAAAGGGGTAGTGCGGCGGTAAACAATTATTGACAGAATAACACACATTACAAAGTTATTCAACTTTGTAATGTATGTTATGTCTGTGAATGGCCCCCTTCCCCGTGTCCCACCACCCCCACCCGTGTACCCGGAAGTGTGGTGCGCTATACATACCTGTCACATGCCGACTCATCTCCGATCTTCAGTCTGCGATGCCGTCTTCGGCCGTCCTGAGTGCCGGCCGCCCTCTTCAGCGTCATCGGCCAAACGCGGCTGAGCAGCCGATGACGCGGCAGAGGGCGGCCGGCATTTAGGACGGACAGAGGGATTTGGCTGAAGACGACCGCTGACTGAAGATCGGAGACGAGTCGGCACGTGACAGGTATGTATAGCGCACCACACTTCCGGGTACACGGGTGGGGGTGGTGGGACACGGGGAAGGGGGCCATTCACAGTCATAACATACATTACAAAGTTGTATAACTTTGTAATGTGTGTTATTCTGTGAATAATTGTTTACCGCCGCACTACCCCTTTAAATGTAAATTTTATAGCCATAAAGAAGTGTGATGCAAAGCTTTGTTTTTATTCACCATTGATAGATCTTTTTGAGGAGAAAGACCATTTTCCTCCAACAACCATTACCTACAACTGTGTTTATTTACTAAGCTTCATCTTTATTATTATGTTATAGGAAGTTTCCTGTGTTCCATGTAGAGATGAGCGAAACTACATTAAGTTCGGTTTGCAAAATCCCAAAGGCTCAACATTTGACTCCTGGTGGCTGGAGAAGATGGATGCAGACATAGGGCCGCCTGGAAAACATGGATAGTATTGTAGTTCCACTCAAGTTCCATGTTTTCAATTTTGCATTATCACTATTTACTGTACAAATTAATCTGGCACAAGTACAGACTGAACACCAAATCTATGAGCTAAGCGTTAGTTATGTATGAAAAGACCTAAATTTTAGCCTGGCCATCAATTTTCCAGATTTTTTTTTTTTTTTTGTTCTAAGCCTACTATATTTTTTTAATACAACTTGCTATAGAGTGCTTTTGGTTTGTGTGATTACTTTTCGTGACACTAAGTATTTTGGCATTCATTATGCAGGTATACATCTCCTGCCTTTGAAAGCTGGGTCGAAAAATACTGTGAGACTCATCTGTCATATCTTATAGCCATACTTTAATTCAGAGTTAAAAATAACAAAATACATGAGGGTGTTCAGTACAAACCCCTCCTTCAAATCATTGTTCATCAATGATGAGATCACTCCTGGGTCTGTAAGGCAATAGTGCTTTGTTGGCTGAAATCCAGTAACTGTAACTGAGAACCTTATTCACTATACATAGGAAGAAATGGAATTAAATGGCATATAACAGCTTATATTTAACGCTACTAACTCCAATACCAACACACTATTAAGATCTGAAACACCTGTTGTCAACAAGCTCCTTCCATCATATTTGTCCTTGTAGACTCTGGACTTAATGGCTGTCACCCACAGGATAAAGTTGCAATTTGGTGCAATGTTTTTTGCATTGCTGGGATGCGTTCTCACCTGTGTTAGCACTTTTGTGCCTTTATGGAAAAATCTGAACCTAGATCTGAATGAGATGGAGATTTGGATCAGTGGACTGTGGCAGACATGTGTGATGCAAGATGAAGGTCCCACAGAGTGCAAAGACTTTGATTCCTTTTTGGCATTGCCATTACCACTTCGTATGGCAAGAATCCTGATGTTTGTCTCTGATGGTTTGGGGATCCTTGGTCTAATCACTTCTACCATGTGTTTGGAATGTCTGAAGATTGGAGAAAGAGATGCAAAAAAGAAGCTGGCACTTCTTGGTGGGACTTTACTTTTATTCTCAGGTATCACTGCTCTGGTTCCAGTATCTTGGATAGCTTATGATACAGTCCAGGAATTTTGGGATGAGACGATCCCAGAAATTGTTCCCAGATGGGAGTTTGGAGAAGCTATGTTCATGTGTTGGTTTGGCTCTTTTTTTCTTATATTTGGGGGCTCACTCTTGTTTTGCTCAATGCCATCTACTGATCACCAATCAAGCATCAAGTATCTTGTTAATGGCGTCCCTGAAACAAGGTATCAACCTGCCTCTATAGAAAGCAGATGCCCTGATCTGATCATCTGAACAGTACAGAACTGAGAAGCAGTGACTCCTATATCCTTTATAAGACTGTAGGACTCTAGAACTATATATATTAAAGAAAAAAACTTCTATCCCCAGAGGGGAAAAGTTTTACATGCACACTGAAGATTGGAGTGGAGAAAGTATTTTCTATGGATTTGTATACATTTTAGTATGATAACACATAAACATTGAGCATGACATCATTTTCGTGTCTTATATGGGTTGGCATAATGTTATTTATTACATGCCCATGCTGAGTACGTTATACTTCTAGTTTATTACAGTTTAAATGACAATCTTGCAACTTTGCTAAAACGAAAACCATTGTAAATAATATATTTTATAATTCTGTGATATACAATATCTCTGCCATTAACTATATGTCAGACCTTTAATATTGGGGCAGAATAAATGAAATAGCAAAAAAATTATTACAATACCTGTAACAGTCGTCTTGTGTTGCCGTTTTCATGGATTGCTGGAGTTAAGGTCTCTGCTTGATTTTGAAGTGTTAAATGAATACATGTTTGCCAAAGCTTGAAAGGATTGTGGGAAGTAAAAGTAGCATTAACTTCCTTTGTTTTCAGTAAGCAGGTTCTTCCCGACCCCCGAGCCTTAGATCCGTCACTTTAGATTGTGCAGACTCGTGCATGACACATACCACACAGAAAATAGGTGTGTGTGGATTCTTCACATTGATCACACTTTGACAAGTTTGTTTAACATTAGCCATTCAGCCTTAAAATCTCACGTTCGAGCACAGGCATGGTTAATGTGCTTGCAAGACAACTTAATGACTCATTTGGAACAATGCATAACCCCAAGACTGAAAGTGCATTAATATAGTCATAATATACTTCTAAATATACTCATCCCTTTAGCCGTATGATAAGCAAACTCAAATTATTATTTTTATTACAAAAAGGACAAGAACTCATAGTAGACAGTAGCACCTAAGTGTTGCTAGTTCTCAGTGAAACATCCCACAACAATTTTTATTGTATAACCCCTATATAGCTGGATAAGATAGGGCTTCATGTGTCAAGTTTTTTTTACATATATATTAGGTTTGGCAGGTACTAAGCTGTGGACTCTAACACATACCTGTTTTTTTTTTAGGTTCTGGGTGACTGATGGATATAGATAGTTGATAATAAGCCAAGTCGTACAAATAGCCCTAACACCCTTCAGACAAGGGCTGAATGCTTGTAACAAGCCAACAAATAGAATAAAGTTTACTTTTACATACATACACAGTCCTTGTAGTGGTGGTTGTTGGTGAAAATAATTAAAATGCCAGCTTCTACCATCTGCTGCTACCCTGAACCCCGCATTCATGTGATTAGTCATGTGACCACTGTTATTATTGTAAATGCCTCTTTGCCATACATTACATGAGTTTACATAAAAACACATCTGCCTCCTTTCCAACCTCTTCAGCAGTATCTGAATGCAGAACAGCCAATTAAAACCAGTGCTGTAAATTGGGCATTTTTGCTGAGTTTGTGTACAAAATTAGATTCTAAATTGTCTGTGTGGGCTCTACACTGTGATCAGCATTACCAGGCTTAATCAGATTGTTTATGACAAAGAGAGTTTGTTGCTATATCATGTTTTTTCCTGCTACTGTTTATAAAGCACAATGAAAGTTTAGTTACCATTTAGTTCACAAAGCAGACACAGGCAGAAGCTCATATTCAGAGACTTAGGCTATATTCACACAACGTCAAAAAAAAGAGAAAAGGCCTTTTCTGTTAAAAAAAGGCGTCTGTTATTGACGCAACATAATTGGCTTTAACGGAATGCATTGAAGTCAATGGGATGACAGACATCCAATGCAATGTATAAAATGACCGACGTTATCTGCGCGGACGTCAAAATAATGATCATGCCAATTAGTCCTTTTAAACTAGAATGTACTAACAGCTGACGGGTGGCCAGACAGCTAAGTGACGTCCGTCATTTTAAACTTAAACTGACGGACGTAATTTTTTAATTTCGAAAAGAGAAAGGAAAAAACATTGTGTGAACATAGCCTTACAGTGTTATTATACTATAATAAGAAGTACTTTGTAGGTATTGTTCCCCTAGAATTGTTCACTTTTAGAATTTTTTGCCTTCAAAATAATTAAAATAAAGCTCAGACTATCCCCCTTAAAATAATCCTTTTCAATAAGAAGTCAATTGATTATATATTTTCCTTATCACACAGTCCCATCAACAAATAAAGGAAAATACAGCTGATCGAAGACACGAGCCGTTGTTCTCAGCTCCATCGGCATCAAGACTAAAAATACTCCACTTATCCCCGATAATAAGGGAATAGATCTACTTAGTTTATCAACTAAATAAAAGGTCAGAAATTATTTTAAGGAATCTTTCCATAGTGACTGCCAGCAATGTATTAAGTTGCAGAAAGATCTAAAAACATTACAAATCTTTTGCAAACTTTCATATTGTGTTTAGTGATAAATCTTTATCTGCTTTGGATGATGTATATCACACGTCTCAAACTCAGCTAAAGCTTTGGCTGTCCAGGCATGATGGGAATTGTAGTTTTGCAACAGCTGGAGGGCCTGAGTTTGACATCCCTGTTGTATATTAACATCCACTGTGCTAATAAATCAGGATTTGGAATGAAACTAGCAAATTATAAAATAGTCCTAATGTCATAATAATGAAAATTGTCATAATGTCATTGCATAGCTCATAGAGTTAAAGAGAAATTGATAAAAGTATACATTATTAGCAGAAGTGACAACTGTTTGATGACAGAAAAAATACATTTTTAGACATAGCCCACAATGTCTGAAATAAAATAAATGTGTCTGTAAGCTTTTCTTTAGAACGAGAACTTCTGCAAGTTGACATAAACGTAACTGTATGTAGTCTATAAAAAAAACAAAACAAAACGGAGAGCAGTGCCAAAGTTTAATCCTAATAACACGATATATTTATGACATGGCGCCTTTAAGGAGGCATGAAGAAGGACATTTAGAATAGAAACCTACTTGCCAGATCCGCAGCAAGACCCCTCGCTGCGTATTTGCAGCAAGTCTCGCTGCGGATCCTGTCCCTATACTTTTAATGGCAGACAAACACGCAGCAGGGATGTACATCCCTGCTGCGAGTTTGTCCGCAGCCCGCCCCTTAATCCCCCGAAGCTGATACTTTACCTGATCCCGGCTCCGGCTTGCTTCGGCGGTTCCCGATCTCTTCAGCAAGCCGGAGCGGGGACCAGGTGAAGTATATGTTCCAGCCAGCTGCCCCCCCCGCAGCCCCCTCTAACACCTCCTGCAGCCCCGGCCGCCCGATAGCCCCTCCCCCCGCAGCCCCAAGTATACAAGTATGAATATGTTATTACACTTACAACTGCTGCTCTCACAGAATGGGGAAGACATAAGGTACTGACATGTGAGCACAGGCATATCCTGCTAATTTTGGTCATGTGGGTCTTATAAAGGAGTGCGAGCTGTTCAGAGAGGGAGAAATTTAAAACACGGACTGGAGAGAAAGGAACGGCTGCACATCCCATCTATGGCTGATACTAATGCCGCTTGTCCTGTATTAAAAATCAACACCAGAGTGTCTGTATATGATTTGATCTAGCCATAATAGCCCCGTGTACCAACGTGCAGGTCCTCTGGTTCACACGGGTCCCTACGCTAACTCCACACCGTGTCGGTCAGTGACCACCGCCCCCGCAAAGCGGGGCATTTTAGGTCTGGTTTTGTGACAGTGGGGTTGCAGGGCCATTCCATGGCCTCACTTCCCAGCATGTGCACGCTTTGCGGGGGAGGCAGTCGCTGACTGACACGGTAGAGTTAGCGTAGGGACCAGTGTGAACCAGGATACCTGCACGGGGTACACGGGGCGTATTGGTTTGATCAAATTGTATACCAAATTCCTGGTGTTTGTTTTTAAAGTAGCTTAGCGGCTTTAGTATCAGCCATAGGTGTGAGGTGCAGCTGCACTCTTCTCTCCATTTCACACTATGATATATTGTTTTAGGTCAGGATCTTCATCCGTTTCGTTAAAGTATTTGTCTCAGGTTCTCCTGGAACATTATGTTTCTTTCACAGCTAAGCAGATACCTTTTTTTCTGTCTATAGTTTACCATACTCATTACACACACTCCTTGCAACACAGGCCCCAGGCAATATTGTTCATGGGATTATTATGATGTGGTTTATTTCTCTGCTAGAAATTTTCCTTTGTCTGGGTAATTTGTATTACTGTAATACAATGCTGGTATATGCACACGTTGTCTGTACTACTAATCTTGGAACCAGTCATGAAATCCCATATATCCCTCTTTACTAGTATGTGAATATTTACTGCTGCATATGTTCACCACCTAACCATGATGGTACTTCATGGCAATTCTGGCATATATATATATTCACATACAGTAATCCCTCAACTTACAATGGCCTGAAGATACAATATTTTCAACATACAATGTTCCTTTTTGGACCATTGTAACTTGAAACCAGACTCAACATACAATGCTACAGACAGTCCAAATCTCCGGAACATGTAAAAAAAAAAAAAACTAGCTGATCGACCAATGAAAGTGGTCACTTTACTGGTAAAACCCCAGTATTAGTGAAGTGCATGCACTGGTTGGCTGTCTGGTATCTCCTCTCTACAGTATAGTGTGATACTTACTACATGTCCTGTACTGCTCTTTACCTGTGTTAGGATGAGTTGTGTCTTTGGGCACCAAGTGAGGGTAGCTTCATTTTATTTTTCTGGTACCCAGTGTGATCTGTACAGGACACTGAAAATGCTCCAGTTCTCTACATAGAAAGACATTTTTAGTCTCTTGTAGCTCTTTCTGACTGTTGTATGTAAGGACTTGCTGTATCCATATTAGTTAGCTGCTTATTTTCTTTCAAATTTTAATTTTTTTCAAATTTTTCATTTAGAACAAATTACCAGTTTTCCATAGAGTTTTGGTCTCAACATACAATGGTTTCAACATATATTTTTTTCAACATTTTAGCCCTTTGTGACCTGGACTAAGGAAAAATGTAGGAATATTCTCACTATCACTTCAATACATAGATACCCAATATCTTAAACTCAATATATCAAAAATATATCAGTACCTTGATATATTTTACCCAACAGGATAACCCCTTTAACCCTCCCAACATCACGGAGTACAGAGACAACTAGCCAAGAACGCTGTTTACATGAGCTATCTGGGAAGGGAGGGTTCAGTGCAGAGATGGAGTGAACAGCTTACACACAATTTTATTTGTCTTCAGCAGAAGCTCAGAACTGGGGGAATGGGACTGAAAGATGATAAATATGGAACGATTCAGGGCTCTCTGCCTGTGAATCACCCCTGCAGAGTGTGCTGACAAGCAGAGAGCAGTGACTAGTTACAGCTTGGTCTCTGCCCAGATAACTAGTTCCCGCCTCTCTCCCGGCCTCGCGTGCTGGAATAAAGGATGTTTTTCCTGGAACTACACTTACCAATGAAGACAATGCAGGTACGGTAGAGGAACTGTGTAGGACTCTCTACTGGTACAGCTGGGAGCTTTACCAGCACAATAGTGCTGATTGGTTACAATGACAAAGTTGCTGTAGCCAGAGTATCAAGTCAATTTATCAGATTGGTGAAGACCAGGAATTCCAATAAATAGTTTAACAAAGAAATATATACAATAAATTAAATACATAAACTTAAAAAGAAAAAAAAAACTCCAACAACATCTCTTTTGTTAAAAAATGTATTGTTTTGTTCAAATCATTGAGACACATGGAAAGTGCAGAGACAACGTTAATCTATGTGATGGTAGGATTTCCATAGTATTACTGACAAGGACACAATGAAAAACATTAACACATTCAGAATTTAACCTGATTACATCTTTAGTTCAGTTCTGAGCATTTCACATTTACAATAATTCAGGAGGATACAACAGATAACATTTGATTTCCCCAGAGTGATAACAATTTGTTCATTTGGCTAAAAATAGAATGATTTTTAATGAGGTGTGGCTGTAATACTAGGTATTGGATATAGATACTTGTAAAAAGTATAGGTACAATGAATACTAGATATCCTTTCATAATAAGAATAATTAAATAGTGAAAAATTTACAACATTCTTCAAAACAGAACAAGGCAACACATGGTTGTCCACACAAGGTGAGCCTATAAGATTGATACCACCACCTATGGGCTCAACGGCACTTACTGTACATATCTAACACTTAAGGAGCCAGGGCTTCCCTATGTATTTTACAAGGCACTGAATAGTGGTTCTAGAAATATACAGAAAAAGTCATGATTCATACCAAACCTTTCCTATTCTAGGCCCCATTATAGCTGGTGATGTATTCAGAAAGAAATATGTATACAAGGTCTAGTACAGCAGTCACTAAACTTTGGCAAATAAAAGTTTATCGGAAACAGCAAGACCTCCTCATTACAGTGAGCACTGCCATATAAATTCCTCCTGTATACCCCTGTGACAAGTATGGACCCACAAAACCTTCATTTTCTGGATAGATGGGTGCATAGTTGGCAACAGGGTCATAAAAGAACAGTTTATATGTCACTGCTATTTGCCATGTGAGTTACATATCCACCTTTTCTTTGATGCCTTCTAACCCTAAATTTACAACGAAGATGTCATGGGTACTTAGAATATAAAGTTACCATCAACATTTCATGCAAACTGCTGTCTGGCATAGGCTTCTGGGAACTGTAGTCTAATCACCAAGTTTCTGCAGGCTTCCTGCACTTACATTACATGTACATATGAGAAATGTATGATATAGCAAAGATCTATGAGTGTATGAAGGTTAGGCGTCAGCTAGCCTAAGCCATTTCAGTAAGGAGATAAACCTTCTGCCTTTGGTCTACAAACGTCTTTCCTAGTATGTATATATGAGTAGTTTGCACATTTTGCAGATATAAGCATAACTTCAGAAAACTGTCTTTTTTAAAGTCTTGGATCAGCCAGACAAGGCACGCAATGCATAAGAATAAAAAATATTAGAATGCAAAAATATCTCCAAACTTTCCACCATTATTCATGTGTTTAACCTCTTGTTTGGTAAGATGCAGATTTTTTTTTTTTGCTGTACGAGATTAGAAAATTGATTCTGAAGTGAATGGAGATCCGCTGCCATACAGCCCATGTACCATAGCGGCACTGTTTCTGGAAGAAAGCAGCCACGTCTGTCTAATCTGCAACCCCTTTAAGGGGGATCTGATAATACTTAAAGTGACACTGTCACTCCCTTTTTGCAATAGGTGTAAAGGGTAAATTTAGCAGTTTTCATACCTTATTTTATATTATACGTCATGGTACTTGTTCCAGTAAAAAGCCCCGCCCTCGCGATGCCATCAGCACATTGTATCTGCCCCTCGATGGCTATTGAAACAGGCCAGCCTAAAGGTCTAGACCCCACCCCCATACCAGTGTTCGCTGAGGGGGCGGGGCCTATGTGCCGATGACATCGCGGTGGCGGGGCTACCGTTGGCATTGTGGCGGGGCTAAGTGGCGCTTCGGTCATGAAGCACCACTTGTTTGATTGGCTTACAGGGCTTGTCTTGTAGCACTTTCCTATGAATCAAGGTGGGGGGGGGAGGAGGGAGGAACAAGGCATGCTGTGGCATGACTTAGAGCCTATGCCTGTTAATATCACCAATATTATAACCAAATATTACAAGAGACAATGCTGTGGAACCAAGAGGTTTATTGTTATCTGCTGATGTTATAATATCTGTTTTAAAGGAGAAGTCTGGCGAAAATTTTTATTAAAGTATTGTATTGCCCCCCCAAAAGTTATACAAATCCCCAATATACACTTATCACGGGAAATGCACATAAAGTGTTTTTTTCTCTTCACTTACTACGGCATCAAGGCTTCACTTCCTGGATAAAATGGTGATGTCTCGACCCGACTCCCAGAGCTGTGCGGGCTGTGGCTGCTGGAAAGGATGATGTCAGGGGGATGCTCAGTGTCCCTCCAGTGCCCTGTGTCCCTCAGTGTCCCCCTGCCATCATCCTCTCCAGCAGCCACAGCCCACACAGCTCTAGGAATCGGGTCGTGACATCACCATTGTATCCAGGAAGTGAACCTTGATGCAGTAGTAAGTGCAGGGAAAAAAACACTTTATAAGCATTTCCCGTATTAAGTGTATATTGGTAATTTGTAAAACTTTTGGGGGGCAATACAATACTTTAATTAAATTTTTTGCCAGACTTCTCCTTTAATTGACCAAAGATTTTCCCCTATTGCCACCAGATCATTTGGGCAGATACTGGTCATTTTTTTAAAGCATGAATGTATACAATTATAATTTGTGCTTTTGTAATTACTAATCCTATAAAACAACATGAAGAAAGCTGCACTGAGTGCGTCTCAGTTCAGTCTGATATGATTAATATAGGATCTGCTCAGAATCTTGGTTGTGCTTCCTGGCCCCTCCTAAACCTCAATTTGTGATAGTTTAAACATAAATAACAAGTAACAGCTGTAAATGCAGAACAAGCTGTACGGGATTGTGTTAGCTTTATTTATGACCAACCTTAAAATGGCCAGAACTGAACTATATGAAAACATAACATAAATAAGACAGTAAATAAATAAGTGGAGAGAGTAAATCATTAAAAAGACACAAACAGCTCTACACATCAGTCTACAGTTTACAAAATCAAGCTGACAAAAAACAAAAAGGAAAAAAAAACAAAGAAAAAAACCTTCATTAAACCTTAATATTATCCCCAACAGAGACCAAGAGTAAGTCAGCACTCATCCTTGCTGTACCCTTGAACCTGCGAGGTTAATTGACTTCATATATACGTCCTCCCCAACTCTTGACCTTACAAGTACACATCATGTGACTTCTAGTAGTCTTTCACGCAGGTATAGAACTGTGGTCTGCAGCCTGTGGCTGAGGTGGCACAGGTTGCAGACATGGCCAGGTAACCCGCAGCTCCCCAGGTTTAGAGAAACAGATTACTGAACCTTGGTGTAGCAGTATTCCATCTTGTATCAGCTTTCTGGAATTTCATGGTTTTTCTTCACAATAATACTTGATTGTCTTGAAACAGACACTTGAAAACATTTGCACAATTTCCTTGTGGCAGGTTAACCCCCGCCAGTAATATGTGCTGTTTACATTTCACATTTATACAGCGGAATGAATTACAGAATGGGATTACAGAACGGCAGGTGAGCAGAGCAAAGAGGTGTCTGTATCACTATATACTGACATATTGCATTACATCTTTGAAGTGTGCCTGTTGTTTGTAAAAACTTTTGACATGTCATAAAGATATGTTAAAAGTTTTGATGGGTCCGGGTCTGAGTGTTCAGACCCATCCCGATCGGTAGAATGAGAGGAAAGATGCCGCACAATCCACTCCCACTTTGTGTTAGGGAAAAAAAAAAAAAAAAAGTCAGGCTCTTAATGTAAGTCTATGAAGCCCGCCTTTTTTTTTTTCTTAAACCAAGCGGCAAGGTGTTGTGCTGCAGTGCGGTCCACTCACCGTTCTCCCAATCGGTGCAGGTCTGAACACTCAGACAAACTGATTAAAACTTCTGACATGTCTCTGTGACATGCCAAAAGTTTTTACAAACGACAGATACACTTAAAAGCATCTGCAGGTTAAAAGACTTTCCCCAAAGAAACAAAGGGTCCTTCCTGATATTGTAGCCCCACTCACTAGAATGCAGGACTGGTTACAGCGCCAGACTTTTTTCCATTTTCATACAACCTCTTCACATAGAATAATGTTAACACTGACCAGGTAGAAAGATTTGCTAACTGTGTGAAAACTATTTTACAGATACTGCTATTTTCCTAGCCAATAATACAGTCTCATGAGAGCATTATAGGCACATCTACTATAAGAACAGTAATGCTTAGGGAGTATTTCTACTAACCATTAGGTGCTGATTGCTACAGTCATGTTGTACTGAATCAGCATTAAAAAAAGTATAACTAACATAGAATGGACTGTCCAAGCCATTATTATCTAAAGTATTGTACAAAAGGGCACATTTTTTATTTTTCTGCATGTTCTGCCCAGTTGTCAATAACTTTCTACATCTGTGACCACTCTATGTAAAATACATAGGGGCTTATAACCCACGTCCCACATTTTATGGATGCCATAGACGAGGAAGTCCTGAAGTGGAGTGTTTCCCCATTTGGCATGATACATCAATAATCATGCCGGAAGGGAAGAAACCGATTGATTCTGTGCAGCACTGTAGTGACACCGCTGTGCGGCTCTTACTGGAGGAACCACTTATCCATGGTAACACACTGGGGAGTTCATGTATAAGGTGGGAGGATAGGTGGCAAAAATAAGAGCATTTGTACTTTTGACTAAGTGTCTAAGGAGTTAGCTTTAAGGCCTCATTCACACATCCGTAAAATGTGTCCGTAATTGCGGATACACAATTACAGACAAATTTATATCCCATTGGTTTCTATGTGCCTATTAACACGTGCAAATTTTGCAGATCTGAGATCTGTGCCTCAAAAAGATAAAGATATATCCTAATATAGACTGTAATTGTGGCACAGACACCAAAGAAGTGTAAGGGATCCTTTTTTTTTGTGGACATTACTTCCATAACATCAGCAAAAAATATGGACCAGCAATTGTAGCTAGTGTCATCATTTTGACCACTCCTCCTTTTTTACAGGTACTCTCCACGGATCTGCAAAAAATACGGCTGATATGGACATACATACATTTTTGCGTATTACGGACAAAAAATTACAAACTTAAAATATGGTCTGAAAAAATATACGGACGTGTAAATGAGGCCTAAGAAGTTTCTAATTATTTATTCCGCTGTACTCTAAGGAAACCAAAGGCTACCTCTTCTACATAGAGGTCTTCTATATGTTTGGTTGCATGGATAGAGATTTTAATAAATCACTCAACGCTCCTCAGACTACTTGCAAATATAAAACACAACCAAAAATAATTATTTTACATTATCTACATGTTCTTATAGAAAGTCTTTTGTTGTAAATTCAATAGCTCCAATCATGGAAGAAAGAACCCTAAAATGATGGGAGAGAAACTTACGATTGTGTGGGGTCCAACTGTTGGGTACCTCCGCTTTATTTACGGATTACGAGAGCTGCTGAAGATAGCCAGGTGCAGTGCTCAGCTATCTCAAAGCAGCTCTAGTAGACAGTGATGACTGGAACTCCACTAAAGGTGGCCATACATCTTCAACAACTGACAGCTGAACAATTGTTGGGCCATTACTCATCTCTCCCGTTAGGCCCCGTCCTCCCCATACACAGGGATGTTCAGCCCAGCCTAGCGTTCTTGTGTTCTCAATGGTGAGGGGAGGCTTAAGCCACAGCCGGAGAGCTCTTGCAGCTTATCTATCCCAGAACATAGGGGTTGGGCAGTGATCATGCTGACCCCTCTCTTTCATGATGTTGGTGGACGGTCGGGAAAGCCCAATACACCTTATATCAATGGCCAAACACTTGGCTAGTGACTAAAGTATAAGGTTTATGGGGACCTTGTTCTTGCAGTTAGACTTCCTGCAATCATGCACTTATCCCCTATCCTGTGGACTGGCTGAAATCCCCTTTAAGCTAATAATGTGACTCAGCTTGTCTAACTATATTTTAAAGTCATATAAGAAAATAGTCACTATTAAGTTAGAAACAAGAGCTATACAGCATACCCCTGAAACTTGGTGTGAATTGCCCCTAATGTGCATGGTCAGTTAACACAGAGGATAGTCAACAATGGAGTGTCAGTGTTAAGACTGACATTTTCTTGAATGTATCGAGCAATAATCTGGACTATAGTGTTGGATGTTGCCGCAATAATTGCAATTTGGCTTATTTTTGAATCCTAAATTCATATAGTTCCTGCCCTGTTATTGCTGTTAAAGCAAATAGTAATATGTGGCCATATAATAATAGTTTACATTTATATTTGTCCTCAAGATTGAATTATAATATTTTTCCGATACACATTCTAACTATAGCAATATGCACAGTATGCTCTCCGCTGTACATAATATCAGCCTATCGGCTACTAATTCACTAAATCTAGGGTAAGTAAAATGAAAAACCTGAAATAAGAGGATTAGGTTCGATAAAGAATGAGTCTCTGAATAGGCACTTTCATATTCGAGAGACTGAGAATTATAACTGGGTTTATTCCAGTAATTACAATAATTGTCTGTACTATACACAATGCTGGCCCTAATTCACTTTAATCCTTACTAAACATTTTCCTCTTGGTTATAAACTTACATAATTCTCGTACAAGTTTGGCAACCTCTACCTTGGGAGTAATTGTATACAGTTTATCTGCATGGGAATTGGCAAGAGTGAAATATACGCAAAAGCCTCATCATACGGACAAGGAGCGTTCTCAACGGTCTCTGCAGGACATAAGAATTGTGGGGTGTAGTTCCAGCTATGTCTATGTATTTTTACAGCTCAATATACAGTTCCAAAAACAACTCCAGATGTAAGCAAAGCCTATCCTATAAATCAGAAGTTTTTCTTATACATTTGGGGGGGGGGAATTTATCAAGAACGGTGTATCTGTACATCGGTCTAACCTTAATTCCAGCATCCATGTCCCATGCCGGATTCATTGAGAGACATAAGTCCAGTAAATTCGGTGCATCTGAGGCTGCTATGCGGCAGTCTCAGAAATCTACACCAGCTCTGAGTTGGTTGATGGTTAAACAACCATTAAATGAAATGATTGCTTTACTGACATAACCTTACACATTTACTCCATATGAGTCCATTAGAGTTGTTTGACCTGATCATTTATGATCTGTGTCATCAGGTGAAAGATAAACAAACTTTCAAAAGGAACAATTGCACATATACAGTGCCTTGAAGAAGTATTCCTACCCCTTGAACTTTACACTTTTTTTCATGTTACAGTCCCAAATTGAAATCTATTTTATTCAGGTTTGATGTGATAGACCAACATAAAGTAGCAAGTACAGATAAGTGCAACCTCTGCGTGCAGCATTTTATTAGCGGTGGCTAAAGAAGTTGGATGCAGCCCTAAGGTTGCCTGGAAGACATGAATACAGCCATAGGCCATATTATGTTTTTCAGGACTCCCTGGGGCTGCATCCAACTACTTCAGCCACCAGTATTCAAATGCTGCACGCTTGGGTTCAGATTCACCCATGTAAATGTAAAGTGTAAAGAAAATGATATATGGCTTACAGGGTAATCCTGAAGGGAAACCTTTTAAAGGCTACAATATATTTGGGCGGAGGTTCTCCTTCCAGCATGACAACAACCCTTAACATACAGCCAGAGCTACAATGACATGGTTTACAGCAAAATATATTCAGCTGATAGAATAGCCCAGTCATATTCCAGACCTCAATCCCATTGAGAATCTGTGGCAAGAAAAATGCTGTTCATGGACGCTCTCCATCCATTATGGCTGAGCTTGAACTATTTTGGTGAAAAGGTGATCCTATAAAGTATTTTAACTTAGGGATGAATACTACCAGATGATTTTTTTTTTATTTTAAAAAACATTTATCATTTTCTTTACACCTCACAATGACTTGATACTTTGTGTTGGCCTATCACACATAAAATCCATATAAAATACATTTACCTTTGTGTAACATGAAAAAAGTAAAAAAGTTCAAGGGGTATGAATACTTTTTTAAGACGCTGTAACTGGCAATTGCATCACACACACTCCACGTACTAGGAACTATTGGACACAAAAAATTAAAAGTCAGACATTTAGAACTTTCTAACAACTGCTTGGGTTGAAATGAACCAATATAAATATGAACTTTAGCCTAATGTATATGGCCACATATTAGGGACTAAATGAATACCATATGAATTTTCTCTACACATTAGGGGCCTGATCCAATAAAATACCAAAAAGGTTTGTTAACGTAAAATACCATAGACGTTTGTTAACGCTTAAAAGGTTAAATTAAATTACTTTGTATTTCCTTGGCAAAAGAATAAGAAGCATAATGCACAATACTACCACCTTGTTTCCAAAAGGATGATGAAGACGTAGGTACAGAGGGCAACACCGGAGGTTCATGCTAGTAGGGGGGCCTGGAAGTAATATCTACAGACTGAACAATTTGCACCCAGTTTTTTATCACATGTAACCGTCTTAACAATAAAAGCACATTCTTTATAGTATGTTTAACTACTACCATTGGATAACTTAATTCTGTATTGCCATTCCATACAATATTGATAATCCCACTAGGTTAAGAAATGAATAAAAGGAAATTAATGTAGGAGGTATATAGAAAGCTATCAAATGTAAGAATTGTCTACCAGATTTAGCTAGCTGTGTAGTTTTCCAAAAAGGTAACTTTATTCTCCTTTGCTGTAACCCAGACCTGGCATAGAAATGAATATGCGTCATCTTCCAGCACCTCTTAACTCTGTTTTCTTCAAAGTGAATACCAACACTAGCAATGGCACCACTATGGAATACAAAAGCACCTGGTTCATGAGGCAGTCTTGTAGGTTTGGAAATTTTAAGATCTACTCCCAAAAAAGTCTACGGTGCAAAAGTCAAATGTATGGCCTTTCAGCCATTTTCACAGTCAGCTTACATGAAAACATGAACATTAGTCCATTGAACAAAAAAACATCTGAGCACAGTGCAGTTCGAAAGGAAAAAAGCACACTGTCACTGTTTCTTTGCTCCACCTTTACAAAACATTAGGAATACGTGTATATGACACATACAAACTGTACAAAATTACCATCAGTGTACCAAATTACTCTACTTTGGTTTCTTCATTTTTTTTTTTTGTGTTTTTCTCATTTGGTGTTTTTTTTTTACCTAGTCTTTAATTTGAGATACAGCATGAGATATTTTACAAACTAAGGAGTAATGTAAAAAAATATTCAGTTTTACTTTTAGCATAAAAGCAGGGCTATACTACAAAAATGTTCATCTAAAAAGATGGCCAATAGGAAAACTATAGCTGCGAAATAAAAATAGAACTATACATCGTCAGCGGAGAGAGATGGGATACTGATCTTGGCTCTGGTGAAGTACGCAATCTTCTCCCTAAAAAAGAACATGAGGCAACATATGAGTCAAAGAGCCTTTAGAATGTGAAGCACAATGCCACGATTACTTAAATGGGCACTGTCACTTTAAAAACTTTTCACATGTCCTAGAGACATGTCAGAAGTTTTGATCAGTCGGGACCTTGGTTCTCAGACTCAAAACAATCATTAGCTAGAGCCGGGAGCAGTGCTCAGCTAAGTGCTTCACTTCCCATCTCAATGGAGATCTCTATTGTAAGTCTCTATAGTAAGTCTATGGAAACCGCCTCCTGCAGCAAGTCGGAGATTGAAACGCACAGCTGAGTGCTTCTCCAGGCTTTGTCTTATGATCTGTGGAGGTCATTCGTCACACAACTCCATATAGATGTAAGTATGCAAACATGCTGATATACATACAACATAGTCTCTAGTCAACACAAGGGCCATCCTGATACAGAGAATGCTTTATAACCACTCTTTACTATGTTATTGTTTAGACACTGTTTTCACATATATTATGATTGTCCATTGAAAATGAGCCTGTGTGCTCTCCTGGCCTGTCTTAGTAAATAATTGTATCCATTGTAATGGATTTTATGCTGCGAATATGCAGCAAAATCCACTGTGGATCCCTTGCCTGTAGTTTGTATGGGAAGACAAACTCGCAGCGGGATTGACATCCAGTCTGGACGTCCTGCTCAGCCAATTAGTGGCTGCGACAGGGCAGCCACGGGAGCCCCCGAAGCAATCGGGAGCGTGAAGCAGGTACAGTATATGCTCCTGCCGCCTGGGGGGTTAACGGGGCGGCATTTACATACTGTATTTTCCGGCGTATAAAGAGATTGTCCGGGGTTCGCCTTATACGCCGGAAAATGTTAAGCCCTGCTGCGGTCAGGCAGGGGTTAACTTCAGCTAAATTGATAAAACACCTGCGCCTGTTCCCAGCCTCCGTGCATCTTCTCTTCCGCTGCCATTCCCGGCGTTGCCAGTGTGACGTACACTGACTGCGCCGGGGATGCCCGAAGCTCTCCCGAGTCTAATCGGAGACGCTCGTCTTATACGCCGGAAAATACGGTACCTGCAGCGCGATGTATGTAATCTCATTCAAAATAACTGACAAGGGATCTGCAGAGCCAGGATCTGCAAATTTGCAGCATAAAATACTAGCTAACACTGTCATGGATGGGTAATCAAGGAGGACACCATGAATCTAGTGTTAAAGTGTCACTGTCGTGAATTTTTTTTTGCAGAAATCAATAGTCCAGGCGATTTTAAGAAACTTTGTAATTGGGTTTATTATTTGTTGTTTGAAGCTCTCCCCCTGTCTTCATTGTTCTCCTATGGAGAGAGCTAAAGAAAAGACTAAAACAGGACAACAAAGAGTTAATCTACAAATCCCTCACCTGATATCTCCTGTGACAGTCACCAGTGACCTGTCTGGGCTCGGATTACAGCTGTCACCCAGCTCCGTGCCTGTAATCCTCTGTTATCTGCTTTCTGCTGCCGGCTAACTCCCTCCTTCCTCCTCCCCCCTCCCCTCTCCCTAGAGCAGACAGGGTACGTCTCCTGCAACAAGTCACAATTTTCAGATTTTTCAGAGTGGATGAAAAAGAGGAAGGAGGGGGGGACCTGGGAAAAGGCTTTTTACATGCAGATAATGGCAGATTTGGCTAATAAACCCAATTACAAAGTTTCTTAAAATCGCCTGGACTATTGATTTCTGCAAAAAAAAAAAATACGACAGTGACTCTTTAAGCCTTTTCCACTTCTCTTCGTATTAACTTTGCTTCTATGTTTTATACAAGCTCTCAGCACTGCATTTAAAGGGAATGGACCACTGATAAAAAAAAAATCCTAAAAATATTATTATTTTTTTTTTTTTACTGGTCACTGGGACACACATAAAACTGCTAATTCATGTTTTTTCTTTGTAAGTTACGTATTGAGGCTGGGTTCACACTACGTATATTTCAGTCAGTATTGTGGTCCTCATATTGCAACCAAAACCAGGAGTGGATTAAAAACACAGAAAGGCTCTGTTCACACAATGTTGAAATTGAGTGGATGGCTGCCATATAACAGTAAATAACTGCCATTATTTCAATATAACAGCCGTTGTTTTAAAATAACAGCAAATATTTGCCATTAAATGGCGGCCATCCACTCAATTTCAACATTGTGTGAACAGACCCTTTCTGTGTTTTTAATCCACTCCTGGTTTTGGTTGCAATATGAGGATCACAATACTGACTGAAATATACGTAGTGTGAACCCAGCCTTACTGTGTAGACTGAGGCATGGTAAACAAGCTCTGTACTCCTAGACAAAGCAGGACAACACTACATAAAACATTGGAGAGTCATTGGAGGAGTCCCTAGCAGCTTTGCCCATCATTCTCTATACTTAAAGTAAGATCTATTAATTAAGGGTGTACCCTAAAGGGAAAAAAAGTTTTAAAATAAACTAGCATTAGAAAGGTTATATCGATTTGTAAATTACTTCAATTTAAAAATCTCAAGTCTTCCAGTACTCATCGGCTGCTGTATGCTCTGCAGGAAGTGGTGTATTATTTCCTTTGGACACTGTGCTCTCTGCTGCCCCACTCTGTTTGTGAAAGGAACTGTCCAGAGCAGGAGAGGTTTTTTTTATGGGGACTCGCTACTGCTCTGGACAGTTCCTGACATGGACAGAGGTGGCAGCAAAGAGCATTGTGTCACACTGGAAACAATACACCACTTCCTGCAGGACATACAGCAGCTGATACGAACTGAAAGACTTGAGATTTTTTTAATAGAAGTAATTTACAACTTTATAACGAATATATGTATTTATAAGTAATTTAAAACAAATGTATAACTTTCTGACATCCATTGCTTAAAATACATTTTCTTTTTTCCTCCAGGGTACCCTTATAAGGCTGCTGGGCAGGGAGAAGTTGCCTGGAATCGCCCCGATTGCTCGTGGTATAGGAAGCATGAAAGTGATAACAGACCATACACAGATTAATGCTGGTCTAATTCACAGATTTTGTTAGGACTGGTTGACTAATGTGCATAGATTCCTCCTAACTATGTAGTTAGGGGGGAGAGAGATCTCAGTTGGATGGTAACATGCCTGACTCCTTCTGTATGATAAGCAGTCACCAGTGAAGTTTGGCAGAACACATACATGCCCAGCATGTAGGTATATGGGAGAATATATAGGAGATAGCATCTGGCCTACAGCTAAGTCTATGGAAAAGTTCCTCTCGGGTAGCTCCCATTGTAGAAGCCATAAAGCACAGATGACTTTGGTGTAATGTGAATTACCAGCTTTAGCCTCATTTCTTATTTGCTACTTAAATTAAAAGTGTGGGTGCCTGCAGGTTGCATGGGGAGAGTTGTGTGTGATAATGCTGCAATGCGGAGCAAATGTTCTGCGTCGTCTCACCTGAATGTCTGTACTTGTAGAGGCACCTTCTGGCTCTGTTCACGTAGCCTGCATACGTCCTTTGAGGCTTTTCTCATTAATTTTTCAGCGCAGAATCCTTGCTTTTGTTCTTCTTTTGATTGTTCAGCCTACAAACAAAACCATCATCTGTCTTTAAAGCTTAAGGCATCGGATCACCAGGATGTATTACATAATTTCAATTAATGGGTCGTTCTGGGCCTTTTGGCAGACAACTTGTTTTATCACTGTTATTGGCAGGTCACATTGAACGACGGAGCAGGAAACACAAAACGGCGTAATAGAACTTAAAGCAGATTCTTGATTAATGATTTCAACTCGTAGCTTCCCACATAACCTTCAGTATTTACTTGTATAACCTTTCCCTTAGTATAATTCATTATGACACTACAAGAATACATTAGTATCAAACTAATGAACAAAGCGGAAAAAAAAAACAAAGAAACCTGCTCTAGTAAGAATACTCACTCTTTAAGGCTATGAAATACATGTAATGGTTTATGGGCATATGGATACTGCCGTCTTATTATTACCTGTTTTTCAGCTTGTTTTAGAAGCTTCTGGAAGCGATCGTCATCCAGGACACACGCTGGCAGTTCAGTCTCCCCCCTGGCTTTCATCTCCTCTAATCTCTGCCTCAGGTCTCTCAGTAACTGCAGCTCATCGTTCAGTCGTCTCTGCCTTGTCCGTGATGCTTGGAGATCCAGCTCCAAGTCCAGAGACGTCCGCTCACGACATTCATGCAGGACTCTTCTGGTCATTGTCTGGCACATAGGCTAATAGGAATAAACACAGGTAACCATATAATAACACAAAGGGCAGAGAATGATCCCTGAATACAATTGTCTTAAACCTAGGACCATCAAAAACATATCTTAACAGAGCTTTCAAGCCCCATGCAATGAGACTATGCCCCCCCCCCTCCATGATAACGCTTGTCACAGGATACCTTTGAGTCAATCGAATTTACAATGCGTATGTCTGTACGCTAGCAGATGGTAATATAGAACTACTGATGTGGACGAAGATTGTGATAAACATCAATACTATGACAATACTGACAGGATGATAAAAAGCTTGAATTGTTGACAATTCCCCAGGGTATGATTTCTAATGACCCAAATGACCAGCTATGAAAAAAAAGGGAGAAAATTTTGAAAGGAAATACATTTTGCCATTTGTTTTGCCTCCCTCCCCAAAATCACTTAGGGCTTTCCGAGAATGTGATACACCAATGTGTTTGGTGGACAGCCAGATATAGAAGAAAAAAAAATACAAATCCATTATAATAAAACGTATGATAGGATTATTGCTTATTTATACAAATAATGGGATTATTTTACTTAGAACCCCAGAGTATTGAAGTATAACCTTTATTACAAGCCAACTTATATTAATCAGTAGAGCAAAGAAATATCTGAAACTCTGTAATATATCTTGTTAGAAAAAAAATGTTCCTTTTCAACTTATCAAGCTTTCTCCCCACTATCAGCTTTCTTATCTGTTTATCACTAAGGATATTCTATATAGTAGATCAGGTTATAATGCCCATAGATGTCTATGGAGAAGGGGAAGAGGTGGAAATAAAGAGACAATGCAGGCATATTACCCGACCCCAGTACTGGATTT
Source organism: Dendropsophus ebraccatus (assembly GCF_027789765.1). NCBI lineage: Eukaryota > Metazoa > Chordata > Amphibia > Anura > Hylidae > Dendropsophus > Dendropsophus ebraccatus. The sequence goes on from NC_091460.1 coordinate 71,068,617, forward strand.
ATAGCTTACACTGCTCAGTGCTGTTCTATATTGTCCTCTATGCTGCTGCTGTTTGAGGGTTGCTACCAAAAAAGTAAAATAACACTTTCTCCTGGTATTTGTGTGTCCTGCTTATGGAAAGGATCACAGCAGCTAGGTACAAGTAATACAATGAACAGAAATAGTAGTACTGATCATGCATACACAACAGGAAAATTTATCTGAAATGACAAGCATTGGTTAAACATTGTTGGTTTTAGACACTGCTCAAAAAATAAAGGGAACACTCAAACAACACATCCTAGATCTGAATGAATGAAATATTCTCACTGAATACTTTTTTCTGTACCAAGTTAGATGTGCGGACAACATAATCACACAAAAATCCTCAATGGAAATCAAATTTATTAACCAATGGAGGCCTGGATTTGGAGTCACACATAAAATTAGGCTATGTTCACACAACGTATATTTTCATAAAACCACGGCCGTTGTACAACAGCAGTGATTATTACGAAAATATACGTGCCTTTGCTGCCTATGGGATTCCGGCCGCAGCGTATACACATAGTATACGCTCCGGCCAGGATCCCTAGCAGCGCCGCAAACAACTGACATGTCAGTTATCTGCGGCCGCTATTCAGTGGATAGCGGGCGTAGAAAACCATGTCAGTGCACACTGTGGTGTGAGCGGCTCCGGCCGCTCGCTCCATAGTGTGCTGTGGGGAGTTCTGATGCGGGCGCACACTGATGCACCCACATCAGAACTCTGCAGCGCTAGAGATCCTTCGGCCGGTACTGGATGATCTTTTCAGAGACCGGCCGTTCCGTGACCCGGCAGGGTCGCGGCACGGCCGGTCTCTTACAGGGTCTGCACATGGCCTTAAAGTGGAAAAACACACTACAGGCTAATCCAACTTTGATGTAATGTCCTTAAAAAAGTCAAAATGAGGTTAAGTATTGTGTGTGGCTTCCACATACCTGTATGACCTCACTACAATGCCTGGGCATGCTCCTGATGGGGTTGGGAATGGTCTCCAGAGGGATCTCCTCCCAGACCTGGACTAAAACATTCGCCAACTCCTGGAAATCTGTGGTGTGACGTTAGTAGATGGAGCGAGACATGATGTCCCAGATGTGCTCAATCAGATTCAGGTCTGGGGAACGGCGGGCCAATCCATAGCTTCAATGCCTTTATCTTGCAGAAACTGCTGACACTCCAGCCACATGAGGTCTAGAATTGTCCTGCATTAGGAGGAACCCAGGGCCAACCACACCAGCGTATGGTCTCACAAGGCGTCTGAGGATCGCATCTCAGTACCTAATGGCAGTCAGGCCACCTCTGGCGAGCACAAGGAGGGCTAAGCGGCCCTGCAAAGAAATGCCACCCCACACCATTACTGACCCACTGCCTAACCGGTCATGCTGAAGGATGTTGCAGGCAGCAGATCACTCTCCACAGCGTCTCCAGACTTTGTCACTTCTGTCACATGTGCTCAGTGTGAACCTGCTTCCATCTGTGAGGAGCACAGAATGCCAGTAGCGAATTTACCAATCCTGGTGTTCTCTGGCAAATGCCAAACGTCCTGCACGGTGTTGATCTGTGAGCACAACCCCCATCTGTGGACGTTGGGCCCTCAAACCATCCTCATGGAGTTGGTTTCTATCCGTTTGTGCAGACTTATGCACATTTGTGGCCTGCAGGAAGTCATTTCGCAGGGCTCTGGCAGTGCTCCTCAAGTTTCTCCTTGCACAAAGGCAGAGGTAGTGGTCCTGCTGCTGGACTATTGCCCTCCTACGGCCTTCTCCACATCTCTTGGTGTACTGGCCTATCTCCTGGTAGCGCCTTCAGCCTCTAGACACTACGCGGACAGACACAGCAAGCCTTCTTGCCACAGCTCACATTGATGTACCATCCTGGATGAGTTTCACTACCTGAGCCACTTGTGTAAAGTCCATCTCATGCTACCACGAGTGTGAAAGCACCACCAACATTCAAAAGTGACCAAAATATCAGCCAGAAAGCATAGGTACTGGGAAGTGGTCTGTGGTCCCCACCTGCAGAACAACTCCTTTATTGAGTGTGTCGTGCTAATTGCCAATATTTTTTGATTGTCAATCAGTGTTGTTTCCCAAATAGACAGTTTGATTTAACAGAAGTTTGATTTACTTGGAGTTATATTGTGTTGTTTAAGTGTTCCCTTTATTTTTTTGAGCAGTGTAGGTAGCTAACTCATAGGTTATCTTAGTAATCACAACTTATTTCTGCATAAACTATAGATGCAACATGTTCTATTATACACACTGTGAACATACCCTTTTTACTCTCAAACTGCGCCGCTCTGTTGCATTTCTCACAAAAGGTGACTTTTTAGCCAGGGTCGAGCTGTCACTATCACTTCGATTTAGCTGCAAGAGATATGTAATATATGAAAAAATATTCAGTTTAACATATTAGACTATTAGGCAAGAACATATTAATATAACGTAATGCAAACTTTTGCAATCCTGTAGAGCAAAGGGGCATAAGAGCTCACTAAATGGACAGTGACAGCAAGGACTGGTGCCAAGGAGGAATGCAGAGCTAATGCTACACATGTTAAGTAAAGGGTGTGGACTTGTACAGGTAATGCTATTTTTGGCTAAGAATCAACATTTAATGCAAGATTTAAAGATGTCAGGGTCAGTTTACAGGAGAAAAGGGCAGATACAGATTTCTGAATGAAGTTCTCTGAAGCCCAAAGGTAATGATGAAACAGAAGATGTTGATCCTGTTTTTGACAGAGATTATTTGAGGACATTTGATATAAGGATTCTCTAGGTGAGGGATATGATATAGGATGTACAGGATGCACAGCTACCCCTAGTGACACAGACCATGTGCCAGAATCTAATGGAATCACTTTGTGATGCCTTTTACTTCAAAGGGGTCAAATTTCAGATGAGCAGAGTATGGGGTTATTATGGTCATTTCAATGCTTTAGACGCATTTCGACTTTTTGGAGCATGTCTTCTGAAAATGATATATGCATGGCTACAGATGAAAAAGCCAGGACCTTGAAGGCAGGGATTAAATAGTCAGCTGTTACTGGCCTCTGGCTCTAATGACTGGATTGTGCCAAGAAACATAAAGCAATGTAAAAATCTCTCTCTCTTCTTTCTGGATGTTACTTAAAGGGGATATCTAGTTTATAAAACCCTTTTTTTCCATCCTATTAGGGAAATGTAAGTGAATATCTTGGGCAGAGTATAGAGCACATTCCAAAATAAGCTTTTAGCTCTGTAGGACATCTCACCAATTTCAGTATTCACCATGTAATGCTTAAAGCGACTCTGTACCCACAATCTGACCCCCCCAAACCGCTTGTACCTTCGGATAGCTGCTTTTAATCCAAGATTTGTCCTGCGGTCCGTTTGGCAGGTGATGCAGTTATTGTGCTAAAAATTTACTTTTAAACTGCAATGTTCAGCATGCAACTGCAATGTTCAGCATGGAGAGAATGTTCCAGTGGCATTCCTAATGATGAAGAGGGTGGGGAGGAGGGACAGAGGGGTGGTGCAAAGTTAGGGCACAGATACTCCCGTAGGGCACAGGGTTGTAAGTTTAAAAGTGTTTTTTTGGACAATAACTGCATCACCTGCCAAACGGACCCCAGGACAGATCTTGGATTAAAAGCAGCTATCCGAAGGTACAAGTGGTTTGGGGGGGTCAGAGTCGCTTTAAAGTGACTTTGTATCCATCAACCCACCCCACCAAACCTCTAGAACCATCTGCTTGATGAGAGTAAATCCTTACCGGTTGTGTCTTTTAAAATGTGCCCAAGACCTTGGTTAGAGCAAAAAATTATCCTTTAAACTTGCAGCACTGTGTCATACTGGTGTGGCCTAAAGTATCCTTGCCCCAGGTCTGCAACACCTCTTTTTTCTTCCTCTACACTCTCCTTATCATTAAAGAATTCCCCTGTACAGAATTTCTATTCATCACCTGTCTAAACAATGCACTTGTGCCATAGCAACACTGGTGCACTGTTTAGACGAGCGATGAACAGAAATCCTGCCTGGGGGCGTTCCCGATGAGGAGGGAGGGGAGGAGGAAAGGAGAGGCATTGCAGACCTGGGGCAAAGACACCCTAGGCCACACCAGTATGAAACAGTGCTGCAAGTTTAAAAGATGATTTTTTTGCTCTAACCAAGGCATGAAAAAAAAAAAAAAAGTCGGAGCTCTATGGAGCCAGACACCTTTTTCTAATTCAGAGTGGGGAGAGAATGCATTGCAGCATATCTTTTCCCTATTGATCTTAGCAGATCAAAACTTTTAACATGTCTCTATGACATGTCAAAAGTTTTTTGTAACGACAGTGACACTTAAACTACAAACTGCAAGAAGATGGCACAAGGGATGAAGGCACAGAACTTTAGTGGTGGTTTATTTGCCCCAAAACAACCAGGTTGGAGAGTTGAAATCCAAAATGCTTGATCCTTCTCTCTCAAACATGATCTTTTGGAGGCCTCCATACACATTCGAAAATTGATGGAAATGTATAATCTTAATTTTTTTTTACTGACTAGAGTCAGATAATGAAATGTGTGTGTTTTTTTTTTTTAAATCTGTTTCTATTTCATAAAATACAATTATTTTCATTTTATTGTAAATTGTTATGCGGGCAGCCATTTTGCCTGGGCTGTTTTTAAAGTGTGACTATCATCCTGCTCATGCAGCAGGATACTCTTTCCGTCAGGTCAGTACTCTGTCCTAAAGCATGTGGTCTACTGAACTGTCGAAACTAATCATTATTCTACTTTTTCTACAGTAGCCATGTAAGGGCTTTTTTTTTGGCTACGGAAACAATTGTACTTTGTAACTTTTATCAATATACTGGGGATGGGGGGTTTAAGATCAGGTACAGTTTAAATGCCATTCGAGGATAAAACTTTGTTAAGTGTAAAATGTTTCGGGCTGATGCCCTTCATCAAATTCTCAAGTTCTAAAGCTCAAGTGCAAGTGCTCAGACTGCAAATTGCTCCTTTGTAGTGTGTGATTACTTCTTCAATTTGATTTGAATTGCTGGTGGCATTGGAGGTTACCCATGGTTGTCTGACACCTGTATAGGAACCCAAGCTATACAAGGAAGAGCTTCAAAACCCATTAATCATAGGATAAAGAAACTTCCACCTTACCCTACATATGTATTGGTTCTTCTCTCCTGGAGAGAATGTTTGAGATCGGACGATCATACTGTTTCGCACAAACGGTCGCTGTCTTGATCCAAGGCTACTCCTGTCCTTGGGTCGGACTGAAATATTTTCATGAATGGCTTCTTCTGTATTTGTTTCTTTGTCGACCTTTGATTCCAGGAAAGAAGTAAAAACGAAACCGAACATTTAATGCTTTTTCATCAATTTGTAACATGGTTACTGAACAAAAAAATAAATAAAACATTCTACGACTGTCAAAGAAGCAAATGTGATTTGACTAAACTCTGGAAAACACATATAAAAAGGGAGAGCCGCCTATCTGTGCCAAACAGACAGCTGGTGTCACTGGGATTGAGGTTCACTACAAAATATTCTCATTAAAACTTTCTGCCGTTTAGTTCCATATTCAGATCTCCCTAAGGGAACATGAGGATGTTCAGATTGGAGAGAAGTAAAAGCTCTCCACTTCACAGACCTTGCCTGACCTTCAGATTAATATTTACACACCTGATCATTTATTTAAGCGCTGTATAATGTATCTGATCTCACATCAAAAGCCAAGTCCGGAGCACATATTGACTAGGACTTACAATGCTTTTTGACTATAAACCAATGGTTAACCATTCGCTGTAATCCATTCTTTAATGACACAATTATTGCCAAGAGATTTGGCTGAGACAGTCATACTGGACACATTAAAATTTTACTTTAGTTAAATTGCTTTCACTCGTATGGCATACACCACTGCCTATAGAGACCTGTAATTCCCGCTAAATGTATTGGAGGACATTATTATATTACAGTGATTTTACCAGAGTTGGAAGCTCAGCAGCAGGGGGAGCAGTGGAGGTAGGATCCCAGCTTCTGGTTGCTTCATAGGGTTCTTTATGTGCGTCTTCTGGATTAGCACTCAGCTGCAGTGGTGGGGAGTAAAAGTCATCCAGAAGTTCTGGTGGGCAATGTTCATCCAGGGCATCAAAGGACTCCTCGGCTGGTATTTCTACCCTAAATATATTTGTATAAGAGGTTAAAAAGAAAATGTATGATGCATGATGTATTCAATTTATTATTTATCATCTAACACAAACCGCTCTTAATAAGTATGTTACATAGGTGAGATATAATGCACAATTGTTTCATGTGCTACAATATTAGCACAATGGTTCCTCACCTACCTATGGTGCCTAAGAGATGTCTAATAACGACAAACTAAAAAATGTACTAAACATTCATTCAAGAGGCGGAAAATAGGCTTATCATAAACGTATAAGGACTTCTGGGTACTGCCATGCACTTGCTAAACAAGGAATGGTTCTACAAATGGCAAACCTCTGCTGTGGTCGTGGCTTAGGTTCTTAAAAGAGCCATGGAGGTTGTGGACATGCGCCTTGTCTGTGTAATGCAGGAAATATCCTCCAGATAACAACCAATTAGAGATGGGAACAGCACCGGCCAGTTCAAATAGGTGAAGTAGAGGATAGCGCACGTCTCACCAAACAGGATCCATCCGTCCGGAAGCAATGCCTTTCTTAAATGATTGTGATTCTTAAGTGGGTGTCAGCCGAAACGTTGCGTAGTAGGATGTGAATAAAGCCACGTTTGCTTCACTTGAGGTGCTCTCTCCATCGCTATTTTCTCATATCCTCCAGATAGACCATCTCTGAAACCACCCTCCACTATGGGCCCCTTCTCTAATAACTTACAATTCTCTAATGTTAACAGGTTATCCCAAGAATAAAACTTGGGATCAGTGGGGTTGTGACTGCTGGGAACCCTAATGATTACAAAAAGCAAGAACCCCGTGAGTAACTAAAGCAACGATTGACCGGACCCAGCGCAATCTGCTTACAATACCCTCAAAATCAAGGTTAACATAGGCAGGAGGCCACCCTACACCTGGAGCTGGCCCTGGGTAAGACTAACTAGGGCGATGCAGAAACAACTCAATATAAAAGTACAATGAGATAGCATCGGCTCCACAGCTGCTTATAAAGCAGATCATTTTCTGCTTTTCTGTTATCGCACCAGTAAAAAACACTTTGATATTAAAACTCCATTCTATTACAGGCACATGTTAATAATATGGTGATCTATAGACTACAGGGTAGTAGGCTTAAGAACAGATTATACTGATTATGCTTTTCCCCTAGGATTTAGGGCTAAGAGCTAATGACTTACCATTCCTCTACAGGACACATCTGCTCCTGATCACCCTCACTGGCTTCTTCCTGGGCTAATTCTTGTTCCACCGCTTCCAACTCAGCAGATGTCCTCTCTAGCAATGCTGACACAGCATCCTGGCACAAAACCCAGCAAAAGCAGTCAGCAGTTGATCATGAAAGGGAAAGCGAGCAGGAAAAAAAGAGCAATTATAACTGCAGCTCCCTAATCTTTAATTGAAATTCTGTTTGACTTCTGTCATCTGGTATCAGCCGCTGCGGCAGAATGAAACAGTATACAACCTCTGAAATAAAACCAGTCAAATTTCAGATGTCGGGCTATTCTTTTACACTGACGCTTCAAAGGCAGATGTCAGTTGACAGGAGTCAATTGCTCTCATCTTTAGGTCTGAATGAAAAAAAAGGTACAAAGTGAATCTGGAAACTATAACTTTCTGTAATAGTTACCTATGCCCTGTAGATGAGCACTCTTTGAATCAATGGGTAAGAGAGCTTGTGTGATATTGCATTTAAGAATGATCTTCCAAAGAGTGACCTATTTAGTAACGAAGAAGAAGAAACACAGAAGTGCTACATCTATTATTATTATTATCTTCTGCATTGGCTTATGCGCATAACCACTGTACTAGAATGGCAATGTGCATCCATTTAGACTTCTTACCTTCACAGGGGACAAAGAAAAATTCTGGGGTGAATGAAAAAGATGTGGCAGACATTTCTACAGGTAGATATCAGAATGGTGCTAATATGATTGTATTATGGGACTAATATAGTGTAAATTTGAACTAATGCAAGCTCTAAGTTTAAAGGTGGACTGGTTGTTGTTATGCAAAATACCAAAAGGAATAGGGGAATGCTACAACATGCTGTGTGGGAAATTAAAGGCATAAATAATGCACCAAATGCTATATTTAAAAAAGATAAAAAATTATTTGTAATTGCTATGCCATGGTTGGAAGGGTCTCTGCATGTGCATCAAGATCAACCTTAACAAAGTAAGAACAAATCTGTACAATTTTATATATGCTAATCCAGTGTTAAGCAAGAATGAGAGGCTGCCACAAAATTGCAAGTTCTGGGGACAGGCAAAAAAAAGTGAGCTGACATCTTTCAGCATGGTCCACATCAATGCTGCAGTGTGTCTGCATGGCAGCTGGGGGCATAATGAAAGCCTCTAGGTTTTCCACTATAAATTCCAATTAGGTCCTGACAGGCATATTACACTGCAATACAGAAGTACTGCAGTATATTACATCAGTGCTGAAGTGATCACTTAGTTCAAGTTGATCTGTCATGGGGTTTTACGTAGTTAAAATAAGTGTATGGTTGTATAGAGCTTCTCAGTCTGATCTCATATATAACTTTTAAAAATTGAGCCCTCCAGTGTTAAAGATAGCTGTCTTTTTTAAAAGATAAAAATGAGCTCCAGAAGTCCAGGGTGTTTTCCCCCAGATGCAAAAGCCCAGCTATGAACAACCCACCATCTGCCTGCAAGGACCCTGTGCTCGCTTTAAACTGCCCCCAACAATCATGTAATACACTGCAGTACTTCTGTATTAGTGTATTATGCCTGACTAATAGCAGTTTAACGTGAATGTACCAGTGGTACATCGCTTTTCTGTTTTTTTCTGTATCTCATAATAGACCGGCGATGGCCATAGCATTGGCATCCCCACACCGGTCTATTTATGGTAAAAACAAAAAAGCACTGTACCTCTGGTACATTCGCTTTAAAGCAGCGGACATGGGGGCTTCCATTAGGCCCCAGCTGATATCCCTATAATTAATAAGGCCCCAAATTAAATATTATTTATTTTTAGTAAATTTTTTACATTAAGTTAAACACAACAAAAACAACATTAACAGCAACACTACAATGGAAGAATGCGTGTAGGTAGACAAAAAAGTCCAGCACTCACCGGTATCAGAGGTATAACAGCTTGTGTCTTTATTCCATCTTGCGGTGTAAGCAGGGAGGGAGAGGGTGCGCGGCGTGACTCAGATGGCGACGGCCGTTTCTGGCCACTAGGGGCCTTTCGTCTAGCCAAGAGTATGCGCCGCGTAACAGGAAGGGGGTGTGATATAGGTAAAAGTAACACACGTGATCAGTGACAATATAAAATCATTCAAAGCAATAAAACATTACAGAAACACAGCCAAATCGTTTCTTTCATTGAGGCCAAGAGGGCCTGTAGCTTCAAGACCTGCAATCCATAAAGACTCTCTTTTCAGTAGAGTCCGATGCTGGTCTGTGCTGCTACCTCTGGGATTAACCCGTTTGAGACCTAAAAATTTAACGCACTTAGTGTCTCCCCCGTGTTCCTTTCGGATGTGTTCTATCAAACGCGGTACTCCCTTTCCTGTGTGAACAGAGTACATATGCTCTTTATATCGATTCCAGAGAGGGCGTTTAGTTTTGCCTACGTAGAACCTTCTACATGGGCAGACCAGGGCATATACTGTGTACGTGGTTCTGCATGTAATGAAATCTTTAATGTAACATTCTTTCCCTCCTAGGTGGATATAGGAGGTACTCAGCATTTGTGAACAGTAGTTACAGTGGCCACATTTACGGTTGCCCTCGGGGAGAGATGTATTGAGCCAATGTGTTGTTTTCTTTTTCTTTTTATCAAGCCCACTGTTGCTACTGAGAGCGTCCCCTATAGTTTTGTTTTTTCTGTGGGTAATACAGGGTTTACGGCTGGCAATATCATGCAGGTCAGGGTCGCTCTCTAGAAGAAACCAGTGGCGATTTATGGCTTGTCTTATGATATCATTGAGTGGTGAGTTCTGAAAGATGAACATAAATCTTTTTTCATTAGATTTCCTGCGGGAAGGAGATTGCAATAAACTGGATCTATCTGCGTCTAGAGCACGATTGAATGCTTCTTTTACCATAGGCTTGGGATAGCCTCTGCGTGTAAGTCTCTCCTCCAGATCACCAGCCTAAAACTATAGGGGACGCTCTCAGTAGCAACAGTGGGCTTGATAAAAAGAAAAAGAAAACAACACATTGGCTCAATACATCTCTCCCCGAGGGCAACCGTAAATGTGGCCACTGTAACTACTGTTCACAAATGCTGAGTACCTCCTATATCCACCTAGGAGGGAAAGAATGTTACATTAAAGATTTCATTACATGCAGAACCACGTACACAGTATATGCCCTGGTCTGCCCATGTAGAAGGTTCTACGTAGGCAAAACTAAACGCCCTCTCTGGAATCGATATAAAGAGCATATGTACTCTGTTCACACAGGAAAGGGAGTACCGCGTTTGATAGAACACATCCGAAAGGAACACGGGGGAGACACTAAGTGCGTTAAATTTTTAGGTCTCGAACGGGTTAATCCCAGAGGTAGCAGCACAGACCAGCATCGGACTCTACTGAAAAGAGAGTCTTTATGGATTGCAGGTCTTGAAGCTACAGGCCCTCTTGGCCTCAATGAAAGAAACGATTTGGCTGTGTTTCTGTAATGTTTTATTGCTTTGAATGATTTTATATTGTCACTGATCACGTGTGTTACTTTTACCTATATCACACCCCCTTCCTGTTACGCGGCGCATACTCTTGGCTAGACGAAAGGCCCCTAGTGGCCAGAAACGGCCGTCGCCATCTGAGTCACGCCGCGCACCCTCTCCCTCCCTGCTTACACCGCAAGATGGAATAAAGACACAAGCTGTTATACCTCTGATACCGGTGAGTGCTGGACTTTTTTGTCTACCTACACGCATTGTTTGAACTGCTTCGCTCCTGCCCGTGCACCACCCGCACAGCTGTTTATTCCTTGGAGATAACCCCCTCCACCTGTACCTGCACTCCATTCTATCAAGGTCTGGCCAGTCCACTACCTGGTTGTGCTGAGGTCTCTCGCTCCACACATACTACTACAATGGAAGAAATGGCTGTTCCCCAAATCAATGAGGCACCCCAAAAACTGCCATGAAAATAGAATCTGACCCACAAAATAAACAAAAACAACTAACTAACTCTCATGCGGAAGATGGAAAAAAAAAATCACTTTGACCTCGAAGCTCAGAATATTCCATTTTCTCAAAGAGAACTTACTAGCTCTCATGACCTGTCTGCTTTGATAAATACATGGAATATCCATGACTAACAATTCTGGAACCTGCTTTCTTAGAAAATTATTTATTATTATTATTATTATTATTAATAATAATAATAATATCAATATCTATTTACACATTTCTAGAACAGAAATATAGAATAATAATAGAGTGGCAACTGGGTGTTACCATTCACCGTATAAAGGCGGTGTTATCAAACGGCCTGTCACTGTCAGCAATGACTGGATAGAGTCAGATGATAAAACAGCACACCTCCAAATGGTTTCACCCAGTTGTCAATTTGATCACAAAATTCTAAAGCTAATAAAAGAGGAATGGCAAACGCAAATGTTCCATAATTGTAATGTCATGGGGAATTCCTAGTACTAGTACTGACAAAGAGATCATTAAAAATGAAAGATAAATACATAGGTAATAATTATAATTAGTCTTCTCCTGGAAACAAACTAGAATATTCCATGAAACAAAACTAAGGAACAAACTGTCAATACTTTTAGTGAATAGATAAATATTTGTGACCACATTCTATCCTTATCTACAGAGCATCAGGCACCTTGAAAAAGAATTAACATCACTAGCTTACCAAGTCCAAAGCAGCAGGCCGTGTCTTGTCTAATACTGACTTTTCAGTAGTCTCTTTTGGATGATGAATGACTCTGCAGGGCATCAACGTGTGCCACCGAGTATATACTTCATTTATGAATGACAGGTTTGCCAGATTGATCTGGATGCCAGCCTGCACAGTGGAGGGAGAAAGAAATGAAATTTACTTTAACTTGCTTCTTAACTACTTGGTTACTGAAAAGCTCTTTCTGCATTGTGAAATGAAATATATATTTTTTATACTGCCGAAGATTTGGCCAGCAACCCCCAGTCAGCCATAATAATAGAGTCCGCTGGGTCTCCGTTCTGCTCAGGTCAAAAGGAATAATTTCTGCTTTCATTTTTTTTCGCCCACAGACATGATTCGATCAATAAAAAACGGTGTCTGCTTTAAAGAAGTAATTCCTGCGTACAATCTGAGGCGAGGGCTTGTGGAAATCAAGATGCAGCACTGCTGAATGACAGGTTTACTAAGCAGTGCTGGGCATTATGTGGGGTTGTGTCTCAAGACATCCCCTCCACTCATTTCACAGACTTTTTGTTTGGCTGTCTTCCCTGTTTGCCCAAACAAAAATCTAAATTCTTGTCAGGAATGGGAATGAATATGAATATTACTGGGTATTTTCCAACAGGATTCTTCTCATGAGATCACTGTGTTTATTTCTTGTCTAAGCTGACCACAGCCTGGTGGAAAACGTTGGTGCTTCAGATGTAGGCATGCTAAAGATTTCACACTGATCTAACATCTTGGTGCCCGGAAGCGCCATCAAAACATCTAGAGTACACAGTGCAGGGCATCATGCAAATTACATAACATGTCCCTGCTCCTAGCAAGGCTTTGCAATAGATATAGTGCGCCAACATACCTGTAAAGAAACCTTACTATCATCATCTAAGGCAGGCGTGTGCATATCCATTTCATCAATAGGGCACTAGATTTGTTTCAGATCTTACTGGGCAAATTAGATCTGTGTTGAACTTGGTTTCCAATTCAGATTCTGAATTGCCCTGACTGCCCTGCAACTGAGCACACAGTGTATACACAAGATGCAGGGACTTCTATCAAAGACAGGTGACCCTGCATAATACAGAGTAGCTGGGCTGAGCGTTAAGAGCAGTGCTACTTACAAACTGGTATTGTAGCCTCTATGCTTGAGATTTAAAAGTAGCAGGTAAGACAACAGGTAGTATAAAGAAGAAGAAGAATGTGACACAACTCAAGCACTGAAAAGTATTCCACTACAGGACACTATTGCTGCTGACAAAACAGTGATATTTTGTATACTTTTATTGCTATAACTGAAATAATTGTAATTCTATAATAGTTAATCACTTTCTAGCATCCAGTGGTTTCCATTCCTCTCATAGTCAGCCACTACTGAATGACACAATTTCTATAAGTGTTGATTTCATTGTATATTGGAATGAACACCCTCAGCTCCTGATTGAGGAATGCTGCCGTGCAGTTCAATGAATTATTGTTCACTCAGCTGAATGATACTTGATTAAAGAGTTTGCTTTCACCACGTCTCTAATATTTACCCTCCGGCAGTGACATGCTGACAATTTCTGAATGCTACACAGATACATAAACAGAGATCCACTTCACTGGTAATAGATTTCAAGGGCTCTTGGTGAGTGAGAGAAAACGCAAGCAGGCCAAGCAAAGCAAGCAGAGATATAAGTCATATACCAAGCATTCCTCTTGATGGGTCCTTCCTGCCGAACACACATCCACTCTCAGAGTCTTCTGCTGCAGAACACTTTGGGAAATGGACACTCTGAATAGCTCATTAAACAGTACAGACTCCGTCGCCGGGTATACTTTGGTCCTAAAGAGGCAGCTGATGTCATTTGAAGATGGGAGAATGGCAACCCGGACATAGCTGTATGGAAAGGGAAACAGAAATAAAGTGAGTATTTACTGAACGTCCTAAAGAGTGCGATTGCAATTGATGCTACAGCTCTCTATTTTCATGACACCTCACACAAATGCTGAGCGCATTGAAAGAGATTCTCTACAATAGAAAAATTAATTTACTTCCCCAATTCTCTGCAATTTTGGGATAATAATTTGCTGCACTTGTATTTCATCCATAGTGACAACACTTCCTATGGCTTCAGGTCTGTTTTAGGTCTAAAATAAATTGTTCATATTACAAAATGTCCTTGTATTTTCCAATCCTCCTATTGTGCATGCATCATTACATGTAATAAGGGCATTAAATGGGTTATCCAGGATAAGACAAAGCACAGCTGCTTTCTTACACAAGCAGCACCAATTCAATTACAATTCAGCTCCATTCACTTCAATGGAACTGAACTGCAAAACCACATCTAATCTGACAACTGCAACTCAGCTCCTGTTCACTTAAAAGGGTTGTCCAATGAAAATCTTTTTCTTTCAAATCAACTGATACCAGAAAATTATGTAGATCTGTAATTTACTTCTATTAAAAAAAATCTCAAGTCTTCCCATACTAATCAGCTGCTGTATGTCCTGCAGGAAATGTTGTTTTATTTTTAGGGTGTGTTCACGTGTACAGGATCCGCAGCAGATTTGATGGTGCAGATTTGATGCTGTGTACAGTTATTTAGATTAAATCTGGTGCGGATGTGCTGCAGATCTGCAGCAGAAAATCTGCTGCGTATCCGGTACGTGTGAACGTACCCTTAATCTGACACAGTGCTCTCTGCTGACATCTCTGGCCGAGACAGGAACTGACCAGAGTAGGACAGGTTTTTCTCTTTAAATCAGTGCTTCTCAAACTGTGAGGCGGGCCTCACCAGTGAGGCGCCCCCTAGCTGCTGGTGAGGCGAAGCTTGGGAGGCAGCTCTCATAAAAGTAACCATGAGCTGCAAAGACCTTTCCCAGACTCCAACAATCTCTGCTTTAGGAACATTATTGACTTATTTTGTACTTATTTTATGTTATACAGAGATAAGGAGACAAATGGAGGATAGACTGAGCAATAGTTTTTATATTTGCATGGAGTTCTACAACAGATGGTGAGGCCCCAGCATCCTCCTGGTCAGTCTGGTGAGGCCCAGGCATAATTTTGTCTGTTGGGTGAGGCTCCAGTAGAAAAAGTTTGAGAAGCACTGCTTTAAATGGTGATGTACAGCACTACAACACCACTTAACTCTTAGCAAGCTGAGCAAGAGGCATACATTGTATAACTCCTGCTCAGCCCAGCCGCGTCTCTATAACCCGAGGGCTCGCTCAGGAGGAACATTATGATGGGAGTCCCGGCTTCCCTGCATTACATGGAGGTGCTTTGTGCGCTTCTGTGTACTGCACGGTCCCAGGAGGTAAGTGATGATGCTAGGCATCACCATTTTCTCTGTTACACATACCTGGAGTCCAGCTGCTGGGTGGACTCCTTGCGCAGTACAGGTGCTCTTACAACTGACATCATTGCACTTGTGTCAGAGAACAAGTCACGGTCAGTAAGTGTAAGCTGTGGTCCCAAACATCCCAAGTCTACGCTTACAGTTTTCAGGTGTATGTTCAACTCACTTAAAGAAAACTCGCTGGCCGGGGAATCTGGGAAATCTGTCACGGATTCCCTGTTCACCAGTGGTCTAGCGTGTGTGCCAGCAGAGAAAGCTGGAGTGCTACCTCTCCCACACGATATAGGTTCACCATCATTGCCCTAGTCCCTAGCTTAGC
This sequence comes from Dendropsophus ebraccatus, assembly GCF_027789765.1. Taxonomy (NCBI): domain Eukaryota; kingdom Metazoa; phylum Chordata; class Amphibia; order Anura; family Hylidae; genus Dendropsophus; species Dendropsophus ebraccatus. Next base: position 71,084,339 of record NC_091460.1, read on the forward strand.
ACAGTTACAGAAACCACTGAGCAAGGAAAAAAACAACAACAAATGAATTAATGGAAGTCTTTAAATGTCTGATTGGCAAATACATATTTGTATAATTCATTATGCACTTCCTATGAACCCCTGCATATAGGTAACAAATAAAAACAAGGTGAAGTCTAAACATGTGAAGGTTTAGATCATAGCAATAACCTCCTAGCCGCATAAATAGAGATGTGGTTAAGACATGTTAATTTTGTTTTTAGTTACTATTACTTTTATATGCTTGAAAGTGCTTACAAGACTTTTAATCCCCAAGAAAAAAAGCATGTGTAGCTGCAATCAAGAAAGGCAATACTAAGATGAAAGAGATAAATCAGACATCAACCATAACAGCAGTCTCTATTGTATATGCTTTCCACCCTTTGAACTTAGATATCCAATGCAACACAAAGCACTTAGTACTTGAGAGGAATTTTTTCCTTCAACTCTGTTCACGAAGGGAACTCTCTCACTCTTTTCCTGAAGGTTGTTGAAGAAGTAGTCAAAGCGAACAGATGCTGTCTCTATAGTCAAACTGTGAATGACTCAAACTGAATTAACTTTTTTTTTATTTTTTGGAATATTACAAAATAGACCAGACAAAATCTGGTACACGCTTTAACTTAATATGCAAGTTCAAGGTAATTCATATCAATAGAATAAAGAACTTTACTTAGAATAACATCTATCCCCACCCAACCATGCCCTCTCGCTGCTCCCTAGGGAGGTGGGGAGGCAAATGCTAAAATCTATCCAAATGTCTTTTATAGCAACAAATTTCACTAGTTTCCATCTCTTCACAAACTTCTGTTTAGTCTTTAATTTAAACAGGCCTAACACTTCTCCAAGGTTTTACCCAATCTGTAATGCTAATCCCCAGTTCTAGCTCCTTAGACCTACAAGACGCCCTGGTAGTGAGTACAGCCAATGTTATACTTACATTCTGGAGCCATATTGGACTCGAGAAGGATGGTTCCTTGTCTCTCCAATAATTATCACAAAGCTGGAATTTCCTGGATCATATCTAAAAAATAAGATAATCAACCCCTGAATTGTACAAGCAAAGAAAAACATCAAAGCTGGATTTGAAGTAACAGCCTAACTCAAAGCTTCTCACGCTGTGAAGCGCCCACCAGTTGTTGGTGAGAGACAGCGGGGGAGTGATCACAAGCTGCACAGGTCTCTTTCTGCGCTTTAGCTTATTTACTGTTATACTGGGCATAAGAGTAGAAATTCAAATAAAAGGAGATACAATTTTAATTTTTGGAATGGACTTTACCAACATCATCATGACCTGTCAGGATTCAAATGTTTATAACAATTATCTACTTCATTTCGGTATCTACGGGTCTAGCAGCATGCAATGAAAAATAATACTTGAGACAATTATTATTCAGGAATAAAAAAAGGCATGAAATAATTTTCTTCTACTGCTCACCTCAAAGTTAACTGCACTTCGGCTGCCCCAAGCACTGGATAATCTTCACTAAATGCAGCATCTTCACAAGGCCTGGAACCAAATACAGAATCCATAACACAAAATCGAACACACAGCAAAGATTCACAAAGAAACAGAAACTGTTGACATAGAAAAACAAAAATCAAAAAGGGATAAACCCTGACTGATCAGTAGAACGAGTGGGGAGATGACTGCGCTGCTATGTGCTCTTCTCCCTGCTCTGTGTCTGTGACATAGACGGACCCCACCGATTTACACAGTGCACATGAACTCCTCCTGGCTTGTTCTCTTGAACGGTTACGATATGAACACTCAGATTCCAGCTGAAAATCACATTTTTGGTGCCAGTAATGCTTTCAAAAGTTGATGAAACAGTATTGAGATAATGACAATTAGAAAAATATTTCCAGATTAATTTCCATCTCCTTCACTCTGTGGCAAAAGGAAGTACAACACTTTGAAAGTTATCTGTCATAGGGAGGAGTATATGGAATTAAAGGTAGCCAGATACCATAAATTGCTGTTGGACAAATGCCCTTTCAGCCAAAAGCTGTTTCTCCAGACTGTCCCCTTTCCATACACATTCAGTTCAATTGAGCGTGCATGGGTAAGCCTCTGCCAAACATCTCTGGTGGTAGACTATGTCCCTTTAGTGTTTCTTAACTCCAGTCCTCAAGACCCACCAACAGGACATGTTTTGCGGATATCTTATATAACGAACAGCTGTGGCAGTTACTGGTGCATGGACTATAATTATATCACCCATGAAATCCTCAAAACATGACCTGTTGGTGGGTCTTGAGGACTGGAGTTGAGAAACACTGCTTTAGAACAAAGCATCAGGCCTCCTTCCTGCAACATTACTGTCAAGGTAAAATTGGGACACCCCCTTACACACTGTAGGGGACATTTATTAGGAGTATAAGTACGCCAGTCTTAAATAAAGCCCCGCCCCATTCTCCAAGGCTGGATTTACTAAGAGGCCTATGGCTTTTAGTATAGCTGGCTAGCCCTGCGCCCGGTGCAGGCATTGCGGAACACATCTACACCTGCTCGAGAGCAGGTGTAGATTTGTATCACGATTTACACCTGCAGATGAAATCAGGCATGGAAGGAGGCCATGCCTCCTACTCGCCCATCAGGCGACCAGAGGATACAGCTGGTTTACACCACAGAAAAGGGGCATGTCTTCCCCCCTCCTCCGTGGCGTACGCCAGGGGTGCATCGTGATATATCTCTTCCTATATGCTCAGCTTGACCTGCATGTTCAGAAAAACTTCATCTAATGTGTATGGGCACCTTAAATTACATTACATATGACACTTACGGCTTTATGCATGCTTCATATACACCACTGTCACCCGCAACAGACTCATCAGAAACTGCAGCAGAAACGCAAGCTGTCTTCCCTTCCTGAATGTCACCTGAAGACTTTCTTGTAAAGTCAACATCTGTGGGCGAAAAAAAGAAAAGAAATCATGTAAATTCATGCAAATCGTAAGGTATCAGCCAGCTGAAATAGGAAACCTCATTCCAGAAAACTATGCATAAAATCAACAGTGAATAAAGACATTTGTAGTATATCATATCAGAGAAAACTTTCATTCACTCTTAAAAATAGTTCAATTCCTTCCTGTGTTTACACGACAGACTAGCTGCTCACTGCAATATTAGACTACATGCTGCCTATATACATCTATGGAAAAGGGAAAGAGTAAGGAGAGCAGAGGCAAAGAGAGAGCCTCAGAGAGACTGCAAAGAGTATACCAAACTAATAAAGTAACAGCCCTAGGACTTGATTTCACAGCTTAGACTGTTCACTATTGTTACATAATGTTAATTGGTTAGGAGCACTGAGGGTGTTCCTCGACCCCCTAAAGCAGAGTCAAGTAAGTAAGTGGTTAAAGAAGTAAGCGGCAACTGGGAACTATCAGCACATTCCTATGCACACACCTGCATATAGTTTCCCTTTACAGCAAATGTACCAGGAGGTCCATCGCTTTAAGATTTTTACATCAACAGACCAGTCACCGTCCGGGCATAAAGCCCTGTAGGCGGGCCGCCCACAGTGTGATGTTCTGCCCGCCCCTCTGTGAAGCGGATCCATTAGAATCAATAGAGCTGTGTCACAGAGGGGAGGGGTTTTGTCACACTGGGGGCAGGTGGACCCGCCTCCAGTGCTTCAGGCCGGGAGGGTGACCTGGAATAAACCGGCTTTTCGGTTTCAATGCAAAGTGGGAAGAGACACCTGCTATGAGGCACAATACAGTAGAAACATATGTAGGAAACATTTAGGAGTGTATGGAAACTATAAGAGTGTCAGAGCATATTTTACTGCTACTATTTTCTAAGTGTTTGGGGAGTTGAGCAACTTCCTTTTATATCCTCTTTACACCAATAAAAGGGATTCTCATTTTATTTGAAAACACAAACACTCAAAAAACCTCCCCGTTGGTTACATCTCCACTTGTCAAAGGAACCCTTTATTTTCCCAATAACTGTATTCTGCCATGTGCTGCACCTCGTTCTGTTTCATCTGTAACCCACATTCACAGCCTGGTCCCCCGCAGTGTGCCAAAAGTCTTTATTTAAAGACGCAATTCTGACATTCCAAGAGGGGCTTTCATCCACCGGCGAGAAAGTGCGTTGAAATGCACTGTGCTCCCTTCTGAGCGCAGCCCTTACATCTTGTTAAGATGTTTAAAGTTCCCCGGCTTTAGATTGCCGATTTGATTGCTGAATGTCTTTTTTAAGGTGTAACAGAAGAATGCTGATTTTTCTCCCTTTTAATGATAAAGCAGCTTTTTATATTTCCCCGTGTGATGGGGTGAAGGTGGCGACATGATTTATTGATTACCCGCAGGAATAGCTTTAGCCGTTCTGAAACTCTGACAATGACAGACACGGACTCTGGGAGGACATCACAGTCACTCTTAGGCTCTGTTCACATCTGCGTTTGTCAAATCTGTGGTTCAGTTCTGTGTTATAGGAGGAGAATAACAAAACTGTCCGTGTGGCAGAGTCATCACATAAAGGACACCTGGGAAATTTGCTGGGATCAGTGATGGAGGGTCCAAATGCAGAAACTAAGAGTAAGGCTATGTTCACACGACCATCAGAGGTTTGGAGATCCCATTACTAGTTTCATCAAAGTGATAGGAAGAATAACACAACAGGTAGTGCTACACTTCCTATCAAAATGGCAGACATGACAATGGAGGAGATGGATGCAAGTACAGTATAAGACAATCGAGTCATTTTGACAGCACTGCTTTCATTTTTTGTTATAATGTAAGCCACGGCAGTGGTATGAATAAAACCTTACCAGCCGGGACATGCTTCGTATTCATGGCAGAGAAGGAGAATCCACTGTCACCCTCTATCACTGAGACACATGAAAGATTGGGCAGTCTTGGCACAACCTGGTCACCTTTGTGTCACCAACATAATTATAGCAGGGAGAACAGTGCGCATTAGTAACCTGTATTGTACACAAAATACTATAATGTATACATGGGTGTACATAGACTGTCATCGCAGCAAGTGCCTGGACTGCACAAGACAACGAATAAGCTCAGGAATATAAGGAAGGTCCCAGATAACAATAGGTGGCACATAATGCCTTGAAATATAAAAAAAAAGGACTGATCCCTATATTTTATATGTGACCATTCCAGGTTTAGCAGTCTTTCAACATACAGGGTACTATGAATTAGGGAAACCATCACAATGCCTAACTACAAAAGGCTAGAATTAAAGAAATGACAATAAAAGCAAATATTGACTTCTAAATTCTGATATAGATAGATAGATAGATAGATAGATAGATAGATATTCATAGTATTTGTTTTCAGGGCTTGTTAATGATTAGTATTTGCAGCAAAAAAAAAAAAAAAAAAAATGCTGTAGTGTACTGGTGAGACATTCTCCATAAAATGAAATCTAGAGATATACAGTACAAATCTCCATTTCTATGTGTTGACCACTAGATGGCAGAGTAAAGCAGCAAATCAATTCAAGTAAAAGAACCTGTTTTTTTTTGTTGTTTTCCCTTTTATCGCGAAGACACAAATTTTCCCAAATAAGCTAAAGTATTAAATTCACACTGCTTCCATGCAGTAGGGGTTCTTTTCAATGAGAAATCAAGTTGCATTTTTTTTCCCGTCTCAAAGTGATACAGGTTTTGAAAACTGCTGCTTAGCAGGCGAGAATCGCTCGCAGCCTGGGCTCCACATCTGCTTTTGTTGGTATTTGCATAACAACACAAACCTCGGCTATTTCCACTTTAATTAGATCATTAGATTGGCAAATCCAAATGACGGACCTACTTGATCTATCCCAGGCATGCAGCGCTTCAGCGAACTCTGAGGAGGAAGCATTAGAGGCGCCCAGAAAACCATTATAAGAGAAATAATAAATGGGCGTCTGGGCGTCTGAAATATGAGGTTCTCAATCACCTGACTACAAACTGACATAAAAGATATTTTAGGTGTTTGCTAAAATACAAGAGAACTAATGAGCGTCACAATATTTTATAGATGTTCCCAACTAAAATGGTCTATAAAACATAATTTATTTTATATTGTGCATCTTTATAAAGTCTGATGCATTATTGTTCAGAGAAGGGTGGGTGCAAGCAGGTACACAACTACAGCTGTCCACACTGCCCAGACCATGCAAAGCCCAGCCAAAAAAGTTTGATTTTAATTTAATTTCCACTCATGAAATTTCAAGAGCCTATTGTCTGAATGGGAATCACCTACAAGAAAGACAGCACAGATTCTGGTATATTATGGTGCTCTCTAGATTGGGAGATCAAACCACTCAGAACTCTCTACCTGACGAGTTCACACATCTCTGATGGCAACCTATCTTCTGTGGCAACAAAGGATCTGGCATGCTGAAATCCAGCATGCCCAATCCTTTCCTCTATCCGTCAGAGTAGATTCAAGACAGCCTCATATACATGATGATATCAGCCAATCCTACCAAAATAAGCAGGATCAGCCAACTCTCCTCTAGGTAGGTTCAGAGTTACAACTTAAGATTCTGCAGATACTTTGGGCTATCTGAAATAAACATGTACATGCATATAATATGGAGTAATCAATTATAAGATTACATTTAACTTCAGCTTAGTCTGAATCAACTTTACCAAACACTCATCAATAGCTAATCTCTAGGCATGCAAAAATAATCCTGCTTAACGCATATGCAGTTTGTGTTCATTACCAACATGACTGCAGGAAGACCCTACAAAAAATGTCACCTCTTTGTGTTTAGTAAATCTGGACCACTGTCTTCAAAAATGACTGCCAGATACCGTCCTGTTGAACAAGTATAAGAATTCACACAAGCATAGGATAAACATCAGAAACATGGTCCTGTCACTGCATTAGAGAATGGCTTAAAGGGTTTTTTTTGCCACAGTTCACTGTTTAACTGCAGCTTAGTACCTGCAGTAACCAGGTCCGGCCACTACACAGTGACCAGAGCTAGCGGCTTTTGACCATTCACTGTGTAGTACACTGACCGCCACTCAGTGACTGATAATCTATCCTGTCTGAAGAGTATGGGGGGGGGGGGGGGGGGGGGGGATTGGGAGAAATATCTGCTGGCTGAGCTAACCTGAAACACTCCATAGTGAACACCTTAGTGGTGTTGCCCGCTAAGCAGCAGTGCATATATAGTCACAGGTTTACTTGTAACTATTGTTGGGGACACTGGCTAGTAATGCTGCATCTGCTCAGTCTTCTGCATATCCTGTCACATGCATGCAACACTGCATTATGGACTTCCATATGGACGTGAATTTGACGTGAACCAGACATTTTCCTTATAGATTTAAATATGGAAAGGAATTATCAGAAGAACAGAAAACAGTATACCCAATATAATAATGGAGTGAAGATTACATACAACTCCCTTGCCTACCCCCAAGACAGAAACACACATCTAGATCACACAGTATACCATATATTCAGCTCTTACCTGTGCTTTCTTCTGGCAATGTTGCAGTCGCCTCATGCTTTGCACCTTTCTCCTCAGAGAAGGCTGGAGATTGCTCTATACAAGAGTCCAACAAATTCTGATTTTCACCTATGCTCATTTCTGAGAATATTCCAGGAAAGTCATAAGTCTCAAAGTCTGTACCAATGGTATCCTGAGTAGACAAAGAGAAGGCTCCTTCTAACACTGGGGGAGAGCCTGGCGGGGACAATGAGGATAGGGAGGATAGGGAAGAGAGTGACGTGACAGACTTTGGAGGTTTGGTTTCTTGTGGGTCCTCTTGTGCAGTGGGCAGGTTGGCATACTCTGGCCTGCCATGGGAATGCACCACCTCATTTTCATGAATTGTGGTGATGGGCCCGGCTGGAATGTAACCACTTTTCTCTTGGAGCAGAAAGTCCAGCTTGTACTGATAGTCCAGGTCTGATGTGCTGTCTCCTTGATTGTAATACAGGTCCGTAGAGCTGAGTGAATTGAGAGAACCGCGACTAGAAGTGTTCAAGGACCCACGACTAGATGCTAAGGAGCCAAGGCTGCTACCCGAAGAAACAGACAATGTGCTGGCAGACAGGCTGTATATTAAAAATAAAGACACTGTTTTAGTTAAAACACAAGTATGGATAATGCAACCAAGTACAAAACAACCTGATGCATGTCAAAAGGGCAACCTATACATGTATTTGGATGTATGCATCTTTTATACTCTGCATATATCGAACACAGTGTGAGCAGTGTGATAGTTACTTCTCTTTATAGAACATCTAATATGGCGCCATTACAGCTGCCACAGGGAGAGCTATTGAACTTTTTTTTGTAGGTCGGGAACTTTTACAGTCCACGCAGTAATGTGATCAATACTAATTGAAAGAAAACTAGGTTTTTGTGTTTCTTTTTTTGTTACGCCAGCAGCTGTGTGCACTGTAAAAGACATCATTAGATAAAGCGTCCCTGGAATCACTCTGTAATGCTGTCAGCTATGTAGGTGGCATGTCTGACATTAAGACTTTTTACATCATCAATCATCATGGTAGGTTTTATTCATAGATGCTTATAGAAATAAAGCAGGCAAAAGAAAGCTATGCACCTGTGAGCCGGTGTACTTTCCTAAAACAATTCTTTGACCCATATTTTATAACTAAATAAATACATATATTAGTGAACTAGTACTTAAAGAGGTTGTCAGGGAAAAATGACTACTTGGCCAGGCTGCAGGGACATGTCAGCAATGTACAGTTACCTGTCCGACTCCCCCCGCTGCTGACGGATCCCGGGCAGCTCTGCAACGCTTCTTGTACTTTCATAACATACAATGATGTCCATGCTCCTACCTGAAATGGTGGGTCAGCATAGACTCTATACCGTTTCCTATAGGAGCGAGATATCCTTGGAGGTTCTGAAAAAGCAGGCAGCCGTGCAGAGCGGGCGGCTCAGGGTCCGGCAGCAGTGGGGGAACAAGACAGGTAACTATACATTGCTGAAATGATCCCTGCAGCCCTGACGGCCTGGCCAAGTATTTATTTTTACCAAACTACCTTTGACTTCAAGTGGGAATGTATATTGGTCAATAACAGAGGTAGAGTGGAAAGTATGGAGCTCAGTCAACAAGAGCTATCCTAGCCACGGCTCCTTGGGATCACAACAATCGGATCCCTGCTATACCACCAGCTGTCATTTCGACAAGCCTGTAAACCAAACCTGTCACATCGAAGAAGCAGCCCGGTTTTACAGCATCACGTTATAGAGCAGAAGGAAACAAGTAGACTGATATACATATTTTTTGGAAAAGATTCAGTAGACTTCAATGAAATGTCTGCTCATCTAGGGATTAGAAGATCAGTAGGTGGTCCTAGAAGGGATTGAAAGTTCTCTCTGTACACATGCTCATAAAAAGAAGGTTGTCAGTCATGAGGCCGCCCATTTGACTCCTAAAGCAAAAGGTAATAAAACAGCGCTCCATGGCACAGGTCAGACAATACTACAGGTCAGAGTAATAGTTGAAAGGCTCTCACCTGATAGCGTTGTGCAAAAGTGAGGCACAACACTCAAAATCGCGTGTCGCAGGACAGCAATATTTAGTCTATATCCATTTGTGTCTCCATTGGACCTGCGCCCGTGGATATCCCTAGGCAGAGTGGAGGTGTTTTCTAATTGCCATTTGACTCCTAGGCTCGGAATGGACAGGGATTTAAATAAATAAAACTTTTCCCCACATAACTATATATCAACCAACTTGGCTCACCCTGCATTACAACATGATGCCAGTAGAATAAGCAGCATTTTAATAATGACAGATTCCCCCCAAAACCCAATTTCATATATTATTAGAACCTAAGATTTCAGAGGCAGCTACTCTTGGGCCTCTCTTATAGGCGGCCTGTTGTAAATTTTTAAATATATCTTTATGAACAGGAACTTAATTGGGTTATAAACAACATCAATTTCCCTCTTTGCTTTTCCTAAAGGGTATATGTAATTTAGTTAATCTCAGCCATTAGCAGAAGGTTCATTGCTCCTTGACCTTCCTGTCCGACCACATCCACAGCACTTGGCTCTATCTTATTTAAAGCGGTGGCATAAACCTGTGGCACTTTATAACACCGATGATGTTTGCATCATATAGCTGACACTTTCTCAATCTTTAGCATATTGACACAGTGTACTTTAGCAATGATACATGCTATGGAATTAAATATTTGCCCCCACTGAATACTGCTGCAAGGAACACTTAGCAAGATAAAGTGCTTCTTATTGACAAGACTCCAGTGATTATTCAGCCTGTAATGAAGATGTTTGTCAAACCTAATTACTTCTCCAAACATTATCAATTTGTTTATTTTGCTGTATATGTGAAGAAGCCCCCAGAATGGATCATTATTACTCTATTAGTACAACGTGTTAATTAAAATAAATAGTTTTCTTCACAATTACATCTTGGTACACAGCGTCTTCCCTACAGCCTGAAAATAGCAAGTCAGATTGTTAAGTCCACTCACATCAAAGACTACTTTCACATAGACAGAGCTCTCAGCTCTTCATGGTAAACACATAGATGTAAGTATTTTTAGATTTTTTTTTTTTTTAGTTAAGTCACAAAGTTGAACTGAAAGTCAATCTTGAGTTTTCATCCAAACTGGGACATCTATACAGACCTGTTACCAATTAGCCCAGACAGTGTACCAATTAGCCCAGACAATGTCCCAGAACAGAAGTTTTCTCTAATTTCTCCTAAGGCTGGGTTCACACTACGTATATTTCAGTCAGTATTGTGGTCCTCATATTGCAACCAAAACCAGGAGTGGATTGAAAACACAGAAAGGCTCTGTTTATACAATGTTGAAATTGAGTGGATGGCCGCCATATAACAGTAAATAACGGCCATTATTTCAATACAACAGCCGTTGTTTTAAAATAACAGCAAATATTTGCCATTAAATGGCGGCCATCCACTTAATTTCAACATTGTGTGAACAGAGCCTTTCTGTGTTTTTAATCCACTCCTGGTTTTGGTTGCAATATGAGGACCACAATACTGACTGAAATATACGTAGTGTGAACCCAGCCTAAAAGTGTATATTGGTGTCAGGATTTGTCTGTATTCTATTGTCCCTGTTCTGGAAACTATATGGCCACTGCAAACTGCTGATTTTATGTCGCCCCCCAATGTTCAAGTCTAGTATTTCTGATGCATATGTATCTGCCTATGGTTTAATGGAGTGATAATGCAATGGGCTTGGTGTCACGTGACTTTCCCCGGCTGCCATAGTAACCCCAGTAGCCGTCTAGCTTTGGCTGGGGATGCTATGTCACTTCCTGTCTACCTCAGTCCTTTCCTCTACCTTCAAGAGGGAAGGGTGTGTGTGCCTTCTCTCCACCTTCAGGGAAGAAGGAGGTATTCCCTGCTGCTCCAGCGTTACCTCAAAAAGTATTCCGGTCCAGTCGGGACCTTTCTCTGATCCTCAGGATTCTCCTGTTCAGCAAGATCTGGGGGCCGTTCTCAGTCATTACTCTCCTCACCATTCGTCCTCATCAACAGCAAGTATTTCAGTCAGCTTATTCCGCCCAGTATCATACCTCCGGCACTACTACTCCTATCATTCAGTTTCTCCTTGCTCAAAGTAATGCTACCATCACAGCCTATTGTAGCATCACCCATTTCACAGTTATATTCAAGTCTGCCTCAATCCTGGTTGCCTCCAGAGAGACTGTTGCTATTGGTTACCTCCGTTATAATAAACGCACAACTAGCGTTGTTTCTGAACCCTGGCATTGGTCTAGTTATTGGTGCCTTGACTAGGGACAACGAGGAATTGCTTGGGCCCCGCATGGTCAGGATCTAGTGGGTTAGTCAGCTCCCCTCGTGCCAATACCGTGACCTAACATCTGGCAACTGGCTACCCGGGTCCTACCCAGTACTACCAGCTACTACTTCCCTCAGCGGGAGGCCCCAGCGCATATACATTTGGGAAATTGACCAGACTTAGTCACAATATGATTACGTTCTGCCCATTGCAGTCTATGGGCCTACTGGCAACATGTGAGTCTATATGTTGAAATTCCCTTTTGACAGGATATCACAATGAAGCCCAATGTAGGGCTTTAAGCGCAGGATGTAAAAACAGCCAATGGTCTTCTTCACACAGCTTTTGTTAACAAAGATTTTGACATCCATCAGAATTCATATTGCAATCTCTGTGGAAACAGCTTCCCACTGTTTTCAGTGGGACAACCAGTGTAGATAAAATTGAGTAACATGTCCCTTCTCTGACACAGTTACTCCCATGCAAATTTGGAATAGGTCCTTTAAATAGGGCTAATTCATGATATGGAAAGTCTGCACCAAACATCCACCCATAGGTCTTGTATTTCTTCCACAGACTCCATGGTGTATTTTTCAGTTAGAAAAAAAACACACAATTCCTATATAAAAAAGTAAATCCCTATGCATAGAACAGGAGATAATACATTGATCGATGGGTGTGTGCAGAGATTGGTAATGTTTGGTCGCTACATAGAGAATGAATGCAGTGCTGGAAAGAAAAGAACGGTGCTACCAATTATTCCAGGGACAATTTTGACCCTGCTCTCAGGATCAGTGGAATCAGACGGCCCCCAACCAATCAGCTAGCTATTCCATATTTCAGTGGATAGGAGATACATTTAATAAAAACTTTGTAGACTGCTGTTCTTACGATAAGTTTCCATGAAGCCCAGGCTTACTGTGTTACAGAAGTAACTGAACTGTATGACACAGTCCCTCCTATTCATCTAACACTGCATTAATAATATTTGCCATTCTTTGTACATCTACTGATCACTTTAAGCACGCTAACCAACAAAGAATAAAATCTTACAATGTGCATTAAGGTTTCAAGGCTATGCACTTTGGCACCACACAATGACAGCAAATCTCGTAATGCACGTTGACTCATGTGCCTGGTAGATTTGTACACATCACCCACTTTACATATTTTTTATTTATTTTTTTGTTAACGGTAGAGATGCTTTTAGATGCTCAAGGATAGGCTTCTAAATAGATTGGACATAAAACTCCTCTGCGGAGGAGATGACACTTGAGAACAACTTGTATGCCGCTAATAGCGGTCAGATCCCTGACCTACCTTTTCAGTTCTGAATGCAAATAAGTGGCCAATTTTGTGGTTTCTTCCAACTTTTTCACCAGCTCCTTCTTTTTCTCTTGAACTTTTAACCTGCACAAAACACACAAAGCTAGTGATTGTTCTCTATTTTTATGGTCTTCACAATATTACACTATGGGGAATCGCAGAGATGTTTGACTTAGAGAGTGAAGGTGGGTGACAGGGGAGCACAGCAGAAGATGAGTACCTCTCTGCAAGTGCTTGGCTGGGAGTGCTTCTGACGGACAAGAGGTCCTCTTCTAGCCGCCTCCTCTCTGCTTCCAGTCTTTCCATCTCGTCCTGAGTGCGTTTTCGGGTGGTTACAAACTGAAGTTCTTTTAGAAGTTCCTCCTTCTCATTAATAAGAAGCAGCTTCTCTTTCTCTATGTCCAGGGCTCCCGGCCAGGCTTCGCTGTCCAGCTTGGATAGTTCTATCTTTAGGTTAGCCATACTGAAAACACAGGGAATGATTACTATTACAATGAATACTTTAAACATAGTAATTCAGATTTGACACAAGTTAAAAGGGTTTTACCCTTAAAATAACCACTGTTCATATATCAAAATATAGATATATTAATTAGACAATTAGGCATTTTAACCAAACCCTGACTGGAAGACTCATATTTGGCCATGTAATACTACATTTCTCCTTCAGCACCTGCTCCTTGGATTTTCTAGTTTTAGACTGTATCTAGTGGGGGTTTCTTTAGGTGGAACCTGATCTTTCATTCTGTACCCGAGACTTTATCTAAGGGCTCTTTTACACCCGATTTTCGGCAACACGTGTTTTTAGAAGCACTCATCCAGCTGATAATCAGCCTGTGTAAAAGCGCTAGCGTTCAGCCAAGGAGCGGGAAAGTGCATCTTTTGTGCGGTGGTAAAACCTATTGCTATCAGCTGCACATCTTTATGTGTAAGCAGGAGACGCACGCCTGACAGCAATGTATTTAAATGGCCACGCAAACTATTCAGGGATCCTTAGGGCAGCTTGGCCACTTGATTAATCGTGCCTTGTAAAGGTAATGCAAATGACTGACTATATTTCAATGTAGAAGGACCTTAAGTCACCAGGTGCTGGTGGGGGTAGTTAGGGGGGGAAGCTCTCTTCTTCAGGTGCGAAACCCCAGAAATTAGCCCCTTATCTCTTAAACATCTTTGGCATATTTTGCATTGGGAGCACCCCTTTAAGCCAATCTTTCATATCCTTAAAAAGACCACAGCTTTCTGGACCCTTGTAAACAGAACTAAGGAAGGGCATTTTTGAAGGGTGAAGGGCAGTGACTACTAACTGAACAATGCAGGTTTGGCTTCTGAATCCTCTGTAATAAACCTGCTGGAGAAAGCGATATCTGGAAAGATGGGGGGAAAAAAATTCAAGAACTGTGTCTATGAACTGAGACCTGTGAATTCAGCTTTGGGCTACAATAAAGACTGTAGCATGGGGTCAGTACATAAGTAAAGAAAAGTGTTTGCAAAAGTGTAACATTTTATGGAAATTACATCCATAGAAAAGCACAAGCTTAAGCTCTGCCATCCCACAGACACACAGACAATACCTGACATTAAAACTAGATATATTTTACCTCACACCATATGCTGTATTTTTAGATAACTAGATAAAATACTCAGGAATCAACTGCTATGTATCGCTAAATGTTGCAAAAGGGCATCATTAAGAAAAAAAAAATCAATGCAAGCTGTATATAAAATCATCAAACGTGCAATGGGCATGAAGGAATAAATAACATACAAAGCAAACCATATGCTGCAAAAAGCGCAAGATATAACAATATACGACAATTAAGCAAAGTACCACTGCAGACAGCTCACACAATGGTAGGAAAGTTTTTGTGGGCTATTCTTTTTCTGTCTGCAGAGTAAGTGTAAAGCAGCAAAATGACAGATATGCTCCAATTATCCCGCTCACAAACGCCTTTTAAAATAGTAAATCATCGACAAAGGCCAGGGAGATGTGAAGAGAAAAAGCAGAGAAAAAAGGCCACTTATTCTGAATGATTTGCAGCTTTCATTCATGTCCAGAATTAAACAATTTTGGAAAATTAAATGGAAAAAAAAAAACAAAAACAAAAAAAAAAACACAACAAAAACTTAACGAAATGCTGTAATTTGTATTAATTCAATTGCCGCTTTGTGGCTACTGATCAGATATGGGCGACACAAATGGATTGCAGTGATTATAAACCTGTTAACAGGGTAAACACCATACGCCTTGCAGATGGCGAGTGTATTACTAGATATTTATAACATCTGCTCTCCCCCGAAGTTCTCCTGCGATTTATTTTGATAAGTGAAAACCGCTGTACACTTCCAGCAATGAATGCAATTTTTCCCCATTTGCAAAGTCTTGATTTTTCATACGAGGGATTTTTTTTTGTAACACTGCTCATTTTCCTTTCCTTAAATTTATGGGACAACAGCATTGTTCAAATTCAGAATACATCTAGAAGCAGCAGCTTGAAGCACTCAATGGGTAACTCCAGAATATATCTAGAAGCAGCAGCTTAGAGCACTCAATAGGTAACTCCAGAATATATCTAGAAGCAGCAGTTTAGAGCACTCAATAGGTAACTCCAGAATACATCTAGAAGCAGCAGCTTGGGGCACTCAATAGGTAACTCCAGAATATATCTAGAAGCAGCAGCTTACAGCACTCAATAGGTAACTCCAGAATATATCTAGAAGCAGCAGCTTAGAGCACTCAATAGGTAACTCCAGAATATATCTAGAAGCAGCAGTTTAGAGCACTCAATAGGTAACTCCAGAATACATCTAGAAGCAGCAGCTTGGGGCACTCAATAGGTAAGTCCAGAATATATCTAGAAGCAGCAGCTTGCAGCACTCAATAGGTAACTCCAGAATATATCTAGAAGCAGCAGCTTGGAGCATTCAATAGGTAACTCCAGAATACATCTAGAAGCAGCAGCTTGGAGCATTTAATAGGTAACTCCAGAATATATCTAGAAGCAGCAGCTTGGAGCATTCAATAGGTAACTCCAGAATACATCTAGAAGCAGCAGCTTGGAACACTCAATAGGTAACTCCAGAATATATCTAGAAGCAGCAGCTTGGAGCATTCAATAGGTAACTCCAGAATACATCTAGAAGCAGCAGCTTGGAGCACTGAATAGGTAACTCCAGAATATATCTAGAAGCGGCAGCAGTATGAATGCTGATAATTCTGTAGCAATCTCTCCTGAGTTCCCTGCACTCAATGACCTCAATTAAGTATGGCTGGACAAAAGGGAGGTCTGGCCATTGTGACTACATGCGGCTGCAGCTCCTCCTCTGTTACGCTGAGCACTGATAAAGGGTTATATACTGAAGTGCTGGAGGCAGCGCGGAAGTGACAGGTTCGCTTAATTCAAATGTCTTATTTTTTTATAATAAAAGATTACCTGTTACTTATGTCATATTTGCAAGAGGGGGTATTGTGATCAGTTATGAATATGCTCTCAGTGCCAAAACTTCTGTCAATGGAATTACTGTGCTTCCTGCACTCAGTTCTTTTAAGTTGTTGCAGCAAAGTATTACAAAAAGATTCCCTAACATAAGGGCTTCAATGTGACCCCACCAACTTGCAGCTTTGTTATATGTGACGCTTCATCTGGTGTGATGGACGCTATGAATAGATGATACGCTTGGATATCTGCAACACTTTCTTATAGTTAAGTCACCACACTGGTGCCAGTACTATCTGCGTGTCTACATCTAAATGATTTAAATGGTGTTAGGCTGACGGATATATTTCCTGGAATAAAATAGGTTTTAGGCTATGTTCATGGTACGGTTAAAAACAATAGCCGTTCTTTTCAATAACAAATATGTTGTGTGAACATAGCCTTAATTTTCATTGCACTGTGATCACAAGTATCCTATGAGCAGTCCATTTCTGTGCAATGCCCCCAATGCTCCCCAACCTCTCCCATCTGTTGTATGTAATGGTTCTGTGTCCATCCAGAACATTGGAAAATGCATCAGGATGTAATACCCTTTACTTCCCAGCAGTTCTAATAGGACTTTCTTTCTGCCAGAAAATCTACATACTGTATGTCAATTACAAACTTTTGCATCATTTTCTGGCTTAACAAATCTGTTTAAAAGTTGTTGGACACACCCCCACTTGACAAAATAAAACTTGAAAACCTCATTTTCTTATAACAAGACTTGTATTAAAAGAACCAAATCATGTGGGTGACACCTATTTACAGTCATAGCCCCTTCTCCATAGGGCTGCATGCTTCAGCCGTCTAATTTACAAATCTGTCCACTAGAGGGTGCCAAAGGACAATTTTTGCTGCATTACCGATGGCTTTCAGATCAGCGAGCGTACACAGCATCCTTAACATTACCTTCTTTTAGCCTCCTCGTACTGTAGGCTCAGCCTGACCTTTTCTGCTAGATTTGCTCGGCTCCTCATTCCGATCTGTAAATAAAATAGAAAGTACGTGTGGTTTACACAGGCGATGAAATGTGAAATTGTTAGAAATCCTAAAATTCTGTTAACAGATCTGCTCACAGTTTTAGCTCATATAGGACATCCTGATCAAAAGCCTAGCTAAACTGGAAGCGGTATATACCCAGCTGTGACACAGTAAAGGTCTGATCAATGAGAAATTTGTTGTATTTAAGGTTTAATCAGATTTATCCAAAGCGATAATTTACCAAGTTATGGTTACATATGGGGTTTCCTAAACCAACCAGCGACGTGGTCAAGAATATACTGTACATCCCTATGCAGGTATTTATATAACAACCTTACATAGTTTGCAGTAAGGAAAAAGACATCCAACCCCTTTAGCCTGTTATCATGCAGCATTGATCCAGAGGAAAGCAAAAAAAAAAAAGAGGAAGCCAACTTACCTCATCCAAGGGGACATTCTACATCAAATGTGATAATCACAAATTTATGGATCTAGGGCCCTACTCCTGAATCTAGTGATTATAACCTATATTAACCTTACACCCCAGTAATCTTACCAGGCCCTACATTTTAGTGAATTCACCCTGACCACTTTCTATAGCATAGAGTGCCATAGTCTCACTGCTCTTACAGCAAAGAATACCTTTCTATGGTCGGTGAGAAATCCTATAACCCCTACATGTACTGTAGAGGATTACCTTTTTTTATAGCTTTGGTGCTGAATATAAATAGAACAAATGTCTGTATCAATTTTCGGCACTTGCTGTAGAGCAATGAGCTATTGTCTGTTATTTCCAGCTGTTGTGAAGCTACAGCTCACATAACACCCTGTCAGCAACAGCCTAAGAGCCACAGGTGCAGTTCCTCTTTGTGGTCACTGGGGGGCACTGTTCTATAATCGGATGATGCAGTGTAGACTTGTGATCGAGCCTAACAATTATATATGTAAATGTGCGCAGTGTCTTTGTGTAATTCATTTAAAAATAAAATCTAATTATACTGATCTTCAATTGTATTATTTTGTGATTAATGAAATATCAGTTTAGAGGATGGTAAAATTCAACCCTGGTGGTTGTGGACACAAAATAGACGGTAAATCAGGTCTGATAAATGCAACTGCTTATTTTATAAAAAATAAAAACATATGTAACCATTACAAAAAACATGAAGGTTCTTGATTTGCACAATTCTCATTATAGTCAATGGGCTTCCATGACTTACATGGACATGCCAAGTCCTCCAGAGTGAAATATACTGTTTCCACTCTCACTAAAAGATTAAGGTCTTTCTCTATAAAGGGGTTTTCCCATCACAGACAGTAATGGCATATTGCTATGATAAGGAAAGCTGCAGGTAAGCCCTATCCATTTGCATGAAGCTGTGATGTATATCCCCTCTTAGTCAATAGACAGAAGTGTCACAGTGCAGGGAAAAAAGTTTTAAAATTAAGAAAAGAACAGACTTGCAAAACTTCTACTTTGAGTATAAGGGATACTTAACTGGCTAATGTACATGTCCACCATTTTTTAATCACTGCTATATAAACCCTTAGGGACAGGGACAAAAAATCTGCAAAATTTATTACACAATGGAACAAATAGGTTTTAGAAAAAAAAATGTACTATGGTCAGCAATCTAGAAATGCAATCTATACATTTTAAGGCAGTTGAGTAATAAGCTCATTCCGCGCAGGTGCATTTCTGCAGCCAATTGATCCTATAATAAATGCATGAACAAAACGAGCAAAACAAAGCTGTAGAGAAACAAGTGTATGTGTGTAGGGGAGGAGATGGAAACAAGATGTAGAACTGAAGCACTGGACCCCTGCTGTGCAAACTGAAGTACAGATTTATTTACTTATTTATGGTACTTATATAGCACCAACATATTCCTCAGCGCTGTATAGAGCTTGTCATCGCTCATGTCACACTCTGTCCCCAATGGGGCCCACCATCTAATTTCTCTAGTTCAGACACACTAGGGCCAATTGCATTGGAAGCCAATTAATCTTTTAGTGTATTTTCAGAATATGGGAGACACTCAATTCCCATAGGGAATCGACGCAAGCAGAGGAGAAGATAAAAACTCCATGCAGATGTTGCCCTTGGGATCTAAAACCAGGACTGCAAGTCAACAGTGCCGATGGTGCTGCCCACATGGAGAATCAACCAGCCCAAAAAGCAATAACACAATAAATATAAGTGCTAAAGTAGATACCTATCTTGCTGCACAGGACTAATGAAAATGAGGACCATCTCTGCCATGCTGCAAAATATGATGGCTCTATATGTGCAATGGGAAGTAAATAAACAATAGAGCACTCTGTACAATTTCAAGTCTTAAAGGTTATCTGTCATTTGAAAAAAAAAAAAAAAATGGAAATGTCCATACCCCACTCATTACTAGAACCAGTGAGAAGAAGCACACGACCAAGCACTTCTCTCTCTGTAGGAGTTGGGCCAATAGACTAACTATAGAAGTCTGTCTCCTACCACACGGACAGTGCCCATTTGCATCAACAGATTTTTTTCCTTTTCTTACAGAAATATGTGCAATTTTTAAAACCATATTTCCTTGCATTGCACTATAGTTTGCTGCAGATCTCCAATAGAATGCAGTATGTTCTAAAAATCTGAGCAAAACCTGGATAATACTTGAACTGGTTTTGCAGTATTACACCAAAAAGGCAAAATCACGAGGGAAGTACAATAATACACTATAACCTCAGGTTAGCCGAAGGCTTTTCCCAAGTGTGATTGGAATTTCAACAAAAAATTAAATCTAGAAATGAAAACAAGGAAGAAACAAAAAAAAGTGTAAAAATTATTGAAAAGTAATTTTGTGAAGGATGGCTAAGGAACGTAGCGAAGTGTCTAAAAGAGGTTATAAAAATAATAGGGATTGGGAAATGACTCAGTTTCACAGTCTGAAAAAGAATATATTTGATCATGACTAAATGAGGGAATATTGGTTCGCGAAATAATAAGAACAGACACGCAGCACTGAAAAATGACATTTCTCCCAATGTCAAGAGGGCATTCTCTTTCTCGTCAAGGGAAAGAGCACATAATGGCATCCCCCTGTATTTTTCATCTTAAGTATTGAATGAAGAGGAGGGCCTGGAGTATTTCAAACATAGTGACCCTCCAACAAGAATGATGGTCTCTTATAATAATGTATGACATTTCAGACTTGACTCGGTTTTCTAAGAACATAGAGAAAAGGTAAAGCATTTCAGCTTCTACACATTACGTCCATTAAATAAATAATCCCCCTTTTCTTCCTATCTTTTCATTATTATCATGTCTGTCTTGGCCTTTGGTCTTCTTGTCTGCTGTTATCTCCATATAGTAGCGGACGTACACACTTATCCGTGGTCATGCTTAACAGTCATACCTCTTGAACTACAGCATTGACTTCTACATTATATACTCTTATCTATTTATGCATGTTATATTATCTGTACTTTCTCAATTGTTTAAAATATTTTGTTTAATAAAATAACTAGCCTATCAGTTCTCCCATTTGGTGCAAATTGGAATCAAAGGGTTAAAATTAGAGAAAAGGAGGAGACACAAGACATTGGGTTATTGGCAGCTTCTGGTTTACCGACATATTATTCTCTTTACTTAATCAGAGAGCCCAGGAGAAATATAGTAAAGGGGTTAGGCCACGCGCCTTTCCGCCGGCTCCATAGACACCATTCTATGGGCCGGCTGATTCCGCATTCTGCCGAAAGAATTGCCGTGTGCGCGGCCGTGCACGCGTACAGGAGACGGAATTCCGCTGAATTTATCCTTGAGAATTCCTCAGTGTGAACCCACCCTTATCTAGTGCTACAAAAACATGGCCACTTTCTTTCAGAGACAACATGACTTTTGTCTCCAGGTGCAGTTTGCATTTATGCTCCATTCATTTCAATGAAACTGAGCAGCAAAACCCCATCCAAAATGGAGACAAGAGTGGGTCTGTCTCTGGAAGAAAGTGGCCATGTTTTTGTAGCGCTGGATAACCCCTTTAATGGCATGTCAATGGCTGACCATGTTTAACCAAGGGTGCATGAGATGAATGGCTTACCTCAGAATAGGTTATACAGGATTAGAAAAGTATAGCAGCTTTCTTCTAAAAACAGCACCACACCTGTTTTTTTTTTTTTTTTTTATGTGTGGTAATACAACTCAGCTGTATTAATGTCAATGAATCTGAGCGGCAGCTCCAGACTCAAACAAGAGTGGTGCTTTTTGTTGGAAATAAGAGCCATATTTTTTCATGGATCCCCTTGGAGGTATGCAGGGAGGTGGGGTCATAAAATTTCTGTGTAAAGGGGTTGGCATTCTGAACTGGCTCTAATATAATTGCATGCAGGATGCAGAAAATAGTCTATGAGCATCTCTGTACACAGCTGTGCTGGAGTTATGGAATAGGAAAGAAATAACTATACTAGTTACAGGTCTGCTATGGAAAACAGCAATAGAGACACAACATAGGGATTTATTTCCTACCCTAAACTATGAAGCAGAGCCTTCCTGACTTTAGTATAGAGCAGCACAAAACTTACATCACCAGAAATATCAGTCTGCGACCCTGCATCCAGTGTCTGTCTGGACAGAGACAAATGAGAGTTGGTGAGGCTAGATGTTAAGTCCGGCTCTGATCTTCCTCTGCCTTGTTCTAGATGAAATCGTTCCTTCAGCTTTGCGAGGCTCTAATAAAACAAAGCACAACGTACATGTAACAACTGTAAAGCAAGGAGCAAAACAGAAGAAAACAAATAGAAATAAACATAGGGGCTTCACCTCTAGCAGCAAAAACTGATAAAGAATGCTGAAAGCTCCATGATGAATAGGAAGGCGAATCACTCATACCCCCATAGAAAAACATGGTAATAAATATCGGCAGGTAATACAGTTCAAGTGCAACCTACTGGTACAAAAGGGTACATCAAGCCCATGCCTTAAAGGGGTGCAGAGCAAACTACGCCATCATTACAGCACAAGAAACATTACATCAAAGTCCTATGCGTGGCCTGGCTCTGGGCCATCTATAGCATGAGCTGCATAGATTGTGCTTACAGACTGCATTACTTGAAAGGGATGCACACTCTACATAACAATGCAGATTTCTAGGCAGTTTTTCATACTTTTTCAGATTTTAATGTATTTTTTTACAGCAGCGGTTATTTATTTTTTCAAGCAAAAAGCATTACACAAAGACATCTGACGCATAGCTCTGGAACATTTCCATATAGAACTAATTCGCCTTTTGCTAATGTAGTGTCCTTATACCATAAATGTCAGGCTTTTATACATGTTGAGAAGTGTGATGATGGCATTTTCTGACACAGCCTGGGATACAATGGGTTACAGTGACTGACAACAAGCACAGGCTTTTCAGGCTCAACGGAGAATTCAGCATTGACAGTGGAGAATGCTATTCTCCTGCTTCCTGCAGATTTACAAGGATATTCAGCGTCTTCTTAGACAGAACTTTCTAAAGCATTCCTTATCTATGTCTGTTTATGCTTCCAGCACTCCATTAATGCTACACATTTGCCATGGTCACAGGTGTTGTGGTGTTCATCCATATGTATGGTTACTTATTTATCAGGGCTCTACCAACCTGCATGAGGTCCTGCTTCTCCTTCTCCCCGCTGCTGATGGCCTTCCTTATGCTTTTTAATTCTGAAAGGATGTCCTTTGCTTCTCGAAGCTCGTAACCGCTCTGTCCTCCTGACATTTTTTGGTCAATTCTAGGGAAAAATATATATTATTATCATAAATTATATGGACTCTATTCCATTTGAAAACAACTTAGTCAAAATTTTATTGAACTAAAATGACAATTTACAGAAGCAAATGAAACATCTCACGTACGTGCACACAGCAAGACTGCCCATGGCTTCTATTTAACAGATACGAGAAAATACTGATGGTTAAAGGGTTTTTCCACTAATCAAAATTGTTAAAATCATGTGATGAAATGCAAATGTACCTTTTGGTAACTCTGTACGGTTTTGTTCTACTATACCTCTAATCACTTTATACTTTCTTCCCCAAATTGTGGCCATGCAATGTGACACAAGCTTTACAACAATCCCCCTTACTTATATGGACAATGCGGACAGCTGCCAATGCTTTCAGGACAGACCAATGAGATCTGATTCAAAGTACAGTAAGCAAGTGTGACCATCTTACTGGATTCTATAATGTGGTCATAACCAAAGGCAACAGGTTATTAAAACAAATTAGGCACATGGGGAATTAGTATCCATTTGACAGTACGGGGGAGATTTATAAAGCAATGTGTATAGCAATAGTAGTTGCCCATGGTAACTAATCAGAAATTTTGGAATTTTTGAAATATTTAAAAAATGAAAGACGCAATTTGATTGATTTCCATAGGTAACTGCTACACTATTCCTTTGCACAAGGTTTGAAAAATCTCACCCATTATTAAAAACAATGTTTGTACATTTGATATACCGTATTTTCCGCTGTATAAGACAACTGGACGTATAAGACAACCCACTACTTTTCCAGTTAAAACAATGAGTTTGGAATATACTCACTGTATAAGACTACCCCTATTCCAATGCACACCAAATAAAAAAGAATAAAAAACATCAAACAGCAGTGAGATCTGAGAGGCAGAGAAGGAGGTGTAGTAAAACTGGTAGGAAACAAGGCTGGCAGCGGGTGATAGAGGGGTGTTTTTCTGGGCACAGTGCCACTCTACCGAATCTCTTTTTTAACATGCCCCTGATGCCTGCAGCTTATGCTGCCTTCATACAGTCGCCACATACATCAGGGATGCGGCTGTTTTTTTAGCTCCACTATATGCGGCGACCGCAGATTTTTCAGTCTGGTTCCGAGATTTTTCAGCACCCGCCCAATATAACGATACCTGGCGTATAAGACGACCCCTGACTCTTAAAAGGATTTTCCTGGGTTAAAAAGTAGTGTTATACGCAGGAAAATACTTTTGGGGAGATTTATCAAACTGGTGTAAAGTGAATCTGGCTCAGTTGCCCCTAGCAACCAATCAGATTCCACCTTTCATTCCTCACAGACTCTTTGGAAAATGAAAGGTAAAATCGGATTGGTTGCTAGGGGCAACTGAGCCAGTTTCACTTTACACCATGTTTGATAAATCTCCCCCTGTATGTTTAATTTCACATTATGCATCCGTTTACATAAAAAAGATGTGCCCCATTCAGTGACAATGGGGCTAATCCTTCTACAGTTACACAGCAAAACAGGGCATCCACAGCAGAAATATAAGTGCTTAAGATCGATGTCCGCTGGTGAATCCTTTAGTAAATGCATTCTGGGTAAAAAACAAAAACTAACACCTCATCAGACTTGTGGTAGTGTGAACCCAGCCTATACCCTATTGTGAACAGCCTTACAACTTCCTGCACAATGAAGAATTTAAAGACCTTGACCAGAACCCATGGGGGGTTCCTGCACTCGGCCCCCATTGATCAGTAAGGGATCATATATCCTAGCAATCACTTACTATGGTGCTAAAACCCCTTTAACAAAGCTAGAACTGCAGAAAGTGCTAAGCGTGACATCAAATAGCATGTATGCACTAATAAAGATATGACTTGAAGATATGCAAAGTATTTCTGGGTAGTAAGGTCTGCGATGCTCGGGGCTTTGGGTCTGTGTCTCTATACAAGGCATGCCTTGGAGTGTCTGCCTGAGTTTCTTTAACAACTGCCCATTGTTTCCTTGTGGTATGTTGTTGTCAGTTTCTAAAACATGCTTTGGATTCTTATCAAAATTGCTTGCAAGCAAGCTGATTTAAAACAATATGTCGTTGTTGAATTAATATAATAACAGACTGCTTGGCTAACCTTTAATCTGGCACGGTGGCGTGAGGTGTGATTACTTAAGGTACAGAAAGTCCAGAAAAGAAGAAAAAGAAACCAATTCTGTCATATTTCTAGAAAACAAATCTAAGCACACTGTTTTATTCCCTCTGCAAGGCGAGAAGCATCCTCCATGCTGCACGCTAAGAAGCGGAGCTCTTAAATTATACAAGACAAACAATAGAAAATAATATGAGTGTCATTCCCAATGAATGTCATTTCACAAAATAAGCTCAACGCTGACCCGTCTCAAAGGAAGCGTTTCCTTAGGCTAGCACCAAAGGCAGGACATGAAGAACATAGACATAAAGTGGGGATATATTTAGCTTGTTACAAGCTGTAAAGTTATAATGAGCCTAAATCAAATACCCAAAATCTAGGCCATAGAAACAGTCCTGCTGGCTTCGCCTGACCTCTGCACACAAAACATTAAATCGCATAAATTCATCAGCAGGCCTGCTCGGAGATGGAAGGGTGGCATTATTTTAGGAAGATTAAATACAATATGAATAGCTATGGAGTGGTCGAGTGAACTGTCATATAAATCGTGGAGTGCACAGTGAAGGATAGATCCTAACTACGGCTTATATTGTTTATTTAAGGGCTATTAAAGAATAGTTCTGAAAGCTCCAGGAAAATAAACACTAGACAGACCATATGCTGCACTTATCAGTCGCAGCTTTCCTAGCGGGTGGTAGAATGTAAGGAACAGTAACAGTACAGTACAATTCACACATATATGTATGTATACAACTCTTAGAGATGTCCAAGCTAAACTATTCATCATAAAGGCAGGAATCTTACATGTCCCCAGAGATCTGTGCCCCCTCCTCCTCACAACACATGGATACAGGCTGCAGCAGGAGCCCTTGTGAAGCTCGATTCACACTGCATTAACCAGCTACATTGTAGGTATACATTGGCACCCCTTTAGCTTAATGGCCCAAACATGTTCAACTAGTGACTATGTTTCAGCCATTTCCTGAACATATACCTTTATTTAGCAACTAAACTCAAGGGAAACTAACAGCAGATTTTCAGACTACAACCCGCTGTTTCCATAACACACTGGATGACGAGAATGAAAAACATTTTCTTACCTTCATCCTGAACGCTGATCTCACTAAAGCTTTATTTGAAGTGATATGTAAATACGTGGTTTGGCGCACTGGGGGCGGGGCTAGTACCATCAATTTACCCATCCACCTCTACAGTCTGCCGCTGCTCGTTAATATTAAGGCAGTGCAACGTGGTTAGGTCACTCCAGTGCTCATTACTGCACTGGATAAATGTTCATAAATGATGGGTGGGCCATAGGTGTAGAGTCGTACATTGAGGGCTGTAGTCTGCATCAAACCACCTAATTTGCATATAATAGTAAATGAAGATTTGGTGAGAACAGAGCTGATGATGGGAACATAACAGCAGGTTAGAGTCTTCCAACCTGCTGTTAGTTTCCCTATAAGTGTGATGTAAAGTTATGTTCTCCCTGACTATGTTCGGATCATCAAACAAAATGGGGTCACTGCCATTACACCATGGTATCCATCAGCATCCCTTTTTGAGAGGATACATACAATGAAACAGGTTAATGCAAAGTGAACCCAACCGAAGATGGAAGTCAGGATGACCACTATTTCTTTAGTTGTATGACAACCACAAGTGCTTACGGTGCTTACTGACCCATTTTATGTTAGGTTTTTGGACTTCCACCAAGGTTTTTCTATTTGCTGGATCCAAAATGTGAAAAAGTGGACATGTTTTTGGGCTATGGTCACACAATTTTTTATGACAAGAACGGCCATTGTTGCTGATTAAAACAACAGTCGTTCAGGTTATACAAAATAAACACTGAAATGGCCGTTACTGTAACAATGGCCGTTATTTCCAGCAATTGTTTCCAAACAGCGGCTGGAAATAATTGACAATTCACACACAGTGTGTCTGTCTTGCAGCCTTGGGTGACCAAGAATCAATGCTTAATTTATTCTCAGTCACACACATATGGCGGCCGGATTGCAATGACTTTAAAATTTAAAAATGGACGCTGTTTTACATGTTCATCCGACCGATACTGCATTATAGGCCGGATGAACATGTAAAACAGCAGTCGTTGTTTGACACTGCAAACAACGGCCACTGTTTTAACACTATGTAAACATAGCCTTGGAGTGATATTGCCCAAAATAGATTCCTCCTACCCAGTTTCTCAAGGTTTGCTTCAGTTTTTTTTCTTCTTTAGGAATCCTAACATGCATGTCACATCCCAGGTCCCCCACTCAGACCCAGAAGCTGCTGGGACCGGGGGGACCACAGCTGGGGGATACTGGAGCGGGGGAGGGGAGAGCATATTACTTTTTGGCACGCTGCAAAAAAAAAAATCAGGATTTCTCCTTTAACGGTAGGTTTACATCTCGTTTTCTACTCTACGCCAGGCTGCATGTCAGGAATCATTGACTTGTATTGTTAGGTAATTTACGACTACATTCTGTCTATTTCCCAAACGTATACTGGAAGACTATGCTTTGAGTCCCGAACAAAAGTATATGTCCAGGAAATTGAAAGAACATAGTCACGAAATAACTAGGTCCTGCCCATACAAGTCAACGTAGCACATCAGGTTTAATTCAGCATCATTTTTTCAAAGATTCCTGGCATGAAGACAAACGTAGGGCCAAAAATGAGATGTAAACCTAGCCTAAGATGGAAAGCTTTGCATCCAGTGTTTTCACTGTGTGGAACAGCAAAGTTAAAAAAAACACACACTTTAATATAGAAGCTTATGTACCTGTAAAACATATGTTTAAAGGTCTTTTTCCCAGTTAGTAAGGTTAGCCAGTCTAACCAGTCAATGATGAACAGTCTATGAGCATGTTCAAGCTAGGATACAGGCTCAATCTCTATATAAATGGGTAGTTCATAGCAACAGACCTTATGCTAAGAATTCACTGTCTGGACTGCCAGATGCAGCATAATGGTAACTTTAACTGGTTGAGGCTGGGTTCACACTATGCATATTTGAGGCTGTATATTTGAGGCTGTATAGCAACCAAAACAAGGAGTGGATTGAAAACACAGAAAGGCTCTGTTCACATAATGTTGTAATTAAGTGGATGGCCGTCATTTAATGGCAAATATGTGCTGTTATTTTAAAACAACGGCTGTTGTATTGAAATAATGGAAGTTATTTACCGTTATATGGCGGCCATCCACTCAATTACAACATTATGTGAACAGAGCCTTTCTGTGTTTTCAATCCACTCCTGGTTTTGGTTGCTATGAGGACCTGACATGAGGACCAAATACAGCCTCAAATATACATAGTGTGAACCCAGCCTAACACTTGAACTGATGATTGAAAGAAGAGCAATTCAATCTCACCCGATAGCCTCAATGATCTGTATAACACATATCATAATGACAGGTCATTTATCAAAATGCGGTGGTCAGAAGAGGTAGATCCCTATGTAAAGTGATATTCCGGACATTAAAAATTTATGTGGATAGAGGATAAGTGTCTGATCATGTGGGGTCAGTCCTCTAGGAATTACCAGAGGCCAGAGATAGCCATTCACATACTTGGTTATCCCAGTCAGCATTATAGAGAATAATGAGAGTGTGTGTCAACCCAGTTAAGCAGGGAGAGTTGGGTCCCTGATCTCAGGATCGCAGGGGGTGCTCGAGTTTAGAATACACACCATCATGCTCTTATCTCCTATCCTTAGGATAGGGGGATAAGGTTTTAGTTGATGAAAAACAATGGGGGAGATTTATCAAACATGGTGTAAAGTGAAACTATCTCAGTTGCCCCTAGCAACCAATCAGATTCCACCTTTCATTCCTCACAGACTCTTTGGAAAATGAATGGAGGAATCTGATTGGTTGCTAGGGGCAACTGATCCAGTTTCACTTTACACCATGTTTGATAAGGCCCTATTCACACATCCTGTTCCTGTCCGCAATTGCGGATCCGCAGAAAAATAGGACCAATGTATTTCAATGGACCCATACACACATCCGTGTTGTGTACTGGGCTGCAATCCGTTCCGCAAAAAAAAAAAGGACAGACCCTAGTACGGACAGTAACTGACACATCCAATACAACTCTATGGGGTCCGTATTTTACGGATGCAATACGGATGAAATTTTGCGGATTGCTTACGGATTCAAAATTGCGGATTGGAAAATATACTGACGTGTGAATAGACCCTTAATCTCCCACAAATAAGTATTGCAGGTTATCACCACTAGTATAATTGTGCGTTTACGCAGACAGATTTATGAAGTCAAAGCCAGGAACAGACTATAAGCAGAGAACAGGTCATAAAGGAAAGACTGAAATTTCTCCTCATCAGATAAATCTTACTGTGTAAACGCACCATTACCCTATGGAGGTGTACAAAATCATGTGCACATTTTGTTTCATTAATGCACAATTAAAAAACGCGCACACTGTAATGTAAGCTGGACATCTAAAAGACTCAGCTACATTGTCTTACTCTTCTGTTTAGATACAAAGAAAAACCAAAACAAGAAACCGAATGAATTCCT
Source organism: Dendropsophus ebraccatus (assembly GCF_027789765.1). Lineage (NCBI taxonomy): Eukaryota > Metazoa > Chordata > Amphibia > Anura > Hylidae > Dendropsophus > Dendropsophus ebraccatus. The sequence continues at coordinate 71,114,332 of NC_091460.1, forward strand.
GTGAAATTGTCATTGCAAAGGATTTACTTCAAACTAAATGAAAGAAGGAAATCATTAGTGATAGAAAGTCACCGTCTCCATGTTCTCTTCTGTTTCTACAAATGGCTGTGAATGTCATAATGTCAGGAGATATGTGGGGGATTAGACTTTAGTTCTAGAGTTAATCTTTGTTTTATTGTCTATTTGTATCCCTTCTAACCCTCCTTCAGTCCACAATGCTACAATTTGTTACTGCACAAGAAGTGTCATGTCACAAGCAGAGGATTATCACTTCAAGGCAAAAAAAAAAAAAGCGCAAGGATCTTATGACTTCTGATGGAAAACATGCTTGTTTTTTTCTCTTTTTCTAAATGTCCTTAAATAAAAAGGTTATGCCCAGTGTAAGGAGAAGGGGGAGCACTGTGTTGTGCCAAGACGCTGAACAAGGTGTTGACAGAACAAAGTTTCATATATAATTAAACTCACCGCTGCAGTGTCTGGAACCCCTGCTCCTTGTACAGTAGCTCCTGCTTCATCTGCGACAGCTCCCGCTTCAGTTTTTTTACCTGACAAAGAAACATTTAGCAAAATAGTCAGCTTTAATAAAATACCTACATTCCCTATGCAGTTAATACTGAGAAATGACAGCTGAGTTGTTATTGGTTGGTCCAAATAAATTTGAGCCATTAAGTTTTGTACACACTTCTGCTGGGTCCAACAGAGGGGTACGGCCTTGGTAAAAGATTGTGGCTTTGTCAAGGGTGGAAGAAAAGCCTACATGTGCCAAAAATGGTACAAAAATGTACTAGTTTCTATGTGTTATAAATAAGTACTTTTGGGAATAACCTGAAATCTCTCACCATCATACACAGAACAATAGTTGCTAGTAACAATCGCAATTACAATCGTTCGTACACTTTAGTATACAAATGATCGTAATTACACCGAAAGATTTGCAAACGATTAACAATGATTTTATGGTCAGCTCAAAGGATGTGATCATCGTTATACAAATGAATTTTCATTAGTTGTTTGATCGTTGCCTGCATACACTGAAAGATTATTGCTGATATTCGAACAATATAACTATTTTTCGTATCATAATCTTTCCATGTAATAGTGCCCTAATACTGTTTGACAAGTCTCCCCCAAAATCTATTTAATGTCTGAAATGTCTAAAGAAGGCCATACACCTAACACCAAAGACAACTGAACTGAACCTGAATAGTATTAGGCTACATTCACACACTGTATTTTTACAATAAACAACAGCTGTTGTTGCAGAATAATTGAGCAGTCTTTTTTGTGTGGCCGCTATTCAGTGAACAGCGGCCATACAAGATAGCCTGTGCTCACAGTGTAAAGTACGGCTCACAGGCGTACTTTACACTGTGGTTTATGGCTATAATTCAGTATCGGCCGGGTGAAAATGTGAGACAGTGGTCGTTGTTTGACACTGTCGTGTCACACAACAGCCGCTGTTCTTGCCATGTGTGAACATAGCCTTAAGGTGTATAAACGGCTCCTTACTCTTTACCAACAGATAATGCTCAATGGAAATTTGTCCAGCAGACTAGACAATCCCATACTAGAAATAGGGGCTTGTTTCATTAAAGTGGAGTGTTTCCAAAAGTATATATTATGGCCATATAGAGAATTGGATGTAAACAGCTCTCAAGCCCTATTCTCTGCAGTTTCAGCTTGCACATATCAAATCCGAACGCAGAGTATATTCAGAACAGTATGTATGATCAAAACTTTATAATGCTTTATATAATATAACACATTTTGGCTTTTTCTTGCTTTAGAACTAGTAATAATCCCATGTGTTATACAAGCACAGAATCCAATGAACGCAAGCAAGGTAAATGTTAAAAACAAGTAACCATAGAAACAAGTATAAATTTAGAAACCTCACCCTGACTTTCGTGGTGGAGATTTCTGCTTTAAGGATATCGGGGTCATACTTGGTACTTGAAGATGAGCCTGAAAATACTAAATTGCAAAATAAAAATCAGTAGGATGAAAATGTTCCATAAATATAAATTTGCAGCATTACAAAACAAAACATAAAATAGGTTAAATACTGTTACTTCTACAAAGACACAGCATACTGGATCAGAAAATCATCTGCCGCAATAATGACAACAAAAAGAACAAAACAAAAAAACCTAGATCATTTTAAATCACCACTGATTTGCTGTACATATGATAAGGGGTAACATACAAATTGTAATACAAAATGAAAGAGTCATTGTAATTATAAAAAAAACCTTCTGACATGTCATCGCTGTAGAGACCCTTAGCAATAAGGACATATAGCCGGAGAGAGAGCGTGCCAGAGCAGCAGCAGTGCGCTCCATTCTCCAGCCAACCTAAGATTCCGACACTTTGCTTCGGCCAGCTGGTAAGTAGAGTGCACTGGTTCACTCTCTTTCCCTGGATGTATCTCTGCATCACAGTGGGTCTCAACAGTGAGAACCACTGCGATCAATATCAATCAACGTCTGATAACATGTCAAAAGTAAATGACAGTCCATGAGGGCTTACAATCTACAAAGTGAGTCAATGAATCAAAAACTGTAAGAAAAGATCTGCTTGTAAACAAGAGGAAAGTTCGCATTTGCTCTGTACATTTGTTACTTAATTTTGATTATCTGAGCTGCCAGCTCAGTAAATGGATCACAAATTTAACACTTGAGATGTACAGAGCAAAGTGATTCAGATGGGAAGGAGTCTTAGAGTAAAGGTCAAAGAAATTCCTCAGTGTAAAAGTATAAAAAGGTAAACAGGAAATTATAAAAGTGTCATTTGATAAGGTAAAGTGTGTATTTAACATTGGTCTTTCTATATCGCTCACAGCATTAATGTCCTGTCAATTCTTTGGGCGGACGGTGGATTGAGCTTCAGAATATCATTGAGTCAATGGGAAAGGCGGAAATTCAAGTGGAGATCGCCGCACAGACTCTGCTAGTGTGCACATACCCTAATAGACATGCATACACATGTAATTTACACTGAAAAGGTCTAGACCCTAAATTTTTATGTAAAAAAAAAAAAGAGAGAATATAATGACATATACTCCCCAATCCGACATAAATTACCTGGAGTTAATTATATTAAATGAGTGTCACTGATCCACCAAGTGTGTCATCATCCTCACGTAATAACAGATGTGGTTGTTTATAGAATTAATAGACAGTTTACATATAGATTATATAACTAATGAATCAATGTGCAAAGTAGACACAAAGCATGACTGAACAGAGGTGCAAATGTATTGTCCCAATAGACCAAGGATGGCATATTGATACTATGATTTATTGTTAATTTATATTGATCTATAAAGTTAGAAGCGTCAACGGTACTGACAAATGCAGCTTGTAATATTTACAATACATATGTCTGCCTAACAGATAGGTCAGGTAAGAGCTATGTTTAGGAAATAACGACTCTTCCTGTAGGTAGAGAAGAAATGTCTGCACATTAGAAATGTCTATAAACTATATAAAACAATTATTTGGATTTTTTTCTTCATGCAAATAACTTCTAAAAATGACCTGTCACCACTTCTGGTGCCCATGAAATAACAATTCTGAAACATCTTACTCTCTATAGCTCTGTGTTGTTTCGTTGGGGTATGTGCACACTACGGAAATCATGCGGATAACTTGCTGTGTATTCCTTCGCTCAACCCTCCCCACCCCCGCGCTCCCACTTTAGGTTCTGCCAGTCCCACAGACTCCATTCCATGGTCAGGGGGATTCCGCCGTCTGAAGGATGAACCTGTTCATACTTAGGGTCCATTTACACAGAAATATTATCTGACAGATTATCTGCCAAAGATTTGAAGCCAAAGCCAGGAACAGACTATAAACAGAGAACAGGTCATAAAGGAAAGCCTGATATTTCTCCCCTTTTCAAATCCATTCCTGGCTTTGGCTTCAAATTTTTGGCAGATAATCTGTCAGATAATCTTTCTGTGTAAATGGACCCTTAGGGCGGAATTTGCCTGACCATAGAATGGAATCTATGGCATGGGCAGAGAGTGAAGAGGGAGCGGGCGGGGAAGAGCAGCAGAATCTGCGGCAAGTTATCTGCATGATTTCCGCAGTGTGCATGTACCATTTGGGTACTATTACACGGAACGATAATCGGCCGAATTGGCCGATTATCGCTCCGTGTAATAAATGCAACGATCATCGGCTGATCGTTGATATAGGTTAGAACCTATTTTCGTCGGGCGCCAACCGCGCACCGCTGCGTGTAATAGCGGTGCGTGGCCGGCGACTAACGATATACATTACCCATCCACGTCCCGGCCTGTGATTGGCTGAGCGGCCTACCAGCTGACAGGCCGCTGTGAAGCTAGAGCGCGCACGGGACCCCGGGAGAAGCGGACGGCAGGAGCAGCCCTGGAACGTGGATGGATAATGTATGCCAGTTTAGCAAGGGCTGCAAGGACATCGGTAACGATGTCCTTGCAGCTCTTGTCAAACGATTATCGGGCCGTGTAATAGGCCCAGTAAACGAGCAACGATCTAGCAGATCGCTGCTCGTTTACAGGTATTATCGGGCCCTGCTCGGCCCGTGTACTACCACCCTTACTCTTACTAGAAATTTATGACTACATAACCAAATGGGTGTTACCAGTTAAAGCATGTCCCTATACAGTATGGCACTGTTAGCTCTGAGTAGGGTCAGATAGTGTTGGGACAAACTCCCAATTGGTAACACCCAGTTGGTTATTCGGTCATACATTTCTAGTAAGAATAACAGAGGAACAGCACAACACAGAGCTATAGAAAACGTTGATCAATAATAACTTTATGAGCACTAAATGAATTCGCTAAAACGGACAGGCCAGTAGTGGAGATAGGTCCTCTTTAAAGAGGTATTGCCAAAATCAAAATCGTAAAGCCAATTGGCGGGGATCTGACCACAAGGACCCTACGACGATAAAAATGGGATAGATGTCCCCCAAATGAGTGGGGCACAGTGTGCATGCGTGGCCAATGCTACATTCATTTTCTATAAGATATTGGAAAATGAATCATTCATTGGACAATTTTGCTTAGTTCTTGGGAATAGTAGAGGTCCCAGCAGACCCCCACCAATGAGCTTGTTATCCCCTATGTCCTGTGGGAAGGGAATAACTTGTGATTTTGGGATAACCCTTTTACATCTACCCACACAACCACAAAGCTAACAGCTTGTCTGGACCTTCTGTAAATTTACATAAAACAGTCTTTATTCTGCTGACTTATTTGCACCATAATAAATACAGATAAACTGTGGTCATTGCATGCTAATGACAATGTCTAACAAAACAAGGTTCAATTTAATTATTGATAATTTGGAAGAGGGTTGAACCTGTTTAGTTACATGTTCCCAGATGAGCATTTCTGTCTTTGTCTGTAAGGTTATGAGTCTGGTGGCATAAGACAGTTTTTAGCTATTTTGACATTTAGCCAATACCCAACATACTTACGGCTAGTACGTGAACTAGATTTTTCTTTATAGGCATCATTAAGTCTCACATATTCATCCAGGGCAAGTGCCAACCGCTGCTCCTTTATATGGTAGAGCTCCTTCTGAGTGCTCAGAGCATCCTGTGCCACCATTAAGTAGTCCTTCAGCATCCGCTCCTGTTCTTTCCTCCATAACTTACGAGGATCTTCTATCTGTGTGGTTTCTGAAGGAAAACAAATGAAATTCTAATAAATGCAAATATTTTCATGATTACTGGGTTCTAAGAGTAGAAGAAAGCAAAATGAAAAGAATCCAAAGCATCTACACTCCTGTAATGAATAATGCATGCAGCCACTATTACAGGTGCATATATATTATTGGACTCGACCGTACACAGACCAGATCTCCATACAAATTGTAATGCACTTGCTTCAGGACAGTAAAATATCCAATGGAGCAATACACATCACATGATGTTCTACCTCTTATCCGAGTGCAGTTATAGTACTTCTTTCTCAGTAATATAGATATGCAACTTGCGATTATATACAATATGAAAAAAATGGGCACAAAAAATGACAACTACTGAAGTCACTCCTACCACAATCTGCTTGACTTCTCCTTGTGCTGCCATTACAGGTTACCACCTCTACACAGTAGGTGGAGACAAACTGCTTTCTGCTCCTTTCACTGTGTAGTTCACTAGACATTGAACAGCTGACCAGTGACGGATAAGCTGTCCTGTGGATAGCTCATGGGCCTGTTTTGGCTGGAACAACCCTTTAATAATGGAAATGGTCAGAAAAAAAAAATCTAAAACATTTTTGGGTTAAATAGTTGAACCTCACAGAATCAATAGGCAAGAACGGCATATGGGCACAAAGAGGTAGACATACTATGTCACAGTATTGTTCTGAGTTCTTAATATGAAATCTATAAAAAGATTTAAGAAGTACACTCATGTAAAATGCACCAAAGCTATTAAGAGGGACATGCCTCTCTGGCAAATCTGTGTTTGCTTGTATGTGTCAAAATTCTGGCATAGATTATAATAAATGGTCCAGGCAGAAGGAGGCCCGACCCCATCCTGGTAAACTGACCACTGTTTCAGAGGTAGAAGTTTCACATTTTTACACAAACTATTTGTAAGCCATATAATCGGCATACAGAGCTTGATAAATCCTCGCCTTCAAATATTCTTGTTTATATCTTACAGACAGTTCTGCAAAAACAATAATATTACCTATCCAGACACAGCTTGCAAGTATCATTTCAAGTATGCAGGTCCTTAAAAGGTCCACACAGCTGATATAAGGTAATGAAACATAAGACATTTCAATTTCCATCCCATTCCATGAGCAGTAAAGAAAAATCAGCTAATCTGTCTAGATAGTAACAATTTTGGTGTTCAGCAAGCAATCACTGCTATGTGTTTCCCCATGGAGCAAGATACTGAATACCCCAGGGCTCCACAAAACATCCATCTCTATTACGGGGTCCATGCAGAGGTCTAATGATTTTGACTAGAATACTGGAGCGGCTTTCTAAGCCTCTGACAATAACGACAGTAATCACACGCCACATCATGTGTGTGTTAAATGGAAGCGGCTGCACAAAGGCAGCACAGACATTTAGGAGATAGCTATAACCCTGGTAAATTGCCAGGAAACACAAATTACATTCAATCAGCTATAGGTCTCATTAATTCTCTAACTTTTAGCTACCACCATTTCTAATTTTATTAACTATTACCAGTGCCAGGATTTATTGTTTGAGGCATACAGTTCTAAAAATTCACTATTTCCGGCAGAGAGAGCGAGAAAAGCCCAGTGTACTCAGGTCTGGGACACTGAATAAATCGGTATAGTAGCAGATACATGGAGAATACATGGCTGTAGACTTGCAAATGGCACCAGTTTACGGCTTGTGGTACCATTCTAGTACAAACACAGTCTACAGCCCAGTAAATACCCAGTAAGGACCATACTCTAGTTTCCTCATATCGAACATATACTTATCACATAACCTATGTGGGATGTGCGAGAAAACAAAAAGGCAAGCATAGGCTAAATTCACACTATGTAACTTTATTGTAAAGAACGGACGCTGATTGCAATGGAATCTGCGTCCGTTCTTTACTGCAGTCAATGCAATGCCGCCTGCTGTGTTCACATATCATTATGTTAAACGCCCGTTCTGAAGAACAAGCATTAAAATAATGTACCTGCCAATTATTTCCGGACACTGTTCAGTGACATAATAGCTGTTCACACAACGTAAAGTACAGCGGCGGCCGCAAATTACATTGAAGTGAATGGCAAAGGTAAGAAAGGAACGTTTCTGCAGCCGATACAGAGGTATCGACTGCAGGAACGTCCTGAATGCATCCCGGTGTGGCTATAATATGATATGATAATATGAGCTTGTAATATGGCTTCTATTCTATACAAGACTAGACTACTACCATAAGCTTGTATAGCCACATAAGAGGACGTCTGCATGCAGTCAAAATGACGTCCTCATAACGTGGCCAATGATCACACAAGTTACCAGTAACTAGAAAAACTAGATACTTAAACTACTAGGTACATATATCTTATTATTAATATAGGGCAGTAAAACAAACTCAAACAATGGTGTACAGCTACATAAACTGATAGCGCACATCATCGCCCCCATCAACAATTACATTTATGTTGTTCTTCACCGTTGTACTGCTCACTGGGTTGAAGGCTACCACCTTGGTTGGGCACCCAACGACACACAAATCAGGACCATATGACCGTGCAATAAAGATGCAATGGGGTCTAAAGAACGTTTTCCATCATGGTTTTACCAACCTGTACAGTATGGCCTCATTTCGTTTATCTATCAATCCCACTTATGTAATCCTTACCTTTTTATTCAACTTTTTTTTACAGGAAATTGTTTTTAAAGATTTTTTTTAGTAATCTAGTAGGATTTTCACTTCTTCCTTGTGAAGTTCAGAGGCAAAATAAACTGGCACTAACTTCTCAAGCTAAAAAACAAACTTGTATTACAGGTTTCTAGGAATCCAATGTATTTCATGCTGTACGAAAGTCAATATTTTCCAGTTTCTGTGGCTTTGCATCTCTTAGGAATGTCCACTGCTCTCTTCACTTAGATAAACAGTGACCTACTTTACATTCATTGGGAAGACATTATGAGTCTTCCAGAGTTGTAGCGAGATTAGTGACATTTTATAGGATGCTATCCTCAGATTAATAAGGGGTGACCCAAGATTAAACCTTATCACCTGTCACACAGATTAGGTGAAAAATATCTGATCGGTGGGGAAACATTTGCTAAGCCGCCTAGTAACCAAGTACCTTGTCCCTGGAGTGACAATGTCATTGGCTACAGGACTGCTGACTATAGCTGGACACTGTGCTCGACTACTCTAAAGTCCTTAAAGGGGTTATCCAGCGCTACAAAAACATGGCCACTGTCTTCCAGAGACAGCACCACTCGACTACAGTTTGAGTGGGGTTTTGCTACTCAGTTTCATTGAAGTAAATGAAGCTTAAAGTGTCACTGTCACTTTACAAAACGTTTGACATGTCATAGAGACATGTCAAAAGTTTTGATCTGTCCAGGTCTGAGTGTTCACACCCATACCGATTGGGAGCTGCAGTGTGCCTTCTCCAGGCTCTGTCTCACGTGATCAGCAGACTTATAATGAAGCCCAACTGATCAGTCTGATCATGTGACACAGAGCTGGAAGAGGAAGTGATGCAGCTCGTCTTCTCCCGGTTGGTATGGGTCTGAACACTCAGACCAGGACCAATCGAAATTTTTAACATGTCTCTATGTTTCTAATTAAAGGGTACCAGCAGGTACATTGCTTTAAGATGTTTCCATCAATAGAGTGGCGGCGGTGCCATGGTCCTTTTTTTGAGCCACGGCATGGTTCCTGCGTAAGGCACCAGTGTATTCCGGGGCACCAGCCCGGCCTGAAGCACTGGAGGCGGGCCCGCCTGCCCCAGTGGGACGAAACCCCCTCCCCTCTGTGATGTGGCTCCATTAATTCTAATGCAAATTAATCACAGAGGGGAGGGGTTTTGTCACACTAGGGGTGGGCGGGCCCGTCTCCACTGATTAAGGTCGGGCTGGTGCCCGAGAATGCACCGGCGATGTGCAAAGGAACTGAGCTGCAGTTCAGGAAAGCACCACGGCTTCGGCGCCAGTCTATTGATGTAAACATCTTAAAGCGATGCACCTCCTGATAGTACATTCGCTTTAAGTATTTGTACTTTTCACTGAAAAAAGGGGTAAGGCCGAAGGGTCATAAATCATTTTCAGTTGCTGTTAGTCAACCAAATAGTAAAATCCCTATACCTTGGGAATCTGAGAATGTATTAAAAAATGCTTTGGAACCAGGGCACCTAAGGCTACAAAGTGAAGTGGAGCTGTATAAAAAAAATTAACTGAGATTAAAATAAAAATTGTAGTCTAGGTGATTATGCTTAATTCTGAAGTTTCCTTATCGCTAGATAGAAACGTACATTAATACTCAGGAGATTACTTAAACTCATCTGCATGATCAATTTTGTTGATATCCTTGTTCACAATTTTGCTCATTTACACATGCATCCACCATTACATATGCATATATACATAATCTAGTGTACAGTATCGACTATGTACTACTCCGTAACAGTTTCTAAAAATTCTGAATGCAGAGTATAAGGTATTTATGTATAATTTATATAAAAGTGTACAAACTGTAATCATCAAACAAAACACAAACATCCAAGTATGTGCTTTTATACATACTTTCCCCTTATCTGTCCGCAGGACACTCATTGGTGTACTCAAAGTCTAATTTTGACTGACAGTAGGCTATGTGTAATATGCAAAATAGAGATGTTACTGGCATCCACGGCACCTCTGCAGGAAGGCGTAAGAGGTCTACGTCAGCAGATACATAAGGGACATTCTTTGCCGTTTCTGTTTACAACAATTCTGCTACTGTCTACAAACATTCGAGACATCTTTACCTAACAAAATCAAGTCAACCAGATGAGTTCTTGTAAAGCCCATCCCTAATCTCTAAACCATAGGTATGCGAGAAATGAAATGAGAACCAACCGGCTTACAATTCAGTCACCTTATACATTAACCATGCTCCAACACCTGTCCGGAACCAGCTCTGAACCACATGTTGTCTGATCAACAGTGGAGAAAGCGGCCAGATCTGCATACCTATACATCAGACTAAATGTACTGGAGCACATAATGGTCTACACGTCAAATAAATATGTTTTAGTATTGTTCTAACTTGGCCACGTATTAGGTCTATGACAATGGTATTTCCAAGATTTACAGCATTTTACAGTATTTACAGCATATCCAAATTTGTTTGTAGCCCTTTTAAATTAATTCTATAAAGTTCACGTAAAAAAAAAAAGAAAGCAGCACTTGCCCACGTCTCCAAAGAACTGTATGTATAGTATAATGGTCATAAATCAGCAAAACCCTGATTCTCCAAACAGGTGAAAGGCCTATAGGTAAAACCCATATCATTGTACCCACATCATGTGCCATAAATCGTGAAGATGAGAATACTGATGGGGTAAGGGGTAAATCCAACACTGCAGCCAGTCTATGGTCTCAATGATCATGTGGCCCACCAGTGGCATCATGGCTCCCATCAATGCAGCAGCAGCAGTCCAGAAGAGGATACCAGTGTCAGAAAATGGTTCAGGGTTTGTGTCCAAACCTAAGCACCACTTCTATGCATCAGCTTATGGAGCACCACCACCCCAGTGCCTGGAAGAACTGGGACCCCCAGGTCACGTGCCAGTCTCCATCAATGTCCCTAATAAAAATAATCACCCATCTTATTTTTTTATTTATTCTTATTTAATAATCTTTATTTTTTTTTTCAAATACCAAGTAATTTTACCCCTTAACCCTTCGGGGATACAGCCAGTTTTGGTGTTTATCACAGCCAAATTTTTCAAATTTGACATATTTCAAGTATTAATAACTTTGGAAAGCTTTTTTCGTGACATATTCTACTTTATGTTAGTTGTAAATTTGGGCTGATACCTTTAGTGTTTTTTTGTGAAAAAAAACCCCCTCCAAAATATTGTCAAAAATTGAAGAAAAAAAAAAAAAGCATTTCTCTAAATGTAAACTCCTCTGCCAATAAGGAAGCTAGTTCTACCACATAAGTTATTGATTAATTCAGATCTATAACATGTCTACTTTATATTGGCAGCATTTGGTGAACATGCTTTAACTGTTTTAGGATTTTAGAGGCTGTAATTGTTTAGTAGCAATTTTCTAAATTTTTGTGAAAATTTCAACTCTGAATTTTTTAGGGACCAGTTCAGTTTTGGAGCATATTCTAAAGGCCTGTAATACTAGAAACCCCCATAATTCACCCCATTTTGAACTCTTCACCCTTTCAAGTATTCAAATTGACATTCAAACAGTTTTTAACCCTTTAGGCATTTCACAGGAATAACTGCAAAGTAAGTGTGAAAAATAAAAGTTTCCATCTTCTTTGCAGAGATTTCAATTCACTCCTATTTCTTTAATGCCAAACTAGCTATAAAAAGTAAAATGCAATAAAAAAATGTATCCATCTTAATCTTCCTTTTTACAAATACCCCATTTGTTGATGTAAAGTGTTGTGCGGACGCATAACAGGGCTCAGAAGAGAAGGAGCACCTTTTGGATTTTGGACAGTAGATTTGGCTGAAATGAATGTCAGTGGCCATGTTTACATTTACAAAGCCCCCCTGTGGCTGAGACAGTAGATACCCCCCAAAATTACACCCCTTAAGGAATGTAACAAGAGGTACAGTGAGCATTTGGACCACACATGTTTTTTTGCAAAAGTGGACAGTGAAAATGAAAAATCACATTTATACATTGAAACCCCAAATTTTTTCAAAAAGCTTGAAGGAGAAAACGTCCCCGAATATTTGTAATGCAATTTCTCTTGATTATTGTATGGACGCACAACAGGGCTCAGAAGAGAGGGAGAGTGTGTGTACACTCCCGCTATAGCAGTAAATGCACGCACGTTTACTTACTAATGGACACTGACTGATGCTTACACTTACTAATGGACGCTGACTGATGCTTACTTACGGATGCTGACTGCCGATTACTAATGGACGCCGATTGATGCTTAGTAATGGACGCTGACTGTTGCTGACTGACGGAAACTTTACTTACGGAAACTGACTGACGCTTACTAATGGATCCTGACTGATACTAACTTACGAAAGATGACCAACACCTACTTATGGTCGCTGATGGATGCTGATTGACGCTTAGCGACACCTACTAATGGATGCTGACTGACAGATGCTGACTGACGCTTAGTGACACCTACTAATGGATGCTGACTGACGCTTAGTGACACCAACTAATGGATGCTGACTGAAGCTTACTGACGGATCCTGACTGACAGACACTGAATGACGTTTGCTGATGGACGCTGACTGAAGCTTACTAATGGACGCTGACTGATACTGACGGACACTGACACTTACTAAGGGACGCTGACTGACACTTACTAAATGTCGTTGACTGACACTTACTAACGGACACTGACGCTTACTAATGGATGGTGGCTGACACTGACACTAACGGACGCTGACTGACACTTACTAATGGATGACTGACGGATGCTAAGATCTCTCTGGTTACTGGGAGATCACAGGGGAGGGGTATTTTTTTATTATGTGTGGTTTTACACTATATGGATGCAGGCTCTGATCTCCTCACAAAGTGGGGGTTCAGGGGGCGTAGCAGGGAGCCGGCAGTGGGCTGCAGAGTGGGGACAGAGCTCTGGACCAGCTTCCCCCAGATCCCGGCAGAGATGGGGACCGGAGGTTTACTGCTGTCTTCACCGATGCAGTTGATTGCCTGTGCTGGACCCCTTCAGAGGGTCCAGCGGCAGCTACACTAAACTGTCAGCTATCAGCTGACAGTTTAGTTGCAGCTCCCGGTCACTGTTTATGTAAACAATGAGCACCAGGAGCCAATCAGTTATTGTACGTCCTGGTGCGGAAAGTAACCTCCTACCAGGACGTACAATAACTGACTTGAGCAGCTATGGGTTAAATAGGATACTCATGTAGCAAATAACCATAGTAAATTTGGATAAATTTAAAACCCCCAGGGGAGATTTATCAAACTGGTGGAAAGTAGAATAGGCTCAATTGCCCCTAGCAATCAGATTCCACTTTTTCATTCTTCATAGATTCCATGGAAAATAAAAGTTAAATCTGATTGGTCGCTAGGGGTAACTGAGCCAGTACTTTACACCCCTTTGATAAATCTGCCCCCATCTTTAATTTAAGTGCCCATGCCAAAACATGTCCAACACATGATATATTTTGAGTGGTTTAAAGCTAAAGGAAGGGTTCTTGATAGGGTATTTATCCCAGAGGATGATGTCTTCTAAAGGTGATATAAGAAACTTCTAAATCTACTATCAGCAGCTATTTGTTTATGAAAGGCAGGGTACCCTGCCTTATAGTGCATCCATCTGTGAATGGTTGCTCTTTGGCTTCTGCTACCTAAAACCCTCAGCGGATACGCAGCAGTATTTCAGCCCCTGTCAGTACTATGGGGCGAGTGGATAATACACAGTTCAGTGCGGAACTAACTAGTTAAACACGGAAACTGTGTTAAGATGTAAATGCACAATTAGGGTGAGGATTTTTGAGAGTGACCAAAGCGAGGGTGGGAAGCTCACTCCCACATCCCATCAGGGGTATCCCCCTTCCCTGTTCATTTAAGCTGGAGACAGCCTAAACACCCCAAGAGATGCATGCATTAGGTTGTGTCTTGCACTTTGTCAAATCAATAAGCCGGTGATGATATGTATGCGTCTTGGAAAAAGCCAGAGGCCCAGATATAGCAAGGTTTTTGATAACATTATTTCCACCATATTTAAAAAAAAAAATACAGTACAGTGGGAAAATGTTCTCCAACTTAAGGTTGTTGTAATCACATGGTACGTGCTTTTGCGGGTTGGGTTTTCTGGTCTAAGTGTATCCCAAACGACTAGGTTTTCATTTCCATTTTTTGGCAGTTGGAAGACCCATTCGGCTCAACTGTTGGATTACAGTAATTTTACTTGACATGTAAATAAAAAAATAAGCAAAAAAAAAAGCACTCTAGTGCTGCTGCTGCCACCTGTCTGTGCTGAGGGTCAAAGAGAGTCCAGGTGCTGCCGCTGCCATGTCAATGTGTCTGTTTTAGAGCCTTCTAGGACTAATGCCCCTATTCCACGAGTCGTTTGTAGGAGCAAACGAGCGCTATTAGCGCTCGTTTGCTCCTCGTTCCCCGCTCGCTGCCGCAGCTATTCAACGTGGCGTCAGCGAGCGGGTGAGTGCGGGAGGGGCGGCAGGGAGCTGCTGGGGGGGCTGCCCGGGGGATCGCTGATCGTCCGGGCAGCCCATAGGATATAGCAGCATCTGCTGCCGACGGTCCTATTCAACGGAGCGACGGCAGCAGATCGCTGCTATATCAGTCGCTTGTTTTTCAACATGTTGAAAAACAAGCGACTGCAACGATCAGCCGACATGAACGATGTCGGCTGATCGTTGCACTCTATTCCACGGGACGAATATTGTTCGTAGCGGCCGTTATTGGCCGAATACGAACGATATTGCTCCTCTAAACGACCCGTGGAATAGGGCTTTAAGACATTTCCCCTGATGGGTCTGCCACTTTAGAATGTCTACTGCTGTCCTGGGAGAAAGTGTCATTTTACACTGATGATCCACTGGCATCCAATGATGTCCATGGAGAAAAGGTATACACCGCTGATTCACCAATATTCATTGCTGTCCTATGAGAAAACTTCATTTGATGCTGCTGGTTAACCAATGTCCACTGCTCTACTGGGAGAAAGTTTCATTTTACACCGCTCATTTACCAATAACCAGTGCTGGCCTGGAAGAAAATTGATATTATGCCGCTGATCTACCAAGGTTCACTGCTGTCCATGGCGGAAACTGAATGATTGACTGGCTGATTGACTTTTTTTTTAAATTGTCATTTTCTTCTTTTTGACACTGTTACAACATCATCTGTTAAAAAATCGTAACTCTGTAATAGTTCCACTATTGTAGCTACTATAGTTTGACTGTTTTAATAAGATTCGCTTGCATTTTGAGTTGCGAATCTTCGCAATTTGGTCCCAATATTTGCGAACATTGCAAAACTGATTTACAGCTGCTTCGCTTGTCAATAATAATAATAATAATAATAATAATAAATCTGGCACTACATTTCCAATGTTTTATGGACACTTTGCATCTAACTCGAGTGCTTGTAAATTATCAAAATGTGGGTCCTTTGGGGAGACTAGACAGTCTAAAGCAGGAAAGGGAGAACTGAGGCCCTCCGGGAGTTGCGAAACTACAATTCCCATCATGCCTGGATAACCAAGGCATTGGCTGTCCAGGCATGATGGAAACATTTTGCAACAGTAGGAGGGCCGCAGGTTTTCCTTCCCAGGTCTAATGATCCACTGGAAAGCCTGGACCACTGTTATTAATGTGTCACAAATCTTAGACCACCCCCTGTGAGCCAAAATATGCCATAACTGTATTACTGTAGAAAGCCATTGGACTCTCCCACAAGATTTTCCTGAATATAGGAAAATAAACATTTGTAAGTGATTAAAAGGACTACTTCCCCTTTGATAACAAGTCTAAATTATTTCTGGTTATTCAGAGAGATAATCCATAGAATATACATTGTGCGGCTTTACATAGTTGTTTTTGCTCATTGCTTAGTGTGGAAAAAAAAGCTTTTTACTGGCTAAACAGGCACAAGTTCAATAGGAGTGTTTTGATAAGGCTCTGGGAGCGAGAAGGGAACATATACCTACAACACATCATATGTCAAGTTATCTGCAATATGCAGAATGCACTAAATCAACTTCTGATAAAGATGTCATGCACCACGCAGGAGACCGCATTCCAGCAGCTCCTGAGATAGGAGAAAGCTGAAAAATTCCACAACTAAGTTAGACCTTTTTTTTTTAACATTGAGTGGTACCTTGGTTTAAGAGTAACTTGGTTTAAGAGCGTTTTGATTTAAGAGCTCACAGTTTTTCAAAATTGTGACTTGGTTTAAGAGCATTGCTTTCGTTTAAGAGCTCCCTGTACTGGGTGGGAGGGGGAGTGGGGGAGGGGCATGGTCTGCATAGCGGGGTCTACAGCACTGTACACTGACCCAGAAAGTCTCCCTCACCTTCCAAATCATAGCAGATGCACTTCAGGCTGGGGCTTACATCAGGGGACAGGACTGTGGAGGTAATCTCTCCATAGCTGTAACCCCTCTCTTTCTGGACAGAGAGTGCTGCTATACTGTGCCCACAACAGCCCTGCTCATTTACTCATGCTCCCTGCAGTCTCTGTCAGTCCTGATTGGTCCATGCTGAACCCACCCCCTTCCCCATTGCTGTCATGTGACCACACAGACCTCTGACAGCAGCCCTGCTTCTCTATTCTAGCCTGTTGTACTACGCTACTGTATTATGGGGATCTTCAGTTCCATCCTGTATCCACAAACTGCTCCGGTTTTTCAGGTTTATGCCCTTACTATACATAATACTCCACATGCTGATTGCTATACTGTACAGTAACTTATAATATCACATATTCAGCTGTTTATAATTGTTTGTTTCACCTGTTCTACATGTTATTCAGAATATAAAATCCTTATTTTTTGGGTGTGGAACCAATTCTCTGCATTTACATGATTTCTAAAGGGAAAATTTGCTTTGGGTTAAGAGTGGATTTGGATTACATATATGCGTGTGTGTGTATATATATATATATATATATATATATATATATATATATATATATATATATATATATATATATACACACACACTTACATAACTGCATTTGTGGTCATATGATTACATCTTTACTGTAATTCATACCTCTTCATACCTATTGTACTTCATACCTCGCTATTACACGTAGCAATGTGCACCCCACTCCCGATGATTCTAGGTCTGGACATAAAGAAAGATCAGATGATGATCACTTCATCGATTGATCATTCTCTCTATTACACGGAGTGATTTTCGGTCGAATTGGACCATTATCAGCCCTTAGTGTCCATTATTAACAGACCCGCTCTGTGGCACAAAATGGACTTTCTGACAAAGCCCAGACAGAAATGTGAACCTAGCCCAACATCGAGTATACAAATCACAAAAAAAGGAGGCTCTGTGGTTGCCCACTAACTGCACACAACTACACCGATCCACATTAGCACATCTGCTAGATCAGCGCTTGTTTACTGGACCTATTACACGGCCCAATAATCGTTTAGTGAGGGCTGCAGGGTGCGGAGTGTCTGAGTGGTCTGCCAGCACCGAAGCTGCTGCTGCGTGCGGGACCGGTAGGAAGAGGAGCGCAGGAGAAGACCTGCATTTCACGCAGCAATGCGCAGTGAGGGCCCGATGATTTTAGTTTTGACCCTAAATAAACGATAAGCCGAATTGGGGGTGGATTCGGCCAATTATTGCTCCGTGGAATAGGCCCCTTACACTGAAGAGGCTGCTGTAACAGGGCTGTATGAGCTTGCAGTGCTTTTTAAGTGCAATGTAATTTATTTAAGTTACACATCTGATACTCAGCAGTGTGTAGACTACAGAAGAATGAAACACTCAATTTTTTTCCATGAGGTTAAAAACTTAACATTACACACTGACTTCTAGACCTCAAGAGGTTTTCAAGTAAATCACTGGACGCACGCCTTCACCTTTCAAAAAACTGTTTTGACATGTTACATTTAACATAACTTTAAAACATATCTAAAAAACTGTCATAATATCCAAGATTTCTACTGGTAAGATGTTTGGGTAGCACAACCATGGTCTGATATCCACAAAATACTTTTCCTACTTTGTTTAAGTAACCCAAGAAATCTATTTGCAAGGTTTTACTAAAAAGAAATGCTGAACCTTTTGGCTTTTGCAGCCTACATATATAACACTACATAGCGAGCTGCTCACTGCTGTTCAGTGTCAATTCCATCAGACTGACTCTCTAATGGCTTGGTCTCAAGGCCATTCCTGTCTTCTTCTAGACACTCAACTAAGCTAAATTCTGAGCATAGAAACTCTGAGTATAGGAGAGTTAAGGGGGACCAGCTAAGCTGTATGGGGTGTTTTTTTTTGTCCTACTTAAAAAAAATTCTGACTGTACCTATCTAATGATAGATTTTTGCACCAAAGCCAGTAACATGGCTATAAGCAGAGAACAGGTAATAAAGGAAAGACTGAGATTTCTCCTCTTTTCAAATCCATTCCTGGCTTTGTTATCAAAAATCTGTCTGATAAATCTGTCTGTGTAACTGCACCATAACTTTAAAATGTAAACTGTAAATACTACTCATTTGCTGTTCACTGTGCTGAGTAAGCAGTTCTGGCCCGAACCAGCACAGGATGTCCCAAAACCAGGCAAAGGAGGACTGTAGCAGGGATCAAATGCTCAGGAAAACTCAAGGCACATATTAACCCCCCTCATGCACAACCCCTTTAGTTTCAGCCAGGATAAAACTGCATGCAAAGATGTGACCAGAATGAAGGAAAGAGACAATACTTTTTCATTGTTGGAAGAATTAAAATGTCAGAGTTCTTTAACTTACAATGGATGATTTTTTTTATTAATAGACAACTGTGTCATGACCAGGCATATGTATCCAAGAGACTTAAAAGAGAACATGTATAAAAGGAGGTCCTTAAAGTCAGTCTGTACTAGGCTGACTGCCAGGTAACATTTCATTGCCAAATAAGTTTGCATGAAAGGAGAGGCCGGCTTCTGTTCCGCGGTGTTAAGGTGGCACCACATCAGTTGCGACCCTGTGTACCTCAAACCTGGCTCTAAGCTCTCTTGGTGCCTGCAGCAAAATATCTCTTTTTTATTTTTATAGTAGCAGCATATTCCTCTCTGCTGGTCAGACTCTGGCATCACTCACTACAGTCCAATTTCATAGGAAGTCAATCAATAGAGCAGTATGTTTTATAGAAAACCCAAATAAAAACAGAGAAAGCACAAATGCCATGCTAAATACATTGCATACAGAAAAAATGTTTTACTCTTCTAATCATGCTAGGAGGACATATAGTTCACCACTTTCCTTACCACTCTTCATAACACTATGGACCAGTCTCATGATATGCCATTCAGCTGCGTTTCCACATAACGATAAAGACATTCCCCCATGTGTTCACCAATAGCCATGCAATGTTGTTGACGAATCCTGGTGAACCATGATATTTTTGGCTGGGACCGCTTATTAACACACATTAGGAAGTTATATAAAACTTTGTAATGTGTGTTAATTAAGCAGAAAAACTAAATTGGCACACTACCCCATAAAGGCTATGTTCACACAAAGTTATTTTTTTTTAGTAAAGAACGGACGCTGATTACAATGGAATCAGGGTCCGTTCTTTACTGCAGGGGCCCCACCCGCTGTGTTCACACAATGTTATATTAACGCCTGTTCTTTTTGAGCTCATCGATGCAACTCTTCCTCCCTCTACCGGTTTATGCGGATATCTTCCTCAGAGGAAAAGGGAGAGGGAGCAAGTTGTGGGCAATGTTTAATAGCTGCCCAATGTTACTGATGTCATGATGACATCGGTCAGCTATTGGACATTGCTTGTGGGCGTGGTCTCACCTGCTTGCAAAGCTGGCAACATGTTTCCACCCCCCTCTCATCTGCGGAAGTTATCAGCACAGACAGACAAAGCAAGGAAGAGGAGCGCCAGAGAGCAGAAGAGGTAGCACCCTTTCTGCTCTCCGGATAAGCCCTCTATGGCTAAATGGACAGAATGAAAACTGCAGTATTTCAGGATTAGACAGTAAAACAGAAAATCAGAAAGAAAATAAAGAAAATTACCAAAATACCAAAAAATCCTAAACATCAAAGCCTGTCATAATAAAAACTGCTTTCACATATCACAAGTACATGTCAATAGTTTTGATGAGTGGGGGTCAGCCCACTACACTTCATTTCTGTCCAGCCAGCTCCACAGACTTATAATAGAGCTGCCTGGCGGGAGATCACTGAAAGCCCAGGAATGAGGTGTGCTACCACATGCTTCTCTCATCTCGTTCTTCTCATCGACAGGGGTCTTAGCAGCGAAACCCCTAATAATCAAAATTTTTGACATGTCCCTGTTTGATTTTATTTTTTTTAATGACAGGGACACTTTAAACAATCTGATAATACATTCCCTTGATGTGTCCCTTTAAGGCACTTTAGACAATATTATCAATGGGGGTTTGCACACTTGTGGACATACAAAACAGTTAGTTGAAGAGGCTGCAATGCTCCAATCACCATACCCCATCGCTCTTGACTCAAAGTTCTTTGGATCTCCAAGTCTGTCATCAGTTTTCCAATTGAAGTCAAGACTTTGAGCAGTCCCAGTGTGCAGACCCATACCCATTACATCTTCTGACATGTATTAATGACCTGTCAGAGGATGATCAAAGGTGAAACTTCACTTTAAAGAATCTTGAAAAGCAACTCTTCCCTTTATTTCACACAAGGATACGTCCATCACATGGGGGAAAAGAACAGCAGTACATTGCTACATTCACACACTAAAGGAAGCCATGCCATTAAGATGATATTTTCAGGACCACATAGTTCAAATTCAACTATCACAGCGAGTTTATTTAAACCGAATTATGATGCCAGGGATCTGTCTGGCATCACATCTGACGACGCCAACTTGTTTGTGTCATGTGTTCTCTTTCTTTAAACATTAATAGATGTTTTCTTCAAAAAATCTGTTCTTTTACAACTTTTTTTTGTCTATGTAGAGTTCTTGCCGACCTCAGCTAGTGATAAGAACTCCATGACTTTTTTTTTTTTTTTTTTTTAGACTATAGTAGTCAATTGGTCATTTTCATAATTTAAAACGTGGCTAACTCAGGGGAATGGTTTTAATGGGAAAGAAGGAGAAAAAAAAAAACAATTAAACATATATTAGTAAAATGAGATGATATAAGCTAAACATAAATGTGACTGGTGTTTAAGAATAAAATTACACACTTATTAGTTTTACATTTCACTTTGTTCTTTGAAGAAATGTATACATAAAGCTAATAATGATCAACTAAACTTCACTACTACCATGTTATGTGGTTGATGAGTTTATACTGGGCGACACGTTCCTGACATATTACTGCTGATGTATAGCACAGTATGCTAATTACACTTCATTTATGTGACTATTACGCCTTACAAAACCAAAATATATAATATTGACATCTCCATTAACCCCTTGCCTACAAATGAACGGCTTCGTATAACTCAGCAGTAGGCTCTTGACTACACAGCACCATCTTTATACTGCAGCTGTATTGCAGCCAGTCAAGCGCCTAATAAGGCTACTGAGCTTGTACTATACAGCAGTGTTCACAGGGAATGCCCTGGAGGCCAATCACAGCGATCACTCAGGAAGACATTTATTCAAATTAAAATAGCTGTCTTTTGTGAATGTACTGCACACACATCGACAGATAAACAGACAGACATATACATACTCGTTCATTTAAAAAAATGTGGGGAGAATTCGTACATTTGCATATAGGTCTTCTCTTGTATTAAACGGAACCAATCACTCCCCGATGGAGAATTAACTGGTCCGCCTGGCCGACGCTGTGCCCTACAGTCTACGGCAGGGTGGCAAAAAAAAAAACAAAAAAAAAAAAACTAATCTTTAGTGCTCAGTCATGTAATCACACTGCCTCCACCCTCTTCCCAGTTACTCACTCTTTATTGGCAGCCTGGGCTCTAGAAAATGTAAGGAGTACTCCAGAGACAAAAATTGTTTTTAATACATTGCTAGAAGGTAATGTGTATAAGAATATACAGTACACAGGGTGAATAGGACCCTGCATACCACTGCTCAGCAATGCCAGAACAGAGCAAAGTAATATAAATTTAGTAAAGCAATGCATTAGCAAATAAAACAAACTTCAGAGTACCCCTTTTTCAGGCTGCCATTCAAGCGTATGTGGTAGGAAAGTGGACAGAGACAGCATGACTACATACCACTGCAGCTCCGCCCCAATTCATAGTTACCGGGAGCATGGACCAAGCATTAAAGATGGATTTTTGAAATTGCAGCCCCATCAGAGACTGTTGGAGTTATCTGTTGCATGCAACACTTTTTTTCCCATTAAACTTATCACATAAATGCTTCCTTCCATGATCAAGCATCTGGCAGACACCATAGGAGTAAGGCTTTGCCCACCAACTCTGTAAAAACTGAAAATTACAATTGTAGCTTGAAGAGCAGAAATAATACTTACTGCACTATATTAACAAAACAAATTACAAATCTAGTAACTGCAGATTTGCACAAGAAACCATAATAAAATATAGTAACTTTATGTAGTAACTTATCGTTGGACATCTAGAAACCTTGTAAAATGTTTCTAATTAGGTCAAAACTCCAGTGCTAAGCCTATCGCACAAGCAATTATTTGTTGTTCCCTGACAGTTGATGGCTTTTCACAATCATATAGGTATTCATACAGTAGTGGACTGGATTTTAATGCACGGTTGAGTTGACACTGATATAGCGCAACTATAACGCAAAAAGATAGTCCAAAAGACCACCCCTGATGCGGAGCAGATCCCTCTGTGACCAAGTTTTTATTACAGAATGCTCTATGTATATTGGAAAGCAAGGGAAAGTGAGTAATTCTTGTAGAAAAATCTATTGTCCTATTCTTCGCTCTGTTTTATAGAATTAGGCTGCTTTCAGCTGCACTTTAGCATGCACATTGAAGCTACAATGCTCAGCTCTCCTAAGATTCTACTAAAGTCAATTTCATTTTATATGGTAGATGTGAATACAGTGGTGCCCTGGATTACGAGCAAGATTTGTTCCAGAACTGTGCTTGTAATCCAAATCCACTCTTAAACCAAAGCAAATTTTTCCATAAGAAATCACTGAAATGCAGACAGTTCGTTCCACACCCCAAAAATAATGATTTATTATTCTGAATAACATGTAAAACTAATGAAACAAACAATGGGAAACAGATGAATATGTCATATTATATGTTACTGTACAGTATAGCAATCAGCATGTGGAGTATAATATATATATATATATATATATACACACACACATTTATTATAGTAAGGGCATAAACCTGAAAATACAGCAGCAGTTTGTAGATACAGGATGGAGCTGCAGAGCCCCATAATGCAACAGTGTAGTACAACAGGCTAGAATAGAGAAGTATGGCTGCTGTCAGAGGACTGTGTGGTCATATGACAGCAATGGGGAAGGGGTGTGTGTTCAGCATGGACCAATCAGGATGTGAGAATCACAGAGCTGTGCAGCAAGACAGTGACAGAAACTTGTCTATACAGCAGTGTGAATGGCTGAGTGTGAGTGCAGGCACATTATAGCAGTAGTGTGTATAGCTGAATATGAGTGCAGGCATATTATAGCAGCAGTGTGTATAGCGGAGTGTGAGTGCAGGCTATTATAGGAGCAGTGTGTATAGCTGAGTGTTAGTGCAGGCATATTATAGCAGCAGTGTGTATAGCTGAGTGTAAGTGCAGGCACATTATAGCGGGAATGGAGAGGATGGGAAACACAAGGATTGACGGAGACTGCAGGGAGCATGAAGTAGGGAGGAAGTAGATCTGCCATGACTTGGAAGGTAAGAGACTTCCTGGGTCAGGGTACAGTTCTGTAGACCCCACTATGCAGACCATGCCCCTCCTCCACTCCCCCTCCCACCCAGTACAGGGAGCTCTTAAATTAAAGCAATGCTCTTAAACCAAGTTACAATTTTGAAAAACTGTGAGCTCTTCTTGCAAATCGCTCTTAAACCAAGGTACTACTGTATGGAAAACCTAGACAGACAAACACCACACCAGCTGTATCAATAACATAAAACAAGTAGAGTCACTTACGATTAATATGATTAATATAGTAAACACCAATTTGTGGATCATAGCCAGATTCCCATCCCCATGGCAGCTCATTGCCAACACAGTCTGCAAATGACAGCGGCTTTGTTAACCTGTTAAAAAAAAAAAAAAGATTATATTTAGCATGACAAACACATTTATAAAAAAAAAAAATGACATTGAGCATAAATGTTTTTGTGCGTATTTCCCCAATGTTCTCCTTTATCTCCTCCAGCAGGGATAGGGAACCTCTGGCCTTCGAGCTGCTGCAAAAATACAATTCCTATCATGCCTAAACAGTCAAAAGTAAAGTTTTGGCTGTCCAGGCGGGATAGGAATTGTAGTTTTGCAACAGCTGGAGGGACGCAGGTTCCCCATCTCTGTCCTACAGTCACGGCAATTGGCTTTCTATAAAAATGTGCCTGCTAAATATAGGCGCTTGGGACAGGTTTGGAGCATCTTTGGGGACAAGGACCAATATTCTGTATCCCACATATAACTAAACACATACAGACCACCAAGTAAAACAATCATTGTAAACAGGGTTAAATGTGTATTTTTACCGTGGTATTTATTGTAGACCAAGTAACTTTTTGGTATTATAGTAAACTCACATATGACACAAAGATATACGAAAAAGTTCTAAATTTCACATAAAATTATTGACAAAACACCGGCATGTACATAAAATCAAATAGATGTAATTTGCACAATAAATCTTCATGAAAAATGCAACTGTCAGGTCAGGAAAACAAGCTCATTCCTTCTGCAGTTCTCTGTGCTGAGGAGTGCCTGGAATACTGAAAGCCCGCTGATGGAATGCATGTCAAATCTGTCGTGAATCCCAAAAATAATGAGTTCACAAGCAACACTAAACGTTATTAACACAGTGCAGATTTGTTTTTAGCACAGACCTGACAAGATCAAGATGCTGCTCCAGATCCTCAGCCTTCTAGGCTCACACTTTGTGTGTGGGGTATGTAACAACCAGAGGTTCATGCAAACCCGAACACTACGTATTTCAATTCAGGTGGCTTGAGAAGATGGATGCAGCCTGGAAAACAGCATATAGTATCCATGTTTTCCAGGACTTCCTATTGCTGCATCCATCTTCTCCAACCACCCGAATTCAAATACTAAGCATTCTGGTTTGGACAAACCCAAACTAAGAGCCCTATTACACGGGACAATTATTGTGCAGAACATCGTCATATTGTTCTACATTAGTGGTGAGACAGTATTTTGGTAGTCTGAGAAAGTTTGGGAAATTTATCAGCATAAATGTTTTGAGCTTTTAACCCTTAGAGGAGCGGGCCAATTTAAATTTTTGCAATGACAGGCTGAATTTTTTCATAAAGTACACTGCGAAACCAGAAAAAAGTGTGATGAAAAAAAAACACATTTCTTTTATTTGGTTTTTTTTTGTTTTTACGCTGTTCGCCCTGGGGTAAAACTGACTTGTTATATATGTTCCTCAAGTTGTTACGATTACAATGATATGTAACATGTATAACTTTCATTGTATCTGATGCCTTGTAAAAAATTCAAACCATTGTTAACATAAATATGTTCCTTAAAATCGCTCCATTCCCAGGCTTATAGCGCTTTTATCCTTTGGTCTATGGGGCTGTGTGAGGTGTCATTTTTTGCGCCATGATGTATTCTTTCTATCGGTACCTTGATTGCGCATATGCGACTTTTTGATCGCTTTTTATTCCAATTTTTCTGGATTTGATGCGCCCAAAAATGCAAAAAAAAATTGGCGCTTCAGGAATGTGATTAATTAATAGTTTGGGTGATTATGCACGCGGCGATACCAAACATGTTTATTTATTTTTATTTATAACATGGGAAAAGGGGGGTGATTCACACTTTTATTAGGGGAGGGGGCTTTTTATTAATAACAACACTTTATTTTTTACTTTTACACTTATACTAGAAGCCCCAATGGGGGACTTCTAGTATAAGTACTCTTAAATCTCTCATACAGATCTATGCTGCATAAATATGCAGCATAGATCGATGAGATAGGTACATTGATTGCTTCCGGCTGCTGCAGCCGGAAGCAATCGAGTGCTGAGCCTAAATGAGGGCAGCATAAACTAGTGACAGAAATGATGAACAGATCAGTGTAATGCTTTGATAATTCTGTCCAACCATTCTCCTAATATGCAGGAGAATAGGATTCTTGCCACAGCCCTCCCCCCACCCTCCAGCTGCTGATTGACTGCCTATACACAACATGGATAGATAACTGCCAATCAGCAGCTAGTGGGCGGAGTTTTCTGCTTCTCATGAATATTGAGGACTACTGGGCTCACACACATAATGGAGAGGACTACTTATTGTTTATGTAATTCATGAAGATATCTCCAAATCAGCTGCACAGAAAAATTTAAGTGATCCATCATTCTGTTCAGCTTCTCTTTCACTAGTTTATGCTTCCCTTAGATACGACAGCATAAACCTACTGCAAGAGTCTCTTTAAATTCTGACACATTATACAATAAATCTAGTCAGTAGAACTTCTGATGAGGAACCATTAGACTTTGTAAACATATCCATAATATATTTCTGTTTTGATGTTTCTACACAATACACAGGAAAACAGTTTTGTTTTCCGCAGTGCCCAGCTTCTTACCATGCGTTATAGGAAACATCTGGTTCATACATATGTAGCCAACAACAATGTAGGGCCCATTCAAATCACATTTTCAGTCTCCACTGTTGGTAAACATTGGGATACTAACCAATTCTGACATATACTGTGGCATACCCATAGGCTTCAATAGTGATTATGCTTGGACTGCTATGCATAGATATATGTTTTCTTTGGTGGGTGGAAACGCGTGGTAGACTATGCATTTCTGTCCAACAGGGAAAATATATACAAGTATAAAACGAACCAAATATAGTCACCAGTAGACTATGGTTGGTCTATTACAGCAGTGCTTCTCAACTCCAGTCCTGATGACCCCCCAACAGGTGATTTTTTTAAGATATCCAATACTAAGAACATGTGATAATACCTGATGACTATAATTATATCACCTGTAAAATACTAAGGAAATCCTCACAACATGACCTGTTGGTGGGCCATGAGTAGAGATGAGCGAACCAGCCGAATTTCTGGTTCGTATGAACCAATGGCTGTATCCCAGTTTTCCAGGCGTTCCTTACGATGTATCCACCTGCTGCACTGAGGGAACAGACAGCGGGAGTCAGCCGCCGAGATTTGAACCAGAAATCCGGCTGGTTCGCTCATCTCTAGCCAAGAGGACTGGAGTTGGGAAGCACTGAATCAGATTATGGGTCAGATTACATTTTTGACCCATATACCAGTGGAAGAGACCTGAAACATAATGTGAACTGGGCTATACTACATGATTTTAAGGACTACAAACCAATTCATTTGTATTAACCAAATAAAATCAATTGCCTATAGGGACCAGAAAAAGAAAAATGCACCTGTATCATGTATACCTATTCTGTGAAAAAGAAGATATGGAGGCACTCACCGTATAAAATTCTTCTTTATTAGTAAATGTCCATTAAAACCAACGAACAGAGTGTGTAGCAGTCGGCGGGGACGCCGTTCAGCAGCTGATAGTGTAACAGCTGTTTCCCGCGCGCATGCGTGAGGTGTCTAAAGAATCACTATCAGCTGCTGAACGGCGTCCCCGTCGACTGCTACACACTCTGTTCGTTGGTTTTAATGGACATTTACTAATAAAGAAGAATTTTATACGGTGAGTGCCTCCATATCTTCTTTTTCACAGAATATTGCTATTGTTGCCTTTGCTGCACTTCTGATGGATGAGCACCCCGTTGTTGTTTCTTTGCCGCATGTCTAAGCCCTGAACTCCCATTGATTGTAGGCGGTCTGCTGTATCTTCATTTAGATCATGTATACCTATATTTACTAATACAACAACCATTCTGTTTGGTCTATATAACCCTAAGTTAGCCATAACATATTGTCTACAATCTCTCCACATTGCACAGCTCAGAATATTGTCTTTGAGGCAACTCGGTAACCAGGGACAAGGTCAGATGTATGTCAATTTACAACAGGAAAAACTACAGGTATGCAAAGAGAGAACAGCCCTGTGGCACATGGAATATTTTCCTTTTTTTTATTTTTTTATACTGATTGTGCCTCAGAACTATGTCCTGTATTACAAAGATGATGCATTCTCTGTTAGACACTTGATAAGGCAAGAATAGAAACCATGACAAAATGCAAACAGATTTGTTTGAAAGAAGAGCAGCCTGACATAAATCCTTTACCGCTTTCTCACTCTTAACAATCCCTCATATATCTTCCTTCTGAAGGTATTGAACTAGTTGCTATGATGCATTCCATGAGGTCTCCTGTATCATATTACCATGACATTTCTTTAGCATAATTAAAATACTGATAATACTTGTTGCTGACATTTTCAGCACTGACTGCATTACTCAGTCTAGTTCAGAAAGTCAAGTAAAAACAATAAGCTTGACATACAGTATATCTCTATCAGCTATAACATTACAACCAGTGGAGGTCCTTCTTCTGCTATCAAAACAGCTCCGACCCAATCTGGTATGGTCTCTGAGGAAGGGGTCCTGTGGTCTCTGGCCCTGAGTTGCAAAGTGGACTTTTAAGTGATCAGACTTGTATTTCCAGAACATTCCACAGACATGCAAATGGATTGATTTCTGGGAATTTGGAGGCCAAGTCAACACAATGAACTATGGTCATGTTCCAACCAGTCAAGGCAAGTGTGGTAGCATTATCCAGCCAAAAGCCAGTGCCATTACAGAGTAGCATTACTATGAAGGAACGCACTTATGCTACAATAGATTTTCTGGTGGATCGGAGCAGCCTTCCTTCCCCATGTGCATTAAGGGGATCCATGACCCTGTTAATAATTTACTGGTTATCCTTCCTTGCCCACATTTGTTGTACTGACCACTGCATACTATACTACATCCCACAAGACCTGGTCATCCCATCATTACAAATTAGCCTCTCTCATGCTACGTTTACACGGAGCGATAATTCGCCCAATCGATCATTTAACAATTTTGAAGCAACGATTTGGTTTTTATAACGATCAGCGTTTAGATGAATAAATCGTTAGAAAAATCATTTGAAAATTCGTAAGAAAAATCGTTATTGCGATCATTTTTAAGATTGCTTAAGCCCATCTTTTACATAGGGTAAATCGGTGAAAGACTGTTTACACGAGGCGATCTGCAAATTTTCAGCAGACGAACAACGATTTAAAAACATGTTGAAAGATCAAAATGAATGATTTCTCCCTCGTCGTTTAATCGTTTGCTGTGTTTACACGGTATGATTATTGTTCAAATGCGATCGTTTAATGCGAAAATTTGAATGATAATTGTTACGTGTAAACGCAGCATCAGTCGCTCAAACTCTTACGCCCCTTTTTCTTCCATTACACATGCAGAACTAGGTTTATTTGCTGCCTTATGTATCCCACCCATAAACAGGTGCCACTTTATCCAGATAATCAGTCATTCATCTATCACATTATAATTTATGCACGTGCACCAATTTGTGTACACAGTGGACAAGCTGCACCTGCCATAAAGTGCACACACTGCTGTACTATCCATACAGACAATCCCACCAATATGGCAGTCTCTAGGAAAGGTTTTAGAATAAACAAAGTACAAAAAAATAAACACAGTAAATGCATGAGAATTCATCAAACTTGAAAGCAGTTTGGCTTGCTGACAGATTCTCTTTGCTCAACTTGTGTGAATGGAAATTTTCTAAATCCAGTTCACTACACTACACATATATAGAATCTAGTGATTAAAACACAAGGCTTGGCTCTACATGGCAGCTTTAGGACTAGTCACAGATTTTAAAGCTTAGCCATTCTCAATGAAATGACGTAAGGAAATTTGAATCTACAATGTACAAACACATGTAGCTCTATGGGGACACCATGTGTATGTCTAAGGCATTCAGATGCATTTGTGTTCATCCATTTTGATCTGTTTTTCCATTGACTTCCACAAAAAAAAAAAAAAAACTAATCCAAATGCATCCATTTTTCAATGTACACAAAAATGTGGTTGACCACATTTTTGTGTATGTTAACGAAAAAACAGATGTGTTTTCATCCTTTTCTATAATGGAAGTCAAAAGGAAAAAAACGGATCAAAATGGATGAACACAAATGCATCTGTTTTTTTTTGTTTTTTTTAAAAGGATGAAAAAACACAGTGTGAACCTAACAGAATTATTATTATTATTATTATTATTATACCCTTGATTCCAGAGTGCTATAAGGGTTAACAAACACAAACATTACAAAATCAAAAAAACATTTCATAAAGGTAAATGGCAGACTGGTACATTAGGAAAGAGGACCCTGCCCGAGAGGGCTTACTGTATTATTATTATTATTTTTTTGCATATATCCACACTGTTTTAAACACAGCCAAGTGTAAGCAGTACAATATCCTGGGTTCTATGAATAATTCAGGCGGGGTGTTACATTAGCAAGTCATTAAAGCTGCCTATGATACAACTAATTTCAGGAGGCACCTTTACTCAGGCAATGGAATTTCTGGCACACACTCAAGGTACAGAGGTCACTACACAACATTCAATCAGCTGACCTATGAACCTCATATAGGGTGGACAGAGCAAGAGCTTCCAATACCAAGAAATCATCCACATGTCCAAGTATAAATTACTAGGATAAATAAGGTACCAGTTTACTGGGAAAATGCTGATTGGAAATGCCCAATTTATCACAACCTCTTGGCCCATGTCCTACTCTATTGCATTCTGGACGTCATAAGATAAGTAAACATGAGTAGTAGTTACCAACACCTTCTGCAAGAAAGCCTCAAGAGTGAAGAAAACTGGACACATTCTTATTGAAGAGTGAAGGCAAAGTCCCATGATGGGTAATGTCCATCTGTTTGTTATCATGTACTAACTTCCATTACAAAGTAACTCACAATATTGTAAGTGAAAAGTTATGTGTCATCAGAGTAAAGAAATCAAGAGGTAGTTGGTAGCACATTGAGATAAGCCTTGTAATAAACATCTAGCATGTTCAAGGTATATAAGACTGAGAACCCAATTGTTTCTTTATATGCCTATACAATGAAGACGGGAACATAAATTCTATAAGATGTCATACTAACCCGACTGCTCTATAAGACGACAAAATATATATTAACTCACAACCTACCAATATTCCCGGAGATTCTTGTACACCCCTGACGCTTCTAGAAATTGAACTGTCAACTGTAGACGGCAGTAGTTAAGTCTGACAACAAGTACAACACAACTTGTAGTTTTCTGTTTATTTTTTTATTTTTACATTATGCTAAATTTTGTTAAAATATTGAATCAATGAGAGGTCATAGCCATGTTCCAATGTCAAGAGTGGTGGTTTTACAACCAGTAAAAAAGTAAAAAAGAGAGAAACCTTGTATAGCACTAAACTGAAGTTGGCTGTCCCATTGGCACACTAGGATAACAGCACACCAAGGAAATTACACACTGTTTGTTAGGGGTTTCCTCTATATGACCCATGTTGGTCAGTAAATCATTTTTGTTTTATTGAAAAAAAGTTCACACTACCGTGAAATTGAAGGTAGGGCATTTAAGTAGAAAAATGCAGTGGTGATTTCCTCATGTCAAACAAGTTACTGAAACAAAAGCAAACAACAGAGGTGGGTATAACTTCATCTTCATGGATGACAATGCTCCAGCTCAACAAGATCGCATCATTGGAGAATGGCTGTTGAAGACTGGGGAACCTAAAATGGAGTGGCCCGCACTTTCTCCAGACCTTAATCCCATAGAAAACCTATAGGATCAGCTCTGAGTTGCAATGTAGAATCTCATAACTTTGTAGCCCAGAACTTCAATGACCTGAGGGCCACTGTACAAGAGGAGTGGGATGCCATGCCTCAGCAGACAATAAAATTGACTTGTGAACAGCATGAGACGTTGTTGTCAAGTTGTAATTGATGCTCAAGGGTACATGACAAGTTATTGAGACATTGACATTTTTTGTTGGGGTATACCCATCTACTGTTGGCTTTTTTTTTTTTTTAAATGAAGAAATCACCATTACATGTTTCTAATTAAATGCCCTTCTTTTATTAAATAATATTACCGTTGTGTGAACAGTTTACATTTTCCATAATTTTCACTTGCAAGCTAATTATCCCTAGCTTTTTGTTAGCAGTCTATAGGAACAATTTAAAATATTTAGTAAAAAAAAGGCTGTGTTGGCTTTACAGGCTGTGTTGAAGGTAGCAACAGTAGGCTAATAGATGTTTCACACATTCAGGCTGGGTTCACACTACGTATATTTCAGTCAGTATTGTGGTCCTCATATTGCAACCAAAACCAGGAGTGGATTGAAAACAAAGAAAGGATCTGATCACACAATGTTGAAATTGAGTGGATGGCCGCCATTTAATGGCAAATATTTGCTGTTATATTGAAATAATGGCCGTTATTTACTGTTATATGGCGGCCATCCACTCAATTTCAACATTGTGTGGACAGAGCCTTTCTGTGTTTTTTATCCACTCCTGGTTTTGGTTGCAATATGAGGACCACAATATTGACTGAAATATACGTAGTGTGAACCCAGCCTCACACAGCATTACAAACTTAGAATATTCACAATTGTGTCTGGTAAGCACTTGATACTCCGGAGTTGTAATCCTCTACAGGATAGCCATGTGCGCCATAACCTTTGTGATCACAGACTCTCACTTTCTAGCCCATTGTAGTAGATTTCAGCCTGACTGGAGAAGCGTGGAAAAGGGCTTACACAGGTTTTGCTCTTAGCACAATAGCTGAAATATTGATGAGCTATTCTAGACACAAGCACTGGAATCTACCTTAATATTTTATAATCAGCTGTATTCATTGCAGAATGGAGAGGATGCATTGCACTGTAAGACCCCCATGAAATACAAGGAAACATGGTTTATTGGCCCGTTCAGTCCTTTATGATAGCACAACATATCATGGTGCACCCTAGAGGCATCATTTTTCTTTCTGCCTGCTTGATAATAGAGTACCTTTCAGGTCCCTTGTAAGATGAAAGAATGTTAATAGTATCTTGTAACGTGTACTTTTTATCCTCCAGTAGTTTCACATGATGTGTGGCGTTGGACATAAATTATAAGAGCATCACAATAATAATAATTAATGATGGCTATTAATGCCTCTGGATTCACTGGGGTGTGAGCAATGACGCTGAAAGGCAATTAGAAGGTAGAATTAGTGGGAATTCAGGAGAGGAACTTCAACATATGTAGTTTACAACCATCTCCTGCCCTTTAATAAGTGAAGGTTTTACTGCCCTACACCTCATGAGCCTTATCACTCTGGAATCCTGGATGTGCACTATCTCCTCCATTCCTCACAT
The DNA here is from genome assembly GCF_027789765.1 of Dendropsophus ebraccatus. NCBI lineage: Eukaryota > Metazoa > Chordata > Amphibia > Anura > Hylidae > Dendropsophus > Dendropsophus ebraccatus. The sequence continues at coordinate 71,148,210 of NC_091460.1, forward strand.
ACCATGCATTAGTCCAGAGGCCTTCTTACTCAACACAAGCAAACAGAACCTGCCAAACAACCTTCAGGGTCTTAATGGTAAAACACTAAAGCAACTACTCAAGCTTGTTCCCAGTCACCATATATATTACAGAAGGGATACGAGTCCAATGCCCCTCATTACGCAGGCATTTGATTTCCTACAAGATAACTCTTTTACTCTTAAAGGGAACCCATCACGTTATAAATTCAGTCCCAACAGCTGACAGCATGTTATAGAGCAGCAGGAAGAGCTTAGCACATTTATATATAATTTTGTAGGAAAAGTTCCAGGTAAATTCTCATTTATTCACGTTACTTTCTGTTTACTCTTCACTAAGTAGTCAAGTGGACAGCGGCTCATGCACGGAACCAACCCAGGGTAGTCATATCCATAATCAACAAAACTTCTGGTGGCAGGAGCCCCTGCACGCCGGTCGGGTGAGGAAACATCATGACTGGTACCCTTTGAAGGTAACAGGAAAGCATCTTGTGGGGAATTTCACCTTCTATACCTAGCTAATGCTCCAAAAGGAGGCCATATACCCTCAATATCACTTTCAATTCCTCCATACACTTGAACATTTAGCTCAGACGAATAATTGTGCACTCTCAGTGGGGAGAAGAGGGGTACGCTTCTACCAGACTTCTCTGGCAGTGGCTTATCTCCAAGAACAATAGGGTCAGGCAGTTACAATCCAATATGCAGATCCTTCTTTCCTCTGGTGATGACTTCAACGTTGTTGTCATCATCAGTCAGGAGGTTGGTCCCAGCAGGTTCAGCCAACTTATTACTAATGTGTAAGGTAACCATTAGCAAGAGTACTTTGAGTAATATCTTCATCCTTTGTGTACTGCCAGCCCTCTCTCCTGTACTAGTCTGTCCTAGAATTAATAAATTATACCACCACTATGGAATACCACATAATTATTCACCATAAAACGTTATAAATAAAATGAATACTTTCCCATCATTCCAATAATCCAAAAAAAGCAAAAGTAATAATTTGTGACAATAAATTAAGCCATAAACAATTAGAGCAAACACTGCGTCTTGTACTGATCCTATGATCCATTCGATAAACACTCTGTTATTTGTTAATCTCATCCTTGCCCTTACACCACCTTTACTCATTACCACGAACTTAGGGGCAAGGGTCTACACAGAAGCGAGATTAAGAGGATCCGTTCAATCAATGTGGCACAGACCTACTAATTATCCTCACTATTTATGCAGATGAGGGGGACACCTAATTGCGGCCTTTGATTGAAACAGGATATTAGATCTAACTAGATACAACATTAATAATAGTAATTGCCTGGAAAGAAATTTGGAAGGGTATGCATTTATTACTGCTAAATACCAGATACAGCCACAGCCACAGTCACAGTCTGTTTAACTAGTTTCCAATAGAATAAAGGCATAGGGAGATTTATTCTAATTTCATATTGTAGTCTTAAACAGAAGTCCGCTGGACTACAGTGAGACCATTTTTAAGGAGTGCATGCCTCTTAGAAGGGGTTGTCTAAGCTTAGAAAAACATGGTAACTTTCTTCCTGAAACAGCACCCCTCTTTTCCTGTTTGAGTGGGGGTTTGCAGCTCAGTTCTACTGAAGTCAATGGAGCTGAATTGTAATACTACGCACAACATGAAGACAGGAGTGGGGCTGTATTTGCAAGAAAGTAGTAGTGTTTTTCCAAAACCTGTATAACCCCTTAAACACATTTGGCACATTTTTGGTTTCCATACACCAATAAAATCAGATCTACACCAGCTGTTAAAGTCCTTTTACATTTATCGATTTGTCGACCATAGGCAGCCTAAGAGTGGCGGGCTGCACAAACGATGCTTGTATTGTTCATGCAGCTCTGGAAACTGACAGCACAGATATGTATATATGGGAGGGCAGGATCACAAGCAGCTGTCAGTTTCATTTTATCATTATTGCCAACATAAGAAGATAATTAATTTTGAAGCAAGCTTAAAAAAAAAAGACAGGCTCAGCCGAGAATCGGGCAAATTCCTGCTTTTCGACAGATTGACGAATAATGGATCAAGAAGTGTTTCTAGCAACCCTCCTAGTTGATAATAGGCCTGTGTAAAAGCCCTTTAACATTAATTATAGTAAATCTGACAGGACAAGAAAGGACCCTGTTGATTCAACTATTGCATTAAAAACCTTAACGTGTGAACATATCCTCAATCTTATCCAAGCTGTACCTCATGCCAACTGGGTCTTGGAGAAGTCACTTTTTTTACATTGTGGATGTGTAGTCAATAGGGGAGATTTAACAAACATGGTGTAAAGTGAAACTGGCTCAGTTGCCCCTAGCAACCAATCAGATTCCACTTTCCATTTCCTAAAGAATCTGTGAGGCATGGAAGGTGGAATCTGATTGGTTGCTAGGGGTAACAAAGCCAGTTTCACTTTACACCATGTTTTATAAATCTCCCCCAATGTGCTTAATAAATGACATGCATAGTGCAACTGTTATTAATGTAGTTACCTAACTAGTTACCTAACTGTGACTCCGATAACAATCAGACCCCATTAACAACCAATGCAGAAATCCAGGCAATTCACAAGAATTCTTTTACATTTTCTTGCAACTTTATGAACACTACCACAATGCTTAAAACGTTCCTTATGGCCTCATTGGCCAGACATTATTAGCAATTTATTAGATTTGATAGAAGCTACAATCCACCAATAATTACTGAGTCGTCGTAACACCTTACAATCATAAAGCAGCAGATTTCATGCCTTGTACTTCAAAAGCCATGTAGAAACTGGCAGGATAGCGTATAAAACACTTGGTGGCTAAATTACTCCATGCAGATTTAGGATAGTACATAAACTGCAGAGAATGACTTCCAGAGCTCAGGGATCAATGAATGTCTTGGCTTAATCATTCTTTCTAATGCGCAGTAAAAAATAAACTAGCCAAAGTATTTATTTATGTTGTTAAAAGATGCCCAAGGCACATGGAGGTAAGCGGCTTTGATACTACTTGAGACTATGCTGCACGTATCTGTCAGACCAAACTGGCATTCGAAATCATCTTTCCACCAAAAATAAGTAATATACATGTCCATGCATAACATATACATAGTTATACTCCCCCTAGACAAAAATGGCACAGTAATGTATGGTGGGAGCTAAAAGAGAACATGTGAACAATGAAGAGGCTCTGAAGCAGTGATGATTCATAGGAGTGAAGAGTCTAAAGCCCACTGGTCTAATATTGATGGCCTATTCTAGCTGACAGGCCTATCAGTTTGAAAGCCCAAATAAGGGTGCGTTCACACGTACAGGATCCAGAGCAGATTTGATGGTGCAGATCTGTAGCAGATTTGATATCAATGTAACTAAATAACTGAACACAGCATCAAATCTATACCATTAAATCTGCTGCAGATCCTGTACGTGTGAACACACCCTTAAAAAGGTATGTAGATTTGGAACAGCATCTGTGCAGAAAGCTGCCACACCTTCGGATTTCTGTAGAGAATTTGCTGTTTGACATGTCGAGGATTCACATGCAGATTAGAGCCATTCACTGGGGCTAATCCATGTGTGGCTACCCACTACAGTTTCTGCACTGCATGCAATCTATATCAAGAAGTAACATGTTCATTTTTCCCCCTGAAATACACAGCAAATACACATATGAGAATCTATGTGAAAAAACTGTACTGTTAAAATGCCCAAAAGTATAATTTTTAGGGCTTTACCAAATAGTAAACGGAGTAGAAGCTCCCGAAAATTTGACAGCATCCGAAAGACATTTAGCAAGTTCAGACTGGGGTCAAGAATTCAATAACAAATAAATAATTCCAACTTCTCGGAGCCCTGAATCAGCTTTCCAGTCACTGCCCCACTGTAGAAATGTAAAATATAAAGCCTGTAGGAAGACATGCATAAATTATGAATAGCGTGACAGCGCACACATTATGACTCCTGAAAACATTTCATATTAATGTGACCTTTCATGGTCGCAACGAAAACAATAATTCTCCATATTTATAGTGGGACTGTCCTGATCTTTAGATCCCAAAACAAGTTAAAGACTTTGGCTAAACATTACACTAGCAGACCTAGAGAGAATGTTATAAATTGCTTAAACTGTATTGTGGCAGCTCATGTGTGGTTTTTAACAAGCAACTTTTCCATGTAGTGTTAAAAAAGACCTGGGGCTAGATGGGGAAAGTTAAGCTCCGTATAACACTTTGTAGCCTCTGCTCCACTGATTTAAAAAAGGGTTTTGTTTTTTTAGGCCTCTTCTTACTTTCTTTGATGTCACCACTATGCAGGGGCCGCCTTGCTTAGCCAATTAGTGGCCGCTATGGTGTCCCACCTCAATCAGTGATTGGCTGAGGGGGCAGTTTCTGTATAGATGCAACATCACACAAACTAGGAAAAAGCCAAGAACATCTGGAACCAAGTGCTGCAGTGCCTGCAGGGGCAGAGAGTGGAGATTTTTCTTCCCCTGGACAACACCTTAAGTCGATGAGAAAAAAAAGCTATGGAAGGCATTGCCTAAGAATGTTAGACTCCCCACCAATACCCAAAGCTTCAAACATGCCCTCAAAAGTCATCTTTTCAAACAGGCTTATTGAGTTCCCTAATTTGATCAACACTCCCCCCCCTTTTCCCATCAAGGATTTAGAGCTACAGCATATATAGGCATTGGTTGGTGACTGGTTCACCCACCTCTACCTGCAGTGGGCAGACCATAGTAACAGTGACGCACTTTTGCCTTTCGTCTCCATCCTCTTCACATAATCTGTAAGCTCTTGAGAGGAGGGTCCTCACTCTCACTTACAGATTCATAATTACATGTATCTCTGTAATGTCTGATTTTCATCTATGTATGTACCCTCAAAATTGTAAAGTGCTGCTGAATCTATTGGCGCTATATAAATAAAAAATATTTTTATTATCATCATTATTATTAAAGAAGGATGGAGAATGATTGATTCTTTAAAGGGAGCCAATGAGCACCTGGCAGCCGACTATCAGGTGGTGTTGGGGGATCCAGGCTCCGTGGGCTTCATGGGCGGTTAAAGGAATTTTAATCTAACGTGCGAGGCCGAGGGAGAGCCGTGAACCAGTCATCTGGGCTAAGACTAGTCACGACTCTCTGTCCTGTCAGCGCGCTCTGAGTAATGATTGACAGACAAGTAGGCCCGTTTATTTTACCACATATAAAGTCTACAGAGCCCAGATCCCCTAGGACCACTGGAGAGCCGGCTGCAAGGTGCACGCAGCCATTCTGGGAGTCCAATCAGCACAGATGTGCTGATTGATTCCCTTAAAGGGTGCCTTTACAAATACCGTATCGCTGCATATTTATCGCACAAAACTTGCATGAAACTCGCAAAAAAGTAGCTGCGTTTTTGTGGTGTTAAACTCTCCTATGAAAATCATGTGAAAATCAAAACTTGCATGTAAAAATCGCACCAAACACGCATCAAAATCGCACCAAACACACATACATTGACTTTATAGCAATCAGTATCACTGTGGATTTATGTGCAAGAAACTCACAGCGATAAATATGGTACGTGTGAAGGCACCCTAAATGGGATTCTTTCAAGTCAAGTGTACATGTATATGGGAGAGTCTGGAAGAAGAGCTATAGGTTGACAGCTATTGAAGATGTATGGGCACCTTAGCAATTGGTTTTGTATATTATCAAGGGCAATTATTTATATCCTGTACCAATATACTCAACAGCACAATCCCATGGTCATGGCTTGTAGACTGGATGCAGCATTATGCATGTAACATTGGCACACTGGTAAACCACACATGAGTATGGACAGCCCTTCAGTTACAGTTCACAGACCAATCCATTGCTTCTGGGAGTATTCATCAGACATCTTGGACAGCACCTGCATCCATGGGGCAAATATTTTACATTTAGAAACACAAAAATCCCTTTACAGGTTTCTAGACAAGCAAAATATGAAAGACCAAGCAGCTTTGACTCTGAAAGCAATTAAAGCAGCTACGGTAGGTAAGCAATCTCTAAACCAAAGCCGCAGCTTGTATATTTGCCTTCTTCTTCAAGATTTATTTTGCATTAGGATGAAAGGTTTAGGTCACTTTGTTGGCTCGCTGTCCAATGGACCTGTGTGTAAAATTGCTGGGTGTATTATGTGTAAGGTGACAGGGGATTAATCACACATTACTGGTTTGCATTTCTAGACTGTAACCGTACAATCTTCCAGTAATCAGATTTAGCGAATAGTTTTCTTTCAAAGCAGCAAAATGTGACTTGAAGAATTTTGTTTTCTTTAATGCTCCAGCGAGCAGCTGCAATTACAATCTTCATAAAACCTGCAGTGTGGTTGGGGAAGAGCGGAAGATTAGAAACCCTGATGCCAGCTCAAGGGTAAAGCAACCCATGCTCAACTGACAGGATCCCGCTAATGAGTAGAGGGATGGCATGAGCACTGGCATATCAGCTCTTTAAGGGTTCACAAGGATAGCAGAGGTTAAATAAAGAAGATTCATATCAGGGACGGACAACATTATTTGTGGACAATTTGAAAAACCAAATGCATTATGAAGATTAAGAGTAATATGCAGCAACAGCTCAGCTACTAATATGAACATATTAGCAGCATTTACTGCAAACTGTAAAATCACGGATGCTGGGGGGAAATGGGCTCATTTGTACTAACTATAAATTTCTGTATGGTTCACAATCCCAACTTTTATATTCCAATTAAAACTAAAATATTTCTGTATCTGTCCCAGGAGGTAAGCCATGCCCCCCTACTGCTTACAATTATATTACTGGCTGCAACAGGAGCCTCCCCCACTGATCAGCAGGAGAATAACACTTGGGTTCTCTGCACAATTTCTACAAGACTATTTCCAAATCCTGCAAAAAACACTGAAAAACACTGATACACAGACGGCAGCTATAATTCTTTGATTTTCAAGGTTTAGAGCAATATATTGCCAACATACTGGGTTGTTTGCCAGCAGTCCTCAACATTACTTTCCCCTTACCTGCTTGGCCAATCACAGCACAGCACCTATGCTATGCTATGATGTAATGCCTGTGAAAGCATACTTGACTGAACAGGCTGGCATTGTGCCGAGCTGCAGGTTTGCGGCTACAGGCGGGACTACAGATGTGTGAATGTGGCCGTACTTATGAACTCGCTGCAAAAGGCGCAATGAGAACAGAAATGAAACAAAAAAAAACCAGCAGCAGTACAGAAGTGCTGAACGACTGCTTATTATGATGAGGACCACAAATGTGCAAATTGGCTTTGCCTGAATCGTAGTTTTGCAACAGTTGGAGGGCTGCAGGCTCCCTATCATTGCACTAGCTAATCCTAACACCCAATTCCTGTGTTCTATGGTGGTCTTCCTGTGTTCTGTCTTGAATTCCCCCAACAGACAGCAGTCAGGCGTTTGCATGGTAGTATAACACCAGTGTCCAAGATTATACAGTTTTGATAAATTAAGCAATTTAAAAGTATATTAGAAATTACATAAACCAACAATGAGTGGACCATTGAAGAAGGGGTTCTTCAGCCTAATTCCTTTACCAAGCAGAAAGGATGTGCTATCTATCTATCTCCTGTACCTAATGAGAACATTGGTCACTCATGTCTACCACCATCAGGATAAGGGCCCTATTACACGGACAATTATCGTGCGAAAAATCGTTAAATCGTTCCAATTTAAGCTATAATCATTCTGTGTAATTGCAGGAAACGATCAAAAAATCGTTCGCAAGTCGTTGATCGTTGATTTAGATCTCAACCTAAAATTATTGTTAATCGTTCGCAAATAGCTCGCTGTAATTCCATGTTTGTTCGCTCAAGTGCCGCGTTTTTTCACTAATTGTTCAGTGTAACTGCACATTGCTTATTGTTTTGCTGGGATCAGAAGGAATAAACGATCATAAATAACGATTGCAGTAACGATCGTAACTAACGATTATCGCTCTGTGTAATATGGTGAACAATTTCAGGTTAACGATAAACAATCTCGTTTGCGATGATTTATCGTTAGTCGTTAATCGTTAAAAATCGCTCCGTGTAATAGGACCCTAACAGATATGTTTCTGCTGAATACCTGAAATATATGCGGAGCATTGCACATCTTGTACTTTTATTTTTAGAAGCTGTTATGGGTCTCAGGCTTTGCTTGGGTCAGACTTTTATCCACATACAGTAGATTTGGATGCGGAGCTACGTGAAAATGTGCACAACTCTAAAGTACTAGGTGGCTTTTTGACAATGTGCCTGTAGTCTAATTATAAAGATACAAGAGCATCAGGCTATAATGTGATTTTTTTTATATTATATTAAGGCTTTGTGTTTGTTATAAGTGTAAAAATCTTCCTGGCAGCGACTGAAAAATCCTTACATGTAATAATCTGTAGGATATTTTGTGCAGCATTGTGTTGTATCATTTCCAACACGCACACACAAAAAGTTTCTTTGATTAGCCATTACGCATATCTGTGGTCTGAGATGTTCAGTGTTATCCTGGCATCTACAGTCAACCTCTCTACATAGGGAGGGTTCAGGCCTGGGGCTTAGCGGTTGGTCAAACACCTATTATATTCTCAGCTCTTCAGAGAAGGTTTCTGTTATATCTTAAGACACCATCACAATGAATATACCAGTTTTACATGACACGGTACAAAGAATTTAGTTTTCAGGCACTTTCCCTGCTCAGTCAAGCTTACAGTCCATTTTTTTGCACTCAGACACAGGCAGACAAGGTGACTTTTCCCAAGGTCAGAAGTAGCTCACACAGGGATTGAACTCCGCTCAACAGCAAATCTCTTAATGTCATAATTATATAGTCGGCCATACCGCTACTGCTTTTCCTTGAAAAGTTATTATGAGAAAGCACAAGAGTATTCAAGAGCTTTGCAAATGGTCCTAGATGTAAGAGAATTGCACAGAAGGGCTCTGCTCTGCTTTCTTCCTTTTAGCAGTTTCTAAGAACTAAATCCAATTGCTATTAAAAAAAGCTTTTTTTCCTATACAGAAGAATATAACAAAAACAACATGGGTATCTCTATTTTTCTACGCGGTGAATATCACCTAAAATGTAAAGATGGCAAATAAATAGGTCTGTAAGCCATCTTCTTAAAAAACGTGTTTTGTGCCATACAGCAGTAAGTGATCGCCGGCAGGGGTCAGGTGCATAGATGAACACATTATTGCTGCAGGCAAAACAAAAGGGAAGCACCAGAGCAGTGGTGGATACATATAAGGGTTCATGGGTATCATAAGGCATTTCCCAGGCATAGTAAACTTCTCTGATGTCGCACACACTACAATGTAGAAGGAATAATAGATGTAAAGATGCTTCTGTGGCTCCCGACTCCCTGACATCCCGCTCAGCCAGTGGTTTTAACAGGGCAGGGCAGGACACCAGGGAGCTACAGAAGCAGGCCGGAGCGCGGACAGGTAAAGTATTAAAATATTCGGAGCAGCGTCATACAGGGGAGGGAATTCCCTCCCACTGGGGGCGGACCGGCCTACCTGCAGTGCTTGAGCACCGGCCGGTTCCGATGCATAGAACAGCGACGTGCACGGGAACCGGGCCGCGGTCCGAAAAATTGACCGCGGCTCCAGCTTCCCCGTGATGCCGCCGTTCGATCTGTGGGCTCAAATTAAAGAGGGTGTACCTGGTGGTACATCCTCTTTAAGGGGGACGGGGTTCACATACTTGTAACAGATATGCAGTACGTGTGAAACTGGCCTTAGAGGATGCGGACATACCTACAACGTACTAGGCTGATGTTGTGTACACCCAATCTAAAGAGATGGTGAACCATGGTCTCCATGCCACTTTTCAGTCTGTAGGATTGTCTGCATGTAGCACACTGAAAAGTCAAGTAAAAATCCACGGGGTTTAATTTCCTGTCGATCTCTTCCATTTTATGGTGGTAGATGGCTGAAAGGCGAGGCTTTATAAGAAATAGGCATACTGCTGTATGTACTACCTCCAGGTAGCCTTGGATTCGTTTTAATGAAAGTATTGCTGTCATATATAGGAATCCTGCACCTGTGCTTTTATTTTGCTTAAAAAAGCTTTTTTAATCTACTGAAACAGTCATGGAGGCAGGGCATAGGGCTCCTGTGCGCCTCCCTTTTACTTACTCCCATTACATTCGTAACAATGACCATGCAGTATCAGTGCAGGTACAGCGAGTCAGAGGATCTTGGCTGCAGTAGCTTCAAAGACATCACCATACCTTTGTGGATAATGTGTGACATGGCACCTGTGCAAGATATGTAAAGGGCCCAGTTATATCAGCGGAGCTGCGGGCCTTGCTGAGAATACAAAGGGGGGCCTAGAACAGAGGTACCCATGGCCCCTTCCTCCATGACACTGTTTTGGCAGAATAATAAGGATTTTTTTAAGCAAAATAAAAGCACAGGATTCAGGGCCCTGAATTTAGAGGTATGCAGAAATAGTTTAACCAGCTCAATATGAATAGTGGGTAACAGGTTTGCTTTCATTGCAACATAAATCTTCATAAATATTTATGAGAATTTTATGCATATTGGTCCTTTAACACTAGATGTCGTAAAAGTTCTGGTGTGAATCCAAATGCAAGGCTGCAAGGCAGTAAAACCCTGGCCTCCAATATTGTGTGGTGGACATAACCTGTGCACAGCTCCTTTAGCCAATAAATGGGCAATTAACTTTCCTCCACATTCTGGTCAGGCTATAAGTTCTTAAAAATAAAAGCTGACCTAAGAGAAACATGCCAATTCTGTTTTTGCAGGTTCCTGTAATTTTATTTTTCCAGACAACACGAGTTATGCTGGGTTTACACGGAACGATTATCGTGCGAATTTGCACGACAACAATAGAATTCGAACGATAATCGTATGTGTAAACGCAGCAAACGATCGAACGACGAGCAAGAAATCGTTCATTTTGATCTTTTAACAGGTTCTTAAATCATCGTTCGTAAAAAATGTGTCATTCCGTGTAAACAGTCGTCGCGCGATAGTCCGGCCGCCACCCGCAGCCCCGCTCGCAGCCTGGCCCCCCGCTCATCCGCAGCCCCCTGCGCCGGCTCGATCGCCACCTCCGCCGCTGCCACTCTGATCGCCCCCCCCGCTGGCCCGGCCGCGACCATACTTTACCTGCTCTGCGTAGCAGGTCTTCCACATCTCCGACTCCCCTCTTCAGTGCACTGATTGGCTGAAGAGGGGAGCCGGGAATTTCAAACGGCTCCTCTTCAGCGATCGGAGCGGCGTCGGCGGGGGTGGCAATCGGAGTGGCAGCGGCGGGGGTGGCAATCGGAGCGGCGGCGGGGGTGGCGATCGGAGCGGTGGGGGTGGCTGCGGTTGAGCGGGGGGGGGGGCGGTCTGCGGGCGCGCAATCGCAAAACTATCGCAAAACGATTTTTCCATACGATATATCGTACTGTCTAAACGCTGATCGTCATAAAAAAAAAAACGTTACTTCGAAATTGTTAATCGTACGATTGGGCCAATAATCGCCTTGTGTAAACTTAGCATTAGGGTCTGTTTACACAGAAAGATTATCTGACAGATTATCTGCCGAAGATTTGAAGCCAAAACCAGGAATGGATTTGAAAAGAGGAGAAATCTCAGGCTTTTCTTTATGTCCTGATCTCTGTTTATAGTCTGTTCCTGGCTTTGGCTTCAAATCTTTGGCAGATAATCTGTCAGATAATCTTTCTGTGTAAATGGACCCTTAATTTTCATCAATTTTTATCTGATCCCATATATTTAGAAGGCTCAGTAGGCAAGGATGAGCTGAAGGTCCAAGTCTTTGATTGCAGATGGATTGGTGCTTGTGCTGCCATCAGCAGACAGCCATAATGCTGCAGCGCTTTTTAGTGTTAGCAGTACAGGCGCATTTTAGCATTTATATTATGCCCAAAGTACAAAGCCCTCCCACGGTTCAGCTAAACTAAACTTAGATTGTCAGAGGGTTCTAAGGTGACCTAAATTTGGTGCAGTATAATAGTGGGGTGTCTGCGTATTGTGGGCCTAATATGGATGGTATGATGCAGCTGAACGGCCAGTGACAGTTTTCTGATGAGTATGGGGAAATGGATAATCTTCTGGGACATATATATCTATATATATATATATAAGAATTCCTTAAATATTTCCTGCAGTGTTGATTACAGTATGAGACAGAATAGGATCAAAGGACACAAGGACACAAAGGGAAGAATAGCTGGAATTCTTTGTGTGCGTTTGTGTATTATCTACCTTAAACATGACAAGTTTTTTTACTGGGGAAATTTAAAACCTTATTTTATGGGGGGGAAGTTTACGTTTGCCCAGGGCTACACAGGTGACACAGCCAACGATGTCACGTGCCTGCAACACAACTAATGAAAGTGGATGTGCTACTGCAACCAGGATCGATTTCTGGCAAACATTAGGAGGCGGCAACTAGCAATTCATGTAATCCCTTTAAATTAGCTGCAACGTAGTGCGATTCCGGCAGTAACACACTGCAGTTTTAGATCACACAACAGCTCCCAAAGTTGCCTCATAGTCCTAGCTGTAATATCAGGACTATTTGTGGTCGTTTTAAACAATGAAATGTCACCACATGCAAATAAAAAGAATGTATTAATTAATGTACCAATATTGATCTTTCTCCCTAAAATATTAGATTTGTTTCTACTGGAGAAAACAAACATTTCACATATCATTAATTGTTTATACGTAATATGCATCTCATATTCCAGTATGAGTGTCCCTCCTATTAGGATAGGAGGGCATGGTTGGAGCAAGTATCTGTATCTTTTAAACTAGGATGAAGATTACCTCATCAAAACATGTTAGTTGTCTGGGACTCCGGTATACTTCAATAAGCAACCACTTTAGACTTTTCTCAAAGGTGCTATATATCTTTGGAATAGTAAATTTAGGGCCATATCACACCAACAGATTATCTGACAGATTTGTTTTTTAGCCAAAGCCAGGAATGGAATATAAACAGAGAACAGGTCATTAAAGACTGAGACTTCTCCTGTTTTCAAATCCATTCCTGGCTTAAAAAAATCTGTCAGATAATCTGTTGGTGTAATAGAGCCCTTACACCTCTATGGATCAGATGGGGAATATCCAGGCTGCAGGCGCAGGGGAGATGGACTTTGCATATATTGTGTGTGCATAGCCTGATGCTGCGTTTACACGAAACGATAATTGGCCCAATCCTACGATTAACGATGTCGGAGTAACAATTTTTTTTTCATAATGATCAGCGTTTAGACGGTATAATATATCGTACGGAAAATTTGTTTTGCGAGCGCTTAAGCCTATCTCTCCCATAGGAAAAATTGGTGAACGACTGTTTAAACGGAACGATATGCGACTTTTTGCGAACGACGATTTTAGAACATGTTGTAAGATCAAAATGAACGATTTTTCGTTCGTCGTTTGATCGTTCGCTGCGTTTACACGTACGATTATCATGCCAATTTGATCGTTATGGTGCAAATTCGCACGATAATCGTTCCAAGTAAACGCAGCATTACTATTTGCAATCTGAATGGGTTACAATTTAAGTGTTATGGTGAAAAAAAAAAAAAAAGCACAAAAACAAGACATGCATAGGTGAGAATGTGAGAAAGTGACACAACAGGAACACATTTCTGCAATCTGTCACTCGTATGGGGAGAATGTGAGAATGCAGGTTTTTGCTGTAAATGAAATGGCTCATCTGCCATTTTTAATAACACAGAATAAAATTAATAGGACCCAGAGAGCATCTTTCATTTCTGCCAACTAATGCCAAAAAAGACGTGGAACGTCAGAGCCGAGCAGCAGCGGTAAACACAATACATAGCGGCTGCTGCTCTTCTGAGAAAACAAGATTCAATGGATCTTTAGAGAGGGGAAAACAAAGTCACAAAAAATGAGAACAGGTATGGTAATCCCTTCAATCTTACATCGTACACTGAAACCTGATGAGCTGTCACTTTCAATTCCTCATTCTAGTAAAGGCACAGCTCAGTAGTTTTTCCACTACAATCTATTGGCTTCCACAATATCCCATAAATAATAAAACGAGAAATGATGTACAGTTCTAGCAGGCTCATGTATAGGACCTCATCCAGCAAACAACTGTATCCACCTGCCTACAGATCTCTAGCTGGTAAAACATACATATTAGTGAGGAATGAACAGTGAATCTCCTTTAATCCAACATTTGATAATCCAAAAATTCTAACTCATCTGATACTCAATCCCATCACAAAACCAACTATATCATAACCATCAACTGCACAAAATCAGAACCGGAGAGTGAATAGAGAGCAATTCTGCATCACCTCATCTATTATAAGAAGTAATTTTTAACGATAAACAATCGCAAACTAGATTGTTCATTGTTAACCTGAAATCGTTGACCATATTACACAGAACAATAGTCGTTAGTTATGATTGTTACTATAATCATTTGCTCCATCTGATCCCAGCAAAAGAATGAACAAAGTGGAATTATGGTACGTTTACAGAGACAGATTTTTCTGACAGATCTTTGAAGCCAAAGCCAGGAACAGACCATAAACAGAGAACAGGTCATAAAGGAAAGACTGAGATTTCTCCTCTTCTCATATCCATTCCTGGCTTTGGCTTCAAAAATCTGCCCAATAAATCTCTCTGTGTAAACGCCCTATAATACTGAAGGATTAGCAAATGACTAACAGTGGTTTTAGGGTCAGATCTAAATCAACGATCAACGACACATGAACAACTTTTTGATCGTTGCCTGCAATTACACAGAACAATTATCGTTTTAATTCAAACGATATAACGATTTTCCGCATAACAGTCTCATGTAATAGAGCCCTTAGGGTCCACACAGATATCTGACAGACTTTTTAGGCTAAAGCCAGGAATGGATTTGAAAAGAGGAGAAATCTCCGTCTTTCCATTTTGACCTGTTGTCTGTTTATAGTCTGCTCCTGGCTTTGGCTTCAAAAATCTTTCAGTTATCTTTGTGTGTAAAAGGACCCTAAGGTTGAATTCACATTGTATACAGGCTCGATATAAGAGGTATGCGTCAACATACTGGTGAAAAGTTTCACATCTGCAGTTTTTTTTTTCTATGTACAAGCTCAGTCAGTGAAGCAGAAGAATGAAAAAAATGGATCCAGCAGATACGCTGAATGTCGGACACCAGCAACAACCGAAAAACCTGGTCTCAGATATGGTGTCCCTCATTTGAATGAATAAAACAGCTGGACACTGCTCTACTTATTAGGTATTTTGGAAAGAACCTGCAACAGAGGCACATGTCAGAACATCCGACACAGACGTGAACCTACTGGGGAATACAAGAGATGATGTTTGCCAGAGAAACACATTAGACCAATCTACTTCCCTCCCGCAAACAAAAAGTGGCACATGGGGTGGCTATCCACATACAACTGTAGGCAGAATCAGCAAAAGGTATAACATCCTGCAGCTGATATTCAGCATGTAGCAACAGGTCTCACCTATGTGTCATATACAATAAATCTAGACACGTTTCCTTTACAAAGGAATAACAATGTGTACCATAAAAGTAATCCCATATGTATATATACTCAGTGGGACAAAAAAAATAACCATTACCTTGAAGACCATCTGATGTTCAGTTAATTTCCCACACACCTTTACTCCACGGAGGAAAGGTTAAAGAGGTACTCTGGCATTTTTTTTCTAATCAACTGGTGTCAGCAAGTTATAAAGATTCTTAATTTACTTGTATATAAAAATCTCCAGTCTTCCAGGACTTATCAGCTGGTGCATGTCCTGCAGGAAGTGGTGTATTCTTTCCAGTCTGAAACAGTGTTTTCTGCTGAAGTCTGGAACTATCCAAAGCAGGAAAGGTTTTCTGTGGGGAGTTGCTAAAGACCTGCTCAAGTCAGGGGCAGTGGTGGCAGCAGAGAGCATTGTGTCAGGGTGGAAAGAATACACCACTTCATTCAGGCCATACAGCAGCAGAAAAGTACTGGAAGACTGGAGATTTTTAAATAGAAGTAAATTACAAATTTACATAACTTTCAGAAACCAGTTGATTTGAAAGAAAAACATTTTTTTGCCAGAGAACCCCTTTGAGCACGTAAAAAAAGACATTTTATACAATGGATGTCCCTGCTTAGGAGTAACCCGCTATGTGGTGCTGAGCTCTTACATAACTCAAATGATTTTTGGTAAACAAAAGTCAAGAATTAAGCTAAAAAGACAATGTGGTGATAGGTGGTGAGGAGGGGTAAACTGTTACCAGACAGGCAGCGGCTTGTCTAACTAAGAACAAAAGCATCAGAGTGTTTAAATTCAACATTTCCAACTCTTTTGGTTTGCAGTTCTATGATTTTTTTTGTCATAAGTGGTAAGTAAGTAGAGTAAGCAACCAGACAAACCCCATGGTCAGGAGCTGCATGGTTTTGTTTCTACAGCTTCAATGTAAACCTATTTTTTTCCATTGTGACAGACAAGTAAACCCTGTATAGCTTCATTTTTTCATGTCGCAATTCATTTTTTTATGTGCAGTGGTACACAAACTTTAAATGTACATTTACACATAGCAGTCAGGTGTGACATTGCAATGAACAATATTATAAAAAAATAATAAAAAAATAAATAAATAAAAATGCTATTTTTGAGGACTTACTATTTAGGGGTGGGAGGTGGTGGACCAGCACAATGCAAAATCAAAAGCAGACATTGTATTACACCAATTTATTTCTATTTTTAGGTCCTATATTAGAACTACATTTTAAAGGTACAATGACAAATACTATGTCCGCTGCAGATTTGAGGCTGCATTAACTCAATCATCAAATCTGCAGCAAACACATGTAAATGTACGCTCTACACGTCTCCCCATGCAAACAACTGCTTGGCAGCAAAATCCCAGAATATCCATATGGAGATTTACAAAATGGGATAGAAAACAATAAAAGCTGTCTGATCTGATCCACAATAACATGCCGTCTGTTGCATCAGACCCTACAGCTAATAATATGAGGACAGCAGAGATAAAGGAGTCTGTGGAAGGGATTTGTCCTAACACCACCACCTTACAAGACGGCCATATGTTAGGCCCCAGAAGCCAGACAACCTGCTCTTACCCATACAGGACTGTGATCCTTCTGATACATTAGGATTAGGGTAACTTTATACATAAGGTCATGTTTAGGCTGCCTTCATGGGGGACATTTTTTTTCCTAATTTTTTTTTAACAAGAAAAAAAAAAATCTACCTAAATAACTGATGCACATTTTTCTGTGAGCCTGACTTCTCCCCCATACACTCAAATCATCTGTATATAAATCTGCTTCTATGGCATGGCCTTTATTGTATTTAATAAAAGAAAAATGGACAGAGCCACATAGAGGAGCAGTACTACGCAAGTACTTCTCTGTAAAGACCTATGGAACACGTAGGTTTTACCATATATTATTAAATGTAGGTATTGGCCTTGCTTCCTATGTCGTCTATGGTCTTCTGGTTTATCTTGGTGTCAACACATTAGGAGGTAATAAGTCTAATGCTCCACAGGGAGCACAAATAGTAAGAACAAAGGAGGCATCTGCCAATACTAGACTCACACTTCATTAGGAGAAAGTAAAGAAAGGAGCAAACACTCACACTCCCTGAATCCATCACCTTTCAATGCAAGCTACTATACTATTACCCTCATACTGGTTGGCTTACTTCACTGGTCCTACTACATGGTTTCCATGGATTGTACAGATGAAAATGCTGTCACAGTTTTAAATGCGGATTGGTCCCATTCAATGGAGCTGATCTACATCTTGGACTCACATCACATCATATTTTGCATGAATTACAAAAATTACTTATTCCAGCATATTTAAAGTGATCAACAAAAAAAGAAAATAAAAATTCTCCTGGTGACAGTGTTCTTCTAAACACTATTTGCAGTATGCCCTTGGCCTGAAGCTTCATAGTTAACACTTAAAGAGTCACTGTCGTATTTTTTTTTTTTTGCAGAAATCAATAGTCCAGGCGATTTTAAGAAACTTTGTAATTGGGTTTATTAGCCAAATCTGCCATTATCTGCATGTAAAAAGCCTTTTCCCAGGTCCCCCCCTCCTTCCTCTTTTTCATCCACTCTGAAAAATCTGAAAATTGTGACTTGTTGCATCAGACGTCCCCTGTCTGTTCTAGGGAGAGGGGAGGGGGGAGGAGGAAGGAGGGAGTTAGCCGGCAGCAGAAAGCAGATAAGGCTAGGTTCACACTGCGTTTTCAGCATCCGTTTAACGGATCCGTTTTTTTTTACGTCCAGAAAAATAGGGTCAGCAACGTTTTTTGGTCCGTTTTGGTCCGCCAAAAAAAACTGATCCGTTTTTTTTTTTATAATGGAAGTCAATGGAAAAACGGATGCACACAAATGAATCCGTTTTTTGCAATCCGTTTTTCATGCGTTTTTTGCAAAAACCGGATGCGTTAAACGGATGCTGAAAACGCAGTGTGAACCTAGCCTAACAGAGGATTACAGGCACGGAGCTGGGTGACAGCTGTAATCTGAGCCCAGACAGGTCAGTGGTGACTGTCCAAGAAGATAACTGGTGAGATATTTGTAGATTAACTCTTTGTTGTCCTGTTTTGGTCTTTTGTTTAGCTCTCTCCATAGAACAATGAAGACAGGGGGGGAGAGCTTCAAACTGCTTTTTCATGATAAAAATGCATTTTTCGGATAATAAACCCAATTACAAAGTTTCTTAAAATCGCCTGGACTATTGATTTCTGCAAAAAAAAATTTCACGACAGTGACACTTTAAGAAGAAAGAAAAAAGACTCCACATAGCCTTAGCCTTATACTTTGTCACGAACCAAAAAATGTTTTATTAAAATCAAAAATGTGCCAGGCAGCGTACATAAAGCTTGGTAAACACTCTGTAAACACAAGTTTAATATGGGAAGAGTTTATCCGACTTTGCCTTCCGAAGCCCGTCTGTGTGAAGCTTCAATGTGAATGCCTCTGCATGTAGATTTGCACAGTGATGGAAAATATGATTAGGACAATGATAATAAAGACATAAAATACACAAAAGTGCCCCATAAAAGTTTCCCTGATAACACCTAACCATTCACGTAAGCCATTTATGAGGCAAAATTAAACAAAACTTTTGGAGCAATTCTTAAAGGTTTGTTACATTTAAAAGTGAAGACTAAGCCATGCAGGAAGCCTGGAGTTTGCTTCTGGATTGTATTGCCTCTGCTATGGGCTTATGTACACGGCAAAGCTGTGTACATGCAGCCTATAGGGAGACACTCCTGCCTAGAAGTAAGACTAAGTACATACCGGGTCATGCTGTGATTTTTGAGTCACCATCAAGTGTGAAACCATGACGTTCCCTACACTGTTGTGTGACATAGGTAAAAGTTTAGTGAATCAATTTCAAGTATATAAATGTGCAACATGTTTGTTCTACACTATGGTGCATTGAAAAACCATCTTGGACAATGGTGGCCACACTTAGCAATTGTGTAATCCTAAGAATTTGCTATGTTCAAATCTGACCTGTATCCCCCTCAGTAGGCTGAGCCTTAGGGCCATTTTACACAGAAAGATTATCTGACAGATTATCTGCCAAAGATTTGAAGCCAAAGCCAGGAATGGATTTGAAAAGAGGAGAAATCTCAGGCTTTCCTTTATGACCTGATCTCTGTTTATAGTCTGTTTCTGGTTTTGGCTTCAAATCTTTGGCAGATAATCTGTCAGATAATCTTTCTGTGTAAAAGGGCCCTTAGCGGTGAATGTGCTGTGGGTTTGCAGGATTAGATCCATTCTCATTTAATTGGACCAACCCTCTGCATTTCCACCTAAAATAAGCAACATACCACTTATTTCTGCTGGGGGCTTCTTTTCTACTGCAGTGTCATCAGATTTCAGGAACGGAAGAAGCCCCGAAATCCACATTGAAGTTCTGGTAACTAAACATGTACTATAGGTCATAGGTGTCAAACTGAGGCCCTCCAGCTGTTACAAGACTACAATTCCCATCATGCCTGGACAGCCAAAGCTAAAGCTTTGGCTATCCAGGCATGATGAGAATTGTAGTTTTGTAACAGCTGGAGAGCCTGAGTTTGACACCCATCCGTATAGATACTATGGGGGAGATTTATCAAACATGGTGTAAAGTAGAATTGGCCCAGTTGTCCCTAGCAACCAATCAGATTCCACATTTCTTTTTCCAAGTAATCTGTGAAGAATAAAAAGTGGAATCTGATTGTTTGCTGGGGGCAACTGAGCCAGTTTCACTTTACACCATGTTTGATAAATCTCCCCATCTATATCCTCACACAAACCCACAGAAAATCCCCGTCCCTTTCTCGTACCAGGCGGAAAAGTGTCTAAGGGTACAAACCCACACACCGTATACACAGCAGATACGCAACAAATACGCAGCAAATACGCAGCAGATTTGATGCTGTGTTCAGTTATTTAGACCTAATCTGCTGCGTATTTGCTGCGTATTTGCTGCGTGTTTGCTGCGTATCGCAGCAGTAACTACGCTGCTTATACGGTGTGTGGGTTTATACCCTAAGGGTATAAACCCACACACCGTATAAGCAGCGTATTTACTGCTGCGATACGCAGCAAACACGCAGCAAATACGCAGCAAAAACGCAGCAGATTATATCTAAATAACTGAACACAGTATCAAATCTGTACCAACAAATCTGCTGCGTATTTGCTGCGTATTTGTTGCGTATCTGCTGTGTATACGGTGTGTGGGTTTGTACCCTAAAAGTGGTAGAAAAGGGTCTAAAATGCATAACAAATGTGGAGTAAAGTCCTGTGCACCACTTTTTCAGCCATAATTCCGGTTGGAGGCACATTAGTAAATCTGGGCCACTGTGGATGTATGAGGCCTACAGCCTGTATGGTTTCACCCTAGAAAATATCCTCACACATGGAAGTTTCTGCCACCACTCCACCTAAATGGTATTGCAAAAATGTTTGCGTATGGAGAATAAACCTTATTCAGATGTATGACGAGAATTTTTACAATTTATATCATGTGAATTGAACTTTTCCTGTGCATTTAACTTGTATCTAATACCTTCTCTATCGTTTGTAAAACCATTGTACATGGCACACTTAGGCTTGAAAGAGGAGTAAAGACATTAGTAGAAGGACCAGGTGACTAGATATAATAGCCGAGAGCGGTCATAGTGCAGTGTAAGGTTAGCCGTGTTACAGAGCACATTCCAGTCACAGGTATGTCACCACGCCACTGACACATCGCTGCCTATTCAGTGTAACCACAACATACACATAGCAGCTTGTTTACCCGGCTGTGTCACATGCTGGGAATGCAAGGCCTGAGATAAGAAGCTTCACCGAAACATTAGGAAAAGCCACTTAATGTAGCATCCCCATACTAAAACAAAGCAATGCAGCTGAACATTGGCAGAAGCCATTAGAGAATCCATAACTTTTCCAGGTATGCTATGTAATAATGAAATAACTTTTACCATTCGCATTCCAGTGACTAAGATTAATAAAAAGTCAATACTTTCAGACAAGGTGATCACCGCTGACTAGAGATGTAGGCAACTCAAGCATGCTAAAGTCCAATCGTTTGGCCAATCGCTTATCTGTACTGTAGACAAGATGCCTCACACCTAGCATGGAGAACAGCTACTGGTTATCACCAAATGGAACCAGTGGTACACTGATGTATACCGCAACATTCACTTTAATAGCCAAACAATTTACTAATGACTAATTTTGTTCGGTTTCCAATAAGATACTTGTATATAGGTTTATAAGTATATATTGTATATGTTTGCTAGACTCAAGTGCGAGAGAAAAACGTGCTTACAAGTGCCACTAAAAGTATATGTTAGGGTAACAAACGGGCTAGATTAAGTCCAATAAAGTGAACATACTTTCTTATAGTTCTACACTGTACCAATACTCTGTTATAAATGCATTTACAACTGGGCAGTGCTATTCCCCTTCACAAAGAGGTGCGTCCCTACAGAAATGTCAGTGTCAGCACAGACTGGATAATCTCAGGCAGTAAAAGGACATGTCTCCATCTGGTAATACCCAGTTGTCAATTTGGTCAGACATTTCCAACAGAACAGCTCAACATAGACATCAAAGAAAAGATGCTCCAGAACTGGTAATTCATGGGGAATAAAGCTATTAAGGGGCCTATTACACCAAAAGACTATCTGACAGATTTTGTTGAGCCAAAGCCAGAAATGGACTATAAGCAGAGAACAGGTAACAATGGAAAGACTGAGATTCCTCGTCTTTTCAAAGCCACTCCTGGCTTTGGCTTACAAAAATCTGTCCGATAATCTGTTGGTGTAATAGTAAACTTTACATTTCGGGAGGGATGACAGATCCTCTTTCTTTGCACCAGCCACTCCTTTCATTCCCACCGGTAATATAGCTATCATGTTTATTAG
Source organism: Dendropsophus ebraccatus (assembly GCF_027789765.1). Taxonomy (NCBI): domain Eukaryota; kingdom Metazoa; phylum Chordata; class Amphibia; order Anura; family Hylidae; genus Dendropsophus; species Dendropsophus ebraccatus. The sequence goes on from NC_091460.1 coordinate 71,170,681, forward strand.
ATATATCATCGAACTCTTCCTCTCAACTAGGAGCTGGGCAGGAATTATGTTGCAGCCCCATTCACATGAATCACTTGACTGATACCAGGGTGCAATTCCTGGAACAGTGATATGTTAGAAGGAATACAGGAGACACATCACTCGCATTCTCAAGATTGTTGAGGATTCCAGTGATAACCTCCTATATAAATTATGCCCATGGAGGGGAGAGTACAAGTCATATATGTATATATGAGAAAGATGCATGAAAAGCAATGCTATAATACACACGTACTACTAGAATATAAGTTCTGAGCAAAACAAATTTCCAACGGGTGTTCTGCAATTCATTGGGATCTTAATAATAACTACACATCAGGGAGTTTCTGGCCAAACCTCGGTGGCCAGGAATCAAATCCTCATCTAGATGTATTGCTGTCACTTAATAGTGGATTGTTGTATTGTTGGCCATCACCGGCTTTCCTATTAAGATTTACCAATAATGCTGTGGTATCCTAAGTGCTCTAAATTGTCACCACTGCTTAATATATTACAGCATCATATACCACAATCCATGGCAGTCTGGGCAACATAAATAAAACTACTGTCATTTAGCAGCGACGGCCAACCTCCTGTGGCATGGTCTGAACATGACTCCTAAACTTGTTTAGAAACTCATTGATTTCGTCCCTCCATGAACAAATACACACCCACAATTCACTATATTTGGATGTGTACCAAATAATATATTCATCACACAAATATGTCGGATGAGATTGTGAGTCAGATCTTGAGTATTCTATGTGTCCCAGTTAATCAAGTCAGTCACCCAGTGATATAAGTAAATACTGGTGATATAACATAGCACCGGGCACGTACTTATGAAATTAAATTCAGATTCCTAATCAGAGTGAACATGAAGGAAACCAATGTTCATATACCTATACTGGCGAACAAAACCTACATACCACATGGAACAGTCATGGTCGAGGCACTCGTAAGAAAACATGGTAACAATCTGTAGTACTAATATCATGGGAAAATGGTACAAATTATGAAATTATAACATGTTAAAGGGGTATTCTGGATGATTTTGCTCGGACCTCAAATAAAATAAAAAACAAACGCTGGCAACTACTTCTGCGCCTGCTCATCCAGTTAGTGAGTGAGGCAGGCCATCAGACCAGTTCATCTCAGAAGACGCAGCTCAGCTCTTGGCTACTACTGTGTTCTGCAGCTTTTCTATCCAATGGTAATGCTTCCCTAGCAGGTGCAACAGCAGCCTGACCTCACAAAGAGGCAACATAGCCACTAAATCCACTACAAGGATCAGGAATGTTTGATCTTAATATGCCCAACCTAACACAGTGGCATTAGGGGTGTCTGGCAGTAGATGTGCATGCTTGGGAGAGATAGCCGTCAGGCCAATCATATTAGCATAAAAATGCAGCCATGTTGCGACAGAGAAAGTAGCCTACAGGTGCCCATATACATAAGAGTAAAGTCTGCTGAACTGTCAGATTTCCATGGGATAAGTGTACTATGTTTTGGGGTGCCTCACCCTTTCCCTTATACTGGGGAAAAGAAGAAATGTTTGTTCTGAAGGTAAATAGGGCACCACCAGACAAGAATGGCAGTGCCCAACCTCCTTGTCCCAATAAGAACACATGGACACTCAGCTGAACCAAGCAGTATGTGTATAGGAAGGACAGGAGGAAAAGATGTCTGTGGGACAATCATTTGGCTGATGAGTACACTTGACATGATATCTGTATATATGGATCCATGATTGGACTTCATCTGAACAGATGAGAAAATCCTTTGAGGTTTGGTTTTGTGACAGTCAAATGTGGAAATCCCAGCATTTTCTATTCTTCGGTTATTAGGTCAATCCAACGTTTGTACGCTTCATGTACAGTTATGGGGCAAGTATACAGATGGGTCTCAGGAGTGAAAACTTGGCTTTATTGCCCACAGTAACCATGAAGACACGAGGCCACTTTTTCTCTGATAAGCCTTGGCCTACTGTGCCACGTACAGACAGGTCTTGGCTGCCCATGGCAAAATTCCCATTATAGCAAAAGGAAACATCATTCCCACCAGGTCCTTGTTGTAGGTTACCCACAATGCAGTCTTGGTAAAATTGTCATAAGTGGCAAAAACAAAATTCTATTGTGGTTTCATATTGATTTGGGGGATTATTTGGTATAGATTACAGATGGCACTCTGTGATAATTTGGCTCATCCTAATAGTAACATGTGGTTGGCACTAGTGCACTAATGGTTCTCCACAAAACTACAACTCCTATCATGGACAGGACAATGAGACACATAGTTCTGCAACAGCCAGACACCTCCAGCAAACAGCCATTCCCCTTATTCCAGGCATGACAACAGTTAGATACCAGCAGCTAGAGAACAATAAAGAATCCAGTGACACTGGTATGTGGAGCGACAAAGACACATTATTGACATTTATAGCCCAGAGCGCTGGAGGGCCACTATGTGACTACTAGGACGTGCCTTACAGGCAGGCACTATGTTGTTTAGGTGGGCACCATGCTTTGCTGGGTGCACTAGTGGAAGCCCACAATGGCACCCCATGTGTATAACACTTTCTACAACTTCTGGGCTTCCATGTGTGACGCATTCCTAGCCCTTTGTGAGACATTTTTGGACTAAGACAACCAGGATCCCTCCTTCCTCCATAAGCCTAAATATTATTCCTATTAACTGGTTGGAGGGTGAAGGGCAGCACAACAGTTTAGGGAGTGTGGGAAAGCGGAGCCCCCTCCTCCCCAGCTCACATCTAAGCTGCTCTATGTTGCCTCACCACATTTTTTTCCCTCTCAGAGCCCAACATTCCTGAGCTGACTCCACCCCCCCATTACCCAAAGTGACTGCTCCCCCTGCCCTGCCACCTCCCCCTGCCCTGCCTGTCTTTCTTCCCAAACTCCCTCCCCCTCCAGGCTCACATACAACATAACCATACAACAGCTGCTACATTGTACCTACAACTTCACCATAAGCAGCTACAATGTTCCTACTCAGAGGATGGCAGCAGGGCAGTGCCAGCCTGCAGCAGCAGGGCAATGATGGGGGTGGGGGGAGCTGTCTGCACACAGAGGGCCACATGTCAGCACCTACCTGTCCCTGGGGTCGATCCAGCTGGTCTGCCTGGTGTTGTGGTCGATGTAGAACACCTTGCCGTCGTAGTCTCTGGCTTCTTCCCAGCCCTCCGGTAACGGCAGCTGCCCATTCCCCTTCCTAGGCATGATCAGCCCCTGCAAACTCCTCCATAAGTACAGAAAGAGTCAGGAGAGGAGCAGCGGGTGGGGAGCCCCTAGAGCCGGGTGGGGAGCCCCTAGAGCCGGCCACAGAGCCGCCCCGCGGGCACGCACTCCTCCGCTCCACGCTGCAGCATGTCTGGGGCACCGGCGGCTCCCGGCTCCGAGGTCGCACTAGCAGCACGGAGCCGTCTGCCTGCGGATCCGGGGAAGCCAGTAACCTCGGCCTGTTCCCAGCCACAGGCTCATTAGCATGAGATTAGCATCCGTCTCATCTGCATGCACATTCCACACTGCTGCATTCCTCACCGCTAACCCCTTGTGTGCCGGCCTGCTGCTACTACTGCTACTCAGGACTCCTTCCACCCACCGTGCTGCCAGTGCTGCCCCCTGCACCCCTCTCCTGCTGCCACACTCTGCAGGACACTGCATAGCCAACAATGCACTGCCCAGTACTTGTCCTAGCCGCACATAGGACACATAGGGACATAGGAAATGTGGGCCTAAGGAATGAAAGGAGCAATGTGTACAAAACCTAATAACCATCCCTGACTAATACCAAACTGCTCTCCTCTAAAATGTCGTTTTCATAATAAACCCACTTGTTACAAGTAAAGCAAGACAGCATGCTAGTGCCTGCCAGGACTATGTTCTTCCTGTTTCTGTGGATCATTTATATATTTCTAACTATCTAAAACGATTCTGTATCCTTTTGGACAAGGAGATAAGAGTTCAGTAGTGATGGTTGACCATTGTTATGGTTGTTGCTTTTATACTATTTGTAAATGTTGTATACTGTAACATTATATAAACAAATCTTTTCTATGCATCAGTGTCACCAGCTGGGTAGGTGGTCAGGGAGTGATAGATTCATTTACAAAGAAAAATAAAGAGAGGTAGTACACAACATGAGCCACAGAGTAAGGGCCCTATTCCACCGGACGATTATTGTTAGCATAATCGTTAACGATTAACGATCTCAAACGACCGCTATTGCGAAAGACCTGAAAACGTTCACTCATTTCCATGGAACGATAATCGTTACTTATGATCGTAATTGCGATCGTTTCTTCTTCCGTATTTCTTCGCTATTGCGTTCGTATCTATTGCGAACGACCGAACGATGTCTTATTCAATGCGAACGTTTTGCGAACGTTTTGCGAACGAGCAACGATAAAAATAGGTCCAGGTCTTATAAAGCGATCAACGATTTCTCGTTCGGTCGTTAATCGTTACTGCATTTCAACCGAACGATTATCGTTTAGATTCGAACGATTTAACGATAATCTGAACGATAATCGTCCGGTGGAATAGGGCCCTAAGGGTCCTATTACACTGAGCGATTTTTAACGATTAACAATGGCAAACGAGATTGTTTATTGTTAACCTGACAGATTTTGGAAGCCAAAACCAGGAATGGATTTGAAAAAAGGAGAAATCTCAGTCTTTCCTTTATGACCCGTTCCCTGTTTATGGTCTGTTCCTGGCTTTGGCTTCAAAAATCTGTCAGATAAATCTGCCTGTGTAAACGCACCATTACACAGAACCATGGTCGTTAGTTACGATCGTTACTATGATCGTTATTGCGATCGTTACTATGATCGTTTACTCCTTCTGATCCCAGAAAAACAATGAACAATGAGCTATTACACTGAACAATTAGTGAATAAATGCGGAACTTGAGCGAACAAATGTGGAATTACAGCGAACAATTAGCAAACGATTAGCGTTCGATTAACTATAATTTTAGGTTCAGATCCAAATTAACGATCAACAACATACGAACGATCTTCAATCGTCGCCTGCAATTACACAGAACAATTATTGTTTAAATTTGAATGATTTAACGATTTAACCTAAGGGTATGTCCACACTAAGGAATCCCAGTGGATCATCCGCCGCAGATTCCGCAGCTCACCCCGCCCGTGGCCGCGCACATCTCCACTGGTCCCATAGGCTTCACTCTATGGTTTGGCAGATTCCGCCATCCGCCCAAAGAATGAACCCATGGGGTGAGTGATGCACTGGGATTCCGTAGTATGGACATACCCTTAAAGAGCTCAAAAATCATACACAGCTTTGCAATTATGCCCAATGGCCAATGATTTTTTTTTATTAATTAAAATGACCAATGGCTGATCACTAGCCCTATTACACAGAGCACTAGCGATCTCTTAGGTCAGTGATTTTCAACCTTTTTTGAGCCGCGGCACACTTTTTATGCTTAAAAAATCCCGGGGCACACCACCAACCAAAATGGCACAAAATCAGTACATATTATACATATAGTTAATAATATAGATTCTAAATGTATTTATACTCACTCAGTGTGAAACCTGGGCCTGTTTTCTTCTCCCCCCTGTGCTTCTCTCCACCATACTTCTCCCCACCATACTTCTCCCCCCTGCTTCTCTCCTGTGCTTCTCTCCCCCATGCTTCTTTCCTGTGCTTCTCTCCCCCCTGCTTCTCTCCACCATACTTCTCCCCCCTGCTTCTCTCCCCATGCTTCTCTCCCCCCTGCTTCTCTCCACCAAACTTCTCTCCTCCCTGCTTCTCTCCGCTGTTTCTCTCTCCCATCCCCATGTTTCTCTCCCCCCTGCTTCTCTCCCCTGTTTCTCCCCCATCCCCAGGTTTCTCTCCCCCATTCCCATGTTTCTCTCCCCCATGCTTCTCTCCCTGTCTCTCCCCCCCTGTTTCTCCTCCATGCTTCTCTCCCCCATCGTTTTCTCCTGTTTCTCTCCCCCATCCCCAGGTTTCTCTCCCCCCTTCCTCCTCACCTCCTGCGAGATGGTCGCCGCTGCTGTCCGCCTCACCTACTGGCCGCCCGTAGGGCCAGGAGGTGAGGCGGACAGCAGCAGCGGGGCGATCTGCAGGGGCACCATAGTTTGGGGAACTTTCCCCGCGGCACACCCGACCATGTGTCGCGGCACACTAGTTGAAAATCAGTGTCTTAGGTCAATAATAGGACCCTTGGACCAGTCTTCTGTTATAATTTCCCCTCATTGTGTTTGTCCATAATCTGTTGTGGCTAATAACAGCAAGCAATGGCTTTCTCTCCCCAAGTTCTTCTTAAGGAGTTTTCCAGGCTACTATGACTTGCCTTTCCTCAGGATAGGCAATCAATCACAGATTTGCGGGGTGCCTACACATGATCATGTGTTTAGTGACCACACTACACTGTAAATGGGGCAGGATGCAGTTGGCTCCATTTACTGAGTAGGGCCGGTACACTGTTACTGCAGCTCAGCTACCCTTCACCTGAACAGACTGAGCTGCAGTAACCAGGTCTGGCCACTATGTAGTGAATGGGGCTAACACATAGCGTGAGAGAGGGGCATGGTCTGCATAGCTGGGTCTACAGCACCGTACTCTGACCCAGGAAGTCTCCCTCACCTTCCAAATCATAGCAGATCCACTTCAGGCTGGGGCTTACATCAGGGGAAAGGATTGTGGAAGTAATCTCTCCATAGCTGAAACCCTTCTCTCCCCGGACAGAGAGTGCTGCTATACTGTGCTCACCCTATACCCTGCTCTTTGCTTTACTTACACTCAGCCATACACACTGCTACATAGAAAAGTTTCTGTCACTGTCCTCCTGCACAGTTTGAATTCTTTAAAAGCAGTCAAATAAAATACAAGTTATACAAGTTGCAATCGTACTGATGTGAGGACATGTCAGTTTTACCATAGGGTGAACGGCCCCCAAAATGAAACACTGGTACATATCACATTGATAATATCTTTAAAAGGAAAAAACAACCAAGGAGGTATGAAAATAAAGAAACAAAACTAAGGCAGTATGTACATTATAACATGCATACAGAGAGTGTGTGACAGAAAGGACATACTATAAGATAACTATAGTCATATCGGATTGGACAGGGGAAAAAATAGCAGATATGGAGCTTCTATTGCCCTGTAATTATATTGTATGGGATGCTGCAGTCACTATTGATTGCTGCATTTAGGTTGTTAAGCCCCTGGCATTGGAATCCCTGTCATTGTAGCAGATTGCCAGCTGTAATATATACCTGTATGGCCGACTACGCTAACCCTTATGCTGCAGCTTAGTATATATATTTCTGTGGTTGCTAATTGGTTATAGTTTCTGTACACATTGCACAAATTTGTGACCATGATGCTAGAGTTTGATTTGGTACCTCAAAACGTATTGGAAATTATTGAGACTGTCTAACTTAAAAAGGCTTTGTTAGATTTCTTTGTGTCATGTCCATTTGCATTGATTTAAAGGTAAACTAGCAGCAGGTTAGAAGCATCTAACTGCTGATATTTCCCTATAACTCACGGGAGTGATGAGGATGAAGGTAATTTTCTTACCTTAATCCTCGGCACTGTTATTTGGATATTAGTAGCTCATTTTATATGCTAATAAGGTGTTTTAGTGAAATTGGGTGGGCTACAATCCTCAACTCACCAAACCACCTTGGCCATCCTACCCTTTTACTGAATATTGGAGTGGCACTCTGCAGTGACCGGCACAATGAGGGAACCAACATCCCTCATTAACATATGAAATGAAGTACTAATATCTTTTAAAATGGCAGGTTAGATGCTTCTAGAAGTGTTATAAGTTTCCCTTTAATCCAGGAAATCCAGGCTTTATCACTTTAATGGAGCTTGTCATGCGGCAAAAGCAGAAATGTTTATAATAATGTCACACAAACGGCACTGTTCATAAAAGTATATGCTAGTATATCACCATGTTTCTGTTTAATATAAGAAGAAAAATCCATAACATGCGTGAAATGTAGTGGAAAAAAACATAGGCTAGTAGGCTAGGCTTGCAAAACTGAACGCCTCTTCAGACCGCGGTAACATTACCTGGGAGAACTGCATTTCTATTCTATGATGAACAGGTATTGATTTATATCTATACAGTCCGGGGGGGTACGTCCTGCTCTCTCTATGTACTCTATAGGTGTCTTTCAAGATTTGTTTCTTTGGATTTGCTGCTAAATTGGCTCAGAGGTTTTTTGTTTTTGCCATGTATGTTTGTATGCTGTCATGTTGTATTGAAAATGTGTTCAATTTGAGGTCAACTGGGAAGATTACCATAGCTATACAGATAAATGATTGTCTTCCTGCTGGCAGATACAGGGTGGTACAAGGGCCCATAAAGAACCTTGCTAACTAGGGGCTGTGTATGGTGATGCCAAGACACTGCATCACCACGCAATGAGGAGCATCCAATCAGGAAGGATGATTGATAGGGAAGGGGGGAAGGGGACACCAGTAAGGAGGTCCTGGGCCACCTATAGGTAATAACAGGGGCGTAGCTAATGTCTCCTGGGCCCTGGTGCGAGAGGCCAACTTGGGCCCCCCCCCCTCCTTTCACGACCAAGTGATGCTATTGTTGTGTGTGTATAGATTATATATATATATATATATATATATATATATGTATATATATATATATATATATATATATATATACACACAGTGGTGCCTTGGATTATGAGCATAATTCGTTCCAGGACCGTGCTTGTAATCCAAATCCACTCTTAAACCAAAGCAAATTTTCCTATAAGAAATCATGTAAATGCAGACAATTGGTTCCACACCCCAAATATATTTATTATTCTGTACTGTACAGTAATGGAGAGGATGGGAAACACAAGGGCTGACAGAGACTGCAGGGAGCATGAAGGAATGAGCAGTACAGATGTGGGCACATACATGCAGCACTCTCTGTCCGGGGAGAGAGGGGTTACAGCTATGGAGAGATTACCCCCACAGTCCTGTCCCCTGATGTAAGCCCCAGCCTGAAGGGGATCTGCTATGATTTGGAAGGTGTTTAGAGTACAGTGCTGTAGACCCCGCTATGCAGGCCATGCCCCTTCTCCACTCGCGCTCCCACCCAATACAGGAAGTTCTTAAACCAAAGCAATGCTCTTAAACCAAGTCACAATTTAGAAAAACTGTGAGCTCTTAAACCAAAACGCTCTTAAACGAAGTTACTCTTAAACCAAGGTACCACTGTATGTATGTATATATATATATATATATATATATATACACACACACACACCAAGACAGATATTACCAATAACACCAGCATATTGGAAGAGAAAGTATTATCACCGTACATATTACCGCCATACTGTTACCGACCAAATCCTGTATACTGAGACCAATATTACCAGTAATACCAGTATATAGGGAGGAACCATTACCGCCACACCACAACCACTACCATCACCACCATATTGTTACTGACCAAATCCAGTATACTAAATCACCTCATCCAGTCATATAGAGGTGGCCCCAGCTCTACACAGGCTCTATACACCATATACATTACAGTGCAGTTATATCAGGTGACTCACAGGAGACGTCTTTTCTGATCGGAGTTCTTCCCTTTTCATCATCTTCTCCATCTGCCCTGGGCCGTTATGAGAACTTCTCTGAGCCACGAATCCACAGAATCTGCCAGAGAAACATATTAGTCTCCTCACTCTGACACCATCCTCATCTATATACACACTGCACATCTGTACTGTCCCCTTTACACCCTCATTTAGTGGGTAGCCCTGACTCTATGTGACCTCCTAATAATATATGCCCCCCTCTGTGTATTCCCTCTCCCCGTATGTTGCCCCCCCCCAAATAGATGGCCCCCTCTACCCCCTCCCTTATAGATGGCCCCCTCTACCCCCTCCCTTATAGATGGCCCCCTCTCCCCCCCCCCTCCCTTATAGATGGTCCCCTCTCCCCCCCCTCCCTTATAGATGGTCCCCTTCCCCCCCCTCCCTTATAGATGGTCCCCTTCCCCCCCCCCTCCCTTATAGATGGTCCCCTTCCCCCCCCCCTCCCTTATAGATGGTCCCCTTCCCCCCCCCTCCCTTATAGATGGTCCCCTTCCCCCCCTCCCTTATAGATGGCCCCCTTCCTCCCTCCCTTATAGAGGGTCCCCTTCCCCCCCCTCCCTTATAGATGGTCCCCTTCCCCCCCTCCCTTATAGATGGTCCCCTTCCCCCCCTCCCTTATAGATGGCCCCCTTCCTCCCTCCCTTATAGATGGTCCCCTTTCCCCCCCCCCCACCACCCTCATAGATGGCTCCTCTTTCCCCCCACCCTCATAGATGGCCCCCTCTTTCCCCCCACCCTCATAGATGCCCCCCTCTTTCCCCCCACCCTCATAGATGGCCCCCTCTTTCCCCCCACCCTCATAGATGGCCCCCTCTTTCCCCCCACCCTCATAGATGGTCCCCTTCACCCCCCCCTCCTCCCTTATAGATGGCCCCCTCCTTTCCCCCCACCCGTACAGGCTGATAAAAAAACAAAACTTAACTCACCTGACATCGCGCTCCCACGTTGATCCTCACTCCTCCTGGTCTGTCCCCGGCTGCTGCGCGGCTGCCGGGGGTGTCGCGTCTTATCCCCGGCAGCGCGCGCATCCCAGAACTCCCTGCGCGCCGGAAACCGGAAGTCAGGGCCCAAGGCGCGCAGGGAGTTCTGGGATGCGCGCGCTGCCGGGGGTAAGACGCGACACCCCCGGCAGCCGCGCAGCAGCCGTGGGAAAGACGGAGCCAGACTCTTGTGACCGCAAGCAAAACAATGCTTGCGGTCACAAGAGTGATTGATCGGGGGGCCCCGCGGGCCCCCCTTGTGGCGGGCCCGGTCGCGGCGGCGACCCCCGCGACCATGGTGGCTACGCCACTGGGTAATAATACAGCCTGCATACCCCAGTTATAAACCACTTGTATATAAATATAGCGAACCTAACCCTGCCCCATAGTTTTTAAAAAACTGTGGTGTTCCGTGAAAGAATATTTATTCCCTTTTTTAAATATTTTTGGAAAGTATTTGTATGGTATTCTTTGTCTTTAGGTAGTTGTACTGTATTGTATGTTTTTTAATTTGTAATTTGTTATACATAAAAGCCTTGTATGCAAAATTCCTTTTTCTTCCTTACTACCAAAGTCTTCATTGCCAGAGCTGAACACCTGTTAACTTAACATCACCAGGATGGTGGACAGTGTCTTTCTCGTGAAAATGAAACAATTAAGGAATTGTCCTCTCCCAGTAGCAGATGGCCTCCATGCATCATAATGGTGTGCATCTGTGTGTGCTGCAGAATAGCCACATGTCAGCCATATCAATATTACTGCTATATCAATGTCAACAGGGACCATAAGCAACTGGACAATTGGAAAAATGCCCTTTAAAAGGAATCAATAAGCAGTTGATGGCATCCTAAACAACGCTTTGGGGCACAGTTTTTGTATAACTGGTACTGCAAAGGGGCAGCTCAGAATTCATTAGGGGGCGGCTGGAACTATTTGTGAGTGCATACTGATGGGCAGTGTTTATGGGGGCAGATTCCACCACTACTTATTGGAAAATGTTGGTTTTATGAAACTAAATTATTATTAAATTAAATTATTATTATTTATAGGTGCATACAGAACTTGGCAAGGGTATTTAAAACTAGAGAACTGAAAGCAGATCTGTCCAGACAATAAATTGTAGAGGTCAAACTGATTACTGGCACTATATGACGTGCATGCCATGGTTGGCACTGTATTTGGGCAGACTCTGTTTGAGACTGTTATTTATACATCTCAGCTGCTGCAAATCCACATTTTGAAGAAGAAAGGGTTCATGATATAAAATTAGGGACAAACTCAGGCTTACACTTCACAAAGAGGTCCTGCAGCAGCTGACTTGTGGGTTAGAAGGATTAATGTGCCCCCTATTGTAAATGAATAAGAAAATTAGAAGCCACCTTACAGTTCTTAGGTTACTTTTAATACTCTTGTATATTAATATACAGTAGCTCTCTTTTGCAAGAGGTCTCCTAAAGCGGATGTATCATCAATCACACATGAATCGAACAGCGCCGTCAAGGGTAAGCCAGTGCTGCGGTCCTTTCTTTGAACCGCGGCCTGCCCCAAGTGGGAGGAAACCCCCGTGGTTCAAAAAGTGGACCGCGGCACCGACTTCCTCATGCTGGCACAGTTCGATTTATGTGTAATTTTAAAGAGAGTGTACCTGATGGTTATTTAATAGTGTATACCATAACAGTAACTTATTAAAGGGGTTGGCCACTTTATAGTAAAATATAGTAAAATAGTAAAATTACAGTATTAGTAGGTGTACTCACTTTATATACTGACAACAGCTCCCGGTGTACCTCATAGAGCTAAAATCAGGCTCCCCTCCTCCAGGCTGGGCTACCCTGCTCTGTCGTAAGTCTGTCCATAAAATAGCTGACATGGAGGAGCATGTGACCACCTGCCTCGTCACCCAGTGTCCACCATAGGCATGTACAGGCTTAGTAGTGGACACTGGGGGGCGTGGCATGGTCACATGCTCCTCCATGTCAGCCATCTTATGGACAGACTTACGACAGAGCAGGGTAGCCCAGCCTGGAGTCTGATTTAGCTCTATGAGGTAAACAGGGAGCTGCTGTTAGAAAATGCAGTGAGTAAACTAATACTGTACACTGAACAATTTACTATAAAGTGGCCAACCCCTTAAAATCATTGTAATTAAAAATGCACCCTTTTCCTGCCTAAATCAACAATTCTAGTCCCATACAGTAAGCAATCCCTGCATTATCTGTTGTTAGCCTCATTCTGTCCACCACTGTACCTCAATGGTGGATGGATCTGGGTTTCTCCTGCTGCCTGTGTCACTTCCTGCTTTAGCTAGACGGTCTGGCAGGCTACAGGTATAGTGGTGACAAGTGTGTCTCACCTGTAGTATCACACTGTACTGCAGCTAAAATCACCTGGACACCAGCCCGCACCTCATACCTGCCTGATCCCAGATGTCCTACTGCCCATAGCTCACACCGGCCCACTCTCCCAGAAACCCACCTGCAGCTTACACCGGCCTGCTCTTCCAGATACCCAACCTCCCACCTGCCTGGTCGCTTGCTGGCTAGCACCCATCCACTCCGCTTAATCGCTCAGCTTCCTGCTCTGAGCACTAATGAGGATGAGATGGAGGAGGGACCATGGGTGCCCCGTACCATACCTGTCCTCCAGCCACAGCTCACACTGGCCCACCCTCCCAGACAACCACCCGCCCAGTTGTCCGGCCTCCTGCTCTGAACCCTACTGAGGAGCTGTTCACATGTGAGTCATTGTACAGTACAGGATGAGATGGAGGAGGGACCACGGGCGCCCCATACAGCTGTGCTGCAGATTAGGATTAGAATTTCTCTGCTAAACAGGACTACTTTGCTTCCCTTATATTTTCCTTGTCTCACAACCCTAGGCAACTGTTTAACACCTTCAACTCCATTCTCTGCCCCCCCACCCCGCCAGCCCCCACATCTCTTATCTCTGCTGGGGACTTTGCCAAATTCTTCAAGCAGAAAATTGATGACATCAGAGTAAGTTTCATCTTACAGCCCCCTCATGCTTGTCCAGTGATCTTCCCCACTAACCCACCTCTCCACCATCATTGAAGAACGCCTCTCTAAACTATTATCCACATCACACCTCACCACCTGCGCACCTAACCCAATCCCATCTTACCTTATCCAGCACTTGTCCTAGCACTAATTCATCTTTTCAATCTATCACTAACTACTGGCATCTTCCTATCTCAATATAAACATGCAACTATCACACCCATCCTTAAAAAGCCATCCCTTAAGCCTACCTCCTTATCCAGCTACCGCCCCATCTAACTTCTCCCCTTTGCCTCAAAACTCCTTAAACAACATGTCTACCATGAACTATGCTCCCACTTTTCATCCAACTCGCACCGACCACTCCACAGAAACTGACCTCACCAAAGTGGCCAACGACCTGCTAACCGCCAAAGCCTCGCGCAAATACTCTGTTCTCCTCCCTCCTTCACCTATCTTCTGCCTTCAACACACTTGACCATTCTCTCCTCCTACTAGGGCGGGCCTTTGGGGTGTGCGACCTGTGCGGGCGCATCACTCCCGGCCAGCAGGGGGACGCTCTGGCAGGAGGGACAGAGACAGCTGCACATCTAGCTATAGAAATGGGTGCTGTCTCTGTCTGCAGGAGCGCTGGAACCAACTATAGGAGGAGGGCGCAAGGCGATCAGCCATAGAGGTGCCCGGGCAGAGAGAGGCAGCTCTGCATACTTATCTTTGGTGTAGAAAGGAACGCTGTATGTCTGCAGGAGTGCTGTTAGAAACCACTGTAGGAGCAGGGTGCCGAGCGGCCAGCTGGGGGAGCGATCGGGGCGGACAGACATACACAACATGCATTATGTGACAGTGTCATGCTGTGTATGTCTGTCCGCCCTGATCGCTCCCCCAGTTGGCCGCCCGGCACCCTGCTCCTACAGTGGTTTCTAACGGCGCTCCTACAGACATACAGTGATCTTTTCTACACCAAAGATAGGTATGCAGAGCTGCCTCTCTCTGCCCGGGCGCCTCTATGGCTGATCTCCAGCGTCCCGACGGCCAAGTGACGTCACTGGAGCGACGTCCGCCGAGCTGAGGAGATGCACAGCGGGAAGCCCAGTGAGTTAAAGTGTCTGTTTTTTTTTGTATGTGTGTTTGTCAGTGCCTACATCGGAGGAGGGGAGGGGGTGGCAACTACCTACCTACAACTACCTACAGCTACCTACCTACAACTTCCTACCTACAGCTACCCACAACTACCTACCTATAGCTACCCACAACTATCTACTTACACCTACCTATAACTACCTACAGCTACCTATAACTACCTTCCTACAGCTATCTACTTACACCTACCTATAACCAACTACAGCTACCTATAACTACCTTCCTACAGCTACCTACAGCTATCTACTTACACCTACCTATAGCTACCTACAGCTACCTATAACTACCTCCCTACAGCTATCTACTTACAACTACCTACAGCTAACTACAACTACCTACCTACAAATACCTACCTACAGCTACCCACAACTACCTACATACAACTACCACAGCTACCTATACCTACCTTCCTACAGCTACCTACAGCTATCTACTTACACCTACCTATAACTACCTACAGCTACCTATAACTACCTTCCTACAGCTTCCTACTTACACCTACCTATAACTACCTACAGCTACCTATAACTACCTTCCTACAGCTATCTACTTACACCTACCTATAACTACCTACAGCTACCTATAACTACCTTCCTATAGCTACCTACAGCTATCTACTTACACCTACCTATAACTACCTACAGCTACCTATAACTACCTTCCTACAGCTATCTACTTACAGCTACCTATAACTACCTACCTACAGCTACCCACATCTACCTACCTACAACTACCTACAGCTACGCACAACTATCTACCTACAGCTACCTACAACTACCTACCTACAGCTACCCACAACTACCTACCCACAGATACCCACAACTACCTACCTACAACTACCACAGCTACCTATAACTACCTACCTACAGCTACCTGCTTATATGGTGGCTCAGAGCTGCCTGACTACTATTTGGGGGCATGTATAGGGCATACTGCTTATATCTAGTGTTGAGTATTGTCTTATGTTAATGTATTATTATTTTTTAGTTGTATGTGCTATTACAGCTTGTCTCTATTCACATCAATGAAACTGGGTTGTAATACCACACACAACCTGAGGACTGGGATGGAGCTGTTTATGAAAGAAAGTAGCCATGCCTTTTTGAATCCTGGATAACTCCTTTAATAGGGTTGTCTAAAATTGGAAAAGAACAGCTACTTTGTTGCAGAAACAGCACAGCCGAAGGGACAGCAGCAGCTCTGACCTGTATGTCTCTCTCTCTCTATATATAGTGTGTTTGGGGGGGGGGGGGGGGGGGCGCCAGAAGACGGTTTCGCACAGGGCACCATCTACCCTAAGGCCGGCTCTGCCTCCTACAAACTCTTTCATCTCTTGGCGTCACTTGCTCAGCCCTCTCCTGGATCTCCTCTTACCTCTCCAACCGCACTTTTAGTGTCTCCCACTCCCACACCACCTCCTCTCCTTGTCCCCTCATTGTTGGAGCCCCCAAGGCTCTGAACTCGGGCCTCTTATCTTCTCCATCTATAACTCTGGTCCGGGACACATGACAGTGTGATGAAGGTCTGTGTAGCCCGCCTCACCACTACCTCCTCCCAGCTTGTCTTGAATATTCATGGTGCCCGTCCCCCGGCCTCCTGGCGACGTCATCTGTAGCTTCCTGGTTCTGTGTACTGCGCGTGCTCCCGCGGCCTGATTCGCGCCTGTGCCGTAGTGTGTCGGAGTGGCGCAGGCGCACTAAGGGCCGAAGCCTGTGCTCTCAATGGCTTCGCTCACTGCTGCTCCAAAGCACTACGGCGCATGCGCGAATCACGCCGCGGGTGCGCGCGCAGTACACAGAACCAGGAAGCTACAGATGACGTCGCCAGGAGGCCGGGGGACGGGCGCCATGAATATTCAAGACAAGCTGGGAGGAGGTAGTGGTGAGGCTGGCCAAAGTGCGACACAAAGACATCACCACTCCACCTCTTTGACAGTTGTAAAGACAAACTACAGCACCAATCTGAAAAAGAAAGGCATGACACGGCACTAACACACACAGACCTTCATTACACTGTGCTCAGAACAGGAAACCTGGCATGTGGGAGGTCAGGCGGGCTGGTGTGAGCTGCAGCCAGTAGGTGGGTATGGTACGGGCTCCTGTGGTCACTCCACCCTTTAAGGTTCCTATACACTTTTCTCAAAGTTTTTAAAGCTTCCACAAAGTGTATGACAGCCACCTAGAGGCCCTATTACACATACATACAGATTCCTAAAGGCAAAGCCAGGAATGGATTTGAAAAGAGGAAAAATCTTAGTCTTTCCTTTATGACCTGTTCTCTGTTTTTAGTATTTTCCTGGCTTTGGCTTCAATGATCTATCAGATAAATCTCACTGTGTGATAGGGCTTAATGGTCCTTTTACACACACAGATAAATCATTTAATCGCTATGAAAAGTGGTTAATGTGATTGTAATTGCATTCATATATATACACTGTGAATTATCACAATTGCGTTCGTATCGATAAACTGTGAACTACGATCGTTTACACTTGAAAGACTTTGTTAACCATTGTTAACAAATATATGTCACTTAAAATCGCTCCATTCCCAGGCTTATAGCGCTTTTATCCTTTGGTCTATGGGGCTGTGTGAGGTGTCAGTTTTTGCGCCATGATGCGTTCTTTCTACCGGTATCTTGATTGCGCATATACGACTTTTTGATCGCTTTTTATTACATTTTTTCTGGATTTGATGCGACCAAAAATGCGCAATTTTGCACTTTGGGATTTTTTGGCGCTTACGCCGTTTACCGTGCGAGATCAGGAATGTGATTAATTAATAGTTCGGGCGATTACGCGCGCGGCGATACTAAATATGTTTATTTATTTATTTATTAATTTATATTTATAAAATGGGAAAAGGGGGGTGATTTGGACTTTTATTAGGGGAGGGGATTTTTTATTAATAAAAACACTTTTTTACTTTTTTTTTTACATACACTAGAAGCCCCCCTGGGGGGCTTGTATATACACAGCAATGATCTCTCATAGAGATCAATGCTGTGTATATACACAGCAAAGATCCATGAGATCGGTCATAGATTGCTATGGCCTGCTGCAGGCCACAGCAATCTATTGCCGAGCCGGGATCAGCGTCATTCCGACGCTGAGGCCCGGCACGGCCAGAAGAACGGATCTCCCCCCCGCGATCGCATCGTGGGGGGGAGATCCGACCCACTAGACACCAGGGATGTGATGTCTGAAGCCCTTCAATGCAGCTGTCAGGTTTGACAGCTGCATTGAAGTGCTTAATTAGCCGGCGCGGCAACGGGACCCGCGCCGGCTAACAGAGGCACTGCCCGGCTGCACGTGTCAGCCGGGATCAGCGCCGTTCAGAGCGGGGTCCCGGCGGGACCCCGCTCTGAACACCCCCCGCGGCGCCATGACGTATTAGATACGTCATGGGTCGCTAAAAGGTTAAACTTGCAGCCCTGTGTCAAACTGTCGTGGTCTGAAGTGTTTGTGCATTAGGCTTGCAACACCTCTCCGTCCCTCCTCCCCACCCTCCTCATCATTAAGAATGCTCCAAAACAATTTCTCCTATTCATCACCTGTGTGAACACTGCACATGAGCTAGATGAGGATGGTGAGAAGGTATTGCAATCCTAGTGCGAACAAACACTGTAGGCCACGCCAATTTGACACAGGGCTGCAAGTTTAAAAGTTGTGTTTTTAGGACAATAACTGCATCACCTGCCGAACGGACCACAGGACAGATCTTGGATTGAAAGCAGCTATCCGAAGGTACAAGTGGTTTTGGGGGGGGGGGGGGGGGTCAAATTGTGGGTGCAGAGTCACTTTAAAGAAGTCAAAATCTGCAACAGGTCTGCAGTGTATCAAGCATGTGTGAACATCCCCTTATAGAATTCCCTACCTTCTGAATAACATCATAATATACACCTGAAATGCTATGATGAAGTTTAACATCAATCTCCAGCGGACCAATAGTTACATTGCACTGGAGCACTGGAGGTCCCCGGTGTGACGATCCCTCCTCCCCTCTGTCATATGGCTCCTTTGATACTATTGGAGCTGCGTCACACATAGGAGGGGGGGTTTTGTCACACTGAGAGGCAGCTTGCCCAACTCCAGTGCTTAATGCCAGGTTGCTTCTCGGTAATAGACTGACGCAGTGCACGGGAACCAGACAGCGGTTCAAAAAAAGGACTGTGCCACCAGCATCCCAGCACCAGTCTGTTCATGTAAAATACAACAAGCAATGTACCAAGTGGTACATTCGCTTTAACCGTAGGTTTTGAAACAGTTGAGCTGTGTATTATCAAGTATACTTACTATAAATTATAAAGAATTTTGGATGTCAGCTTAGAGTTCTAAATGTAGGCAGCCTGCGGCTATATACTTTTATATGGAACTGAAATTTTTGGTAAATTTGTAACCCAATACAATACAATAGAAAATAGAGAATATTATATGTTTTGTAGTAACTAGTTCATATAAAGATGGCACACATTCATCTGTCACCTTATGCTGCATATGCAAGGGTAATTCAAGATACCGTGTGATAATAAAACAACAGAAGTGACTGTAAGCTTATATCTAGGTCCGATATCATACGGCACTACTTAATTGCTGTATTTTAGTATAAGTGCAATTGCAGATGAGTGTTTTATATTTTTCTGCAGAGATGAAATGTTTCATTGTGCAGTGGCATTATTATTAGCACCATTGATTCAAAAAGCTATAACAATGATTTACTAAGTATAGACTTCTGCACAACTCTATTTAATGCCTTCAAGCAAATGTAATTGAATGTAATGAAACAGTGTACATTGGCTACATTTATAGTTAATACTTAGCAATGAAGCTGACAGGTTGAAACGATCATATTACAATGTTATACTAACGCTTATATAGAGGTCAGAGATAGAGATGCTGATGTATGACATTCATATGCTAATTGCCATTCCAACGCAAAATGTGTAACCTAATGGACTTCTTTAGTAAAACGTCACATCATTGAAGGTATATAATGAATATTGATGTTGCATTTAAGTTCTCTTTTTTCATTTTTTACAATGTAGTACCCTAAAACTAGCTACCTACCTCTTCTAAGTCATAGTTACATAGTTAGTATGGTTGCAAAAAGACACGTCTATCAAGTCCAAAGAGAAGGTCATATAGGGTGTTCTACTGGACCCTAAAGAGAGCATGTTACATTGAAAATCTAGTCTGATCCTGTGGGTATCATGTTAGGCCATGTTCACATGGTGAATAACACTGGCCGTTCTGTGACCCAGCCAGGTCACAGAAAGGCCCGTGTTACTGAAGATCATCCCGGATGATCTTTATTTCTGGTGAATTGGGATGCGGGCGCTACCGTGTGGCCCTGAATCCCAATTCACCGCTGCACACAATGGATTTTTTATACTGGCAAAATAAAATTAACATAACATTTATACAACAAGTACAACAATTAGCCCTTACATGACTATGACTATGGAGAGGTAGGGTCTGCCTGTGTAGTGTATGGACAGTTAAGGTTCGCCAGGTTAGTGTAATGAATCCAGCAAATTTGGAAATGCATAAGTCCAATTTTATTTGCAGCTTAAAACCACCATAGTGACCAGTAATACAGAGGGACCCTCGGGGACTTACGTCAATATGTTTCCGGTGTTCTGGTAGAATGTCCCTTCACACATGAACCTACACCTACCTACAACTACTTTCTCTTTTAGAAATAGTGAAATGGCAAGAGGGAGACTGGCTTCCCTAGATGTTGCGGCTTTATATTCAAACATACCCCAAGAATGTGGAGTAAAAGCTGTGGGTAGATTTTTAGATATTTATATGCCTGCCAACCAAAAGGAATTTATTTTAAAGTGTTTAGACTTTATTCTGAAGAATAATTATTTTATTTCTGAAGGAGAACTTTACTCACTGCACGATGGGACAGCGATGGGTGCTAAATGTGCGCCGGTTTTCGCTAATTTATATATGGGGAAATTTGAAGAAGAAATTATTTATAATAGTGATTTTTAACAATATATTTATTTTAATGGTAGACACATAGATGAATTGGTCTTGATAAGGAAAGGGACAGAAGAAAAATTAAGATTTTTTATTAAATGTTTAAATATGAATTACTGGGGCCTTACTTTTAGTAGAAATATTAGTAACAATGAAATATCGTTCCTGGATCTCAGCATCTATGTGAAGAAGGGTCGGACACACACTAAGACGTTTTTTTTTAAACAATTGACACCAATGGCTATCTGCATTATAAAAGTGAGCACAAAAAAAACATGGAGAACAAACATCCCATATGGCCAAATGTTAAGAATAAGAATTGCATTGAGCAAGAAACATTTAATGAACAGAGTAAAATCATAGTGGAGAGGCTAAAAGAAAAAAAGAAAAAGATAGATAGAAGGTTGCAGCTAGCCAGTGGAACAAAAAAGGAGAAAAAAGACGAAAAAATCTGAGAAGTGACTTTTATCACTAAATATAATTGTAATCATGAGAGTATAAGAAAAATTCTAAAGAAAAATTGGGGAATTTTACAAAGAGATCCAGTCTTAAAGCAGCATATTGGAGAAAAACCAAGAATGACTTTTAGGTGATCAAGGACCCTAGGTCACATAATAGCCCCATCAAACCCTCGTTGAAAAGAATGTAAAGAAAAAACATACTATAGGTATCTACAAAATGTGGAAAAAGCATATGCAAAATGTGCCCATACATTCAAAAAAATAAGACCATAAAAAGTAAAATATCTAGCGAAGAGATAAAAATCTCAGATTTTTTAATGTGTGGGAGTCCTCCAGAATGTGGGGAGACTTAGCTAAACAGTACGTTAAAGATTTAACACACATAGATTTAATATTACCCATAGGTATATGAAACATAGTGTTTCAAGACATTTTGCACAATTCCATGATGGAAATGCTGATCTACTGAAAGTCTATACTATAGAAAGAATAGAAACACAATTACACAATTACATAGGTATGTGAGACTTTGCAAAAAGGAGGCATACTGGATTGTTAGGCTCAATACATTGGTACCTAATGGGTTAAATGATGCACTTGAATGAGTGTAGAAAAACTATGTATGTTTTTGTAATTGTCATATAGATGTGTCAAACCTTTTAAGAAGTGAGAGTCAGATGGTACTGTGGTTTTTTTTTTAGAAAATTTTAAAAACATGGGAAATTTTTAGTTTGGATTTATGGGTATGAAGGAAATGGAAGGGGGAGGGGTTATAGGAAGAGAAGTGTATATTAACATGTTCTGTGACTAATGGTGGATGTGTCCCTGAGGAAGGGGTTGTAGCCTCGAATACGTATTGGACTGTGGAATAAAAGAGTTTTTTACCTGTATTTGATGTCCTGCATACAGCCATTCTTGTTGTTTTAAGATCAAACTAAATGGTGGCATATCACCGCGGTGTCGCTGCACAAAAGCTCCATCAGAACAGACGACGATATTCGGTACTACGATCCCAGTCAGGGGGGGAGTGTGGCTATACTCCCCTCCAAAGACGTGAGTAATTGGCTTGTATACTATTGCAAGCAAGCTATTTATATCTATCAGAGAATTGTGTCCGCTCTCCCCTGTTTTTTCTTTTTCTTTGACCTTCACACATGAAAAAATTGTGTGTCATGAGAGACCATGTGATCAATGAGATTATCATTGTAATTGCTATGTGTGGTTAGATGAAAATGCAAGTCCTTTATGGTTACCATGTGGGGGATACTGGTGTAGAGCGCAACTACATCCAGACCCACCCATGTGTAGCCACCATCCCACGTTATGTCCTCAAATGATTTCAGCATATGACTAGTATCTTTTAAATAGCCGGGGGCCTTTTGTTCCCCTCAACCTGTGATATACCTGATCATCAGAGAGTAACATTTGCATTTGTTGTACATACACTGTGTGCAGAATTATTAGGAAAATGAGTATTTTGATCACATCATCCTTTTTATACATGTTGTCCTACTCCAAGCTGTATAGGCTTGAAAGCCTTCTACCAATTAACTCCTTAACGGCCGCGGGCGTATATTTACGCCCTGCGGTCGGTAAGGGACTTCAGAGCGGGGCCGCGTGGCGACCCCCCTCTGAACCGCCGCGGTCCCGGGTGCCGCATGTAGCTCGGGACCGTGGCTATTAGCAGGCACGGTTCGATCGTCAAGCCCGCTAATCAGGTAATCAGATGCAGCTGTCAAAGTTGATAGCTGCATACAAAAAAATCCCAAAGTGCAAAATTGCACATTTTCGGTCGCATCAAATCCATAAAAATTGTAATAAAAAGCGATCAAAAAGTCGCATACACGCAATCAAGGTACTGATAGAAAGAACACATCATGGCGCAATAATTGACACCTCACATAGCCCCATAGACCCAAGGATAAAAGCGCTATAAGTATGGGAATAGAGCGATTTTAAGGAACATATTTTTGTTAACAATGGTTTGAATTTTTTACAAGCCATCAGATACAATAAAAGTTATACATGTTACATATCGTTGTAATCATAACGACTTGAGGAACCTATATAACAAGTCAGTTTTATACCAGGGCGAATGGCGTAAAAACAAATACCCCCCAAATAAACAAAATGCATCTTTTTTTTTTTTTTTTTTTCAGTTTCACCACACATTTATTTTTTTCCTGCTTTTGCAGTGTACTTTATGAAAAAATTCAGCCTGTCATTGCGAAGTACAATTATTGGCGCAAAAAATATGGTCTCATGTGGGTTTTTTAGGTAAAAAATCGCAAGTGCTATGGCCTTTTAAGCACAAGGAGGAAAAAACGAAAAAGCAAAAAACGAAATTGGCCCGGTCTCTAAGGGGTTAAGTAAATCAGGTTATGTGCATCTCTGTAAGGCTGGGTTCACACTACGTTTTTGCAATCTTTTTTTTTTGACAGACACAAAAATGAGGTCGACCACGTTTTGTGTCCATCAAAAAAAAAAAAAAAACGGATCCATTTTTTTTTAAATAATTGAAGTCAATGGAAAACAGATCATAACAGATTCACACAGTTGCATCCGTTTTTTGCAATCCGTTTTTCATCCAATTTTTTCAAAAAATGGATTGCAAAAACTTAGTGTGAACCCTAGATAAGGTGTGGTCACAAGAAGCGAGTTGGAAAAAAAAAAGGCTCAAAATCACTGCAGAGAAGAAGAATTGAGGAAAATTAAGCATGAAGCTGCCAAGATGCCATTAGCTCTCAGTTTTGCCATATTTCAGAGCTGCAACGTTACTGGAGTATCAAAAAGCACAAGGTGTGCGATACACAGGGACATGGCCAAGGTATGGAAGGCTGAAAAATGACCACCTTTGCAAAGGAAACATAAGATAAAATGTCAAGACTGGTCCAAGAAATATCTTAAGACTGATTTTCTAAGGTTTTATGGACTGATAAAATTAGAGTGACTCTTGATGGGCCAGATGGATGGGCCCGGGGCTGGATCAGTAGAAAGCTCCACTCCGACTAAGACGCCAGAAAGGTAGAGGTGGGGTACTGGTATGGGCTGGTATCATCAAAGATGAACTTGTGGGACCTTTTCAGGAGGATGGAGTGAAGCTCAACTCCCAGTTTCTGGAAGACACCTTCTTCAGGCAGTGGTACAGGAATTTTATGCAGGACAATGCTCCATCACATGCATCCAAATAGTCAACAGCATGGCTGGCCAGTAAATGTCTAAAAGAAAAAAAAATCATATGGCCCCCTTGTTCACCTGATCTGAACCCCATAGAGAACCTTTGGTCCCTCATAAAATGTGAGATCTACAGGGGGGGGGGATTTGGGATACTATACCTCTCTGAAAAGTGTCTGGGAGGCTGTGGCCGCTGCTGCACACAATGTTAAACAGATCAAGCAACCGACAGAATCTATGGATGGAAGGTCTATGGGTGTCATCGTAAAGAAAGGGGGCTATATTGGTCACTGATTTGTTTTTTTCGTTTTGTTTCTGAATGTCAGAAATGTGTATTTCAAAATTTTCTGTTGTTGTATTGGTTTACCTGGTGAAAATAAACAAGTTAGATAGGTATATATTTGGTTTTTATTAAAGTATTTTTTGATATGTTATTACTTATGGAAAGTTAGACATTAGTGATCCAGAGATCTGGAATGGTGTCTCTTGCTGCTCCAGGATCAGGTGAACTGCAGTGGCAGGGATGGCATCGGCGGCGGCGGCAGCATTGGCGGTGATGGGGATAGCCCTGGTACTACTTCGCCATCAGCTGCTCATACTATGAGCAGATGATGGGAGGAGTAGTACAGTGCATATGTGGCGGCAGTGGGGGGGGCGGATTGGTGATGGGGATGGCCCTGGTACTACTCCCCCATCATCTGCTCATACTATGAGCAGATAATGGGGGAGTAGTACAGTGTATATCAGGGGCGGATTACCTTTACCATAGGCCCCGGGCTGTTCACCAAACCTGGGCCCACCACCCTACTGTAACTATGGCAACACTAGCGTGGTGTTCATAGTACAGGATAGATAATATCATGATGAATTGATTTTTGGTAAAAAAAAATTGAGGTAAAAAAAGCTGTGATTTTTTGCAAATCATGGCAGAAATGTAGCCAGGAGACAATACACCACTGAAAGTGTAAGTCTTTTTGGGCAGCCATGGGTCCCCCAGGAGCTCAGGGCTCTGGGCTACCGCCTGAAAAGGACCTATTATAATCCACTACTGGTGTATATGCGTGCAGACAGAGCTGTTACATAGACAGCCATAGATTCCATAGAGTGTCCAGCAGGGGCGCACTATATATAGAAGTCAATGGTACTTATTGAATTCTATATATAGTGCACCCCCTGCTGGACACTCCATAGGAATTACAACTGATTCGTGAAGTCACTAATTTTGAGAGAATTTCAACACTCCATGATCTACTGAATTAAGGGAAATAGCCCTATATGTGCATGTTCCATAATTTATGTACACTAGGAATTTGTAAACTTTTCCATAAGTAATAACACTTAATAACAAGTAAAAACACTTTTGGCCGAACTTCTCCTTTAAGTTGCCTAATAATTCTGCACAGTAATAGTTACCTGCACAAACATATCCTCCTAAGATAGCCAAATCTAAAAAAACCCACTTCAACTTCCAAAAATATTAAGCTTTGATATTTATGAGTATTTTGGGTTGATTGAGAACATAGTTGTTGTTCAATAATAAAAAGAATTCTTTCAAATACAACTATATACACTATATACATCTTGGTCCAATACAACAGCCAAACCTCCTTTGACTTTTCGATGACAATATTTTCCATTTGTTTTAAGTCATCATAGGACCTTTTCGTGTTATTTGTAACATTATATCCAATCAGACACGGACCCTGTTCAGTTTTTAAGGCCTTTGAAGGGTTTTTCCTGAAATCCGTCCATCTGATATACTCTATATGTTTCTACTCAAGATTGTGGCTGAATGTCTCCTTCTTGTGAGCAGTGGTGTAGCTACCATAGAGGCAGAGAAGGCGGTTGCTATGGGGCCTGTGGAGGGAGGGGGCCCAGGGAGCCTCCTGTGTCCTTTTGTTTAACCCCTTATGTACTGCAGTGTGTAAGTGACCCAGTGTTCTCTTACATGCTGCAACACAAAAAAAGGGTTAATTTGCTAAAGACAATTTGCTCTGCCTCACTACTCTGATAACCCCTGACCTCTGCAGGAGCTCAGAGGACAGAGGTTATCAGTGCAGGAGCAGTGAAGGAGAGAGCTAATTGTCTTCTATATTAACCCTTTTTTGTGTTGCAGCATGTAAGAGAACACTGGGTCACTTACACACTGCAGTACATAAGGGGTTAAGCAAAAGGTAGTCTGCTCCTGCACCTATGTATATAACCATGAGGCTCCTAATAGGCTGTTATAGTAACATACAGTGGATGGACAGAACAAGAAGACATTGGCTTTCTCCTCTGCCAGTCACTGTTGTGGCTGCACTCAGGATTCTGCCTCTGGCCAGAGGAAATTTCTTTTGGCCACATCACAGAGTGTGTATATATTAGTGTGTAGGGCCCCGTACAGTTTTTTTGCTATGGGTCCCCAAGAATCCTAGCTACGCCCCTGCTTGTGAAGTGTGTGACTCCACCAGACATTTAAGAGTTAATTGCTTATGAAGTGTGAGGCCCCTGTAGATGTTTTACTCTGCATGCTGTTGCTAACTATTTCCATCAGATAGTTCCTAATCTTTTACAAAATGCCTACGGAGAACTAAATCCAGAACAAACCTATTTACATTCATAATAGTAGAAAAAAAAGATTAAAGTCTTGTGCTGGTGCAAAGTTTAACCTTAAAGTGAATGTATCATTAGTCCCGGGCTGAAGCACTGGAGGCGGGCCGACCCACCCCCAGTGGGAGGAACCCCCACCCCCACCCCTCTATGACGCGGCTCCATTAGAATCAATGGAACTGTATTATAGAGGGGCATGGGTTTCCTCCCATTGGGGGTGGGTTTGCCCGCCTCCAGTGCTTCAGCCCAGGCCTGATGGTACATTCACTTTAACAACAGCAATTCCAGTTGATCATCAGTGAGAATCTGCAAAGAGAGGTCCAAGACACTTAGGTGCATTTTTTATGCCAACTCCTCCGGTCCATATTAGCGATTTCCTGCGTTCTGGTGTTTGTCTCTTCCCCTTATGTACCTTTTATGTTTTTTGGTTTGCGTTGAATTTTTTTGTTTTTCATAATATGATACTTCTCCCACTGTCCGAGGCCAGTGTTAACATCAGATTTAGTTTGGTCATCCATTGACTCAATTTCCGTTGAGCTGAAAGTATCATGGCCTTTGCTGGGGGTTGGTGACTTATAGCTACGTCAAGTCTTCTTTTTCAGAATACATTTAGGAGTGGATGTGTCCCTTTCCCATCTACCCCACACATACACTTGGTTTTGGCTATAGTCAAAAAGGTTACGTTGGAACATGGACTTTTTGAAGAATTCCATAGAGTCCTTCATTTTCTCAATGTAATTATTTGTTTCTGCTAGCTGATTTCCACAATGTTAAACTGTGCTAAAGATTCTTTGATTTGCTCAATTTGAGCTTTTACTTCCAGATGATTTCCTTTTTCATTTTTAATGATCAGACGCATCAAGTCCAGGGAGCATCTGGATAATAACTCATTCCAGAGAAGACCTTGTTAGGAATCTAGGGATCATTGCTTTGGAGATATAATTTTCAAGCGTGGTGAAATCCCACATGTCTCCTCTGTCAGGAATTTCTTTAACTTTCTCAAAGTTGCTCTAAAATCCAGAGCATCAGCCGCAAAGACTTGTGCCACTTTGTCTCCTCTGGGTCTTGTGCTTAATGACATTTTGTCTGCTGATCACTTTCACAACAGTGTGTTTTACAGTAGTCACTCATGGGTATAGGTGCATCACAAAGTCACTTGAGAGTGTTAGGTGGTAGGGAATAGCAATCTCGGTGACCATTCATTTGCATGTTGTGTGGTGGCTGCACAGCATACACTGGTGATATAAAAAAAAAAATATATAGCCAGCACGGGGCAGTGCTCCTTATGGAAGGAGAAGGAGTAAACTACTAACAGCACAGGAATGGCATTGAGGAGGACGACAAAAGACATACCTTCCTCCTCGGTGCCCAGTGCGCAATAGGGAGCTATCAGCAGGTTAGATTTGCTTTTAGTTCCCCTTTAAGGGAGTTATCCAGCACTGCAAAACAGGGCCGCCGATAGGGCCCCCCTTGCCACCTGTTTTTGAGCATCCCGAGAAGCTGCGGCCGCGCAGCTTCTCGGGATGCACTGATCGCTTCGATGTTCCGCCCGCACAGTGAGCGGGCGGAACATTAAAGCGATCAGAATACAGGAGAAGGACCTGTCAGCGTCCTCCTCCTGTATTCTCTCCCATAGGCTGCCGGCAGTTCATACCAGCAGCCTATGGGAGGCCGGGATGTGACCTCTCCGGCAGGCGTGATGATGTGACGTCATCACGCCTGCCGGAAGTCCCGCCCCTGCGGCTCGCAAGATGGAGCCCAAAGAGGAGGAGGAAGAGCTGCTGCCTGCAGCCACAGCGCGGATTAGGTGAGTAGGATGTTTGTTTTTTTAGGGGCACCTCTGGGGGCATTATTAGTGTATGGGGGCACCTCTGGGGGCATTATTAGCTCATGGGGGGCACCTCTGGGGGCATTATTAGTGTATGGGGGCACCTCTGGGGGCATTATTAGTGTATGGGGGCACCTCTGGGGGCATTATTAGCTCATGGGGGGCACCTCTGGGGGCATTATTAGTATATGGGGGCACCTCTGGGGGCATTATTAGTGTATGGGGGCACCTCTGGGGGCAGTATTAGTAGATGGGGGCACCTCTGGGGGCATTATTAGTATATGGGGGCACCTCTGGGGGCATTATTAGTATATGGGGGCACCTCTGGGGGCAGTATTAGTATATGGGGGCACCTCTGGGGGCATTATTAGTATATGGGGGCACCTCTGGGGGCATTATTAGTGTATGGGGGCACCTCTGGGGGCATTATTAGTGTATGGGGGCACCTCTGGGGGCATTATTAGTGTATGGGGGCACCTCTTGGGGCATTAGTAGTGTATGGGGGCACCTCTGGGGGCATTATTAGCTCATGGGGGGCACCTCTGGGGGCATTATTAGTATATGGGGGCACCTCTGGGGGCATTATTAGTGTATGGGGGCACCTCTGGGGGCATTATTAGTGTATGGGGGCACCTCTGGGGGCATTATTAGTGTATGCGGGCACCTCTGGGGGCATTAGTAGTGTATGGGGGCACCTCTGGGGGCATTATTAGTTCATGGGGCACCTCTGGGGGCATTATTAGTATATGGGGGCACCTCTGGGGGCATTATTAGTATATGGGGGCACCTCTGGGGGCATTATTAGTTCATGGGGGCACCTCTGGGGGCATTATTAACTCATGGGGGCATCTCTGGGGGCATTATTAGTGCATGGGGGTACCTCTGGGGGCATTATTAGTTCATGGGGGCCACCTCTCGGGGCATTATTAGCTCATGGGGGCCCCTCTAGGGGCATTATTAGTTCATGGGGGTACCTCTAGGGGCATTATTAGCTCATGGGGGCACAGCAGGGAATCCTACATACAGGGAGCACAGCAGGGGATCCTACATACAGGGGGCATCCCACACAGCGCAGTTACTATGGGAGCCTACAGGGGGGAGAAAGGAAAGGAAGTTGCTAGAAATGTGCGGAGCCTAAATTGTTTGTCTCGCAGGTTCTAAGGGGATGAAACGTATCTGGAAGGACTCATCATGGAGGTCTGGGCCGGATGGAGAGGAAAAGGGAAAGTGACGCCTCAGATCAAAGAAGACGTCACCTGTGAGTCCCTGTATGACACTTTTCTTATTTTGTAGAACATCATTTAGTAGGGGCGCCCCGAGGTGACAGCTACTACATTATCTGTACTCAGAGATATCACTGTGTTATCTGTTGTGTTACATAGGACTGCAGGTGACTACTACATTATCTGTACTCAGAGATATCGCTGTGTTATCTGTGGTGTTACATAGGACTGCAGGTGACAGCTACTACATTATCTGTACTCAGAGATATCACTGTGTTATGTGCTGTTACATAGGACTGCAGGTGATATCAGGTGATTTCTCCAGGTTGCAGAAGTTCAAACTTCATCGTGCCCTGGTGTGCTGGTGTCTGTATGTCTGTATACATGTGTGCTGGTGTCTGTATGTCTGTATACATGTGTGCTGGTGTCTGTATACATGTGTGCTGGTGTCTGTATGTCTGTATACATGTGTGCTGGTGTCTGTATGTCTGTATACATGTGTGCTGGTGTCTGTATGTCTGTATACATGTGTGCTGGTGTCTGTGTGTGAGATCAATTCTAGAGAACTGGCTCATATATCCCATTTTCCCCAGTGGCTTAAAATGTAACCTCTGTTATACAGTTATAAAATTATAGAACCTAAATGTGAACAAGGTGCAATTCAAATAGACACTTACTTGTATAGCTGTCTCTTGTGCTCTGTATGCAGTGCATTATATTCACCCTTGCAACGTACAATTTATAGCGTGTCTACAAGCCCAGCGGGGCTCGTTATGATGGAGACTAAAACTTATACAAGAGTGGGGTAGGGGTTCCCCTGTATTCAGAATGCTGTTGAGTGCTAGGCAATGCCCCGTCTGGGATTATTGAATTTCGAGGGTCTATGCAGAGCAGGATAAAGACACCTCTGCTGCACAAACAGGATCTCCTAGAAAGCGTTCTCACCGCCATGTATTCGCTATCACTGGCTTGGGTGAGCTAAACTAGTCTGCCTGGGGGGGGGGGGGGGGGGGTGATTTGTATATGCTCACTAACATGGAAAAGCCTCATTATATTAGCCTTATCAACATATTCTATGTTAGTGAGCATACCGGGGGGGGGGGGGGGATATTGGTGAACATATACAAATCAAACAGCCCCCCAGACCCTCGAAATTCAATAACCCCAAACGGGGCATTGCCTAGTACTCAACAGCATTCTGAATACAGGGGAACCCCTACCCCACTCTTGTATAAGTTTTAGTCTCCATCATAATGAGCCCTGTGGGCTTGTAGACGCGCTATAAATTGTACGTTGCAAGGGTGAGTATAACGCACTGCTATACAAGTAAGTGTCTATTTGAATTGCACCTTGTTCACATTTAGTTTCTACAATTTTATAACTGTATAACAGAGGTTACATTTTAAGCCACTGGGGAAAATGGGGTATATGAGCCAGTTCTCTAGAATTGATCTGAACCAAATTATACCTCCCAGCAAGGCGTGGGTCGAACACACAATTTTTTTTTTTTTTTTTTTTAATGTGGGGGGCCCAGACACTTTGATTGTATGGGGCCCCGAAATTCCTGATGGCGGCCCTGCTGCAAAAACATAGCCACTTTGTTTCTAGAGAAAACACGACTATTGTTTCCAGTTTAAGTGTGGTTTGCAAACTGGAGACAAGAGTGGTGCTATATCTGGAAGAAAGTGGCCGTGTTTTCGTAGCACTGGAAAACCCCTTTAACACACTTGTGAGTAAATTATATCATAAAACACTTGTAGTAGCAATATATACACCACGTAAACAAAAATAACATGCATGCCATTACTAAGGGCCATTTACTAAGAGTAGAACAGGTGGAGCTCCCCGCTGCGGAATCGGTGTGTCAATGGGATAGCTTGTGCACCTCCGCCGATCTCCGCTCAAAGAATTGACATGTCAATTCTTCGATTGGAGAGTGACGGAAGCAGAGGCGTGTGAGCCCTCCCATTGACACACCGAGACAGGCGGGATTTTTCAATAGGGAGCTCCGCTGCGGAATTCCACCTGATTTACTCAGTGTGAGCATACCCTAATAGTATAGCAGCAATTTCTTAGTTATGCTTTCTTTATGTATTAACATGTCCCTATCCTTAGTGTTCACACGTTTAGTTATTAGTGTATAGTGTATTAGATTAGTAGTGTATGGACAGTAAGGGTATGAAAGTGTACTGTATTGACAGGTATGGTCTGAGAGAGTAAAGTATGGACAGGTATGGTCTGAGAGAGTAGTTTATAGACAGGTAGGGTCTGCCTGTGTAGTGTCAGGACAGGTAAGGTCTGAGAGAGTAGTGTATGGACAGATATGGTCTGAGAGAGTAGTGTATGGACAGGTATGGTCTGAGATAGTAGTGTATGGACAGGTATGGTCTGAGAGAGTAGTGTATGGACAGGTATGGTCTGAGATAGTAGTGTATGGACAGGTATGGTCTGAGAGAGTAGTGTATGGACAGATATGGTCTGAGAGAGTAGTGTATGGACAGGTATGGTCTGAGATAGTAGTGTATGGACAGGTATGGTCTGAGAGAGTAGTGTATGGACAGATATGGTCTGAGAGAGTAGTGTATGGACAGGTATGGTCTGAGATAGTAGTGTATGGACAGGTATGGTCTGAGAGAGTAGTGTATGGACAGATATGGTCTGAGAGAGTAGTTTATGGACAGGTAGGGTCTGCCTGTGTAGTGTCAGGACAGGTAAGGTCTGCCTTTGTAGTGTATGGTCAGGTAGGGTCTGCTAGACATTCTTTTTAACCATTTTCCTTACTGCCCAACTGATGGAAGTCTTCATTCATACTTATAATGGCATCTGAAAATGTTTTTTTGTTTTTGTTTTTTTGTAATCCACCAATCCCTTTTGGAACAGTGACATATTATGCATGACTTCCTATATAGTCAGTGTTATAATTTGTCTTCTAGGTACTGTGGGTGTGTACAGAGTCAGTTGCATACTGACTGTCCGGTTCCGTGTAGTTACTTTTTTAAATTTCTGTGATATGCTAAAACACTCAATGCTTCCATCTAGTGGTTATATGTGTGGATAGTTTTTTCTTCCAGTTGTAGCTCACTTTACTATTACACATGCTATCTGGGAACGTACGAAATAAAAAAAGTAGTTGTTTATACATCCCTTGAAATTCTGTTCCCACTGCATGTCCAAGGAAACATTACACAGACAATGCATTTGTTCAGTAACAAATGAGGGTGGAAACAGCAATAAACACACACACACACACACACACACACACACACACACACACACACATTATAATATACTGTATATCTTCCCTAAACTGTAATAGTACAAGTCGCTTTACATTGGGCACAGTGGCTTTAGTGTTCACTTAGAACCCAATGCAACTGTAGCCTCTGTGCTCCCAATAGTTATGTCCCTGACTGGGTTACTATAGATATTTCCAGTCTTCTTGTGCACAAGGACAGTGGCTTGATCTCAGCTCTATACCAGCCGACGGTTATTGAAAATGTATGGCAGCCTTAAAACTAAGTTGAAACTCCCTGTTCTGTAGAGAAAGCTTTTCAGCAGTGACCTCCTCCTCATCACACACAGGAGTACAGTGAAAGGGATATAATAAAGGATCCATTATTCACAATAGGTGATGGTCACTTTGTTGTCCTCCGCTTTGCACAATGATCTC
This sequence comes from Dendropsophus ebraccatus, assembly GCF_027789765.1. Taxonomy (NCBI): domain Eukaryota; kingdom Metazoa; phylum Chordata; class Amphibia; order Anura; family Hylidae; genus Dendropsophus; species Dendropsophus ebraccatus. The sequence continues at coordinate 71,204,410 of NC_091460.1, forward strand.
TTCAGAGCACTCCATAGAAAGACTATTCATTGCATGTAGTGGCTGTGGGTCGAAGGGGTAGTTACTCTCTTTAAGGAGAGCTCGTCATGAAGACGTCTGGAGACTTACAGACCATTGCTGCTCCACTAAGAATTCTGGGAAGAAAGGATATGCAAAATAGCGCTCATACCTCTTGAGCAAAGAGATGTCCCTTCAAGTCAAGTCTCGCTCAGTCAAGGAGCCTAATGGCCCTATTCCACGGGTCGTTATAGAGGAGCAAATGATCGCTCCCCGCTCGCTGCCGCCGCTATTCACCGCAGCAGCAGCGAGCCGGTGAGTGCGGGAGGGGCGGCGGGGAGCTGCCCGAGTGATCGCTGATCGTCCGGGCAGCCCATAGGATATAGCAGCATTTGCTGCCGACGCTCCTATTCAACGGAGTGATGGCAGCAGATCGCTGCTATATCAGTCACTTGTTTTTCAACATGCTGAAAAACAAGCAACTGCAACAATCAGCCGACATGAACGATGTTGGCTGATCATTGCACTCTATTCCATGGGGCGATTATCGTCCACGGACGATAATCGTTCCGTAGAATAGGGCCTTTAGAATATTGACTAGGGATTTTATGCCAAGCCAAACAACCTCTCCAAAAGGAAAGATTTCCCATCTGCAGATAGCTATTTCGGGGTTTTTGCCCCTTAGTGCAGAGCAGGGTGTTGGCTGTAAAGCATATTTCTAAATGCTGTTAACAGAGCAGAAACACAGGTATTATTGCTTCCCACACAATAATTGACAAAACTGAATATTTCAATCAGAGAATAGAAACAATAGCATTAGTTAAAGCAGTCCTTTTTTCTCCCTGAATAGGCCAAAAAGGAGAAGGGCTGGCTTAGCTAATAACTAAGCCACACAGCTAGTCCCCATTGCCAATCACAGTCATTTCTCCCATATATTAAACCAGAGATTTGTATTCTTTGTGCTGATTATTGTGACTTGTCAAAAGGGCAGACCTTATGCTAATTTGCCCAGTGCAATATTGCCTTTTGGTGCCCTTTTTTATCATTATGTAATTTTGGTAATAGAAAATGTGAACCAAATTAAAAAAGAGGACCAGTGCTGAATCAGGATCTACACACCATAGGAATACAAAAAAAAAATAGTGCATGTTTGCCTATTTTCTTTTTTTTTTTTCATCATCACATTCTGTGAGTTATAACTTTTTGTTGCCACAATCCAAGACCTGTTTTTTTTTCTTCACAGGGCTATGCGGGTGTTTACTTTTCTTAGACAAGATTTGTTAAATTGATACAATTTTCTGGTACGTATGACATTTTGATTGCTCATTTTAAGTCTTTTGGTGGGATGGGTTAACAAAATAACATCATAGGCTATGTTCACACAACATTTTTTCAGCTTTGTTTAAAATTATGTTGGTTATTTTGAGTCTAAAATGACAGACGTCATTTAGCTGTCTGGCCTTCCCTTAGTACAATGACAGCTGTTGGTACCTTATTCTAGTTTGGGGTTACTAATTGGACTTATCCAAGTCCATTGAATTTAATAGTAAAAACGGCAACCAAAGAAAAACTGTGTGTGAAAAAGTCTGCTGCTTGCAAAAGACATCCGAAAATAATGATCATGTTCATTATTTTGACGTCCGTGGTAAAAACCTCCGTTAGTCAATACATTATGAGCATTGGACATCCGTCTTTCCATTGACTTCAATGCATTGCCATTGCAGTCAGTTAAATCGCGGCAATAACGGAGGTTTTTTTAAATATCAAAATGGGTTTTCTTTATTTTTGATGTTGTGGGAATATAGCCATACTCACATTCTTATTATTTTTTTTTACAGCGTTCACCATTTAGGATAAATAATGATATAGTTTCGATCAGAATGTGGCAATACCAAATGTATATGTGTATATTTTATATATATATATATATATATATATATATATAAATATACACATATACATATTTATGCTCATGATCCAAGGCACCACTGTATGTATAATATATACATATATATATATATATAAATACATACAGTGGTGCCTTGGATTATGAGCATAATTTGTTCCAGGACCTTGCTTGTATTCCAAATCCAAAGCAAATCCAGAGAAACACCTTGGGTGGGACAACAGCAATAAGGACTTTATGTTCAAAGGCCGTGTCATCAGCAGTAGAGACATTCAGACGATAATGCTTAGTCCAGGTAGCTGCCCTAGAAATCTGTTCGACTGAGGCTGAAGCTTTCTCTGTCCAGGAGGTAGACATGGCCCGGGTAGAATGGGCCTTAACGGAAGTAGGGGGAATCTTTTTCATGACACCATAGGTTTCAGATATAACAAGGCGAATCCATCGGGAGATGGAGCTCTTAAATGCTTTTTTCCCCTTGTTCACCCCCACAAACTGGATAAAGAGATTTTTATCTACCCTCCAGGATTTGGTAGCTTCTATGTACTGTAGTACAGCCTTCCTAACATCCAAATTATGAAAAGATCTTTCTTTTTCATTTTTGGGGTTAGAACAGAAGGAGGGAACCACTATGTCTTGGGACCTGTGAAATGACGTCACTACCTTGGGTAAGAAGTTAGGGTCTAATTTAAAGACTAGTTTGTCCTTCAGAATTTTTAAAAAAGGTTCTTGGATGCTGTGGGCCTGGAGTTCACTTACTCTACGTGCCGAGGTAATAGCCACCAAAAATATAGTTTTTAAGGTAAGCTGTCTGAGAGAAATGGAATCTATTGGTTAAAAGGGGGGACTAGATAAACCAGACAGAACTGTATTGAGATTCCATGGGGGATTAAGATTTCTGATTGCAGGCCTGATACATTCTGCTGCCCTCAGAAATCTAGTTACCCAGGAGATGTCACACAGTTTAGTATCATATGGGGCACTTAGAGCAGATACTTGCATCTTCAGAGTACTTGGGGCAAGACCAAGATCCAAGCCGGATTGGAGAAAGTCGAGAATGAGTGGAATATCTGGAGAGTCAATGGAGAACTTTGGACCGCACCAGAAATAATATTTTTTTCCAGATTTTTAAGTAAATTTTTGTGGTAGAGTCTGCGACTGAGGAGGAGGGTATCAATAACCTTAGGAGAGAATCCCTTCCTTCTTAGCATGGATTTTTCAGTATCCATGCAGATAGGTGCATCCTCTGGACTGTGGGATAATGGACCGGGCCTTGCATGAGAAGGTCTTGTTTTGCTGGAAACAATATGGGATCCTCTATCGCCAGGTTTCTTAGAAGAGGATACCACACTCTTCTTGGCCAGGCTGGTGCCACCAGTATAAGTGTGCTCTTTTGGGTCTGGAACTTTTCTAGGACTCGGGATATTAGTGGTATCGGAGGGAATGCATACAGAAGACATTGCGGCCACTGTTGGGTTAACACATCCCTACTGGAGAGTTTCTTGGATCCGACGACTTAGGAAGTCCGCTTCCAGATTCCATGACCCCTTCAAGTGAACCGCCTTGAGGGATAGTAAGTTTTGCTCTGCCCACACGAATATTTTCTGAGCTAGATCCTGAAGTGGACTGTGACAAGCCCCTCTCTGATGCTGGATAAACGCCACCGTCGTCACATTGTTGGAATGTACTAGAACATGACCATTTTTTGTGAGATGTTCTGAGGCTTTTAGTGCCTTCCATACTGCCATTAGTTCCTTGAAGTCTGAGGATCTTTTTTGGACCCACTAATTCCATTTTCCTTGAAGGAACAGGCCTTGAAGATGAGCTCCCATTCCTCTCGCACTTGCGGCGGACGTTATTTCGATGAGGTTGGGTTGATGCCAGTGTACTCCCTTCTCTAGATTTTTCCTTAGAAGCCATCAACGAAGAGACAACTTTGTGTCCTTTGGGAGATAAATTACTTAGTCGAGAGATTTTTTTTTTTTTTGTCCCACTTGGACAGGACTAACTTCTGGAGCGACCTCAAGTGAAACTGCGCCCATGCCACTGACTGGATACAGGCTGTCAGGTGACCCAGTACTGACATGGCTAGACATATCGAGCAGGTTTTTTGAGATACAAACTTTCTTATTAGATCTTGAAGGTTTGTTTCTCTGCTGGCAGGAAGGACATCTCCAGACGGGAGTTTAGCAGGGTCCCCAAGAAGATTTTTTCATGACTGGGTGTTAGATTTGACTTCTCCCTATTCAGGATCCACCCCTGAGACTGAAGAAAATGTAAGGTTCTCTGAAGGTGAGTCTGGAGGATAGGTTCCGAGTCGGCAATTACCAGTATGTCGTCCAGGTATGGGATGATCACAATCGCTTCCTCTCTGAGAATCGCTATCACTTCTATCATGACTTTTGAGAAGATTCTGGGAGCAGAGGGGAGACCAAATGGTAGACACACAAACTGGTAATGAAAAATCTGTTTGTTGACCTTTACTGCAAACCTGAGATACTGCTGGGATGTCGGGTGTATAGGCAGATGGTAATAGGCATCCTTTAAGTCTATTGTTGCCATGACAGCATCCTTTATTATTTGTGATGCTGTTTTCACCGTCTCCAACTTGTTCAGTGGCTTTAGGTTGATGAGCCTGTGTTACTTTCCACTTGGTTTTAGGATTGAGAATAGACGGGAGTAGAGACCCTGACCTATTTGATCTTTTGGAACGGGACATATTGCGCCTAATCCGATCAGATCCTGAACACAAAACAAGGGAGGGGGGGGGGGGTAGTCGAACTCTATTAGATAACCTTGATTGATTATTTGGGTTATCCAGGTATTTGGGATTAGCGAACTCCACATAGGGCCAAAATGACGAAGTCTCCCCCCCACCTGCCTGTCGTCATTGATTGGTAGCGGATTTATCTTGGTTAGGGTTGAAGATAAAGTTCTTTCCTTTTCCCCCTTTATTATAGGACCAACGGCCTGTTTTACCTTGGTTACTTTTCTGAGACTAGACTGAATGTGATTGGCTACGAAAGGACAATTTATTAGCTTTAGGTTTATCTATAGGAAGACCTTTTTTCCTATCCCCCGCTTTTTCCAGAATCTTGTCTAAGTCTGGACCGAAGACAAACTGGCCATGGAACGGTAGGGAACACAGCTTATTCTTAGAAGCGTCCCCTGGATCCAGCCCCAGGCCATCTGCAGGGGACGCTGAAAGATGGAGCTGGGAAACCGCAATTCAGCTCCAGAGCGTGCGGTGGGCCAGCCAGAGGAAGGGGAAAGATTCCAGTCTCGCCCAATCCTCTCCACCGCAGTGAGTAATTCAAGCAGCCAGGACCCCGCAGAGCCCTAGCACCTCTCTGACTCCTGCTCCTGAAAGGGAGAGGAAAAACACTGGTATTGGGAGGAAGGGGTTTTTAACCTCTCTGGTGTTTTTCCTGTCCCTGATCAGAAGGAGGCAGTACATGGAGCTCTTAAACCAAAGCAATGTTCTTAAACACAAAACGTTGCAACAACAATGTTCTTAAACACAAAACGTTGCAACAACAACGTTCAGTGCAATGCACAGCTATCTGATGCCTTGAATGTGCTGTCCTTGGTGCCGAACACAGAGCTGAAGATGTAACAAACAACAATAGCTTTGAACTTTCTGAAATCTTTCAAACACAAGAGATATTGCAATTTAATTGCAATCGATTTTGGAGACAATTCTGTTCTTGTTAGATGTGCTATATGACCATTAGAAAAACTTGCCCTTTAGTTCAGTATGGCGGCTTTCAAGATGGTGTCCATGTTCCTGACAAAACCTAAAAGACGCCAGTTTTTTTAGATGATTCAGTCTTTCTATCCGGCACTGACTTTGTTTGGACTATGCTAAAGGTTCATGGGTTTTTTTCTTTGTATGTTTTTTGTGTTTTTTGTGTTCTTAGTGTACAGTTCTGGTTTTAATGGATTCCTATGTGCCAGAATATTACTGCAATATGAAGTACAGTGTAATCCTCATTTTATCTTCCATTCTCACTCTCATCGTATTGGAGGCTCGCATCCACTCCGTGCCAAGGTAGAGGATGGCATACCAATCTTTCCACGTCTCCTTTGGAAAATGTATTAATGTTTCTACAGACAAAGCCCCATATCTGGAGATATTGTTATTCATGTAATTGCTTACACGAGTATTTTCTTTGCACAAAGTATCTACTGTGATTCATTTCTGTACTTGTATCTGTACTTCTGCTTTTATTTTATTTTATCCATGAAAAATTTCAATAAAACATGGTTTAAAAAAAAAAAAAAAACCTAAAAGACAGACTCCTCGGCCATTACTTGCTGTATCAAGATGCAAGACTAAGCATCACTGCACGGATCTCCTTTTCCTCAGGGGATTATTGGCACGTGGTGGCCCCAGGAATAAACTGATTTCTATGGAATCTTGTGGGCTCCAGTTGTCAACTGATCTGTGCCACTACAAAAAGTTATGGCCTATGTAGGGTATAGTTTTTGCAGGGGTTATTGTCTCCCAAAAAAGCTTTAATGTAGCTAATGTTAAACATACTTAAAAAAAATCCCAGTCTGATAGGAATCCCACTCCAGCTCATGTGCAATACAATTAGTAGGACCTTTTATTTTTTATGGGATTGTGCCAAAAACACTGGAATTCAGTGGACCTTTGCCGACAGAATCTACAGGATAGTTAAAGAAGTGTCACTATAGCGGCAGTAGATTTAGAATGAAATAAAGCTAGATGAATGGATGAAACAAAACATGGAGTTGTAACGTTCACCTTATCAAAATAAAGCACCTTCACATCACACCCAAGACATAAGGGCTAATATATATTCCAAGATTTAATCCACAGGATGTATTACTAAGTCTGAGACCAACTCTACAAGTCGTAATATTTTTAAACTATTACGTGAAATTTACAAGACAGAGCCATATAAATATAATCCTAAATCTCTCGTCCTCTCTTATACCATCGCTGCAGCAAGCCTGTCAGCAGTCTGCTGGATATTAAACCCATGTTAAAAGTTTATTTCCAGGCCTCAGGAAACATTATTAAGATGCAATTCTTCACTGTTGTCTTCCAGACTCAAAACCTAAACTAACCATGGCAACCCGGGACCTGTGGGCACTGTAACAGTAGTATAAGGGTGACTACATGCAGCGCCAGTGATCCTGACTAGCAGGTTATGCTGCCTTCAGCTAGAAAGGTGATTGACAGGGCTGGGACCCAATGGCTCCATGCCCTGTCAAAGACATTGCAGCATTTGGCTGGGTTCACACTATGTATATTTGAGGCTGTATTTGTGAGGCTGTATAGCAACCAAAACCAGGAGTGGATTGAAAACACAGAAAGGCTATGTTCACATAATGTTGTAATTGAGTGGATGGCCGTCATTTAATGGCAAATTTTTGCTGTTATTTTAAAACAACGGCTGTTATATTGAAATAATGGCAGTTATTTACCGTTATATGACGGCCATCCACTCAATTTCAACATTGTGTGAACAGAGCCTTTCTGTGTTTTCAATCCACTCCTGGTTTTGGTTGCTATGAGGACCTGACTTGAGGACCAAATACTGCCTGAAGTATACAGTGTGTGAACCCAGCCTTTACCTGTATGGTCCCCTGATTAGGAGCTCATACAGTTGCCTGGGTGCTGATGCTGGCTGGGTCTGGTAAGCAGTGCATCTGGAACTGTCCGGATTTCCAGATGCCCACATAGGATTCTATGGGGCATCTGTGCCAGAATTCCAAACAATTATATGACATATTCTATAATTTCTGGGCCTATTTTACGTCACGAACACCCTTCAGGAAAATTCCTGAAGGGTGTTCGTGCCCGATAGAAGCCCTATTCAGGAAATCTATAAAGAGGGGATAGGTTTTCGTGAAGTATGGATAGGTTTAGTTTTTGCCATCTATTCATGAGTTCCTATTCTTGTCATTTATTACCTGCTTGCATTGATGCATGCTTTCATATATTTGCTCTTTCGACTGTCATTTTGTAACACAATTCGGCCCTACTGTAAGTCCTGAGGATATCAGACTCTTGGAAGCCACTGTTAGAACCCAGGAAAGGCAACTGCTATAGGTTAAGTCCAGTTCTGCCATCTAGTGACCAACCAATGTCTTCACACCTTAGCACTAAAGCTAGCTATACACATTAGAGAAAAGTCAGCCAAACCAGGACTGAACAACAATGTAATGTCTATGGTGGGGGGCTCCCCACTATGTCTATAAGGCCAGATAAGGATGAAACCCAATGTCACTATAGCCTGTAATTACTATTCTGCCTTAGCAGACGCCCTACAATGAAGCTAATGAACGTTGTCAGTGGCCAGCAGGTGACAACATTAGAGCATCAGTCCATCTGTATCAACCTCTACCATCAACCACGAAGACAGAAACCCCAGCAGCAGCAGGGAAAAGTAATGACGACAAGTGTCTGGAGATGATCAATTCCCTAGCAGAGCAATTAACCTGCAATAAACTAAACTAATTGTCAGGCATCCATTATAAACAGTTTGGCACAAAGATATAACACACCAGCTGAATATCTCTACCATGGGTCAGTGAAGGCCATGTTCTCCAGTTATTCCTAAACAAAACAACATTCTGGCAAGTACATGAAACAGGACAGAAGTGAGTGATTTCATTAAACTAGAAATGTTCACTGAGATTCCTCATAGAATGCATACTTCTAAAGGCCAATGATAAAATCATTGTATCAGAGAAGAGCCAAGGAAAGGAGATGTGGAGAAGCAAGAACGGCGATAAGAAGATGGTTACATGTGATTGGTGTTCTTTAGAAGTCACTGCCTCTAGGCTATCAGCAAGAGTTGTATCTCTCTTGTTTTCCTCTAGCGAGAAAGCAAGGCGGAAATCTATTTCTAAGCCTCTGCAGTGTGAATAAAGCAACAAGACATATATCCACTCCTGACCATCTGGGGCCTATTTATCAAGCTCTGAATTCCCGTTGTGATATAAAGTCTCACAGCTTGACTTTTATGGGTATGTTTCAGACTTGTTGACCTATTGCAAAAATTTCCATACCTAGCATAAACTCCTGTAGTAATGACAAGCACTTCAAAACTTCTCCCCAACTGTCTAACAATGCCGGGCACAAAGTACACAAAAGTTTTATGAAGAAGACAGAGTCGCATAGAGGAAAGTTTTTATGTGTAAAATGAAGAGAGCTTTTCGCCCCTTCTCCTTGTTAAAATGCTAAAGAGAAGTAATTAATGACTCCGTAAGCATCTTGTATAGATTATTTTTCACATATCCAAGTGTGAAATGACCTACAAACCATGGGTGGGATGCTTGATAGGATTATCAGTCTTTTACACTGTAGAATTGCAGTATATTAAGATGGCAATCAATAGGCACTGACGACTTCTGCTTCTTCTTGATTTCAAAGCCATCACTGATAAATAGGCCTGGAGAGAAATTTACATTGGACTGGCATATAGTTTCACATGACAAATAAAGTACCTTTTTAGTTTGGGAAATAGAAACTAGTTTTATGACTAAAATTGATGTTGTGCTCTAGGTACTTATCTTACTTAAAGCAGTCCTTGTTTTAGTGCGCAAAAAAGTAGCATGTTTCTAAGGAAAACTCTGTGGTATCTGAGCGTTTATCTAAGGAAGGTGATACGCATAAGATAACTGACGGTAGTACAGCTCTCTTCATCCTCCACATATACATACATGCTCGGGTGAGCGTACATGCCTTTGGAATGAGAACGGGGAGAAATCCAATGCTAGTTAGAAAAATAATATCAATAGAGGCAAGTGGCGTTGTTACTATATTTTTATATTGGCTGCAGGCAGAAGAAACCAATCAGTAAAATTGTCAAAGTATAAATTTATACATACATAAATGCAAAGTGGGGGTAATCCCACCTCAATAAAAGCTTCCTGGCCTTCTCCAGCCTATAATCTATGGGTGATGATTGCCACTATAAGGCTTCCATTGGTTAAAATGGTATCAGTTGAATGAATATGTCATTAAAAAAACAGATACAACAGAGTAATGACACATAAACAATAATGCATACCCTATTAGCGCTGTGATAGTCTTTTCCTGCACGGTGGCGCAGAATAAAGCCTGGTGCTGCTCTATGCACAGCTGGGTTGCTGCCTTATGTCTCAGAGGTTGTACTATCCTAGTTATACACCAGATAGGAATTTTCCACTAGTGGCTGCGGCTGGACAGTGCACTGATTGGCTGAGCGGCACGTCAGGGAGCTGGGAGCCACAGAAGCAGGCTGGAGCGCAGACGGGTAAAGTATTCACCGGACTGCTTCGGGTTAAAGGAATGAAAATTTCACTGCCAGTGGGTAAGCCTATTCAAACTGACAGTGCTGGGAATCTCAGTGGATCTCAAAGGGTACCTCTCATTTGGACTGAGCGGTAGCGTATCCTTCCAAACTCCCAGAAAGTCTGTAGTCTGCTTTCAAAGCGAGAGTTATATAGAACTGCTAGAAGCCCTATAGACTCGAATTGTAGGTATATTACAATGGTAGTCTATGGGGCTTATGGCAGTTCTGTATAACACTCACTTTAAGAGCAGCCTATAGGCCTTTAAAGTATCCTGCCAGTTGATCCAAATGAGAGGTACCCTTTAACAGTTAACAATAGTTCGAGCCTCATTAGAACTACATACAGCAGATGGTCTATAAAGTTATTGCTGGCTTTTTTTTTTTAATCTATTTTGGCTTTACACATCTTATAAAATATCAAAGGTGTTATCTACAATTCATTGTAATCTAACATCACCAGTTTTCTTTGTAGAAGATTTTGCCTCCAGTTTATATGCTTGATGGTGTGAAAACGCTGGGATATTTAGCACAGGGAATCCCAATTACAACCACAAGTTAAAGGGGTATTCCAGGGAAAATCAATAATTTAGCAATGGAAAGGGTTAACCAAGGTTAACCCTTTCCTAATATACTTACCTGTCCGTTTTTGGCCCCCCAAGGAGATCTCTGGTCCGGTCACGTGAGCGTCGAGCTTGCCTCTCCCGGATCCTCTGTCCTTCCGGTTCGGTGACGTCACCACCTGGCCGGCGTCTGCTGTCTTTCTTATTAGCAGCAGAGCACTGAACCCTGACTGGATTGGTAGCGTGCAGCCAATCAGGGTTCAGTGCTCTGCGTCCCCTGCTGTAAGTTATCAGGGTTTGGGGGGGCTCAGTGCCGGTGTCAGAACTACATTAGGGTAATGTGAGGGGTCCCTGCGGCATTACTTCATTCATAGCCACCAGACACCCGGAGCGGAGCTATGAATGAAGTAATGCCGCCCACCGCATCCCTTCCCCTCCCGGGACTCAGGGTCAGTATCGCTGACACCCGGGGGGGGAAGTCCTGTAAAGTAATGCTGATCGGCTGCTGCTGATCCCCCCGGCCCCCCTCCCTGTGTCCCCATCAGATCTCTCACCCCCAGAGCGCCCTGCCGCACTGGCCCGATCTCTGCACCTCTGATCTCCTGCATCAAGCAGCCAGGGGTACTCAGCTGACAGGCGCTGTGTGACTGAGGCAGGAGAGATCTCTTCCTTGCTCCCTACACAGCGCCTGTCAGCTTAGTTTTATCGGGGTGATTGACAGGCGCTGTGTAGGGAGCAAAGAAGAGATCTCTCCTGCCTCAGTCACACAGCGCCTGTCAGCTGAGTACAGGTGCAGAGATCAGTGCCGAGATCGGGGCCAGTGCGCTCCGGGGGTGGGGGTGAGAGATCTCTGACAGGGACCCGTAGTGGGAGATCAGCAGCCGATACACATTACTTTGCAGGACTCCCCCCTCCCTGTGTCCCTGTCAGAGATCTCTCACCCCCACCCCCGGAGCGCACTGGCCCCGATCTCTGCACCTGTACTCAGCTGACAGGCACTGTGTGACTGAGGCAGGAGAGATCTCTTCTTTGCTCCCTACACAGCGCCTGTCAATCACCCCGATAAAACTAAGCTGACAGGCGCTGTGTAGGGAGCAAGGAAGAGATCTCTCCTGCCTCAGTCACACAGCGCCTGTCAGCTGAGTACCCCTGGCTGCTTGATGCAGGAGATCAGAGGTGCAGAGATCGGGCCAGTGCGGCAGGGCGCTCTGGGGGTGAGAGATCTGATGGGGACACAGGGAGGGGGGCCGGGGGGATCAGCAGCAGCCGATCAGCATTACTTTACAGGACTTCCCCCCCGGGTGTCAGCGATACTGACCCTGAGTCCCGGGAGGGGAAGGGATGCGGTGGGCGGCATTACTTCATTCATAGCTCCGCTCCGGGTGTCTGGTGGCTATGAATGAAGTAATGCCGCAGGGACCCCTCACATTACCCTAATGTAGTTCTGACACCGGCACTGAGCCCCCCCCAAACCCTGATAACTTACAGCAGGGGACGCAGAGCACTGAACCCTGATTGGCTGCACGCTACCAAGCCAGTCAGGGTTCAGTGCTCTGCTGCTAATAAGAAAGACAGCAGACGCCGGCCGGGTGGTGACGTCACCGAACCGGAAGGACAGAGGATCCGGGAGAGGCAAGCTGGACGCTCACGTGACCGGACCAGAGATCTCCTTGGGGGGCCAAAAACGGACAGGTAAGTATATTAGGAAAGGGTTAACCTTGGTTAACCCTTTCCATTGCTAAATTATTGATTTTCCCTGGAATACCCCTTTAACATTTCTATTTAACATTTTGAAACATTTTCATTTCCCTGGTGTTCTTGAAGTAGACCTTTCTTCCCAAAATCAAATCTTACCTTCTTGTGTACTTATAGGACTTATCTGTCATTGCAAATAAAAGCAGCAAAGGATAGAACTGAAACTATGATGAGGATGGAGACATAACTGGAATAATTCTCTTTGCTCATTGCTCTCATGCAGTCCTACCGGACATTGTGAAGGCAAAAGAGCTTCCTTCTGTACTCACACGGTTGCATCCCCCCTCCCACACACACTTCTTACCTGTTAATAATAATAAAAAATAAAAACGTCTACATCACAGAGAAGAAAAGTAAAGACAGGTTTGCACTGCAAAACACTGGATTCACATTAGATCGCCCAGTGCTGGTCTGGAAACTTCTGAAGGTTTGCAGGATCCTGTTATTAGTGTGTATATAGTGTATAAGGGGGGAAGAACTCGGGCTAGACTGCATCCACACTGTAACTGAGCATAAGGAAAACATGCAGAGATGGCGTTTGCGGAGATATATATTATATAGTCCTGCTCCTCATATACATACACAGGACATAGCATCCTGAAGAGTCACCTGAAATGATAGCTTCACTTTAAAGGTCAGACATTGATTGTAAGGGAAGCTACCTCTTTCCATCCGAAAATGAGCTACTTTGCATATTTTTTTCCCCATGGAGCCTTTCACAACTTTTAAGACTCCATATGTCTGATTGATGTCTCAAAGCCATTCATGCCAATTACCACTAATATTTAGTTTTTTTCTTAAGGAGACACACTGTTCCCTTAGTCCCACATTGAAAGCCTCTTACTATCCAGACAGAACCATGGTCTGTACCGAGGAGGAGCCAGATGCCTGAAACAGCTGTCTACAGATCGGTAGGCCCCCTTTTTGGGGAAGATCCCTGATCATATTTTATTGGTCAAACGTTGATTGTAAGGAAAGCTCCCTCCAGTATGTGGCACTGTAGAGCAAGCTCTTTCATGGCACATTCAAAAAAACTATTAATGTTAAGAGGTGGAAAACCCCTTTATGACAGGTCTTTAAGGGTATACTCATCTGGGATACTTATAAGTGTCCCCTAGAGGCAGGGCGCCCCTCTGTGATCTGCACTTATCTTCAGATTGAGGGGTCTCAGTCCCCTGGCTTGTTTTGGCAAGGGAGCATGAGGTGTAAAGATGGGACTTGTGCAGATGGTGAATGCCTGTGGGCTACACTTTTTGCTCAACTCCTGAAGTTACGGTAACAGCTTAGGGGTCGTTCAGACATTTGTAGAATTCTGTACATACATGGACAGTGTCCTGCAGACTGGACCTGTGAGTGAATGCCACCCCTGCAAAGCAAGCACAAGCAGGGAAGAGGGGCCATACAATGACCCTGCAACCCCACTGTCACAGGACCAAACCCCAGGGCTCACCCCCAAACCCCGCAGGCAGAGAAAGAGGCCACCAAGTGTCAATAAGGTCTTACTACTCACCATCCACTGGCAGGTAGAATGGGAAAAAGAGGAGGTACTTACCATATGTACACATGTGCTTCCTGATAATTTGGATCACAAGGGAAGAGTGCTAGCCACAATGAAAAAAAGGACAGAATACATAAGATATGCACAAGCCTAAAGGACAGAAACGGCTGCACATCGCACCCATTATGGTTAATTATGGTGTCGGGAGCTCCTAAACAGTTTAAAAGTTTGCGCTAGTGTACTGACAGAGCCGCAACACTCAGAGTTGTCAATTGGCCTGTGTGACTTTAATAAAATCATCTATGCATTTATAGTATCTAGTTTAGTATATTACATTAATATTTAGATGGCTCAGAACCAATTCATTTCTTGTAAAGAAATTAACAACAGGCATGTGTCTGAAAGTCTTCCAGAATGACACAGTTGTAGGCCTTATCCATGCTGACTGAACCCTTGAAATAATAAAGAGATCTGACTTCAAACCCAATGACATTGTATTTGGCATACTGATCTTAAATTGTACATTTATAGAACCATGGACAATTCACCTTAACACCCTGAGAGATGAAATAGACTACGTCACACAGAGCAGTCATGCCGTAAATGTGTCTAATTTCTTCTAATTTTGGCCGCTTGCTTAAGTGATTTCTGAGAAGATAAAGGAAGATCACTATGGGAATTCCGGCTATATATAAGGCAACACTGTGCTGTGGTGCTGAGAGTCAAATACGGATCACCAAGGGAATGGACCTAATGGATGATCAAAGGGAAGACGCTAGGAACAAAGTGCTGCTGAAAATATTTCCATGCAAGAGAAAACACTTTGTTGCCAGTGCTTACACGTGATGTGAAATGGCTTCCTAGGGTCTGAATAATCTTCAGAGATCTACCATGTGGTTATAATGGCTAATAAAGACAGAAGTGAAGGTTTTTAAACAATAACACATGGAGGGCATTTACTACCAAGATAATGGCCAACAGAGTTCTGTGCCAGAATCATGTGTAACAAAACAGAATTCCCAAGGTCACTTTTCATCTTGTCGCCTACACATGAAGGAACCTGTGCAAGACTGAATTACTGTACACTGAAGGGAAAATAACAAAGACAAGATAGTTTTATCACGGATGGGGCCTGACAGTAGGAGCAATTGTTTGCACTTTTTTCAGTTTCTAGTACAGATACTGTTAACCCTTTGATTAATAGATTTCATTTTGATGCCTGCAAACAAAAAAAATTGCTATAGATGCACAACAAAAATTTCTGCTACATTTTTCTGGTTTAGGACAAATGAACACATTTTGCAAGGCAACACTTAAAGAGTCCTGGTTTTTAAAAATAACTTTAGACGTGTCATCAGGCATATCAAAAGTTATTGATCGCAGCGGGTCTCACTGCTGAGCTCCACTGTTAACTGGAGATATAGCTGGGCAGAGAGTATGGTGGTTATACATATCACTTAATCCAATTCTGACATCTTAGCCTCATTATAGTCTATAAGGATAAACTGGTGGAATTAGCGCGTGGCTTAGGAGGGCATTGTGCTGTTGCCATGTCCTTTCCCCGGCTATATTTTCGAATCACAGCAGGACTTAGCAGTGAGACCTTCCGCGTTAAATAACTTTTTATATGTCTGATGACATGTCAGAAGTTATTTTCAATGACAGGTACACCTTACGCTTGCTGTACATATTAATAGCTCATGTTAAAAGACCTTGATCAGCCGACATGTTGAAAAATTACGATCTGTGCAGTGACAGTCTGCTGCATATCGCTTTGTGGCAGCAGACCACCGCTGACTTCAATGGGTTGCCGGGACGATCTAAGTGTGTGTAATAGAGAGCGGGGAATGAGAAGGAAGCAGCGCTTCCTCAATATTGTGCCATGTTATACGGCCTTTAGACTTTGTGGCAGCAGGATTGCTTTCAGCAATGTGGTCCTGGATACAAACCCAATGAAGGGCAATATCTGTAGGGAGGGTGGTATGTTCTCCAATAGGAAATAAATATACTGGCTATACCTAACTAGTGGCAGTAGCAGGATCCTGCACTATTTCTCATTTTAGTTTTATAACTGGAAGTGCACTTTAACCCATAGACGCACCAGGACGTTATAGTACGTCCTGGCAGGAGGTTACTTTCCGCACCAGGACATACTATAACTGCCCGGCTCCCGGTGCTCACTGTTTACACAAACAGTGACCGGGTGCCAAAACTAAACTGTCAGCTGATAGCTGACAGTTTAGTGTAGCTACCGCTGGACCCTTTGAAGGTGTCCAGCACAGCCAATCACCGGCATCAGTGGATCGGTAATGATGAAGCGAGCAGTAAACCCCCGGGTCCTGGTCTCTGCCGAGTTTTGGGATCCCCCTCCTCCTGGCAGCACTGGCTCCCCGGATCCCGGAGCTTAGAGTGAGTTCCGGGAACGGGGAGCCAGTGCTGCAGCAGCATGTACCAGCATCTGTGTGATGACGCTGGTACATGCTGCTATATACTGTGATTGGCAGCTCTGTGATCAGAGCTGCCAATCACAGTATTTGATCATGGCAGAGCATGGATGCAGGCTCTGATCACTCACTTTGTGAGATCAGAGCCTGCATCCATATACTGTAGAAAACACACACACACATACATATAATAAAAAGTACCCCCTCCCCTGTGATCTCCCAGTAATAAGATCTTAGTTAGTGTCCGTCAGTCAGTGTCCATTAGTAAGCGTCAGTCAGCGTCCGTTAGTGTCAGTCATCGTCCGTTAGTAAGCGTCAGTCAGTGTCCGTTAGTGTCAGTCAGCGTCCCTTAGTAAGCGTCAGTCAGCGTCCATTAGTAAGTGTCAGTAACCGTAAGTCAGTGTCCATTTGTAAGTGTCAGTAACCGTCAGTCAGTGTCCATTAGTAAGTGTCAATAACCGTCAGTCAGTGTCTATTAGTGTCAGTAAACGTCTGTGCACACACAGAAATAGGTGCTCCTTCTCTTCTGAGCCTTGTTGTACACAATACTCTATATTCACAAATGGGGTATTTCTGTGCTCAGGAGAGATTGCTTTACAAATATTGGGGGGCTTTTTCTCCTCTAAGCTTTTTGAAATTTGAAAAATTTGAGGTTTCATCAATGTATAAGTGTGAAAAATGTCATTTTTCATTTTCACGGCCCACTTTTGCAAAAAACTGTGAAAAACCTGTAGGGTCCACATGCCCACTGTACCCCTTGTTACATTCTTTAAGGCAGTGATTTTCAACCTTTTTTGAGCCGCGGCACACTTTTTATACTTAAAAAATCCCGGGGCACACCACCAACCAAAATGGCACAAAATGACACTAAAACAGTACATATTATACATATAGTTCACGGAGTTCACTCTTGGGGGTTTTAAATCAGCTTCTTATCACCACAAGAGCTGCTTTTTAAGCCCTCAAGAGTGACATATGCCGGGCAGAGATCCTTTCAATAAATTATTCATTTTAAAAAAGTGAAATAAAAAAGGATAACCCCCTCATATATACAATCCCATGTAACCTCATACATACAGTGCCATGTATTCCCATATATAACAGTCCCATGAAAACTCATACATACAGTCCCACATATATGAGCACATAATTATCAGCACCATATACTGTGGTGATGTGCACTGTATAGCCACAGTATATGGTGCTGATAATTATGTGGCTCATATAACTGCAGTATAAAGGGGTACAATGAGACGTACTATGGCCATGAGGCCAGAGTACAAGTGCCCCCTGCTTTGCCCTCATACAGTAATAATGCCCCCTGCAGTATGCCCCATATAATAATAATGCCCCCTGCAGTATGCCCCCATATAATAATAATAATGCCCCCTGCAGTATGCCCCATATAATAATAATGCCCCCTGCAGTATGCCCCCATATAATAATAATGCCCCCTGCAGTATGCCCCCATATAATAATAATGCCCTCTGCAGTATGCCCCCATATATTAATAATGCCCTCTGCAGTATGCCCCCATATATTAATAATGCCCTCTGCAGTATGCCCCCATATATTAATGCCCCCTGCAGTATGCCCCATATAATGCCCCCTGCAGTATGCCCCCATATAATGCCCCCTGCAGTATGCCCCCATATATTAATGCCCCCTGCAGTATGCCCCCATATATTAATGCCCCCTGCAGTATGCCCCCATATAATGCCCCCTGCAGTATGCCCCCATATAATGCCCCCTGCAGTATGCCCCCATATATTAATGCCCCCTGCAGTATGCCCCCATATATTAATGCCCCCTGCAGTATGCCCCCATATAATGCCCCCTGCAGTATGCCCCCATATAATGCCCCCTGCAGTATGCCCCCATATATTAATGCCCCCTGCAGTATGCCCCCATATATTAATGTCCCCTGCAGTATGCCCCCATATAATGCCCCTTGCAGTATGCCCCCATATAATGCCCCCTGCAGTATGCCCCATATAATGCCCCCTGCAGTATGAGAATATGCACCAATAGTTTTAAAAAAAACAAAACAACAAACCATCATACTCACCTAATCGGCGCTGTGTGTTCTCCCTCCTCTTCAGGCTCCGTCCTGTGAGCCGCGGCGACTGAACCTCCGGCAGGCGTGATGACGTCACATCATCACGCCTGCCGGAGAGGTCACGTCCCGGCCTCCCATAGGCTGCTGGCATGAAGTGCCGCGGCCTATGGGAGTCAATGTCAGAGCAGGACGCTGACAGGTCCTGCTCTGACATTGTGCGCGATTGAATGTTTCGCCCGCTCACTGTGTGAGCGGGCGGAACATCAATCCATCGGCATATCCCTAGAAGCTGCGCGGCCGCAGCTTCTAGGGATATTAAAGGGACAGTTTCTAATTTCCGACCGGGATCCCGCGGCACAGCTGGCGGGTTCTCACGGCACACCAGTGTGCCGCGGCACCCCGGTTGGGAAACGCTGCTTTAAGGGGTGTAGTTTTCAAAATGGGGAAAAAATTTTTATTGTATTTTACTTTTTATAGCTGTGGGGTATGAAAGAAGAAGGATTGAATTGGAATGTCTGCCAAGAAAATGGAAATTTTTACTTTTCACACTTACTTTGCAGTTATTCCTCTGAAATGCCTAAAGTGTTAAAACTGTTTTAAATGTCAATTTGAATACTTCAAAGGGTGAAAAATTTAAAATGGGGTGAATTATGGGGGTTTCTAAGATCCAGGCCTCTAGAATATGCTTCAAAACTGAACTGGTCCCTAAAGAATTCCCAGTTTAAATTTTCACAAAAATTTAGAAAATTGCTACTAAACAATCACAACCTCTAAAATCCTAAAAAAGTTAAAGCATGTTCACCAAATGCTGCCAACATAAAGTAGACATGTTATAGATATGAATTAATCAATAATTTATCTGGTAGAACTAGCTTCCTTATTGGCAGAGACTTTCAGATTTAGAGAAATGCAATTTTTTTCAATTTTTCACATCATTCTGGAGTCTTTCTCAAAAAAAGTTAAAGGTGTCGGCCCAAATGTACCACTAACATAAAGTGGAACATGTCACGAAAAAACAATCTTGGAACCACAAGGATCGGTAACAGCATTCCAGAGTTATTGATATATAAAGTGACATGTCATATTTGAAAAATTTGGCCAATGTCATAAACACCAAAAGTAGCTGTGTCCCCTAAGAGTTAAAGGGGGTATTATAAAACGTAAACATCTTATACTTACCTCTCCGTGCTCCCCCAGTGTCCTACTGCGGCATCGCCAGTGTCCCTTGCTGCCCGCAGCCAGTTCTGGGACAAGCTCATCTAGACAGTGGCAGCCTGCTCAGCCAATCACCTGCCGCAGCATGGTCCCATCTCAGTCAGTGATTGGCTGAGTGGGCTTTCAGTTGAAGCGCGGGGAGAAAAGGTTATGTTCACCCCAGGGTTTGTTGTCCTTTTCATGTGTATGGTGTATATGGAGTCGCAGACACCCATGTGCATACTAACATGGCTTAGAACAATTTTTATAGGTGCAGCATGTAACTATACCCTTAGTTTAGGGCTACAAAGTAATTGTGTGGACCTGTGTGAGTCGTGCTGCATTGTGGCTAAGCAGATCTTTATTTTCGCTATCTGCGAGGCAACCAAAGCAATAAAGAGCCATCCTGTGCAGCCAATAAGCTTCACACAGCCACAGTGTGGGGCTTTTGTCTAGATTGTTTAGGTTTTTAAATCATGCTGTAACAAATAAACAAAAACTTACTACAGAACAGTAAATATAAACGTAAAAATAACACAAACAATGTTGATTAGTTGTGATAGAAAGCAAAAACCTAGAGACTGTGACACTAAGTGAAGCCAGGAAAACTATGGACTGTGTATGAGCATCATTTGCACTGAAACTATTCACATTGCAATAGAACAGTGTTTCTTAACCTTTACAAGCCAAGTACCCCCCATGTGAAGAGATGTCCCAGCGGAGTACCCCCAAGGATGTGATGGTTTATAAATGTTGACTTAAAAAGGCGTGTGTCAGCAGGTGATCCCCAGATCAGATCCCCCATAACAATGTGACTGACCTGTAGTAATAATGTTGAAGTAATGTCAAATAATAATTCCCAGTCAGTAATAATACCACTAGTAGCCAGATATAGTGCCCAGTGTAGCCTGAAACTGTGCTTATTGCACAAAATAATGCCCCCTATACCCAATAATTCCCCTCGTATCCACTATACCCTCTTCCCCAGTAACAATGCCTCATCTAGCCAGATATGCCTCATGTAGTCACATACAATGCTCCCTGTGGCCAGATATGTCCCCTTTATTTAGATATGCCCCATGCTAAAAGCTATGCCCCCTGTAGCCAGGTATTCCCCTGCGGTCATCTATTCCCCTTGTAGCCAGGTATTCCCCTGCGGCCAGCTCTGCCCCCTGTGGCCAGCTATACCCCTTGTAGCCAAGCACGTCCAATGTAGTCAGATTTGCCCTGTGCAGTCAGCTATTCCCCTGCTGCCAGCTATGCCCCCCTGCAGCCAGAAATCCCCTGCGGCCAGCTATGCCCCATGTAGCCAGGTATTCCCCTGCGGCCAGCTATCCCCTCTGTAGCCAGGTATTCCCCTGCGGCCAGCTATGCCCCCTGCGGCCAGGTATCCCGTCGCCAGGTATGCCCCCTGTAGCCAGGTATTCCCCTGCGGCCAGCTATGCCCCCTGTAGCCAGGTATCCCCTGCGGCCAGCTATGCCCCCTGTAGCCAGGTATCCCCTGCGGCCAGCTATGCCCCCTGTAGCCAGCTATGCCCCCTGTAGCCAACTATGCCCCTGCGGCCAGCTATGCCCCCTGTAGCCAGGTATTCCCCTGCGGCCAGCTATGCCCCCTGTAGCCAGGTATTCCCCTGCGGCCAGCTATGCCCCCTGTAGCTAGGTATTCCCCTGCAGCCAGCTATGCCCCCTGTAGCCAGGTATTCCCCTGCGGCCAGCTATGCCCCCTGTGGTCATCTATTCCCCTTGTAGCCAGGTATCCCCTGTGGCCAGCTATGCCCCCTGTAGCCAACTATGCCCCTGCGGCCAGCTATGCCCCCTGTAGCCAGGTATTCCCCTGCGGTCATCTATTCCCCTTGTAGCCAGGTATTCCCCTGCGGCCAGCTCTGCCCCCTGTGGCCAGCTATACCCCTTGTAGCCAAGCACGTCCAATGTAGTCAGATTTGCCCTGTGCAGTCAGCTATTCCCCTGCTGCCAGCTATGCCCCCCTGCAGCCAGAAATCCCCTGCGGCCAGCTATGCCCCATGTAGCCAGGTATTCCCCTGCGGCCAGCTATCCCCTCTGTAGCCAGGTATTCCCCTGCGGCCAGCTATGCCCCCTGCGGCCAGGTATCCCCTGTCGCCAGGTATGCCCCCTGTAGCCAGGTATTCCCCTGCGGCCAGCTATGCCCCCTGTAGCCAGGTATCCCCTGCGGCCAGCTATGCCCCCTGT